>NC_137085.1:58653020-59253020 GCF_951640355.1 Cnephaeus nilssonii | reverse complement strand
GGTCACTAATATCAATGTAGCCATCTGATATGTAGTGGGTTGAGCTGTCCCCCACAAATATATATGTACACTGAGTGGCCAGATTATTATAATCTCTGAACGCATAATAATCTGGCCACTCAGTGTATATCCTATATAATAAAAGGCTAATATGCAAATTGTCCCCTCAACCAGGAGTTAGACCAGCAGGCAGGCAGGCCAACCACACATGTTCCCTCCCCCTGGCTAGGCTGGCCGGACCCCAACCATGCACGAATTCATACACCGGGCCTGAGTGGCCAGATTATTACGTGTTCAGAGATCATAATAATCTGGCCACTCAGTGTATGTGTATATACATATACATATACATATACATATACATATACATATACATATACATACACATACACACACACACACACACACACACACACACACAGATTCCTAAATTTGAACATGATCTTACTTGGAAATAGTGTCTTGGAGACATAATTAAGTTAAGGATCTTGAGATGAGATCATCCTTATGAGATTAGTGTCCTTATGAGAGAAAGAAGAGGGACAGCAGAGACTTAGAGAAGGTGAGTGAGGATGAGGCAGAGATTGGAATGAAAGAGCTATAAGCCAAGGAACACCAAAGATTG
Source organism: Cnephaeus nilssonii (assembly GCF_951640355.1). Classification (NCBI taxonomy): domain Eukaryota; kingdom Metazoa; phylum Chordata; class Mammalia; order Chiroptera; family Vespertilionidae; genus Cnephaeus; species Cnephaeus nilssonii. The sequence goes on along the minus strand of NC_137085.1, from coordinate 59,252,395 downwards.
CCAACAACTACCAGAAGCTAGAAGAGAGACATGGAATAGATTACCCCTCAAGAAGGAACCAACCTGCCAACAATCTGATCTTGGACTCTGGCCTCCTGAACTGTCAGAGAATAAGTTTCTGTCATGTTAAACCACCGAGTTTGTGGTGCTCTGTCACAGCAGCCCTAGAAACTGATAAATGGGCTCTACCCTCTGGGTTGGACCAGCCTTTCTGAAGAACATGCCAGAATAGCGAGAGCAGATGCATGAACAGAGCAGGTAAGGAAAGAGGTGGGCAACTAAGGATGTCTGCTGTAGACACCTCCCTGCTTTTTAAACAGAAATTTTCATTCTTAAAATCTCCTTTTTAAAATAAATGTTTCAGTTCAATATAGTTTTAGATTTACAGAAAAGTGTGATGGTAGTACAAAGAGTTCCCATATATCCCATACTGAATTTCTCCTATTTCTAAGATCTTACTTTATATTAATGTTACAATTGAACCAATATCCATACATTATTATTACCTAATGTCCATGCTTTATTCAGGTTTCCTTCATTTTTAACTAATATCTTTTTTCCTGTTCCAGTATACAATAGTTATAAAATGCATAAAACCAATTGGAAATCCACCCATTTTCTTATCTTTGTAAAATAAAGAAGCATATTTATAAAAATCAACATGAAATTTGTATAATCACACATTTTACTATAAAGAAAACACAGGTGGAATGGGAAATGGGATCACAAAAAGACTATATGTTTATGTAAATACTCCATGCTCGAGGAAGTGGAGAATAACTTACTACTAGTGAAGTGTGGGCAACACATAGGAACTTCCTTACAAAAAGTGAAGTAGGAAAAGGAGAGGGAAAAAGTAACTTTGCAATGGAGAAATCTGACAAACAAAATCTCAGTCATACGGTCAAAGTCAGCATGAAGATTGATTAAGTCATGATGTAGTATGCATCCTTGATATAAAGTGATAAAAAATGGCAACCTCTGTGATCTTCTCCCTCCCCAAATTTTATAACCCCAGGCTAATCATGAGATAACCATCAGACAAATTTCAACTAAAGGAAACATTTTTTTAAATACCTGACCAGTGATCCTCAAAACCATCAAGTTCCCCAAAACAATAAAAGTCTGAGAAACTTTGACAGCCAAGAGGAGCCTAAAGAGAAGTGATGACTAAATGTAATGCATTATGACCGACAGGTGTTAATAATAGGGGAAACTGATACAGGTTTATCACATGATCTCACTCATTTCTGGAATATAATGAACAACATAAACTGATGAACAAAAACAGATCCAGAGACATAGAAGCATCGAACAGTACGTCAATCCTCAGAGGAAAGGCAGGGGAGGGTGAGGGTGGGAGGGAAGAGATCAACCAAAGGACTTGTATGCATGCATATAAGTATAACCAATGGACACAGAACCTAGGGAGATAGGGGCATGTGCTGGGGGGGTGGGGTGGCCAATGGGAGAAAAAGGAGACATACATAGTAATACTATATGTAATACTTTAAACAATAGAAAAACTATCTGTAATATAGTTTCAATTTTCTTATAAATATAAAACTGTTCAAAATTAACTTATTCAAACTAAAATTACTAGTGACTTGCAAAAGCAAAAGAAGAAAAACAAAAAGACTGTACATACTACAAATAAACAAAATGTGGGTGGATATAAAAACAAACTTTTGTTCCAAGAGTAACTCAAAGATAAGAGCCCTAATGCCCTGATAAGTACTATGATACAATAGAATAATCATTATTAAAGCAGCAGCATTTCTAAATGAAAAAATAGAACAACTCTTCCAAGATGATGATGCTAGGAGCATGATGTTCCTAAATGGAGCAATTCTGACAATTATGTGATCCACACTCTTTTCCTCTTGCCACACAGTTTCTGATCTCATCTCCTCTTGGGGCTTCAAGTTTGACCTCTCCTCGAGGACTCATGTCTTTATCTTCATTTTCTATCCTCCACGGTCCTCCTACTGCCTGCTGGATGATTCCTCTTGGAAATCAGCAATCTGAAAACTGAACTCATCTTTTCCCCCAAATCAAGCAGTTAGGGAAATACTTCTCTCGGTGTTAGTCATATTGAATATTAGATCTCAAAGTCATTTTTCATTCCCCTTTGCCTGCATCCACGTCTGATTATATACTGGTATGCCAATGTCAGATCTGTCAGTTCAGCTGGACTCAACTGGGAGTTTCTCAAACACTTAGGAAACTAGCCTTATGGTCCCACCTGCACTGCAAGACATGATCAAACCAATACCCCTCCTCAGAGGTCCAAGTTTCAGCACCACAAAGCCAATTCTCTAATCTCCTCATTTCAATCATCCCCATCTTTTCCATTTATTTCTGAAGCCCTATGGGTGGGAGCTGCTTCCTGTAGGCACTACCTCTTGATACCTTAAAGCAGGGTGTCTCCACCTGAGTACTACTGATGTTCTGCCTGGATATTTCTTTGATATTGAAGCTTATTTTGTGTGTTTTAAGATGAGGAGCGGCAACTTTTGAGTCATGTCCTTTATAGGAAAGAGCTTATCTATCTCTTTTTCTTTGTCCTGCCGACTGAAGTGTGTATGTGATGACCAGAATGAGAACAGCCATCGCGAACCACTAGATGGAAGCCATTCCTTAAGGATTGCAGATCAACAAGATAGAAAAAGCTTGTGTCCTTCAAGATTGCGGGGCCACCACAGAAGTCTGAAACCATCTAGCTGACTATTATGTAAGACATAAATAAATCAGTGTCTTATTTAAGCCACTACTGTTTGAGTCTCTTCATTACTGCAGCCAAACTGTATCTCAACTAGTACATTTCCTTTACGATGTGCACCTCCCATAATGTACCTCAACTTCCCATTTCCTTAAAAGTTCATGTGGTTTTGTTTGATGGATTTAAACCCTAAGAAAGAATTATCCAGGAATCATCCTCCAGGAACAAGATGATTCTCTCCACAATGGCTATTAGGTATTACAACTCTCTTAGTTACAAACCACTTCTCCAATATCTCCATCTCTCCTTTTTCATTTTCTCCTCTCTTTAGAACAAGGATTTTTTTTGCTCTAAATGTCTTAATTAAGTTGGAAATGTTAACATATTTGTACTTATCACACAGAAAATAAAGGTGCCAAGACCTAGAGTAGCAAAGGACCATATAACTTAAAAAAAATAATAACAATCCAAGGATTTAGAAAAAGGCAGATAGCCTGATCCATAGAATATAATGACCAAGATGTACGAGGGTAAAATAGAGTTAAATTCACTCCACAAAGCTACAACCTATCACTATACGTGAGAATGTCTATGGAAGGGCAGTGCTTTTGTATTTGGGCAATGAAATTCCCTCTAGACTTAACCATTCATCTAATTTAATAAGCATTCATTGATCATGAATGGGTATCTTTGTGAACCAACAAAGCAAAATGCCAAGTTTTAGTCAAAACCATCTCTGCAGATTTTTTCTTTCTTGCTGAATTTGCCTAGAGTCAGCAAAAGAAGGCAAAATCGCTTTCTTTGTGCTGAGGCTTCAGAGCCATACTCATTGGTGCCCCATTCATTAATGCCAACTCCAACTGCTGATTTAAGAAATACTTGACAAGTAGTAGAATAACCCACCACATCAAAATACATTTAGCAAGAGAATAAATCTTACAGTTCTCAAAGTGCATATACTCAATGGTGGCGCAGTCCAACTTTCTGGCAAGTGACACTTCCAACATGAAAAAAAATTATTAAATTCAGAGCAAATAAAGACTTTAGTACTTTAGCACCCTTCTGATATAACCTCCTTTTTTTTACTGATGAGGCCCACAGGCCTCTGCGGCTCTAAGGACTTGCCTAAGGTACTGCAGGCCAGCAGAAGGCAGAGCCTGCTGCGGAACCCAGCCTCCCATGTCACAACAGGGCTCCTACCTCTACTCCCCACTGCTTCACATTCGAGATCAAGTGAGAAATCTAATGAGTAAAAACGAGTTGGAATTTTTCAGATTAGTCACAATTTGGCAATTGAAAAAAGAATAAAACATTCTAATGTTACATAGTTGAGGAAAGCCACACTTTGCAGAGGAAAAGACCTTGAAATGTGAGCCATTCGATGTCTATTCCAGGCATAACTTGGCTAATAACTTTCTGCGTTGACTTAGATCAATTCAAATAATGTAAAATGAAAGGAGAGAATAATATTCTTATAGGCCCCTAACATGCTCTGGTTCTTTGATTCTAGAGTTGGGAGAAAGTTCACTGGACACCCTGACTTGGCTTGGCAGTTTGAACTCAAATTTACCCGTCTTCCCTGTCCTCTAATCTTTCACTACTTGGTAATAAGAAGAAAATGGTGGAGAAATAAAAAAGCCAATCCAATTAGTTGAGTCTATTATTAACATTGTCCTCCACCTTAAACTCCCTGCATCTAAACACGGGTCAAAAGCTATAAAGCCTAGTTCTAACCCTCTAGCTGAGACCCTCCCCTTAAGGAAAACAATTAAACCATCCTACCACCTGGCTTATTACTTGTTTCATAGAGAACCATAAATCTCCTTGCCTCTTGGTCTTTGCTGAATACCCTCTTCATTTCCATCAATGTGAGAGCTGATATTTCCTTCAAGGCCCAACTTGAGCCCCAGCTACTCCACAGAGCATCTGCCTACTCCTTTGTAACCTCTTTTTTCTCACCATCTGTTTGTTTGGTCCTTAGCCACTTGGCACTTGGTCTTGGAGAATAACCTCTGTCCCAAACTAGATCAAAGTCCCCTCTCCACAGGAAATGACTAGACCTATTTTTATACCTTGTGCAATAGCCTACACATAGCAGGTGCCTAATAAATATTTGTTGTTGATCATGAAGATGACAAAGGTTCCCAAGGGTGACAAGTCAAGGAAATTGTAGAAAGTAAGTTACTGCATGGGAGGAGGTATATACATGAGGATAGGCATCATAGAGTTGTAAAAATTCACTAGAAACTGGATGAAGGGGGGTGAAGGAAGAGGATGACCATCAGGTTTCTTAGTATTGGTATTATATTCCTTTCTTACCTATCATCCTAATGCATAATTCAGGAGAATTCACTAAAATCTGGAATTATTCTTATAGTATATCCAAGTTACCTTTCGCTTGCTCTAGCAAAAGAGGTAAAATAATTTGAATTGTCTAGTTAGTCTAGAAAGTCTCTCTGGTTCTAAATATCCCCAAAATCTATACATATTTTTAAAGAAGGAACTGAACTACTTTCCCAGGGTAATTATTTTTTCTTCATCTAACCAAAGTGCAACAGTTTGAGAGTATTCTGCCCTAATAGTTCCTAGTCCTTTTGGATGAAAGAATCACCCGAGAAACCCTTGAAAACATACATGGACCCCACTGACAGAGTTCAGATACAGTCTTCCTTGGGGGGGTGGCATGTGAATATATACTATTTTAAGTGTCCCAGGTAATCCTGACGTAAGACCGGCCAATATCACACAGTTTCCGCCTCTCACGTTTGCTAGACTGGAGAAGTTCTCATTTCGTGACTTTCTGTTCTTCTGTTTTTGCTTTACAGGAGGAATTCTCACTGAATTACCCAGCTATGAATGTTGGCTTCCATCACTCCTTATCACAAAACATTTACACAGGTTCCCTGTGAGGTTTTTCTCCCAGTTGGCAGATTTCTAAGGTTAAGGAGATCTTGACCAGCACAAACTTGGAAAGATGCCACCTGACAATCTCCTCCTCTACTACACATTAGCCATAACTTAAACCGATCTACAAAACTTTTAAGTGTGTCTTACTGGCCAACTCCTCTGACAACTAAGTAGGCTATGACTCCAGCCTCTCGTGAGTCTAATCTCTCCAAAATACTATAACTTCTAGAAAGAAACACATACTAAATTAGAGCTGCAACAGTGAACCACGGGAGTTGTAAGATCTTTCTGTGATAACTGGGGTATAATCCTGCCTACACAGCAGCAGTAGAGAGAAATAATGAAGAGAGGTACTTTGCTGTCAACACATCTGGTCTCAGGCACCAGGTATCAGTGATGGTCTTGAACAAGTGACTTGACTTCTCAACCCTTTGTGTCTTTATCTAGAGAAGAGATCATTTTAACCCATTTCACAGAGCTGTCATCAGGATTAATGAGCTGGTCCATGAATACTCAGTAAATGTTATTTTTTAATTTTCTCTGTCAGAAATTTATTAATTTTGCTAAGTTCAATCAGAATGAGAATCCTAATATTTTAGTATCTGCTATATTATGCAATTTTCCTTAAATCAAGCGAGGTAGACTTTTGCCTGTGAACTGTAACTATTTCTATGATTTATAATTTGTACATCATTTAAGCTTCCATGGTTTAATTTATTTGTGGAAAATAAATTAAAATTTCTTACTGTTCACAAGCTTCTTTTTTTTAGTAATGGCAATACATTAAAAACTTTAAAGGTTAAAAAAAAGGCATTTCATGTATTGAATAATTTGATCAAAGATTTCGTTCAACTGATTTTGAACAAAATATAACCCAAATTTAGCATACTCAGTTACAAAAATGTCAATGTGATTTTAGTTGATATGCAAAGAGCTTCTGCAAAGTTTCAAACATTTCTAAAATCCAGTTTATGGCCAGCAAAGAGAGAAAGCATGTAGTACCATGCTAAATGTTTTGTTTCATTTTTATATTCAGCATTAGTTGCCTTTGTATACCAGGTATTCTCACTCTGCATGTACAGAATACTTATAAATTGTAATAGTTACAACTTTCATATCAATTGGTAGACTTTCACAACTGGTAGACTACCAGCTTGTTTGGACATAATTACAAATTATATAAACACGCAACTGATTCCAAGTAATTATTTGCTCCATAGGCTTCTGATTATAACAAGGCCATTCTGAGGATGATTCAGGCCTCCACAGACATGTGTAGTGGTGTTATTATGGCAAAAATCAATCATCTCATCACTATGTTTTTATTTTTAACTGAATCTACAACAGCAATTACAATGGTGTCAAGTGTTTCAACAGAATAAACTTCCAAATATTTACCTGTATTCTATCTATAATAATAAAAGCGTAATATGCAAATCAATCAAAGGGCCGAACAGCGGAACGACCGTCCGGATGTCTTCCAGACCACCTTCCAGACAATGCAGGGGCTGCAAGGGCCAGCCTAGGCAGCCATGCATGCACAGGCCTACTCTTGCATGCATTTCGTGCATCAGGCCTCTAGTAAATTAAATAAAAATAAGCAAACCATTGCTGGAATTAGCTTAATTGATATTTTTCTATTGGAAGCAACTGGTGATACTGGTATAAAATTTGCACCATTTAATATTTGCAAAATGTCTTCTCCTGCTGATGGAGTTCATATATTATAAAGTTTTTTTGCTTCACTTTTTGCACAAATAAGTTTGAAATAAACGAGCTAAATTAATTTAGGAAAACAGCCATTTATTCTAAATAACAGTGCAGGCTTCACAGACTGATGATCAAAGCACTTTCCACAGCTCTGTTAAATCTTCTTAGCATAGCTAAGAATTTCTGAAATAGCTTCTGATGCCCCTCAGCAGGTTGGTGTCTTTGGTTTTCATGTGGATACTGATATCACTACCCTGGTGGGTAGTCATTATCAATAAGCATTTTCCACACATTTCTCATTCATTACCAGTTGCTTGAGAAATGGATATTTTCATTACACTACATTTAAAATGAATGAGTTTAATGGGTTTATTGAAATGTTTTAAAAGTATTGTAAAACAATAACAAAATGACAACTTAAACTGAACCTCAGACTTTTGGGATATCTTACTGGGCAGTCCTTTGACACCTACATAGAAATTACATTTTCAGGTTTTCATGATCCTAATCCCCAAAATTAACTTTCCATTTCACCTGATTTCCACAAAGAAACATCAACAAAAGAAGAATGGAAACAATGAACCATTCAGGTTGTAGGAACTTTTTCTGATAACTCTGAAATAATTCTGACTACCTGGATAGAATAAATATTTAGGTATAGATTTGTACCATACCAAGAAGACAAAATCACTATCGCAAAAGTATTCAGAGTTCTCTCTATGCACTATGAAAGGACTGCTCAACCTCTGTTTCCCATACATATTTCATATACCACTAATGTGTAATTTACTCTGTTTCCTACTGCCCTGGAATACTGATGGCCTGCAAGTATGTGCAATTTGCGTGCGTGGGCCACAGCCCAACTAGCTGGGAAACCACGTGGCCAGCAGGGATAGCAGCATCAAGAATTTCTTCCACTTTGCTTAGCATAATGCTCTCCAGCTCCATCCATGCTGTTGCAAATGGTAAGAATTCCTCCTTTTTAATAGCAGTGTAGTATTCCATTGTGTAGATGTACCACAGCTTTTTACCCACTCATCTGTTGATGGACACTTAGGCTGTTTCCAAATCTTAGCTATGGTAAATTATGCTGTTATGAACATAGGAATGCATATATCCTTTCTGATTGGTGTTTCTAGTTTCTTGGGATATATTCCTAGAAGTGGGATCACTGAGTCAAATGGGAGTTCCATTTGTAGCTTTTTGAAGAAACTCCATACTGTTCTCCACAGTGGCTACACCAGTCTGCATTCCTTCCAGCAGTGCATGAGGGTTCCTTTTTCTCCGCATCCTTGCTAGCACTTGTCATTTGTTGGTTTGTTGATGATAGCCATTATGACACGTGTGAGATGGTACCGCATTGTCGTTTTGATTTGCATCTCATGGATGATTAGTGACTTTGAGCATGTTTTCGTATGTCTCTTGGCCTTCCTTCTGTCCTCTTTCGAAAAGTATCTATTTAGGTTCGTTGCTCATTTTTTGATTGGGTTGTTTATTTTCCTTTTGTTAAGTTGTATGAGTTCCCTGTAAATGTTGGAAATTAAACCCTTATCAGTGATAACATTGGCAAATATGTTCTCCCATGCAGTGGGCTTTCTTGTAGTTTTGTTGATGGTTTCTTTTGCTGTGCAGAAGCTTTTTATTTTGATGTAGTCCCATTTGTTTATTTTCTCTTTAGTTTCCATTGCCCTAGGAGCTGTATTGGTGAAGATATTGCTTCGGCATATGTCTGAGATTTTGCTGCCTGTGGATTCCTCTAAGATTTTTATGGTTTCCCATCTTATGTTTAAGTCCTTTATCCATTTTGAGTTCATTTTTGTATATGGTGTAAGTTGGTCACATGATCTCACTCATTTGTGGAATATAATGAACAACATAAACTGATGAACAAAAACAGATCCAGAGACAGAGAAGCATTGATCAGAAGACTGTCACACCTCAGAGGGAAGGTAGGGGAGGGAGGAGGTAAGGGGTAGAGGTCAACCAAAGGACTTGTATGCATTCATATAAGCCTAACCAATGGACACAGACACCAGGGAGGGGTAAGGGCATGAGTAAAGGGGTGGGGGAGCAATTGGGGGATAAGGACAGATATGTAATACCTGAGTGAATAAAGAAAAAAAATAAATTAAAAGATATCAAATATTATTAAAAAAATAATTACAAACCAGTATGAAAGTATGCTAATATTTCAACAAAAGAATGACTTCCTCTTAAGCTTTCATTCAGAGACAAACTGTTTATTACAATATACACAGAAAGAGTGGGAAAACTTTAAATGCTTCCTTTCAACTTTGCCAATACATTGTTTTTGATAAAGCAAAATATAAATAAATAAATAAAAGAATTTCTTCCATCACAGCTTAAGCAGAAGCCCATAGCTCTCCCTATCTACTCATGTCCAGGAGTGGTTTTTTTTTTTTTTTTTAATCAGAGATCACACTGTCATTGAAAGGGAGGTTTTACTTACCCTGTTTCTGAAAGAGCTTTGGGAAAGAAGCAGGTCCTCCCTAGTTGTCTTCCAGAATTAATCACATTTTAAAGGGAGAAGTCCGTCCACATGAGAAATGCATCTCATGCACTGCTGAATGAGACTGTGGGAGAACCCAACCTGGTTTATGTTTAATATAACATTAATAACACTTAGTTAAAAAATAAAATAAATACTGGATAAACACTAACCCGGACAAAATGCCAAGGCATGAGGCATAAATCAGGACTGCCCTTGGGAAATGGGGAATATGGTAACCCTACCCTTTACATATATATTTTGTCATATGTAGCAGCTTATTCCTAAAGAGGAAAATTGCCAGTTTTCATGTGCCAAGAAGAGAGAAAAATCAGATTCTCACATCTGATTAGCTAGTTAAATACACCAACATCCTCAGAATCAGCCTTCCTTCCCTAATCTTTACTTTGACTCAGGAATAAAGTTAATTTTTTAAAACAGTCATCCTAAAATCTTAATTTTAACAACAATATTTGATCCATAATAATCATTAAGAGAAATTGGGATGAAATGATCAAGTTTCTCTCTGGGTGTTTATGTGTATGTGTCTCCGTAGGGTTAACTTGACAGTTTTCCCAGTATAAATTTTTTAAATTCCCACCAGTAATATCCTTGGAAACTAAGTTAGCTCAATGTATTATAAGAAGAAAAGCTCCTTGTGAGAAATGTTTGTTCTACAGAAAGAAACTCCATCCCATAACAAAAAATGTTATAAAATATAATACACTCATGCTAATTTTTTGTCTTAAAATTCCTTTTTTAATTTAAATTCTTTATTGTTTAAAGTATTACATATGTCTCCCTTTTCCCCCATTGACCTCTCCCATGTCACTCCCACCCCCCAGCACATGCCCTCACCCCCCTACTGTCTGTGTTCATTGGTTATGCTTATATGCATGCATACAAGTCCTTTAGTTGATCTCTTACCCCCTCCCACACACACACCCTCCCCTGCCTTCCCTCTGAGGTTGGACAGTCTGTTCGATGCTTCTGTATCTCTGGATCTATTTTTGTTCATCAGTTTACGTTGTTCATTATATTCCAAAAATGAGTGAGGTCATGTGACTGGCTTATTTCCCTTAGCATAATGCTCTCCAGGTCCATCCATGCTGTTGTAAATGGTAAGAGTTCATTCTTTTTTACACCAGCATAGTATTCCATTGTGTAGATGTACCACAGCTTTTTAATCCACTCATCTGCTGATGGGCACTTAGGCTGTTTCCAAATCTTAGCTATTATAAATTGTGCTGCTATGAACACAGGGATGCATATATCCTTTCTGATTGGTGTTTCTGATTTCTTGGGATATAGCCCTAGAAGTGGGATTACTGGGTCAAATGGGAGTTCCATTTTTATCATGCTAATTCTTAAACCCAGAAAAATTACTGGAACATTCTCTTGATTTTTTGAGGGAGATATTTTCTTTTACATAACCTATAAGAAGACATTATTTATCATTAAGAGGAAAATAAAATATAGTAATATCTCATTAGTCTGTCCATGTGATGTTCTACATCGTGACATTTTCCAGAAAAATAAGTGAAATTATGTACAGAGTGGGGCAAACATAGATTTACAGTCATGAGTATGTGAAACACGACGTTTATTCTTGTATTATTTATTAACAACAGGCCCGGTGCATGAAAATGCACGCACTGGAGGGGGGTCCCTCAGCCTGGCCTGCCCCCTCTCACAGTCCGGGAGCCCTCAGGGGCGGGAGGCAACCCGGTGATCAGGGGAAGGCGACGCCCCCATCACACCTCTGCTGCTGCCACTGCCGGCAGCGCGAGCCTCAGCTGGCCCTGGTTACCTGAACCTCGGACGGCTCTGGGTGGCTGGGCAGCCGACATCCAAGGCTTGCCTGTGCCTCGGGCCAGCCCTGGGCGGCTGGGGGGCTGAGGGGACTGGGGGACTCCAGAGGCAGGCGCACGAAGAGGCTGGACCCGTCAGAGGCGAGCCCGGCCGTGCCGCGTGCCTGCCGCCCTAGCGGGGCTGAGGGGACTGGGTGCCACCATCTTTGAAGGCATGACAGTCAATTAGCATATTCCCTCCTTATTGGCTATGGGCACCACAATCTTTGTGAGGGTGTGATGGTCAATTAGCATGTTCCCTCTTTATTAGATAGGATGATTGTATTATTTTCCATATGAACTGTAAACCTACTTTTGCTCCATCCTGTATCCAAATCTTAATCATTGAATGATATTATACTATAAAATAAATACACCAAACATAGTTCAGTCTTCTCTTAATGACACGAGATAACCATTCTGTTAAGTTTAGCAGCATCTTTTACTAAAATGATGACCCAAGCAATTTAGTGTCATATTTTCTTCTGTCAAGTTATTTCTCAGCTGGTGTTAGCTTTTCTTTGTTGCTGTTCTCCTGGAGGCCCTGGGATTCTACTTTCTTTTCACAAGTATCTGGTTAGGCTACAGCATTAGTGCTTTGTTATTCCTATGAAGAGAAGTTCTTAAGTTTTATAGCAGATGCTCTGTCCACTCTTTAACTTACTTAAGTGATCACAGCTTTGTCATTGGTAGTTACTGTCAGAAATCTGACCTGCTGTGTGGGAAGTTATGATATCAGTATATTTTAGCCAATGGTCTCTCCATAACACTTTTATTCCTTGAAGAAGTGAAAGTAACCTGTATTCTGCACCTTGTTTTTAAGTGCTTTATGTTCCTTACTTAATCAATCCTCTCCAAAACTCTTATGTGAAGAGTTAGTGGAAATGTTTTTAAGTCAGACAGCAAGGAACTAGTGGAGCTGGGATTCAAACCCAAGGCAGGCCGAGCGCAGGCCAGTTCTCTTTCCTCCAGGTCATGCCACTTCATTCGGCAGATTTCTCTATTCTCTTGTCATCTCTCTACACCCTCCCCTTTGAAATCTTGTAGGTAAGATATCAGATATAAAAGTGACAGGTCACGATAAAATATTAAATTGCCATCAGGTTGAAAGCTATTTAATTACCAATTCATTTAATACTTTTGAAATCAGACTTATTTTAAAAACTCTTTGCAAGTTGATCTTTCAGGGAGCTTAGGGCCTTCTTACTTTCCTAATTAATTGAAATGCTGGCAGGAATAGTTTTAGTTTTGATGTTGGTCTGGGCTTTGGAGTATATGGAGAATGAAGTATTCTAAGATCCCCAGAAGCCTAGCAAAGGGCAACAGCCAAAAACACCATTTTGAAATGTCCCATTAATAACCACCCTGGAATGAACAACCAAGGCTCCCATGGGTAAGGAGCATGAGCAGATGGCCTACCTGATGACAGAGGTGTGGCTGACACATCCAATGATGGATATGCATAATTAAGGCCAGGATGGTGGCAACCCAGGAGTTGGGTCAGGCCAGGTCACTGACGCCCATGAACATTACTTCTTGTTGGGCCAGGTTTTGAATCACACTCTCCCAAGTTCCCTTTGATTTCATATATCATGATCACTAAAATAAAAGATTATATCACCCAAAATACTTTAGATTCTTGGTACATATGACACACCAGACAAATCCAAGGGCAGAGTCAGGGTTCTGAGGCCTGCTAGGGACATTTTTCCTGGAGAACATGCTTATTTTCATTGTGCACCATTTGTTTTGTTTCTGTTATAAATCTTCAGATGCTATTTCTGCACATTCTATTTAGAGAGAGTATATTTCTCTTATATGAAATAATTTTACTTCAGTCAAATAAGGGGTTATAACTGTGAGTTCCAGTAAAATAGATAAAAAGATAAGCCTCTAAAATTTTATTACATACATAGTTTCAATAGGTTTGAATTCTTCATTGCACAGCCACACTAAGTCTTATACAAATAAAATCTTTGGAACTCTAAAAGAAAGCATTTAGATAACACCTCCTAGTTGTATACACTTCATCGTTTTGAAATACTTTGATAATCATTTAAGAATTATTTAATACTCTGTGGAAGAAGTGCATTTGAGAAAAGGAGGGAAAATTAAGAAGCTTCCAAGAAGTCAGGGAACAAGTCAATTTCTGTGATTGTCAGGAACTGGAGCTCCTCCACCTTTAACACTGATGTTCTCACTCTACACAACTAAGCAGATTCACCCCAAACAGGGCAGCCTGCCGCAAACACTCAGGAAACAGTAAAGCTCTTATGACATTTTATCACCTGGATAGTCTGTGGAAACTGGCAGGTCTTAGAGACAGACCAACTACCAGACACGCAAGGATCAAATTAAAGAGTGTACAACAAGTCCCACCTTGTATTCTTATTTTTCCCTTAGAAACAACATTTGCCCAACTCAGCTGCACTGAAGCTTGAATTTCATGAGTACAAATTGATTTAATACATCTTTCATCATGTGCAGTGTAAATACTTCCAAAAGGTAGAGCAGCCATAAAGGCCTCAGAGTGAATGAACATTATTAAAGACCAGCAGCCCGTTTGCACGAAGATTCGTGCAATAGACCTTCATTCACCTGGCTGCCTGCACCAGTTTTCTGCCCGCACCAGGGACCCAGGCCTTGGCTGTGGCCACCGCCTTCTGCCTTCTTTCAGGGTCCAGGCTTGGTCCCGGGTGGCGGCCTTGGGCTTGGCTGCACCCCAGCCTCCCTGCTACGGATCTTAGGAGCCGACCCCCAGTGGTTGCCTGCGATCCGTGCAGGCTCCCCGCTGGTGCCCAAGGCCGGGAAAGCCTCCTCCCAAGGCTTTCCGGGCCTTGGGCTCGGCCGCACCGAGCATCCCTGCAATGGTTTGCTGGTGGGCGTAGCTTGTGGGTGTAGCGAAGGTACGGTCAATTTGCATATTACTCTATTATTAGGTGGGATTACAATTGACCTTTAAACAATGTTAGTTTGAACTTTGTGGGACTATATGTACACAGATTTTTTTTCAGTTGAGCCACTGAGTTCAACTGACCCACACGTTGTCCCAGGGTCAGCGGAGGTTGGCTAAGTTATACGTGCATTTTCCACTTTGAGGACAGTTAATACCCCTATAACATGAGTTGTTCAAAGATCAACTCCAGTTAACAAATCACCTAGGAAGACTCAAAAGGGATTGGACAGAGGAGTATGTATGAGGTTCTTAGTGGCAGAGATACAGACTGGTAGTCCGGTGAACAACCAATTACGCCATGTACTGATGGGGTTGAGTGTCCCTCTAGGTAACCAGAAAGTTGAAGAAAGATACTAATGTGTCCATAAGGGAATTCTAAAAGAAGAGAAAGGGTCTAAAAGGAAAGCAATAGAAAAGTTTAAAGCAAACCTCATTCCCTGTCAATAATATGGTCTGGGTTTTGGCCTCTATACTGAATATAGGATTTTAACACAAAATTAATCAAAGGAGACCTATATCACAGCAAATCTTTACCAAGAAAGATATTTGATACCTCCTATACCTCTTTTCTTTGCCTTCCCAATACATGTCACTGAACTGATTACTCGTGAGAATTATGTTAAATCGTGCTATGCTGTTTAAAGCAAGATGTGAATATTACTTAAACAACAAGTTGATGGCTAATGCCAAACCCAACATGCCAAGGCCGGAATTGTGTCTGCTCTATTGTCACAAATGCTAAAAATAAAAATGTGATATTATACCTAGAATTGCTGTGACCGAGTGCATGCTTCTTTACAAAGTATTTTTCCAATTTGTTGACAAGGAAAGTCAACTGGAAGACATTCATACTCAGAAATGCATTTTATTGCATGGGGAAATGGCGTGTGTGTGGAGAGTCCGCTGGCCTCTGGGAAAAGTGAAAACTCCTTAGAAGAACTTAAAAAGACCTATCCAGCCTTTTACCTGCTTCTCTTTTTAGCACCAGCCTTCCTTCCACTTTCTATAATTCAACCATTTGCTTATTGCTATTCCTTAAGCTAGTCATGTTTTAAACTATGCCAAGAATATGTCTCTTCCTTCTAATGTCATTCTTTACATAATCAACTCTTAATCATCCTCAGGTAATAGCTTGGGCAACATTTGTTCAGGGAAACCTCCCAAACAAGGTCCCTTCAGTAGTTCAGTGTTCTCAGAGCAAAACATTCATCTCATTTCATTGTAATGTTGGTGTTGGTTTTCCTGACTAGATCGTAAGCTAGGTGAAGGCAAGGACCAAGTCTGTGTTGTGTTCCATCATAATTAGAATGGTTCTTAGCATGTACTTGGCATGACAAAAATTATTTGTTGAATAAATACATTTCTTTCTTATGCAACACATATTGACTGAGTACCTACTAGATGTCACACATCATTCAAGATGCATCATAATAATAAGACAGTCAATGACATCTATCCTCATAGAGCTTAAATATTATTGGGGACAGCAGACAATAAACATAATAAGCAAGTAAACTATAAGTAATGTTAGAAGGTAAGGAGCACCATAGGGAAAAATACAGAGCAGGGTGAAGGAATAGGAGCACCCAAGGAAAAGAGGCTGCAATTTTAAATAAGATGACATGGCAGGCATAACTGAGAAGGTGGCCATTTAAACACAGGTCTTTAAAGAGTAAAATTTTCAGAGCAGCAAAGAATACAACATTTGTGTCGTTTTATAAAAATAACACTAGGAGGATATCAAGGCACAAAGATCTGCAGCCTTTATAAACGGTGGAAAAGAACTCAGTGGGACTCTTTCCCTTCCCCACGTGGCAGTCTGTGCTGTGAGATTCTTTCCCTTTCCCCACGTGGGAGCCTATACCTGTTCTTCAATAAATTTCTACCTTTGCCATACAAAAAAAGTAAGACGAGGAGAAGTCTTCAGGATGGCTCAAATGAATATAACATAGAGAAAAATGGAAACAAAACCACATACACAATCTTGGTAGCAACAGATCAAGTGTGAATTAAGGCAGGACTGAGCCAGGAGTGGGAGTGGACAGGAAGGCATGAGTGACAGAGGCAGAACTATCAGGACTTGATGATTTGGATGAAGAGGGAGAGGAAATTGTCAAAGACGGTGCTGAAGTTTTGAGCTAAGTTCACTCAAAGAATGATGGTTTACTCATAGATGTATAGAAGGAAAAGTCAAGAGGAAAAACTGGTTTAGGAGAAGGGAAAGAAGATAATGAGTTCATGTGTATATATGCTTACGTGAAGATCCTGTTGACAAACCCCAATGGATATTTCTACAAGCCAGATAGAAGTATGGAACGGGAACTTGATAGAAAATTGTGGGATTGAGATAAATATGTGGGAGTTATTGGTACAAAGGTGAACATTGAATCATGGGGGCATATGAAATGAACAGAAGAAAGAAAGCAGAAAGAAACAACAGAAATAGATGGGAGGCGAAAGCTTGAAGCATATCCACATTTAAATAATAGAAAAAGAAACCGACAATGAAATGAGAGACAGAATGGTCCATAGAAACAGGAACAGAATCAAGATGGTGCCTGGCCAGAGAGCTGAGAGAGGGGAGTGTCAAGAAAGACAAAAAGTGGCTTGAGAGAGTCTGCGAGAAAGTCAAGAACAGTGTATAAAGAGGAGCTTTAGTGGAGGCATGTGGCAGATGCTGAAGTGCCAGAGGGTCAGGAATAAGAAAGGGGAGGCCCTTTTCTCCAGATGGCTGGTAGTAAAAGGGGTGAAAATAGGAGTGTTAATTGAAAGGGTTAGGGATTCAAAGAAAAGTTTCTGTGATTGTTTCAAGGTGGGAAAGACAAAAATATGTTTATAGAAAGGAAATGAAAGAAATAAAGACGTAATTGAAGAAGAGGGAGAGAAAATACTGGAGAGAACCTGTAAGAGCTGTTAGCTTTGATTTTCAGCCTCTCACTCTGAGAGAGAAATACAAAGAGTGAAAACACAGGTAAAACATGATTTTGGATAAGAGGACTTTATGACAATCTATGTGAAAGTGAAAAAAAAATCAATAAAAGTATACTGAAGCCCTGCTACACCTGTTACATGGGGATACATACATGTGTAAAGATAGTCTTTCTCCTTAAAGGAACTTAAGCTAATGGGTATGCGTAAGAGGTTCAAATGATAGATGTTTATCACAGTACAAAGTACAAAGATGAAACTAAGGTGGACAGAGTAAGAGCTAAATGTGAAACTTGGTTGTCTCAAAGCTCAAACCTGGGATACCATGTTGAGAGGTTGTTCTCATTTCTGTTTTAGTAAGTGGTTACCATTGCAGGGGTGGGGAAACTTTTTTATGCCCAAGGGCCATTTGGATATTTACAATATCATTAATTTTATCAACTTAAAAATTGGCCTCCTATATTT
The DNA here is from genome assembly GCF_951640355.1 of Cnephaeus nilssonii. Taxonomy (NCBI): domain Eukaryota; kingdom Metazoa; phylum Chordata; class Mammalia; order Chiroptera; family Vespertilionidae; genus Cnephaeus; species Cnephaeus nilssonii. Next base: position 59,234,348 of record NC_137085.1, on the reverse strand, counting down.
GGTCAAACATCTAATTAACTCTCCCTTAATACCTTGGCAGGGCCAGACCAAATGATTTTGCAGGCCTTATCTGGTCCATGGGCTGGATGTTCCCCACCCCTGCTTAGAGTCATACTTTTAGTCTCGTGTCCAGGAAGCACACAGGATAGAGGGGCCTTCCTTAACCCCCTTCCCTCCATATATGAAGCCAACTGTGGAAAACTGCAGGAGCTTTGGAAAGAAGTGGAAACTATGTACCAAAATTACATTTATAGCACTTAGCAAACGTCAGTAAATGAGTTCTTACCATGAATGTGGCACCGTGTGAATGAATCTACATTTCTAACAAACCATGCCTCACTCATGAGAAGAGGATAGCTGAGCGGACTCAGTCGGAAAGAATATCATTCACTCATTTTGGAGGGGTCAAATGAAGAACTTACCACAGGCTCTTAGGGTCAGGAATAAGGAAATAATATTTGTACAATTTTAAAGCATTGTTTTTCCTTTGTTTTAATTTTAACAAAATTACTTTGTTTTAATGACCACTGACATTATAAAATAGGTCAAATGACCAAAACAGAATATTATCAATCCATTGTTACCAATAACAATTAAGCAGTAAACTATATCAAAGTATTTGATCAATTTAAGATGTAATCAGACACAAAATGATAATTTAAAACACACAGGGAAGAAGGGAGGGTAGGAAGACATTTAAATAAAGACTCGCAGAGGGAAAAGGATTTTAATTAAATATCTCAGTTTTATGAAAAGTAAATATTTCCCTTTTCTCTCTGAACATGATAGTTCAGTAAGTTGAAACTTTTAACAATTTAATTATCCAAACTACTTTCTTCTGAAGTCTCTATATTACTACATGTTTGAATGTCCAAATTGTTTAGCATATTTCATGATTGCTTTTGTTGCAAATAATTAAAATAGTCTTTGAAGACTAAGTACAGTTATTTGGAATTTTTATGCAAAAATAAAAAAAAAAAAAACAGAAAAAGTACACAAGTGTCCTAAACTGCAGTATTATGCACAGATGGCCCCAATCCACCCAGCAGGAGAAATCAGGGGAGATGATTTTCCATACTACCAGTCCATTTCCACCCAACAAAAATAAAACCTGAAAGCCAACTGCCACCCTGGATCCACCAACAGGAATATAAATGTAAGTGTTAATGAGCCAGATACAGTGCATTTCCTGGAGATTAAGGGAAGTCTGGAGAAAGTAGAGGATCCTGGGGGTCTTAACTACATATGGTCAATCATTCTGAGAAAATATCATACCACACATTTTTCTTTTTTAATTATTCTACAAAGAAAGAGACATTCGCAAGCAAACTACTCCCTAAGTCATTTCCTAAATCAGTGAATCCAGAACCAGCAGCGCCAGCATCAGCTGGAAGGTTATTAGAAATGCAAATTCTTGAGCTGTTCCCCAGACCCACTAAGTCAGGTATTCTGGGAGTGGGACACAGCAGCATCTGTTTTAACAACCCTCCGGGTGATTTTAACGCATCCCACAAACTGAGAGCCACCATCCTAGGAAAATTGCCAATTTATAAACATATTAAACTACCCTGACATAGAGATCTAGAAACCCATGGATGTCAGAACTACTTTCAGGAAGCAGCCAGTTTAGACTGAATTCCAAACCAGTCAGACCACTGACTGACTAAGTCACAGGAAACAATGTTAAGGACACAAGGCGATCCAGACTGAGGGAAAGAGGGCCAGAAAAGGAAACTGAGGAAGGGCAAGGCGGCTGGGGAGACTGGAAACGGGTGCCCTTGGTCAATTTCCATCTTCCCAAAAGGGCAGGGACCAAATCATGCATGGTCATCCCAGAACCAAAATGGTCCAACAGTAGGTACTCAATAAAGTTTTTCAGACTAAATATAAATAGAGGAGACAATTCTGTTTCATGTTCACAGTGGGCAATATTTAAGCATGTACATAAATCACGCTCTGTAAATAGTTGGTTATAAAGTCTATTAACTTTTCAAAAACTGCTTTTCCATTATGGTGTCCCTTAGCCAATGAATGTTGGTTTCTATGTCATATGCTTGAAGTTCACAAGCCTTGTATGACATACGTAAAAATCAGATTCTGCATATACTCAGACGTAACCATACAAACACTCTCCTTCAACTCAATAGTAACATTAAATTTTACTTAGGCTACAACCTGGAGGAAGTGGGGAAAGGAGCAGGAATTACTGCAGGACTGAAGACCTCCCAGCCCAAAGGAGGCAAAGATGGTGGAGGCATGTGCCTCTGTTAAAGGACAGACCTCAGTGATCAGCAGGGGGACTGCTAAAGGGAGAACACAGAACAGGTGCTCTTGCCCCCTGCAGGGCCTAAGCGCTTGGTCCTCCCAGCCAGCTGCTCAGACATCTATGACTCCCCTACGCTCACTCTGAGGCAGAGGTAGTGCCCACGTCCAATCCAACCTCAGATTCTTTCCTGGTTTGCGGTGGTCTATCCTGCAGGGCCACAGAGGAAGTGCTGAAACCTATCACTCCACGGGGGTGATCGGGGCAGGACGGGTGGTTTAGACACGTCCCCAAACCACAGAAATGTTAGGAGAGCAACATGAGAGAAAAGTGAGTCCTATGAGTCCTAGAGGCCATGTAGAATCCTGTCCTCTTTAATCCTCCCCCAAAGCCTTTTATCACCACTTTTATGGAGATGTAGGTCTACGCCAAAAGCTTTCGTTATGAACATTCTGAAGAAACATCCCTGATGGCCACCTCTGACCTGTTCATTAACTACCAGGCCAGTGCCTGATTAGTGTGTCAGAAATGTTTATTATCTTCTTGTTCGGAAGAGACAGGGGAGATTAAGAAGGTTCCCGCCTTGGCGTGAGGCTCCACATCTGCAATGAGCTTAAAATAGTATGGAAATGGCAGGATAAGTTCCTGGCACAGTTCAACCGACAATTAATGAGGAGACCCCCAGATAGATTAAGAGATATTTATTTTCTTTTAAATGGAGTCATCTGAGAAGTTATAGGACTAAATAACTTGTTATCTCTAATAAACGGTTATCGGGGCTTGCTAATAATTGTTTTCTAATGGCACTGAAAGTTGACGCTCGTCCCATGGATCCATGACAACAATCGCTTGTTTTGTAAAGAAGGGATTTAAGGATGGATATTTCAGTTCCAACCACAAACTTAAATTCTAAAGCTCTTACAATTAGAGAAGTGAGCAGCATTTTTCAAAGGAAAAGAAAAATTAATCCGTAGACAGACAAAAATTATAGGATGGTCTACAGGGGAAAATAGAGTTATATGAGTATCCACTTGTTAAGGCGTTTTCCCCTTTTTAAATGATTTCTTGCAAACCACATCTTACATATCCCTCTACTACCAGGAGAAAAAAAATGAGGTGTTAAGATAAAAATTTACTGTGAACAAAGGAGTGCTTGCCAGAAGAGCTAACACTGTGCTTTTCAGATTTCAGAGAACTGTGACAGTGTTCATCAATCCGATAGCCCAGACTCACTGGTTTGCTTCTCAAACTTCGTTGTGTAGAACATGTGCTGAAGCACAGCTTGCTGGGCCCAGCCCCCGGGATCCCGATTCATTACACCCGGGTGGGGTTCCAGCATTTGTATTTTTAATAATCTCAGGGGTGATGTGGGCACTCCAATGTATGGGTCCCCTTTTGAGCATCACAGAACCTAGACCCTGACAACTAGGCATTTTGAGAAGAGAAGCTGTGGTCCACGCTATGCTGCCAGGAACATCTGTATCTCTCTCCATAATATAATCATGACGTTGAAAAAGTGACGGTGCAGATGAGCTCCAGAGACACCGATGCTTTCTTCGCTCCCTCTTTCCCCAGGAGCTGGTCAGCACGCACACACCAGGTTGTCTTGAGCAGCAATGCGCTGGACACATATTTCCAGAGGTCCGTTCTATGTCAGTCAACACTCATTCGAAGGAACCCAGGAAAGCACACTGGCAGCTGACAGATGCCTTTAATATAACACAGAAGTCGGACAGGAACAGCCTCCCCGAGCAGACAGTCATGTGCCCCTGACTCCCACCCAGGGTCCCGCCACCCCCTCCTCAACCTCTTCAGAAGAAGAGAAGTAAATGGGAGCGTGTAACGATTTATTGAGCTACGTCTACAAAATCTGGGACTCCTGGTAGTATTTTGTACAAAGAGGAAACATAAAGAATGTGCACATTAAAGTAGTGTGGTTTGTTAGTCTTCAAATTGAAGTTATCACCTAGCAGTTTATGGTAGCCCTGGAACCAAAGAGAATACACGCGTCCCTGGCATATTAATACCTGATAAACTGATGAAATGATTCATATGCGATGGCACCACTGGAGATTTCTTAGTGAGAACTTGGTGATTCAAGTTCAATTTTAAAAGGTATTAGATGGAAGCGACGTGAGGGGTAGAGCGGGAAATTTCTGTACCTTCTGCTCAATTTTGCTGTAAGTCTAGACCTGCTCTAAACAATAAAGCCTATTAATAAAATATTTTAAAGCTATTAGTTTAAATACAAAAATGATTAACATTGTGACTTCCTTTTCTAAGCAAGCCACTACCTTACATTACTTAAATTAGTAATTTGAAATCCATATCTTCCTTATAATGCATGCAATGTTATAAAGATTTATGGCGGTGTGGAGGGGAGACCAGCTATAGTATAGGGCTTGTCCCTTTGTCATAAGCTTTCTTACTCTCATGTAGTCTACCTAAATTTTGAGGCCAAAGACTTGTTTCAGGAATCCCAGGTTGCAGCAGAATGCTAGCCTGAGCTGTCAGTAAGTATTGAAAGTAAAGGACCATTTTAAAAATATCTGCTTGTACCCAGTACCACCGGATCATAAAGGAAGTTCCCAGAATATTCGGCTTTCTAAGAATATTCACAGTGAATATCTGTGTGTGTGTGTGTGCGCGCGCGCGCGCGCGCAAGCTCACTACCCATACACACATCAACAAAGGGACTCAATGCTTATCCATTCATTTAGCAAATGTACATTCTCATCTACTTCAGTCTCTATGGATTCTGTGATTCGAAAGGCAGACTCTGGAGACAGACTCTGCTTAGGTTCAAACCTGAGCCCCACCCCTCATTAGTGGTATGGCACTGGATAGGTTTCTACACCTCAATTTCTTCTACAAAATGTGGGTGATAAATGTACCTATCTGTATTAGCTATGTATAATACTCCTGCATCTGGGCTACAATCCCATTGGAAGGTTTGCCTGGGGGAGGGGAAGATCTGCTTCCAGACTCGGTCACATGGCTGTTGGCTGGCCTCAGTCCCTCTGCACAGGGCTCCTTCTCAACAGCTACCTTCCCCCAGAGCCAGTGATGCAAAGGAGAGTAAGAGGAGAGCACCCAGGATAAAAGGAACCATTTTTTCCATAACCTCCCACTGGAAGTGACACCTTCTTAGTTCTGTGATGTCCTATTTGTTAAAAATGAGTCACTACCCAGCCAGAGTGGCTCAGTGGTTGAGCGTCGACCTATAAACCAGGAGATCATGGCTCAATTCCTGTTCAGGGAACATGCCCAGTCGGGTGGCATGCAAAAGGCAACCTATCAACGATTCTCTCTCATCATTGATGTTTCTATCTCTCCCTCTTCCTTCCTCTCTGAAATCAATACAAATATATATTTAAAAAAAGAGTCACTAAATCCTGTTCACACTCAAGGTCATGAATACCAGTCTCAGGGACTACCTTAGAAGCTGCCTATCACAGCCCTCTCTCTGACCCCCAACGATTCATGTCCTTTCCACATGGAAAATACACCTCACCCCTTTCCAAGGTCCCCAAAAGTTTCACCTAATGACAGTATCAATTCAAGCCCAGAATCTTATCTAAATCAGGGCCAGGTGCAGATGTAGGCCTGAGCACAGCTCTTCAAATGTAGATGCGAGACTAAAGAGAAAAGTTTCCTCTCCACACACATCCAAAATGCAGTGGTGAGGCAAGCATAGGATAACCACTGTCCCCGCTCCTGTTCAAAGGGGGATAACTTGGAGGCATGGGGGTCACTGGTCCGTAGGAATTCTAATATAACCAGAAAAAAAAATTGAGAATGTTGTAATTGGGTCTCAAGGCCTGAGAATAATTCTCCATGGCTCTCAGCTATGTCCCCCGGGCTTTTCGCTCTACTCGAGTCATCTTTCCTTTTATTAATGGAAGGCAGCACGTGTGTGCAGCTGAACAGCTCACCCATCCCGATTCCTGCCAGTAGAATTCTGAGGATTCAAAGGCTTTTCTTCGTTCTGCCTAGTCTCTGTTCCGCTCAGTTCAGGCTCCCATGTTTCCACATATGTAACTGTTATAAGTCCTTAGTGAGCCTCCTGTGGCTCTGAGTTCACTCCCTGAGACAAAAGCCACACCCACAAACCTCTTCCAAGTTAGTCCTTTTCTAACGTTGGGCTGATACTGAGATGGCTAAGAGACAACTACCTTAAATTTCCCAGAGGATCTATTGTTTCATGGAGAGGATGTGTTAGGTACACCCTTGATTTCTTTCAAGAGCCTTCCATGAAGCTGAATAGTACACTGAGGCAAGGCTACAACCTTTTATCTTTCTGAGGTCTTAACAAAAGGTTTACGGTCACACCCTCAGCTTCATCTTTAGACTATGTTTTCCTGACCTGTGTTTGATCTTTGCTTAGAAGCCATTTCTTAACTGGAACATCATGTGCTATTTAAAGAGATTGGGAATTTTCAAAACCATGAAGTACTGACTCCTTTTTGCTTATTCCCAATTTATCTCTCTCCTCTCTCAGTTTATTATTATCAAGAAGAAATGAGGCAGCATCTTCAACATTTTGCTTGTATAGTATATATTCTCTATCCCCTGCCATATTCCACTAGAAAACAATCACTATTCATTAGAAGGCAGTCCCTAAATACAGCCCCTAGTTAAGGGGAGGGATCTCACCAAGGACATAAATGTAGAGGAAGGGATTATTGCAGACATTCATATATATATATATATATATATATATATATATATATATATATATATTTGATTTCAGAGAGAAAGGGAGAGGGAAAGAGAGATAGAAACATCAATGATGAGAGAGAATCACTGATTGGCTGCCTCTTGCACACCCTGCACTGGGGATCGAGCCCACAACCCCAGGCATGTGCCCTTGACCGGAATTGAACCCGAGACCCTTCAGTCCACAATCCGACGCTCTATCCACTGAGCCAAACCAGTTAGGGCATATTGGAGACATTCTTAAAGGTTGCCTGCCTACAACACTATCTCAAAGTCTCTATAAAGGTTGAGTTAAAACAAAGAATGCTTAAGCCGATCTGGCATGGCCCAATGGTTGAGCATTGACCTATGAACCAGGAGGTCATGGTTTGATTCCTGGTCAGGGCACATGCCTGGGTTGTGGGCTCGATCCCCAGTAGAGGGAGTGCAGGAGGCAGCCGATCAATGATTCTCTCTCATCATTGATGTTTCTATGCCTCTCTTCCTCTCCCTTCCTCTCTGAAATCAATAAAAATATATATTTTTAAAAAGAATGTTTAAGACAGTACATAGTAAGTGCTCTATAAGTGGACTGTTATTCATACTGTTACTATTATTATGATGACCATCTTAAGTAGGATTCAGCAAACTCTGTAAAGGGCCAGTTAGTAAACATTTTAGGCTTTGCAGGCCACATATCGTCTGTTGCATTTTCTTCTTTGTTTGCATTGTGTGTGTGTGTTTTAATAATGCTTTAAAATTATAAAATCCATTATTAGCTTGAAAGCTGCACAAAAGGAGGTCAGAGGCAGCATTTAGCCCATGGGCCATAGTTCGCTAATTCCTGATATCAAGGCACAATTTTGAAGCAACAAAGAGACTGCTATTGTGCCGCATGCGATTATGTTATATAGCATGCCATTACCTGTGCACTGATCTGATAGGTATGATGCCATTTAGCAAAGGGACATTACTTCACACGCCAGAGAAAGGCAGCCCAGCCGGTTCCTGTAAGGAATGCCACAGTCTTCCCTTGCCAATACAGCTTTAATGGGAACAAGTAAAGAAACAGAACCATATAAACTATATTGGAATTTGGGAAGTTGAATATAATTACCTAAGTTGAAATCTAGCCAGCACAGGGGGTGGGGCGGGGGGAATGTCAGGCAACCTATTAGACTCAAGACAAAATGTGATCATGATTTCATGTTCAGTTATAAAAACAGGACTTCCAACAAAAATGCTTGCAGCCCACATCATTAGACCTGCATGTGACTTCGGTGCCAAACCCAAGAGAAGAGCGAGAGGTGTCGCAGGTAGGACTCCGTGAGTCGTGGGGGATTGAGCTCCACTTTCCTTGACGGTCTATCCTGTAAGGCCTAAATGTGATTTTTCCCAACTGGCTCTTCCAATTTTAGGGGATTATAAAATAAACTGTCAGCATTGAAACTAAGCAGGTGTTAAAAGCAGGGCCTAGAAAAGCAGGATACTCCCCCTGCTGGATTTAGGGACATGTTCCAAAGCAAGAAAACCTGGAGTTTCTACCTATCATTCAAAACCACTATGAGGAACTCTGTCTTTTAAACAATCATCACCCCCTCATATCTTACGTTTAACTTTGCAAAGAGCAACATTAACAAGGTATTGGGCAAGAATATCATTTGTAAATTGTAGCTTGCTCTAACAGAGATGAAAAATAGGTGTTATCTTTTGTGTCAAGTCAGATGGACTGGCAGTCACTGTGTTATCAAAATTTCTGAGTCCATACTCATGCTTAACCAAAAAAAAAAAAAAAAAAAAAAAAAAAGAGGATATAAAGTACCATGATCAATTAGTAACATCTTCCAAGGACAGGGGAGGGTGGAATAGGGTACACATGCCGGGTGTCTGCTATCCAACTAGTATACAAAATGCAAAAGTGCACTGTTATTATTTCCTCCAGCATATTCATATTTAAATTCATGAAAAAAATTATTGTTTCAATCACGAACTCCACTACAAAGCCAGCTTTCACAGTTTGAGTATATCGATTTAAATTTGACACACAATACCGATCACTTACACTCAGAGACCACATCTTGGTGGCTATCAAGCAATCTGAAATTAATTTTAACAAAATATTTACGACACAAATCATGAGGTACTTTTTGTACATGGCACCTTTATAGGACATGGGACAATCATCTCATGAAATCTTTACAAGTACAACTGGGGCCCAGCCAGTGTTGCTCAGTGGTTGACCTATGAACCAGGAGGTCACGGTTCAATTCTCAGTCAGGGCACATGCCTGGGTTACGGGCTTAATCCCCAGTGTGAAGCATGCAGGAGGCAGTCAATCAATGATTCTCTCTCACCATTTCTCTCTCTCTCCCTCTCTCCCTTCCTCTCTGAAACCAATAAAACATATATTTAAACACACACACACACACACACACACACACGCACGCGCGCGCGCACACACACACACACACACACACACACCTGGGTCTCTTCTAGAGTAGTTTTATCCCAGAATTTTTATTCCAGTTTATAATTACTCACTATGTGTTAAGAGTTGTAAAGGGAGTCAGGGGTGGGAAGGAAGATATAACAGCAATACTATGCGCATCAGGTTCTTTGCAGTTGCATATCTTGCAAATGTTGTTGGGAGACACTATTTACCCAAAGGCCTCTTTGTTCCATGATTCTAAAAATCTCATGAGTATAAGAGATCTTAAGCAATGCCATGTCATACCATGTAGCCCGTCTTGCAGAAGGAAGACTGATACTGAAACTATGACAAGAGTTACCTGAGTCTGCTGACATCAAGAATAGGAACTCACTGATGCAAAAGGCCAGGACAAGAACAGAAACTCTCTCCTCACCCCACCTAAGGTTTTGCAAACCTCCCCCCGCACACCCCCGCCCCGCCACGCCCTGAGGGCTGGGTACTCTGGTACTCACAGGGACATGAGTCCTGAACTCAATGGTGAATAACTGCCTTTTTAATTCCACTAGACAGATGATGCAGCCATCAGCAAGGATGCACATCCACTGTGCCTCTTCTGACTCATCTCTGTGTTTATCCCACACCAGGAAAATGCCTGCCTATTCAAATAGTTGCAGAATTTACTAGATTATATAATTATCAGGCACTATTCACCTGGCATATAAAGCAATACAAAAGGGATTAGATCTGTCATTTAATTTTTTTAGCTAAAAAAATTAAAAAGCTAACTATTCATCCACTGTACTTTTTGAAGAGATATGAGAATATTCTACAAAATAACTTCATTGGTGGCTGCAAAGGACAACAGTTCTCAAGTTCAAACTCTCATTAGAATCTCTTCTGGGAAATACTGAGGAACAGGTCCTCCCTCATCTGATCTTCTGATTGAAATCCTAGTGAAGCATCCATCTAATATAAAAACTGCTGTTTGAAATTTTAACCCTGCTATTTGGCTTCTGTAAATGCTTGCTTGCTTAAATAATAAGGAAAATAAAACTATTCCCACTTCAGAGAGGCCATTAAACCTTCCCTGGACACAATTATCAGTGCTGGCACCAGGCCAGGCCTTTGGTTGAGGTCTCAAGGCCCCAGCACATAGGGGCTCTTTAAGAACTTGCAAAGGGGGCCGGAAACACCCCATATTTGGGAGACAAAGAAGGTAAAAACATATCAATAGGGAAAGTTCCTCCATGTTGGGGTCCAGAATTTGAGAGACATTTTCCTCTGGGCCCGCACATAATAAATGTAACTCCATCTCTCTAAGCGTTGCTTGGTTCTTCTCTGATTTTCTGTAACACTAGGTGTTTCTAATGTGTAGCCTGCGTTGAGAAGACCAGCCCGGTCCTATGGGAAAATTCTCAGTCAGGCAGCCCTCAGTTCTTACCCTGCATCACTACTTAAACAGCAGGATGTTAGAAATATTAAACTATCTGAGACTGTTTTGTCGACTGTAAAATGGGAACCATACCCATTTTGCTGGGTCACAGTGAGACTCTCAGCAACAATGCATGTCGAGTGGGTGACAAGTACCTTGAGCCACCAGCAGTTTGGACTAAATGGCACTACATAAAATGTGCTCTAGGATCAACATGCCTCTGCTCCTTAGCTAATGCCCAAGCTTTGGGGGACCCCAAGGTGGTGGCAGGAATAGGGAGAAAAGAGGGCTATTAGTAGAAGCTAAACTTTAATTTGATGCATCAACATGAGATCATAATTATCATGTAAATCCCCCACTTTCCTCTAAAAAATTCCACAGGCTGTTTACTCTCCTTTGGGTAGATTCCTCCCAGCAAAGAGAGTGAGACAATAGGAACACAGACACATGACTGGCATGTGGTCTAGAGCACGCTGCTGCTTTTCTCCCATCTCCCTTCCTTCATTCTATAAATCGGAACCTTCATACCTAACCCATGTGGACATTGTGAAGATTAAATTAAATAACAGCTCAGCATACTCTCTGCACATAGGAAATATTCACTGTATGCTGCTTCTCTTATTCTTTCCGTGACCACCTACAGGCTGTTCCCGGTGTCTACACTCCAAATTGATTTTATCTTATTTTTTCTTGATGCTCACTATACTTGGGTTATTATTATTATTATTATTATTATTATTATTATTATTATTAAAAACTAGAGGCCCGATGCATGAAATTCGTGCATGGGGGAGGGAGATCCCTCAGCCCAGCCTGCACCCTCTCCAATCCGGGACCCCTTCGGGGGATGTCTGACTACCGGTTTAGGTCCAATCCCTGGGCCTCAACCGACAGTTGGACATCCCTCTCACAATCCAGGACTGCTCACCTGCCTGCTTGCCTGATCGCCCCTAACTGCCCCCCCCCCCCGCCAGCCTGATCACCCCTAACTGCCTCTGCCTGCCAGCCTGGTCACCCCCAACTGCCCCCCCTGCCAGCCTGGTTGCCAACTCCCCTCCCCTGCCAACCTGGTCACCCCTAACTGCCCCCCACCACCACCACTGGCCTGGTCACCCCTTACTGGCCTCCCCCGGCCAGCCTGGTCGCCACCACTGCCCCCTGCCGAACTAGTCACCCCTAACTGCACACCCAATGGCCTGGTTGCCCCTTATTGCCCCCCCTGCCAGCCTGGTCGCCCCCAACTGCTCTCCCTGCTGGCCTGGTCGCCCCCAACTCCCCCCCCCCCTGCTGACCTGGTCGCCCACAACTGCCCCCCCCCCCCCCCGCCAGCCTGGTTGCCCCACACAGCCTGCTATTCAGTCATTTGGTCGTCCCTCACTACCCCCCTGCCGACCTGGTTGCCCCACGCAGCCTGCTGTTCGGTCATCTGTCCAGTTGTTTTATTCGTGACGGCCCCTGGCCTTTTATATATTAGGATATTAATAGAGAAGGGAAGGCACTACAGAGTGAGTGATTTTTCTACAAGCTCCACACACTCCTAGAAATGACTCCAAAAATCAGAGAAAATGGCTCTGAGGTATTTGGGTACATCAGCTGACGTCATTCTGGATGACTCAGACTCAAGCTGTCCACTGCCTTGGCCTCCCTGCTATTCCTCTGCAAGCAATTCCCCCTGATCCCACATGATCCTCCAGCATTAACAGCTTTTGCTGGGGAACCTACTGTTCAGACAATTTTGCATGCAGAGATGACTACATTAATATCTCAGCCTGCAGTTTTTGGGGCCTCTCACATATACCCAGCTTGCCTTAAAATTGTTGAGTTCTGAATACATGAGGTATGAGCCCTCAGTGAATTCATCTTCACTAGGATATTTTAATGTTTTATAGTTAGAAGGTTCTGAGTTCTCTCACCAGAGGATTTGAATAGATGCCCTTTAGGAAATACTCTGAGTGAACAAGAACCACTGCTATGCTTACATTTCCTAAATAACCAAGGCTTCCATTCCCAAGTTGTGCTTTGATTTGACTGTAAGTCCATTCTGTGAAGTTATTGAAACAATACTAGCTTTTTACATGACACTAGGTTTCAGGTTCTGCATGTGATTTATTAGCACCACATCATGCCAATGAAGCCCTGGTCCTACTTAGAAGTGGCGTCCTGAAAGTGATTGGCAAGTGGTGGCACACAGCCCTCTAGGATCAGGTCCTGAGGTTCAGGAGAGGCAACAGCATAAACAGAATGCAAAAAAGTGTGTGTGTGTGTGTGTGTGTGTGTGTGTGTGTGTGTGTGTATATATATATATATATATATATATATATATATATATATATATATATATATATAAAAGCCAAGTGACTGGAACAACAGAATGACCAGAACGAATGGTCGCTATGACATGCACTGCAGAGACCAACGGGCCCAATCGGGGCCCTGATTGGCACGCCCCTCCCCCCAGCCAGCCCAGCCCCTGATCGGCCCCCTCACCCCGATCATGTGTGGGGCCAGCCAACCAACCTCCAACATCTCCTCCCTCCTGCCAGCCCGATTGGCCCCCATCAGGGTGAGCCGGCCAGATCCCACCCAGCACGAATTTGTGCGCCAGGCCTCTAATATTTAATGAAATTCTTAATTGTAGAATATGACCTTCACTGCAGTTTCAACAAATGTCCTTGAGTGATGGTAATTTGTAGTAGCTGATATAAGAAAGCTTTTTAGAGGTGTGAGTTTTGAATGCTAGAGAAACATGCCCCCCTCCCCCCGTTTCTCTATTTTCCCATAACTATGGACTGATAAAAAGTGACCAATCAAACCCTGGCTTCTAATTCTTAACCATTTTATAAATGGAGAATTTACCTGTTGAGACCTAACTAGCAGTATCTCAGTAACTCTGTGCTCAGGTGGCAAGGTAAGTTTCCCTGCTAGAAAGGAATGCTATGCTTTGTGCAGCTTTGATTAAATGCTTGCCTTCCAACTCTTACAATTAGAGTAACAGAAGCATGGAATTTTGTCATGGGAAGTGTTATGGACTGAGTGTTTGTGTCTCTCCCTCTGCCCAAAAGTCTACACATGAGCCTTTAGACTTTGGAAGGTGATTAGGTCATGAGGGCAGAGCCCAATGAATGAAATTAGTGCCCTTATAAAAAATGTCCAGAGAGCTCTCACCTGACTTCTAATGTGTGATGACACAATGAGAAGATGGCTGTCTACGAACCAGGTCCCTCACCAGATACCAGATCTGCTGTGCCTTGATCCTGGACTTCACAGCCTCTAAAACCAGGAGAAATAAATGTTTGGTGTTTAAGTCCCCCAGCCTGTGATATTTGTGTTATATCAGCCTGGACACACTAAGAGATAAAGTGAAGGAGGTAACATTTAGTTCAATTCCATCATTTTTCAGATGGGAAAACTAAAGTGATATGACTAAAGACATAATTGCTTGTGGCACCAAAAGTAGGGACTGAAAATCAATTTTTTACTCAAGAATTTCCTCATTGAAGGTTTTAGAGTCCCTTTGCTTTTCGTTTGTTTTGAATTGGCTCTTTACTATTATAGAGGACTTGCATTTAAAAACTTACACATTTTTGTTGCTCTTAAATTTTACTTAAACACTCAAGGTAAGACTGTACTCATCTCCATCTCTCATGATGCATACATAAAAAATTATCAGCCATGGTCAGTCTATACTCTGATAAACACATTGTTTTGAAATCTAGATCTCCACCTGGCCATTAGAAGAAGCATCTGATTTGGAGTCAGGAGACATGGGCTGGAATCAAAGTTCCAGCTGAGAGTCCATGAGCAGGCGCTGCCACCCAACTTTCAATTTCCTCAAAGGAAACCAGCCTGCTCTGCCTCACAGGCTCAGTTAAAATTTGAAATGGTATAATATATGGGAAAATGCAAATGCTTTTGCAAGCTACATATAAAATGCTGTACATGTATAATTGTTATTTAATTGTGACCATCATGGACAAATATTACTTTGTTACTATCATTACTTCTGGTCTTTCAATAAGTATAATGCCAGGTGATGAGGGGACAGGATGGATGGATTATGGAATAAAGCCCCTGAGAATCGAAGGGTAACAGAAACAAGAAAAAATTTTTAAAAAATGACAAAGAAGTATGTGCTGACATGAACCGGCGTGTAAGTACATGGTGCTGGTGGTAGGGAGCTGGCTTGGATGTAAGATACCCATCTTGGATTCTAAGTTCTAACCATAGAGATACTTTTCTACAAATGCCATCTCTGAGTAAAATTTATGTTATGCACGTTAAGTTTCCTCTCATTCTTTTGTCCTTTCTTTCCAGGCACAGAAATTACAAGGAGGAGCAAGAAAAACAAAGCTTCCACTTCATGATATTTGGTCCATCAACTGTGGAAGATGCTATGAAAGATCAAAGTATTCCCCAGGTCTCTCAATCTCTTGGGGGAAACCCACACCCCACATTTTCACTCTGAATACCCACCACAGACATTTGTAAGGGCTCTTGGGTCCCGTCTTCTGCCACCTGTCTCAGCATCTCCCAGGAATCCATGGCTACTCTCCTTCCTCATGCTTTTAAATTCCTTAGTTGGAAAGCAAAGTTCATATATGAAACTTGGGCCCTGGTACAAGCCTAACCCAGGGAAATGGGCGGAGGTAAGTCGATTCCACTCACATGGGCTGTTTCCAGACCTACAGCTAATGCTTCATAAAAGAGAGATTTCAGTGACTCAATTTGCTGATCGCTTGCCTAGAGGCCATGACCTCAGTGTGTTTCTGGTTCCAAGTTCTGCAGATGTTCTTGATCCTGTTTGGAATGCACACGCTAGAAACCCTGGAAAGCAGCAGCTTTTTCACAAAAGCAGCTCTGACTTGGTGGTCAGATGGGAGCCATCTGTTAGAAGGCACCACCCTTCCCAAAGCCACCCTTCTTACTTGCCATAAGGGCCTGCAGGTCAGAGATCTAGGGGAGACCCTGGAACGGTGGGGTTCTCTTTGACAAGCCAAGGCAAGCTTCCGGGAATGTGGTCCCATGGAGAGCACCTGCAATGCTGGGATGCTTGCCAGGGCAAACTTGTTTCTTTCTCTAGAAGGGAGCCTTCTTACCCTGATGGCTTAAAGATCCCAATGGGTATTTTATATTTCTGAGTGCTAACACTGGGGACATGTTTTCAAGAATGGCCTTTTTGTCTAAGAGGGAGACCTCTGCCAAAGCTACATACCTAAATCTCTCTTCAATTGCTGCCCCACCCTCATAATTCTAGGCTCCTTTCTCCAGATGACTCATGTGTTGTGTTGTGTCACGGAAAATACACTGGGCTGGAAGTCAAGAGTCTGGCTTTTGTGTTACTTGTGTGAGCTTGGGCAAGTCACAGAATCCCTTCTGGCCTCAGGTTTCCCATCTGTAAAATGAAAGAGTCAGGCTCAGCGAACTTTACTACTCCTTGGAGGTATAAAACACAGAATTTTAGAGGCCTTGTGATGTATGTTCCCTTTTTGACAGTGTCAGCTAGTTCCTGGACTCTGGCAGGCTCAGGACCTCTCTAGCAAAACAGTCAGGAGAGGGAGAAGGCTGATTTCCAGAGCCAGTGACTTCATCTAGACCTGCCTGTTGGAAATTGGGAGAATCCAAGTTCCAGCATTAGGGGCAGCTGGCCTGCCATCTTTCGTCCTTCTCCCAGGGGCATGAAAGTGATCTCCTTCACCCCCTTCAGGGGGTAACTATACCCTTTCTCAGCACTGGGTGTAAACGTTATTTGTCTGTCCCACTCACTGACTCAATAAGAGTTTATTTAAATTGTTGAACACTTTTCTGTTGAAATCCTTACATAATGCTTGACTGAGATGAGGATTATATTAGAACAATAATTTAGACAAAAGTTTAGGTATTAATTTTCATAAATATGACCTCCCAAATAATACCTTCAATTTAAGTTCATAGTTAGAAAAGATCTTTTCTGACTTGTTTCTTTTTTGTCCCCAAATCAAACATTAACTCTAGGCTATCTATAAACTCTTGAGAACTTTCCAGCAATTTCATGTCATTTTTCAGCAGTTTTTTTCTCATTATTATGTTTAGGCATGCTTTTACCATTCATAAGATATCTGACACTATGTTATAAAAAAATGTTAGGGTTTTCATTTTGTACATGTTCCATGTCTTCAAGAACCCACTAAAGAAATCATAAAATAATCTAAACAAATGTGAGACACAAAAGTAACTACATATCAAGATACAATGATCGCATAAAATTCTTGAGCAAAGTTAATTGTGCGTTATTACGCATGACATATAAAGTTGAAAGAATCTGGGTACATTGCAAAGTGGTGTTTGGATCTGGTAATTATACAGAGAATACCCTCAGGTCTCGGATTACGCTGACCGAATGCAACAAATCTAGACCTGGGAGTCCTATTTGGCGAAGCTTGCTCTCCACCCACTCTGTTGGGGTTGTGTGCATTTCCTGGGTTGAGGAAGCGGAAAAGCAGACTGGAGATATCCAAGGGTTTCCTCTTCCACCGCATCCCGTGGAACGGACACCTCTCCTTAGCAGATGTTAAATTTTGGCCTCAGAGCTTACTCACTGTAGTTTACCATTAATTGCTCTCAGTTCTAGTCTGAGGGAAACCGGTATAGGTCCTCACAGTCTGACTAAAATACTTAACAGAATTAGACTATTTGTTGCTTAAGCCTTTATTTGGATGTGATCCTTTTCCATAAAATTAATTCCCTGAGGGTTTACTAATGCTTTAGTAAAAATCTCTCTAGACGTTAAGGCATATAATATTATATGCAAATGATTATGTACGGGTATGTGTGCAGTGAGAAAACTTTCTGCTAACATGCTGTTATCCCTTTATTTTTCTGGCAAATTTTCTACATAAGGCTCAGAGCTAATCCCTAATGCTTTACTTTAAGCGTCTGCCTTAACAATTGTGTTAAATCTCAGAGCTAGCTGCTTGAGCTTCCTCCGAGAAACCTGGCAAATTGTGGGACAGAACTTTGAAAAAACAGGCCAGTGGACAATGATTGGTGTTCTGAATTGCCCCCTCGGGTAGTTTAACCACACACAGTATCCATCGTGGAATGAGAGAGAGAATTATACTTAGTTTGAGCTTAAATTTCCCATATAATTGATGCACAGGTCGAAAGTTTCTCCTGAAGAATGTGGAGTTCAGAGAGAGAAAGATGTTTATATTATCTATTTTATTTTCTACATGTTCAGAGAAAGAGAATAATGTATTTAAAGAAAATTGGCAATGTTTGTGTTGAATACTTGTATTTTCCAGGCCGGGTTTTAAGAACAAGCAGAGCCTAGCTGGCCTGGGTCAGTGGTTGAGTGTCAACCCATGAACCATGAAGTCCCCAGTTCAATTCCTGGTTGGGGCACATGCCTGGGTTGCAGACTCGATCCCCGGTGGGGGACCTGCAGGAGGCAGTCAATCCATGTGTCTCTCTCATTGATGTTTCTGTCCCTCTATCCCTCTCCCTTTCTCTCTCTCTAAATCAGTAAAAACATGTGTTTTTTTTAAAAATAACAAGCAGAATTGTTTGGTGACCTTCCACCTTATGTTCATACTAGAGGCCTGGTGCACAAAATTTGTGCATTTATGGGGCCCTGCTCCCCAACCCTCCAATATTTATGTATTTTTGTATATGTGTGTATGTATGCACTGTTGGTTTTTTTGTTAATCCTCACCTAAGGACATTTTTCATTGATTTTTAGAGTAGAAGGGAAGGAGAGAGACAGAGAGAGAAACATGGATGTGAGAAAGACATATCAATTGGTTGCCTCTTGCACATGCCCCGACCAGATCAGGCCGAAATAGCGCTCCCAACAGGGCCGACGGCTGGCAGCCCACTGGGGCTCAGATGTTGAGCATATGGCAGTTTTCTGTTTCTGCTTCCACATCTGGTAGAGGTCCCGCTTGTAGGAGCTGCTGATGTAGCCACCACTTTCTGTCTTGATCTTCTTCTTGTCCTCTTGTCCTGACTGTCCCACAAACCACTTCTTCTTCCAGTCCCACTTGAGCTGCTGCCGGCCCCTGGTCAGGTTCTGGGCCTCGCCCCCCATCAGGTCCAGGACAGCACCAGCCACCTGCTGCTCAAAGGCACCTCTGGTCCCCACCAACGCTTAGGACCCATTCACTGTCGAAATCTTTGGGCTGATAGGGGACATAGAAATCCTAGTCCAGCTGCCGGGCCTCCTCCTTCCACCTCTTGGCTCCCCGTTCAGGTCCTGGCTGTTGCCGTTTTTGGCCCACAACCTCTATGAGACATCCTTCATGCTCTCTCCCGCCACCTCCTCCTCCTCCTCCTCCTCCTCCTCTTCCCCAGGCTGCTCCGCCTGCCACATTGGCAGCTCGGGGCTAGACCAGCCAGGCCCTCCTGCCGCTCCTGCCGGCCCTGCTGGAAGCTGGCGATGGCCTTGCAGTCCTTCTGCCGCTTGGCCCACATCACCTGGCTGCTCAGGTCCCGGCTGGAGGCGTTGATCTCAAAGATGGTCGCCTGTGAGCGGTACTGCTTGATGCTGTCCCACCAGCCTCAGCTGCTGCAGCTCCTCCTCCTCAAAGCTCAAGCTGAAGAGGGGTTGTAGGCCCAGCCCCGCAAGGTCCAGCTCCTTGGCCTGCTTAATGGACTCTGGCAAGTACACCGGCTCCCCACTTTTTGGCCTTGGAGCCGGAGCGGACACCCGGCTCCCCACTTTAGATGGCAGGGCAGCCGGGTGTCCGCTCCGTCTCCCCGCTTTCGATGGCAGGGGAGCCAGGTATCTGCGGCAGCCCCCTCAGCGGCCACTGATCTGGTCTTTGAGAGGCGCAGGGGGTGGGACTCGCGAGTCCCGCCCCCCGCGCCGCTGTGGATCCGGCTGTTGAGAGGCGGGCGGGGGGGGCGGGACTCATGAGTCAATGACCGGATCGGCCGCCCGAGTGCTTGCCCCGTGCCTCTCAACAGCCCGATCAGCAGCCGATCCAGTCATTGAGAGGCACAGGGCGCGGGACTCTGCGGCCGATCCGGTCATTGAGAGGCGCAGGGCGCGGGACTCGCCCCCCTCCCCCCCCCCCCCCCCCCCCCGCCTCTCAATGACCGGATCGGCCGCAGAGTCCCGCGCCCCGTGCCTCTCAACAGCCGGATCGGCGGTGGCGCGGGGGGCGGGACTCACGAGTCCTACCCCCTGCGCCTCTCAATGACCAGATAGGCCACCCCGAGTCCCGCCCCCAAGCCTCCCACTGCCCAATCGTGGGCGTAGCGGAGTGATGGTTATTTGCATATTACCCTATTATTAGGTAGGATGGGCCATTAAGTTAGAACATTTCCTTAGAATTTAAACTCAATCTTACGCGTTGCTGCTCAACCTTATTTCCTATACCACTAGCCTCAGTGGCTAGTTATATAGTCTTAGTCACTTAGAAATCTAAAATTCATTCTCTGAATTGTTCTCATTAAATACAATCACCAGACCTAAAGTCACATAATTTTGTAAACTAAATCACCCGTCAAAAAAAAAAAAAAAAAAACAGACGAAAAGGATTTTCTCATATCTAGATGATACTAGGTTTTTCACTAGGAAGAAGCTCTTGCAAATTCACTCAAACAGCAAACAGCAATTAAGTTGTTCCTAACTGACTCTTTGCCAGGCCCCATGCAAGATACTCAGCCTGTAACAGGGAGTAAGACAGAAAGCTTACACTCTGACGCGAGGCAGAGATGGGTCCTAAGTGTTCACAATGCATTTGCCAAGGTTTACGTGAGGCCAGAGAAAGGACCCCGCAGTCAGCTTTGCAGGGTGCTGACAGAGAGACCTCCTGAACGAGGCGATGAAAATACTGAGTTGTAAAGGAAGAGAACGATGAAGGAGGAAAGGGAAAGAATATTCTGAGCATCACTGCAGAGTAAAGGAGGAAGAAAAAGAGAATGGATAAGAAAACTTCATGGGTGGACTGGCTGAGTGGACAGATTTGGTGACACAATGAGGGCATGAGTGACCACGCGAATGATGCTCTAACTACAACATAAAAGGAGCTGGAGTGTAGCTCTGTGGGGGGAGAGCCGACATCAAGGGCCTGAAGCTGGGGTAGTCATCAGCGCTGCTCACCAATAAGCAGACCTCTCTCTCCCCGCGGACACAGCAAGGCAGTCTTCCTGGCTCTCAGTAGTTGGAGGCGGCCACATGGCTGGTTAAGCCACGAGTTGTGAGCACAGGTGCCCCTTCCAGGCCAGAGCACTTAATTGCTGAGGTGGGATCCTCCAGAGCAGGGGTCCTCAAAACTTTTTAAACAGGGGGCCAGTTCACTGTCCCTCAGACCGTTGGAGGGCCCGACTGTAGTTTAAAAAAATCTATGAACAAATTCCTATGCACACTGCACATATCTTATTTTGAAATAAACAAACAAAACGGCAAAAACACCCGCATGTGGCCTGCAGGCCGTAGTTTGAGGACGCCTGCTCCAGAGCTTTTTCCCTCTGGTGAACAACCAGCCACCCTCCAGGCGGAGATGCCCTGGCTGCTCGAGTCCCTGAGTGGACAATGAGCACATCCCCACCGCTAACCTGAGTTGTTCTTGGTAGATAGAGCATCTGTGTGTGCTCAACTTCTGAGTCTGCAGGTTGTTGATACCACGGAGTAACCAACAACCAAAATAAAGCCTCCCTAAGGTATGCAAGATGAGAGTGGCCAACACTGTGCCGTGCAGGAACCCCAGCCGTGCTGCGGAGCTTGCATCTTATGCTGAGAGCACTAGAACCCTTTAAAGGGATTTAAGGAAGGTTTAATAAAATTTGCACGTTCATATCGATCACTCTGACTGCAAAGTCTTGGAGTGGGCAACATGAAAATCTCTAATTTCTGAAGACCATCTCTTCCAGACCTATCCTCTTTTCTTTTATTTATTTTTTTATTGATTTTATAGAGAGAGGTGGGGGAAGAGGAAGAGGGAGGGAGGAAAGGAGGGGGGAGGGGGAGGGAGACAGAGAGAGAAAGAGAGACAGAGAGAGAGAGAGAGAGAGAGAGAGACATTGATTTGCTGACCAGGGATCAAATCTGCAACCTTGGTGTATCGGAATGAGGCTCTAACCAACTGAGCTACCCGGCCAGGGTCCAGACTTATTTTCTAAGAATTGACAAAGCAGTAACTTATCTCAGAAAACTTGAAAAGCTCTATGGAGACATCTAAAAATATGTTAAAAATCTCATGTCTGACATAACCTAACTAACTTATAATGAACGGAAATTACATATCCATTTGTCCATATCTTCATAATCTTTCTGATAAGAGCAAAACATACTCTGAATTTTCAGCTACAGAATGAGGCAAATTTCTTTGAAATCTGATTGCTTTAGAGTCTTTGTAAGATGGTTTGAGGCCAAATTATTATGGAAAGAGCAAGTAAATTGAGCCAGCATACTTCATAATTTTCCTTCATTAGCAAGTTCTGCAGGCTTCACTGAATTTAATGAAAGGACTCCCATGTAAATCAAGTCTATTCTCCCATGGGGGAAATTTTTAAAAATTCTCTCGGACCTAAGTATGACGGAGTGTGTCAACATTCAAACATCAGAACATTTAGCTTAATTAAACTCCTCTCCGGTTTCCCCTTCACTTCTGTGAATGTGTTTAAATCTTTAGGACCAAAATTCTCTCCATTGCTCCAGCTCCCTAGGCAGTGGTTACACGGGCTAATGGCATAAACCATAGACCCTGGGGCTCATCTAATTCACCTGCCTCATTTGACGAATAAGGTGACTGAGGTGGCAAATTATGCTGAACATCTTCAGAAAACCTGGAAAAGGAAATGTCTTAGTCTTTCTGCCTTGACTCTGACATCAATACAGTGTATACCATCAGTTTTTGTTTTGTACTACAAATCACGTTAATGGATTTGATAATATGACATTTGGAAAGGTAGAATTCTAAATTAATAGACGAAAACATAAAGCTTCAAAATTATAAATGATTCAACATATATAAACAAGTACTAAAGGCACGCATTTCTGATCCAATTCGTGGCTATTTATCAGAGAGAAGCACCAAGAGCAGCATTTTTCCAACTGGGTTCCATGAACGCCAATGTCCCATGAGGTGGTGCTATGTTTTCCATGTAACAGGGTTTCTAGGATCAGATGAGTTTCAGGAACAGGGCTTACACTCTGCTCAAGACATTATCTTTAGTGTTTATTCTGATCTCCTCTTTCAAGGAAATGCTTGGTAAAATTAACCTTAAGCTCACAGCTCCGAAACGTTAGCACTGAAGCCTTATGAAACATTTCAAAATGAGGCATTTCTGTTTTCATTTTTCTGTCATTTAAAGAAATAGTCACTTTTAGAATTATATCCAAATGTTAAAAAGCACATGACAATGCTGTTACAGCAAATCTAGACAAATGCCCTAGTGACTCAACAGTAAACCAAAGCAAATTAAGTAGCCTTCAATTTCTGCTCAAGATAAAGTAATAAGCTCTGAATCTCCCATTCACTTGGTGCTCAGGTCCTAAGTGAGGTAGTTATAATGTTGTCATCATGGTATAAGCATACAGCTAAGAAAATAGTTGACATAATCTCAGAATTTGCTTCTGGTCATGAGAACATGTAGAATGTGAGAGCCAGGGAGAGCCTTATGTCAGTCAAAATCATCCACACCCCTTGCTTTACAGATGAAGAAACTGAGGCCAAGCCCTAGCCGGTTTGGCTCAGTGGATAGAGCATCAGCCAGCAGACTGAAAGGTCAAGGGTTCAATTCTGGTCAGGGGCACATGCCTGGGTTGCAGGCTTGATCCTCAGTAAGGGGTGTGCAAGAGGCAGCCAATTCATGGTTCTCTCTCATCATTGATGTTTCTATCTCCCTCTCCCTCTCCCTTCCTCTCTGAAATCAATATACACTGAGTGGCCAGATTATTATGATCTCTGAATGCATAATAATCTGGCCACTCTGTGTGTGTGTGTGTGTGTGTGTGTGTGTGTGTGTGCGCGCGCGCGCGCACGCGCGCGTGCATTAGAGACCCGGTGCACAAATTCGTGCATGGGTGGGGTCTGGCCAGCCTGGCCAGGGGGAGGGGACATGGGCGGTTGGCCGGCCTGCCTGCTGGTCGAGCTCCTGGTCGAGGGGACAATTTGCATATTAGCCTTTTATTATATAGGATATACACTGAGTGGCCACATTATTATGTGTTCAAACATCATAACAATCTGGCCACTCAGTGTATATTTTTAAAAAAAGAAGAAACTGAGGCCAAGAGAGACTCTGAGATATATCTAAGGATATCTACATATATAAAAGCGTAAGTGATCAGTCGACCGGTTGCTATGACGCGCACTGACTACCAGGGGGCAGACGCTCAATGCAGGAGCTTCCCACTGGTGGTCAGTGCACTCCCACAGCGGTAGCACTGCTCAGCTGACCGACAAGCACCAGACATCGGACTCATGGCTGGTGAGTGCCGCTATGGTGGTGCGAGCCTCTCCCACCTCTGCAGCAGCGCTACTGAGCAGCAGCAGCAGGCACAGCGGTGCCAGGATGAGTGGGAGTGGCATGGCGCCTGGCCTGGGCTCGGGCTCCTCCCCAGCCGCCTGACACTTCGCACACTACTACATCCCTTGGAGGATGTTGGACTGCCGGATCGGGCCAAAACCAGCAGTCCAACATCCCCCAAGGGGTCCCGGATTGCAAGAGGGCGCAGGCCAAGCTGAGGGACCCCACCAGTGCACGAATCTGTGCACCGGGCCTCTAGTTTTTATATAAAGCAGTAATTTGGTTTTATATTTGCATTTGTTCATTTTTTTAAACTCACATATTAATGTACCAAACATCTTGTGAGTTCCAGGGCATGTATCAAATGCTGGAAACACAAAGATGAACACAAAAAGTTCCCACCTTAGACACCCATGATCAGTGTGCTGGAGCCAGCTGCTCCCAGCCCAGAAGGGCCAATGCTAAATTCTCAGGGATTCTGTGAGCCAATTATGAAACACGGCCATTATTAATTTATATAAACTTGCACTTAAATAAGTTATGTTGATATTAAAGGTACCACGCATCAAACACAGTACTTCCTAACTGTCTTACTACATTTCTATGCTGGAGGTTATTTACCTCTAGTGTATGTATAGAATAGAAACTCACTAAAAGAGTGCTCTGGCACCTCACTTCCCAAGTCCACACTCAGTGATATCACATTGTTAGCATATCACATTGTTAGCGTGAAGTCAGGGGAGCATTTACACTATGGAAATTGGCAAATGCTACAAATTAGCAATTGTTTTTCCCAAGAGGTGGCTGGCTGTTCCATATTTACCACCTCACCACTACATTCAACTAACACATGGAGTGCACTTTACTACTTTTCTGTGGTGTGTAGTTTACAGGACTAGGAGTTCACATATTCATAATCCCACACACTCTTCCAAGTCTATGAGACAGCTTTTAGGACCTGTAGAAGACACAGACTTGTGCAAAACTTACTAGTAATACCAAAAAAAAAAAATCACTATGTCACAAGGCGAACTAAGCAGAAAGCAATGAATTCTGCGTGGCAGCTAAGAGAGTGCAAAAGAGGCTGTGTGACCTGGGTTTAGGAAATTCACCTAAAGATGAGGCGATAGCTGAAGATCCAAGGAAACTAAAGACAGTTTGCTTTCTAGTATATTCCTGTCTTTGTACTCTTTATCCCATATATTCCATATTCCTATCACTCATTTGTTGTGTGACTGTGTACCAGACATGAAAAAAAGGATTTGGTATTATTTAAAGGTTAAGAGCTATTTGGTTTGTCATTTAAATAGCCATCTTCATGGAATAGGTTATTGCTTCCTTAACTCCAAGGGAGACAGGGTAAGCACGGAGGTTAAAAGACAGCAATGGTTGAAGCTGTAAAGTTGGGATTGCACTAAGCTATGCGTCCTTGACCAAGGAACTTTTTCTCTGTGTACTTTTTTTTAAAATATGTAAAATGAAAACAAAATCTGCTTTCCTGAAGATTAAATATGATTATGTAAAGCACGTGGCTCATCATGGGTCCTCAATAAATGCTACCTCACCCTTCTGTTTCTTCCTACAGCTACGGTCGACCTTTCCTGGCAACTTCTCTAGTGAGCTGGGCGGGCCTTTGGGGTGTTCTCTCGGCCTCAGCCTTTCAGTCTTCCAGGTATGCTTGTTTTTCCCTGGCCATCTTTTCCCCTTCGGTTACCAGTCAAGTGTCACGTCCCCACACACTGTAAACTCAGGTATTCTTGCTCTTTGCCTCATAATGGTGTAATTTCCCATCATTAAAAAAAAAAGATAAAAATATGAACACAAAAAAGGCAATAAATGCATATCTATCAACAATTGAATCTAAAAATCAAAATAAAATAATTCTAATGAACAAAATAAACTGGTGAACAAAATAAACTGGTGAATCAGAGGCATGGAAACATGGGACAGATTGATGAATCTCAGAGGGAAGTGGGTAGGGGTGGGAGGAGATTAACCAAAGATCTTATATGCATACATGCATTACATATGGACACAATCAATAGGGTGGTGAAGGCCTGGGTCAGGAACTGGGTGGAGGAGAGCAAGTGGGGGGGGGGTGCAGGGGGTGGGAGGGACATCCATAATACTCTCAACAATAAAGATTTTTAAAAAGAATAATAAATGAAAATAAATAAAGTATGCAGATTAAAAAAATAAAAGAATACAGACCAAACTTCATTATCACCACCTGCGTTCATATATATGTTCATGAGGTCAAGAATTATGCCTATCTTACCTGCCATTGCATATGAAGGGCCCAGCACAGTGCTCAGTGCTTAGCACATAGTAGGTGCTTTAAAAATATATGCTACGTGAATAAATGCTCTTATTAGAAATTTTTAGACAGTTGGTTATATTTGGTACAACTCTTCAATTTTGGGGCACCCAAGTTTCTATTTTTGTTCTCCTTTAGGCAACGCTTTTGAAAGTTCTTTTGTCTCAATATTTCTTCTTCTAACAAATGTTACTGATTTCCCACACTTTCCAAAAGAAAAAAAAAAAGTAAGTGCTATGTAATCCACCAGATGGGCCATTCTATAGCCCCTCTGAGATAAATGAACATCAAAATTCCCTATTTGTGTTAAGAAGGGTGTCGAAAAATCTTAGGACTTCAGGTGAGTAAATGTGGCCTCCAACTGGCACATACCCTATGGGTTTGAGATAACTGAGTATCATGGAAACCTTCTGTGTGGCACATGTGCAGTTTACCTCTGTGCACCTTTCCGCTCCCGCCTTGGCATGGGGCAGGTCATGCTTCCCATCTTGTGCGTCTTTTGTGAGGTTCACACCAAGGTGTGAAGTGGCCCTGAGCCACCTGTGAGAGTCCCCTCACCACTTACAGCAAAAGCTTCCAACTTACAGTCTGCGGAAGCAGCCGGAGATCTACAGCAAAGCGCCTGCAGACAGCACCCTCTCCCTTCACCCCTCTCATTCTTGTCCTCCCTCCACATTCCCTGTTTAACATTTCTGATCCTTCCGGGTTTTTCCTGCTCCCTCCAAATCCTTCCCATATTGTAAAATCATTTCATTTGTATATAAAACCCTTTTATTCCTAGTTGAAATAAAACATTGCCTCAGTGGCTGAACTAAAACTGCCTTTCTTTAAAACATTAGTGAATTCAATGATCCCTACGAACCCTTCCTTTAGTATATTGTGATTACATTAACACCCATTAAAAGAAATATTTCTTTAGAGGTGTCCAAATATTGACATTTTGCGGCTTAATTGTTTTAAAATGCTATTGGAATTCTTCTCTCAGACTTTAATGTTTGACTCTTTCAGGCCATGAAGTGGGGGTACATTGTGAATGGAAAAACCTAAGTGTATTTAAATTAAATAAAACCTGACCCGAAAAGAACCTCATTTCTAAATAAGGAGAATCTGCTTTTTACATACATTTTCTTTCATATGGTAAAGCTGGATTGCACAGAAGGCCCATTCTCCCTCTAATCCTGTTATGAAGAAGGAAGGTAGTTTAAAATACTCGGAATGCTGATGCTTAAGTACATCTGTCCACCACACCACGATACATCAAAGAAAGGTCATGATGTTATATGACGTTTAGAACTGAGATTCCCATCAGATTTGCTACAAGAGCAGAAACAGGGTCAGATTTTTATCATCAAGCATCCATACTACAATCCAAATGGTGAGTCTTTGGGTGTTTCCAATGTGCTGACTCGTACTGCAGTAAAACAACGGGCTGTGCTGCTGGGAAAGAGATGCAGACATGTGTACGCAGAGAGCATGCACAGATGTGCACCATCTTTGGAACTGGCGGGGCAGATCTCTTTGGCTACACTCACAGAAACAAATGGAGCATTGATATTTGTAGGTGTTATGGTATCTTCTCTCTTAAGAATCTGCAATCTGCCTCACGCACTTTTAGAAAACCCTTGGGTGAAACACATTTATATTTACTAGCCCCAGGCTTCTTTACCTTCAGTTGTTGGAGCAGGTCACAAGGGCAGGACAAGTTGGTTGGCTAGACCCAAGGATGAGTCTAGAAGGTAATGTCAAGATGAGCTCACAGAGTATGTGATGATAAGCAATTGAGAAAACAGATGAGCAGGTACTGAAGATCAAAGGTAGAGAGTAGGTCAAAAGTCAGAGTTAATGCCAAGTGGATAGAATGTGGAGACACAAAGAATCTGGGTTTTAGTCCAACTCTGCCATTCGCTAGTTATCTGGCTCTGCTAAGTCATTTAAGTCTTCTGCACTTTGAGCCACTCCCTCAGGAAATAGAGATAACAGTATATACTGAGGAGTGCTGTTTTAATTTTAATAAAAATTAAAATACTAATTATAGTTAACACTTATAGAATCCTTTGTGTTTTATATGAGTGAATTTATTTAATCATCTCAGTAACAGTATAAGGTAAATACTGTTGTCATCCTCAAGGTCACATCCCTGATGTATGGTAGAGCTGGGACTCACTGGTTCCAGAGTACTCTTAAACATGAGACCATGCATATTATAACACAACTCACTAATGCTCTGCTCATATATACTTACAATAATAATAATAATAATAATAACCACTATAAAGTAATTACTAAATGCCAAGGACAATACTCAATGTTTTAATTTTGTCACGACCCTTTGAGATAGTTTTTAAAAAATATATATATTTTATTGATTTTTTACAGAGAAGAAGGGAGAGGGATAGAAAGTTAGAAACATTGATGAGAGAGAAACATCGATGAGCTGCCTCCTGCACACCTCCTATGGGGGATGTGCCCACAACCAAGGTACATGCCCTTGACCGGAATTGAACCTGGGCCCCTTCAGTCCGCAGGCCGACGCTCTATCCACTGAGTCAAACTGGTTAGGGCTGAGATAGTTTTTAATGTCTCCATTCATCAAGTGAGGTTACTGAAACTCAGAGTAGTTAAGTAACTTCAAAGGTCACCCAGTTATTAGGTTTTGGAACCAAAATTTGAACCCAGGCTTTCTTTTAATTCTAAACTACGCCTAGTCCCTATTTCGACTATCCATATAAAGCTCCCTCAATATCCTCATCCTCCTACTCACATAATTCCGTATGACACCTATTCTTATGCCCTGACCTTTAGTATCAGATGTCATCTCTTCTATTTAAAGCCAACACTCTGTCCTCTTTCTCTGATCTTTAAGTATCACTTTCCCTCTGCATCATCAATTTCTTCTTCTCTACTGACTTCATCCTCACAGTGCATAAAAGTAGAGCCTTCACTCCACAATTCTCTCCAGCTGTGAGTCAACTTGCCTTTGTTCCTTCTCATCTACACCTCTTTGCACAGTAGCCTCCATTTCCTGTCAACCTCCTTACCTCCAATTCACTTCTAGGTCACCACATCTGGTTTCCACCTGCCCTGTTCTACTCAAACTTGCCCTCTCCAGCTTCCCACTGGCTTCCTACCTACCAAATCCAACAGGCATTTCCCAAGCTTCATCCCATTGGCCCTCTCTAGTATGTCCCTCACTGGCCCTGTAACTGTGTCCCAAAGGTTCTACCTCCAACCTCCCCTCCCTCAAATTCTCCCTCCACACAATTGCCACAGTTCCTTTTACACACATGTTGTTTCTTACCTCCCTGCCTCTCCTCTAGCTATTCTCTCCCGAATGCTCTTCCCACCTTTGCACCATTCCATCTACCACAGACAACTTGATGTTAAATTCTAGCTGAGATATTCTTTTCTTCCTGGCAATCTCTTCAGAATCAGCCCATCCTAAGATCAGATGCACGTTCCCATAGCAGTAGCTTTGTACATGTTCCTAAAATTACCTCTTCCTACACTCCACTCCACACCGACTTTAAGCTCCTTGGGGATAGAAACTCTTATTCACCTTGGACCAGTTCCAGTCTCATCTTCTCAGTGGGACAAGATAGTGTGATTGAACCATAATTCCTGTTTCGGCAGTTGAATTCCTTGATCTTTGAAAAGGGACTATTTATCCTATGTATCTCATGATATGTGTACAATATCTTTTCATCTTTAGATGCATTATTACACACTCACATTCAATTCTACTCCTTTCATCACGTTATTTTTCTTTTCGTAAATGCCAGTTTTCCCTTCAGCTGTCTTTCTATTCTAAAGGCCGGCTTGGTGGCTGCCTGACATACTGTAGGCTTCAATGGCTAGCCACTGTCTTCGCTCCATTGATGCACATCCTCTCTCCCCTGGCAATAGCATCTTGAAACTGCCCATCCCTCCACCCGCACTGAGTGCAGTCTAGTGAGACTCTCAATTCAGCTGTCCCACCTCTCTCGGGTCTATGGATAGGATTGTGTTCCAAGCCAGTCAGACAGTCACTCCCTGGAATTTAAACTTCGGAAAGAGTGACAGAAAAGCTGCGGGTGGTGAAAGAAGAGATTTGTCTGAAGTCCTTGCCACCTGAATTCCCCCTAAGATGTTCTGACCCAGATCATCTCCAAAGCCAGATCCTTACACTTTTGCACCCATTTCATGGATCAACATCATAGCCTTCCAATGTGTTCCTTCTTTGTTCAAGATAACCAACGTTTATTTCTGTCTCTTAGAAACAACCAGCACTAAGTGAGACACAGATATCCAATAAATGGTTACTGGATGGATGATGGTGAACGGATATTTGAACCAAAGGAATGTTTTCCCCAAGTTAAAAGGGAGCTGTAAATTCCTAGGAGCATAATAGTTTGAGAGGAAGTGCATACCCCAGAAAAAAAGATGATGCACATACAAGACCCCTGGGACAGGTAGCAAAGGGACCTCAGTTGTGGATGACAAAAGGGTCTTGGCTCAGAGGAGAGGTGCCCTTCCCGTTCCTCTGATTCTGGGTCCAGAGGAGAGAGGATTGAACCTGAAGAAAAGAGAAGATGAGGGTGACCTTGATTTTTATTAGAGAAAGAGATAATCGTGTGAAGAGAGGAATACAGGTGTTTTCAGGAGACAAGCAACATATCTGAAATGGTGTCTGGGGAGAGCACTGCCTAATGAAAGCTGGTGAGGACTGCTGGGCAGCTTGAAGACAAACACCAATATGTGGTGGTACATTTTCCATTGCAGGCATCACAAAAATCTACAGTGACTAACAAGAGTCTTTGTAATAACTAGCAAAAGTGTTCTCAGAGGAAAGTAAAGCTGTTCTCTTGGTCTATTTCTTTGGGAGTTATCACAATTTGTAGCTGATCTGTTAGATCCTACAGAGATAAACATTTACTGTGGCCCCTGCTACAACAGAGTTCACGTTCTAGTCTCTTTTCCCAGTTAGTAGAAGACACAAGGACTTAGGCATAACTCGTATTTTAGATGGTAGCAAAATGGACCGCTTATCCTAGCTCAAAGCTATGTATACAGTATGTGTATTATCTTTGTGTTCGTTATTACAATCACATATTCAAACTTACTGCTTTTATCTTTTTCTTTTTCTTTTTAGCACTATCCAGTAAATGTTGCTTTTTTTTTTTTTTCGTCATACATAATAAAGATGCTATGCAGGGGAAAAAAAAAGAGGCAGAATGTTTTCCCCAAAGAGAGGGCTTTTCAGATGTGCTCTGTAATTTGTCATCCAGAGGAAAGAGTGTATCATCGCCGCTTTAAAAAAGTAAATGAATTACATCGCCTTGATGCACAGCAGGCCCGCAGATTTCATGAAGCCTTTGTATGAAACATGTGCTTGCTTTCTGGTGTCTCCTCTCCGATTATTCGAGGCATCCAGGAGATGAAACAGGCAGGAAAGCAGCCGACGTCACAGCCGCGGCCTGCTAGGTCACCTCATTCATAAGACCCAGAATTCAGAACTCTACCTCCTACACCGGAAATTAAGTACTTATAATGAACCCACCCACCCTTCCACAGTCTGACTTTCTAAGACTTTGCCCCTCATTACCACTTCCTTTTCCAAAGCACTTCCTTCCCCAGATGACCTGGGAATATCACATTATTATTAAGAGGAAAAAGTACATAGCGCGGCATCCCCTGATGTTACTGAAATTCTCCCAGCATGTAGAAGACACTTCCTTCTCTGTTTCCTTTCTTTCAAAATAGGCCACTCCATGAACATAGCTTTATCTGCGAGTCCATGACCAGGCCTACGTTTTTCTTGGTTTCATGGACCAGCCTGGGTTACTTCGCTTCAAGCCACTCAGGTTTCCTCAGCCTTCCCTCTGTACCTAGCTTTGACCCCAACCTCCTTGCTCCCTTATCATTTTCTGAAGTGTGTATGCTAGCCATATTCTTTCCATCTTTTCTCATTTTTACTAGTTGTTTAGTGCTATGCCTTGCCTTTTCTGGAGACATTGGTCTCCATTAATAAATGGCCCGGTACTTAAATTCCCACAAGTAGAGGTCTGTGTGGATGTGGGTTGGCCTATGTTTGTAAGCATACGTGCATATATTAAATAACTATTCTTTTAACAAATATCTGCTTCCACTCATTGGGTCGCATTGACTTTTTTAGCTTGTTAAGAATGGAAAGGCTAAGACTATCTGAGATGTTTAAGTGGTCCAATTTTTATTAATGGTGAATACTATTTTTATCATTAATGGAGAATACTATGGGGCCAGTCATTCCAAGTCACATGAAGGCATAGCTGTCAGAGTGGCATTTTCAGTAGGGAATAGTAATTAGAGGCAGCAGCTAACAGGAAGCAATAGGAACTGGAAAACAAGAGATCCGGAATAAAAGATGTGATTTTTCCATGTATGGATGAAAAAAACAAGGGGGTTATAGGGAAAGTAACCTCGCAGGGTGGTCTGATCATAAATTCCTACCAGGGTAGGTCATGGTGGGAAATCACGCTCCAGACATGTGATTTTTTTAGTTGCAGGTTATCCTCACCTTAAGCAAGTCCTGTCCATTGTTTTTGTGCATGTAGGTTAACACACCTTTGAAATAAGCCATGAGCACCCTCAGGAGAGCACAAAATCGTAACTGTCCTGTAATCCTGTGATGCAATCCCTGCCTTGCTTTCTCCCACCTCCATGTAATCTTCCTGGCATTGCCTCCCTGCCTTCACATGCACAAAAGAAGCTGTAGAACTGTTATCCTCCGGAGCATTTGAAATCTTGCTCCCCAGCACATGTCATCAGTTTGGCTCAAATGAACTCCTAATAAAAATACTCTACAGGTTTCTTATGTCGACACATGAGTCTCAACTTTATGGAAAATCTGTTTTCTTAAAAT
This sequence comes from Cnephaeus nilssonii, assembly GCF_951640355.1. Lineage (NCBI taxonomy): Eukaryota > Metazoa > Chordata > Mammalia > Chiroptera > Vespertilionidae > Cnephaeus > Cnephaeus nilssonii. Next base: position 59,200,875 of record NC_137085.1, on the reverse strand, counting down.
AATACTACCATTTGTGACTTGCTAGCCTACACCATGCATTACACATATGATCTTCAGAAGAACCCTTGAAGGTAGGTATTAGTACTTTTTTGCAGAACTGCTCTTTATTAATTCAAGGGCCAGGACTTGTTTTTACAGCTCCGTGTAACACAGATATCATTGAGTTGAGGACTCTGCTGAGAAATATATTTTTTCTTTTCAAATGGATTCTTATCTTGAATAAAAGTAGAGCCACTTACAGAGAATTAGCAAGTAATACACATCACCAGCATATGTGCAAATAAGATTCCCAATGAATTAATTTCCTGGCTAGACTATTTAGGAGGGACAAATGTTCTCATTTATAATCTGGCAATGTATTCTCTCACCCATGTATATGACACAAAAATTCTTCATCACAGCCAATATCAGTCCGTTCTTTATTCAACAAGAAAATTGGGCTCTATAAAATTGTAACCGACACCCTAGTTTGTTACAGTTAAAATCAAAATGCAAGAAAAGGCCCTTAACCCAAAGCTGCACATTCTAACTGGGGAACCTATTTTTAGATCCATTGGCTTCATTTTTTTTTTTTTTCTTTCATACTCGGTGCAAGTTTCAGCTAGACTCTAAACTGATTGGGAGAAATCCAACTCTGTATGCTCCTTCTCCACATGCTAATGGCACCACTGGAATGCAGAGCTGCCCTGAGAGGCTCACTCTCAAAGGGTCAATTTTTAGGCAAAATGCCTGCTCACATGAAAGCTTGTGTAGGTTCTTTATCTGAAGTTGCGAGGAGGCTAATCAGAAGGCAGCCTAAACGGTTATCTCCAGCGAAGTGGAATTATGTGTATATTGTTTGTAAATAAGAGAATATTCACCATCCTTCTCTGGCTCGTGTTACCAAAAAGATACGCAAAACCCAATGTCACATTACCCCAGCGGGCGATTATTTCATTTACCAGAGAAAATGCAGCAGGTGGTGGTGGCCAGAGGGGCCCACAGGGAATGAGAATGCGGAGCTCAGATCCAGGAGGATAAAGCAGAGGAGATAGGTGGGGGCAGTGAGGGAGGGAAAGGAACCGAAAACGCTGGGTGAAAGGGGGTGAAAGGGGGTTGGCAGCTAACAAGCAGCTGAAAGCACTTTGGGACTCACTATGGAAAACAATCCCCTGAACATTAACAGTATTAAGTAGCACTGTGATGACCTTCCAGAACCATGGTGCAGCGTGTTGTCTAGCTCTCCAAGAATTAATTCGGCCTTGCCCAATGATCCCTGTGTTTAATCTTCACCTCAGTGCTCATTCTGAACGAGTAACAAAAGAGGCGGTTACTTCTTTGTGGTGCAATCAGTATCATCTCCACCCTAAACTAAAAGGGTCTCTGCTATCCCCACACCCATCTTGTCTAACATCTTGGTTTGTGAGCCAGGGAAGTAAAAGCAATCGAGTGAAAAACAAGGCAAGGTCTGTGCTCATCACCATCATTAATACGGTGCTTGGTCCCTTAATGAAGGCTGGGGGCGCTGCGGTGGGTGGGGAGTGGGAGAGGGTCGAAACACAGTGGGAAACTTGCACAAGATTTTGTTAAAGAAGAAAAAAAAAAACTCTTTGGAAACAGGTAATTGAGAATGTGATAATTTGATATAGATGAGACTAATGTTTACCCATAAGAAAGGGAGTGATAAAATTATTAGCAGTCCAGAAAGGCTGATGTTTACTCAGTAATAACAACCCACATTTTTTGAACACTTACTTCGGGCTGGGCACTATTTTGAGGCACTTCAGTCCTCACTCCAGCCTGTGACTTAGCTGCTTACTATGTCATTTCAGAGATGAGGAAACTGAGGCAGAAACGGGTTAAATCAGTGCCCAACGTCCAATCGGTGGAGAGCCAGGATTGAAACTTGGATCATCTAATTCCAGAACTGGCACCTCTACCTACTATGCTATCCATAATAGAGTATGTTTAAGGTTTTAGCACCCCAACTCCTAGTATATAAATACTGCCAATTATAAATGCATATCTTCCATTTAGTTAAGAACTCCTGGCAAGGCCTTCTCATGAATGCCTTCTATGAAGAAACAATTTGACAAGGAATTAGCAGAATAAAACGTTAGAATTAGAACACATGATGGCCATTTTTTAAATAATAAAGCTGAAGTTACTTAAAATTTTTTATCCTCAGTCTTTTCATTCCTGTAGACCAAACTATTCCAAATCAATCTAAAATAAAATGGTTTTGTGATACTACTATAATATTTAAGCACTTAACTTCCTTTTGCTACAAAAATAAAAATAAAAAATGCCAATTCTACCTCACTGAGTGTTTGGCTCATTTGAACTCTTCACTTTAACCTGTCTGCCTTCCGTCTTACCAGCTGCCCCTCTTTTGCCAGCACAGAGGGCACAGCTTCTTCTCAACAGGCAGAATCTGGTCAGAGCAGATATTCAAAGATATCTAAAGAATACCCTTCTGTGTCCCACGCCTCGGGCAGACCTAACCGAGAATGACTTGGACACAATGTTTCTCATCTCCTCTTGCCCTGCCTTCGGGAAGAAAAGATGGGCAAGAAGCCGAATGCAAGGTGTAGCTTAAAAAAAAAAAAGGCACTGCTGGCCCTTAACTTCCGCCTCCCTTCTCTGTTAAGTAAGGAAGACTCTGGAGGGAGAGGGGCCTGCAATTCCCTAGGCAGTGCTAAGCAACACGTTCTGGCTGTCAGAAAGAATCTCTGGTATAGAGAAGAGACAAACATCAACAGATTACATTCCTCTTTAAAAATGGTGAATCTCTTTCTCCAAGTGTGCCTTCAGCTGAAGGGAATTTTGGTCCTGTAAAGGGCGAGGTCCCCTCTATTTCCTTTTTAATTGTGTAATCTCTCAAGGATTTCACTTGCATAGAGAAAATGCTGATACGTCGACTTTAATAAATCACTTTCAAACGTTTAAGCAAACATCCCCGTCTACCTAGAAGAGCCCAGGCCTGGACTTCAGAGGAACGTGAAAAACCAGGGATGTGAATGAACTCTCTCTTTTGAGCCTTGACCCCGAATTGACCGCCGACCTGACAGTTTGGATGTAATCCCCCTGCTTTGTTAACTTTATCTTAAATACAGGGAAGTTCACTTTCATACACTGGGTATAAGTGCTGGAAATTAGTATTTGTGAAGTATGTTGCAGTCACGGAAGAAGGATGAAACAACAGTGAAACTGAACCCATCAAAAATCTAATAAATGTATTTTTGAATTGCCCTGAACGACCTAATTATTACCAGTCCACATGAAAATGACATAGACGCTATTTTCTAATTGCTCTTTCACCAGTGTCACTTTAAATGACTACTGCCATGGTTTCTCTGTCAACGTTTTAGATGATCTATGATACTGACCCCACAGTGAAAAAAGAAAAAAGAAAAAAGACAGGAAAGCTGAGACAGATGCTGCGCAAATATACCCAACCAGCCGCTACTCGGTCCTTGTGCAGGAACACAGCCACCCTAGCTGTTCACAGTCAGCATCCCTTGGAGCTGGCCGGAGTGGCGGTGCAAATTGGTTAGTGCCTTTGATGGGACCAGTGGCTAAATATTTTGAGTACCACCCCTGCCAACCATACAGAATGACAACAATTTTCTAGAAATTTTAAAGGCTATTTCGGCCACGGTGGAGACATAATCAAGTGAGGACGCACAGCAAAAAATATCACGGTTGGACTAAAAATGGAAACCAAAAAATATCAAATTTAAAAAATGCATCCAAGTGTAAGTTGTTTTTGAAGACCTCTCTGAGCTCTCAAAAGCAGACAAAGATAAGATGATCATGTGTGATTCCTACTAACATTTAGATGCAGGTTTTAAGGAGTATCTTAGATACAACCATTCTTCAACAATGGCATATCCATATCCCACAGACACGGATGCGCCATTCTAACCATGAAGTGGAAGAGAGAGAAACTTGAAAATGCACAACAAATTTTGCAGAAAGCCATAGTCAATTTCATTAACAAACACGAGGAGCCCAACAGCACTTCGATTTAGAAAACTTCAAGAATCAACCACACCCCAAATTACCACCATTAATAAGCACCACTATGTAATTCCTGCCAGAAAATTAACTAAGAGAAAGGCTAATGGTGACCAAGTTAAAATTGCTGACAGTGATGGAATCTTGTCATTTGTCATTAGATTGGAACAGATTTCCCCAAAATGGAAATTTATGGCCAATACACATGAATGTAACACATTTCCAATAGCCAAAGAATTTCTATTTGAACAGTACTCTGAGCTGTGACAGGCTCCAATTATATTATTTATGGACAATCTGAAAAGCATGAACTTCAGTCATTACTTCCCCAGAGTCTTCCAGGTAACCATTTATTCTTAGAAAATACACACGGAGAAAAATCTTTAAAATGAAAGAGAAATAATCCATGACCAAATATGTGATTTAACATGCTGAATAGGAATGAGTGTCACACTTTCCCCTAACTTCATAAAAGGCCAGATGTGTGCTACACCCTTCTGCATGATTTCATAATTCTTACAACTCCACCCGACGAGATAACCTCCCCACATTTTTATGATCTTTCTTCCTTTCCCTCGAGAGCCTATGTAAATCTCTGGAGAAACAAGTCCCGTGCTGGGAAGAATGTATAATTTGCCTCTGTCATCTTCTGAATATAGCACTAGCATAGAAGATATTACTTACAGCCATTAGTTGGCCATTCACTTTAGTAAACTTATCATCATATGTAAATTCAAATAAATATTCCTCTCTCCCTACTTGCCATTTTCCATTCCGTTTGATTTTTCAAATTCAGTAATGGGCTGTGTATAATGGGGGATAACAGCAGGGATAACATAACCAGTAGGACTTTTGGAATTACACAAACCTTGCCTTCACTCCCTATTTGTGTGACTTCTCAGTCTATAAATCATAAGAGACGAGAAAGTAACATGTAGTTCCCACAGGTTAAAGAAACCAAGTACTAATATTTTTTCTGGACATGAACAAAGTTAGCAAAACCACTGCTGGTGAAAATTTTTTAAATAATTTAAGAAAGAGGGGAGAGCTGAGATTAAACCGTATAAATGACATTAAATGTATTTTACAAGCATCAAATACTAGAAGGCATTCTTTTTTTTTTTCCTTAAACACATGAGAATTACAGACAACACAGCAGGTAGAGATCAACTTTCCCAGGATGCTGGTCCCCAGGAAGGTGCCCACTCCAGCCATTACCTCTGACCCCGCACCCCCACCTCTCCACAGGGTCTGCTACATAACCAGGGAAGGATAACCTAGAACAGGGTGCAGGATAGGCCTCTTTCTTGCTGCTTTCTATGCCCACTCTGTTCATCTTGTGAGCACGTGGGGCCTCTGGCCATAGAAAGGGCAAGGAAGAACCTCAGTTCATGGGATGGAAGCTGGGCAAAGGACAGGATCATACCAACTGGACCTCTCCTGGTATGAAAGATCAAGCACAGCGCCCTTGGTGGTTGTGGGGCAAAGGGGGTAGAAATGGCGCAGATAGAGGTGATATAGGGCACTGGAGATGTAAAGGCCTGTCAATGCTCCCATGGAAGCACCTCCAAGAGGAAGCAAGAAATTCATTAGGCCAGCTGTCACTTAGTCAAGGAAGTTACATGAAAGGAAAACATGCATGTGAAATCCTGAGGTTACATGAAAGGAAAACATGCATGTGAAATCCTGAAGTTACATGAAAGGAAAATATGCATGTGAAATCCTGAAGTTACATGAAAGGAAAACATGCATGTGAAATCATATTCAGGAGTACCTGAATATGAACGCATCTGGCAGAGGAGAAAGACTTAATGAATGTCAACTGTACTCCCCTCCAATACGCCCAGGTTCACACTGTGGTATCTGTGAAGCTAACTAGCAGAATGTATGTATGTATGTATGTATGTATGTATGTATGTATGTGCCCAGGGTAGAAAAGACCACTGCAAAACTCAGATGTAATGATGAACACTTTCTCAGCTTTCCTACCAGAGAAAAACTGTATGAGTAAAATCCAAGATTTTCAGGTTGCTCCCTACATTCTTCATTAAGGGTCTCAGGCAGTGCAGTAGGAAATTGGGCCATCTGGAGAGGGGTTCCGGGAGATATGTGCTGGGCCATAACCATTCACCCCTTCGGAGTCTGAGGAAAGGTTAAGGTATTTGCAACTTAGATCTCAGCAGTAGCTCAGCTGGCTCCTGAGGTAGTCACTCCATTTTTGGATTTTTCAAAGTCTGAGGAAAGGTTAAGGTATTTGCAACTTAGATCTCAGCAGTAGCTCAGCTGGCTCCTGAGGTAGTCACTCCATTGCCCCTGAATCAGTCAGAGGCTTAGAACATCTTTACCAGGGACTTCTCAGACCCACCTGCCTATGTATATAACCATGTAACACTTACCATTGCTTTTATAAGAATGTTCTATGTCTGTGTATTTATGTAGATGGTCATGGCAAGAGGAAAGGTTTGCAATGATGTCACCACTGTTCCAGACCAGTCACAGCCAGGAAGCTATTAACCCTCCCTGAACTTTGGTTTCCGCATAATTTAAACAGGCATCATAATGTTGTAAGCATAAAATGTACTCAACTAACTCCTAACACAGTGGGATAGACTAAGCACATGGAATTCCATATGCACTTTGCCTATGTTCTTTACTATATACTAGAATGAGTCTTGGCAAAATGTTTAATGAAGCTAAGTATTTGGGATTTTCCATCAAAAGTTATTGTTTTCTTGACTTCAATGTATTATCATCTACTTTGTTCCTGAGATTTTTGATAAAAGGTCCTAACCATAAATAAAGGCCATGCTTCTTTCTACCCACAGCCTTCCTACCAGCTAAAGTTGGTGAGCAGTTAAGATCTAAAGTGCCAGAGAGTGAAGAACTGATGTCATAGTTTGAGTCAGAAATAATACAATTACCAATCTTTTGATAATGCATAATTTCAAAAGGAAAACAGTATTACCAAGAGATAATGCCCAGCAATTGTGAGCCCTTGTTGGTGTAGCATAGATGGTTGAGTGTTGTCCCCAGGCACCAAAAAGTCATTGGTTCAATTCCTGATCGGGCACATGCCCAGGTTGTGGGTTCAATCCCCAGTAGGGGATATGCAGGAGGCAGCCGATGGGTGTTTCTCTCTCTTCCCCTTCCCCCTCTCCCTAAAATCAATAAAAATATATTTTTTTTAAAAAAGAAATAAGTGATTGTGTACTGGCTGGGTGGCTCAGTTGGTTGGAGCCTCATCCCATACACCAAAAGGTCTTTGGTCTGATTCTGGTCAGGTTTGATCCCCAGTTAAGGCTCATGTGGGAGGCAACCAATTGATGTTTCTCTCTCACATTGATCTGTCTGTCTCTGTCTGTCCCTTCCTCTCTCTAAAATCAATAAAAATACAAGCAATGGTGGGGAGAGAGCAGGATTGGGGTATAGGGAGTAAATGGGGAAGAAAAAGAGGACATCTGTAATACTTTCAACAATAAAGATAAGTTTTTTAAAAAATAAGCAATGGTTATAAACCATTACTCAATATTTCCGTTTAAAAAATAATTTGGTGCCCAGCCAGTGTGGTTCAGTGGTTGCGTGTCAACCCATGAACCAGGAGGTCAAGGTTCAATTCCCGGGCAAGGTACATGCCAGGTTGCGGAATAGATCCCCAGTACAGGGTGTGCAGGAGGCAGCTGATTGATGATTCTCTCTCATCTCTTACGTTTCTCTCTCTCTTCCTTCCTCTCTAAAAGCAATACAAACATTAAAATTTTTAAAAAAATCATTTTGCTTTCTGGGTTCTTTTTGTTTGTGATAACATGGCTTACTAATTAAATGTGACAATCAGAAGGTTACGTATAATGAGTTTAACTCAAGGTGAGGCCAATAAAATGTGTGCAGTGACATATTTTGATGCATAAATTTACTGCAAAGAATGTGAGAAAGATTCATAGATCTTGAGGTTCCTCTTATGTAGTGATATAGTTCAGGGCCACTGAGTCAGATAAATTAGCTATTGTTTTATGGCAATTAATTGAGTTCATTGAGTAAACAAATTAAATAATCATAGACTGGAATGAATACAAACATCCCAATGATAAAGTATATGAACTTTTGGGGATCAATGACGTGGATTAAACTACATAAGAAGCCATGCACATAATCTCCCAAATAAAAGAGAACTTTCTCAAACTTTTTAAAAGCTCAAGCTTGTCACATAAAAGGTAGGCTTATGGACATATGACAGAAGATAATTTCTCTGTGCTATGTTAGCAACTTATAAGATGTCCACATCTTGGAAAAAAATACTTAACTTAATAAACCTTAAATCTGAAGGTCATTCTTGCTTGGTCCCCATAATCATCTCCTATCCCAAAGAAGGTCCTGTCTACATAATTCTACTTTGCATTGAACAGATCTGTGTCTTAAATACAAATAGTTGTTCTGCCTTAATGTGAATTTATATTCAGAAATTGCTTGTTCTCACATCAAGAAAAATTTTACATTGATCTTGTACACTTGCATGCTAGAGAAAAAAATCAGGTGCTCACTTTTTAAGTTAGAAAAAGGGTAAACATAACCACTATGCCAGTAATACTCAACCTTTTTCATCTCATGACATATAAACTAATTACTAAAATTCTGTGGCACACGAAAAAATATATTTTTTTGCCGATCTCACACACAAAAAAATAGGTATAATTTTGATTCATTTACACCTGACTGCTCTTGTTGTGTTGTCTATTGTCATTTTTTATTTGACAAGAGAAAAGAGGTCAGTGCCCCTAACTAAACAGTCAGGTATTGCATGTTATAAAAATTCTTGCAGCACACCAGTGTGCCAATGTACACCTGTGAAAAATCTCTGCACTATGCTGTAACCTGAAACTAATACAAGATAATATTGATTGTAATTAAAAAATAAAATTTAAAAAGGCAAACAAAATACAAATGGCCAATAAACGTATTTTAAAATGACCACCCTTTCTAGAAATAAAAGAATACCTACTAGCCCTAACTGGTTTGGCTCAGTGGATAGAGCATCGGCCTGCGTACTGAAGGGTCCCAGGTTCGATTCCTGTCAAGGGCATGTATCTTGGTTGCAGGCATATCCCTAGTAGGGGGTGTGCAGGAGGCAGCTGATCGATGTTTCTCTCTCATTGATGTTTCTAACTCTCTATCCCTCTCCCTTCCTCTCTGTAAAAAATCAATAAAATATATATTTTTTTAAAAAAGAATACCTACTAAAATAAGTGTTTTACCTATCAAATTGGAAAATATTTTAAAAATTGATAATGTTTTTTGTTGGTTAAGGTGCAGGAAAATGGGCACTCAAAACTGGTTGAAATGTAAACTGATGCATGATTATTGCAAAAAAAATTTAAAGTGTGTATGGCTTTTAATTCTGCTTCTGAGAAATTTTAAGAAATTAATGTGAAAAAAAGTTTTAGTTACCAAAAAAAAAATGTGGTGACTTTTTAAATGATTTTGAATCAACGCAATGATTTTTAAAACAACCAAAATGTAAAATAACAGAAGACTCATTTACTAAATTATGGAAAAGCAATAAAAATGATATTGTGCAAATTTATGTTTGGCCTGAAAAGGTGTTCACAGAATATTATTAAGTGAATAAAGCAAGTTACAAAACATTATATATGGTACAGTCTATTTTTTGGTTTGTCTAACATACTACACACACAATATATTAAGACAAGAGTTTGCAAGGGTATACATCAGAGAGTTATCAATGATAGTGTATAGGAGGGTGAGTTTATGAGTGATTTTTATGTTTGCTTTGCTTTGTATTTTGATTTTTCTGTACTGAAAACAATTTTATTACACATAAGTTAATTTCAAATAAACCATTCATTTTCAGTGAGAGACATGTCACTCCCAAGAGTGTGAAAATTGGGTTTTGAAGTGTGTAAAAAACCCTACCCAACAAACTCTTAGTATTTAATTTCATAGAAGGGAAAGAGAGAGCAATTAGGGGAAAAAAATGTCTAAAATACATTTCATAGTGGAAAATAATGAAAAAAACCTGAGACATTGAAGCACACCAACATGAAACTTTGTTAAAAATATGCACATGAAGTATACAATCATAATCTATAATAATAAAAGGGTAATATGTTAATAATATATATATACTCTTCCTCTACCAAAAGGTAAAGCTCTCACTGTTCATTGAAAGCAGTATCACACTCATGCTGACATCAGCACAAGTTAAATCATTAACCAACCTTAATGTCAAATTGGTTCCTGTTGGAAGGTGCAGTCAGATCTTTTACTTTACTAGCTGTATAGGTTAATAATGCGGATTTTATAATCATAGAAAACATGATAATTTCAAGAGAAACATCAAAAGTGCTTTATTCAAAGTAAAGTCCATCGCTAACTGCACATTTCCCCCATCTTTCAGATAATTTGTGGATACCGTCCCAATAGAACTTTTCTTGTTTTGAGGCAAAACATTCAGAGACCCAATTTTCCACTTCTTCATACGTTTTGAAGTGCTGCTCAGAAAGTGCGTGTGCCATTGATCGGAACAAGTGGTGATCTGAAGGAGCAAGGTCTGGTGAATACAGCAGGTGGGTTAATACTTCCCAGGCAAGATCTTTTAACATGTCTTTAACTGGTTTTGAAGTGTGTGATGGTGCGTCATCATGAAGCAAAATTACTTTGCCGTGTCTTCTGGCCCATTCTGGTCGTTTCACGATCAAAGCATGGTTCAAATTGGTTATTTGTTGTAGGTAGCCATCAGTATTAACGGTTTCACCTGGTTTTAGAAGCTCATAATACATCACACCTTCCTGATCCCACCAAACGCAGAGCATTGTCTTCTTTCCGAAGCGATTTGGCCTTGCAGTCGATGTTGATGGTTGACCTGGATCAACCCATGATTTTGTGCATTTGGGATTCTCAAAATAAATCCACTTTTCATCGCCAATCACAATTCGATGCAAAAAAGACTTACTTTCGTGCCATTGAATCAACATTTTACTGATGACTTTTCGGTTTTCCATTTGTCTTTCGTTTAGTTGATGTGGCACCCATTTTCCTTCCTTTAAAATCTTTCCCATTGCTTGTAAACGATCGGAAATTGTTTGCTGAGCAACGTTTAACCTTTCTGCAAGTTGTTTTTGAGTTTGACATGCATCTTCATCCAATAATGCTTGTAATTGTTGGTCTTCAAACTTTTTCGGTTGATCTGGACGTTCTTTGTCTTTCACATAGAAATCATCACTTTTAAAGCATTTAAACCAGCGTTCACAATTATCTTGAGATGGAGCATGTTCACCATAAGCTTCCTGAAGTATATGATAACTTTCAACAGCACTTTTCTTCAAAATAAAGTAATGCATTAAAACTTCCCACAAATGCTCCTTTTTTGGCATGAAATTCAACATTTTTAAGTATAAAAATATCTTTGATGTTAACACCTTCAGAAAATTTGACATATGAAGTTTTTTGGGGGTTTTTTTGTTCTTTTTAAAATATATTTTATTGATTTTTTTTACAGAGAGGGAAGGAGAGAGATAGAGAGTTAAAACATTGATGAGAGAGAAACATCAATTCAGCTGCCTCTTGCACACTCCCTACTGGGGATGTGCCCGCAACCAAGGTACATGCCCTTGACCGGAATCGAACTTGGGACCCTTCAGTCTGCAGGCCAACACTCTATCCACTGAGCCAAACCGGTTAGGGCGACATGAAGTTTTAAAGCTTGTTGTCAATACAACAAAATAGCATACATATCAAATCGCATATATATCAACATATGTGTAACTCCATCTATTGAAAAAAATCCGCATTAACCGGTACATCTAGTAAAGCGATGGCCATTTCCTTCAATGAACTGGTGTGTTTTTTTTAAGACTGATAAGGGATTTTATATAAAACAATTATATAACTCATTACACCTGGACTGGTGTGAACCCTTGTGATTTTTCACATCAGTGTAATAATCCCTAGGGAAATTTACGATAGATTTGGTTAGGGGCCATCTGATCTCTATTTCTTTATTAACTGGCTACTTACTCTTCATTATGGAAAAGAATAATTATTGAGGTAAAATAAAAACTAATTATTTGAAACCTCGTGTTTCGAATACAGCAATGACGTCAACAGAGAGTAACATATGAACTCAGAATCAGGCCCCACTTTTAACAGGCTCCAACATGCCAGTCTGTCCAATTCAGTCAATATTTCTTACTTCACTTTCTGAAAGGAATCTTGAAGAATAAAACAATGCCAATAAAGCTTCACTTACACTTTTCTTGCACCTGCCAACTCCCCGTTACAACCGCACATGGTTTCCCAGATGAAACGCAGCCATAAATGTCAGAATAGTGGAACTGGTGATTAACACCAGGCAACGCAAAGTCAAAAACCACAGAACTGAATTCAGAGTGCACTTTTGCAATTACCGTTTTAGTGGAACAAAACATACGTGTCATGGCCTGTGTCGTTAAAAGAAAGATACAAAAATAAGCTGGGATCCTGGGATGGGGGTCTCAGCACAGACAAGCAGGTACACCCTGGGCTGTCACGGAGATTAACATGAATGTAGGAGTTCTTGCAAGAGCCGCTTGCCTCAACTCTTGCTGACTGGGTCTGCTCCACTCCATCCGTCAAGAAACACATTTAGGGAACTTGATTCTACTGACCTTTGGAAAAGCTGGCTGACTTCTACAAGGATCTGATGGTTAATCAATTCTTTCATGGCCAGGTTCTTCTACAGGAACAGGTGGCTTCATTGGCCAAGACAGGCCCTCCTTGCCCAGCCCTTTAAAAAGGCTGCTTAGTAGCCTATTACAAACATGCTAAGTCTACAAGTCCAAAATGGTCCAGATAGTCCAAGCACCTCCTGCATCCATAAATATTTCTTTTAAATCCTGATTGCTTTTGCTGTACAGATCAGATCCCCATGTCATGTTTCAACCTATTTAATATGACCATAGGGTCAGATTGCTGGGGCATTTAATTCTCGATAGCCACATTTTTGTTGCTGATAATCAGATGGTATTGACTGTTCTCTGTGCTCTGCCTCCTTGGCCCTCCAAAGTAACTACAATGCGGTGCTCACCAGCTGGGGCCCTGCCTTGAGGATGGGAAAACATGACATGGACGCAGGAAGAATCGCCAGCCTGCATTAACTGCCCTGGCGCACCCACCACTGCCATCGCTTTCGATTTCTCAATGCAAGACAGTCCATTTTTTGTCTGTCATCAAAGTTTGCGGAGACTCTGAAAACTCTAAAAAAAGACATGACATAAAAGAAGCTATTCTCATTAAGTCCAGGAAAGAGAGTATGAGTATCAAATATTCAAGGGATTAATGGGAACTGTTCCCCTAACAAGCTGTAAATCTGTACCTAATTTCAGGATTTCTATTATCTGACTCATAAAACACTAAAATGGCTATTACAAGAAAACCCAATTTGCTAAAGAAATAGCACACGTTTACATTTTAGCACATTTTTATTTACCTTTATAATCTCCCCCCAACTGGGCTAGTGTCAAATGAAGTATGAGGTAATGTTTGCAGCTAGTCAAGTCTTCAATTCCAGACATCTGTAATAAATTTTTTTAAGGCCAAGTACTGGTTCTGCATACACACCTGGAGTTTGAAATACGTTACTGTGCCGCAATACCACACTCTCGGTTAGGGCTTGCTGGCGCGGGCAAAGCGGAGGGCTCACCTGAAACCACGTAGGGACAATGAGCAGAATTTTCAATGTCTCTCCTTGTCAATCCTCTTTATAGTCAACATAGTCTTAACTCGGGCGTGTATCTTATCTTTGAAAATTCCAGATGATAGAAAGTAGATAAGTCTAAAGGACTTTCATACACGATGATGGTGGATTTCGGATCATTCTTGCTTTCTGCTATTTGTTCACCGTGAGTTTTCCAGTTTCGTCTGGTGCCTTTTTACTTGGGTAAGTACTCAGAACTATTTCTTCTGGGTATCTCTTCCCAAATTCCTGGTCTTACAGCCATGTGGACACTTGAGCTGAATGAATGGTTCAGCCTTTTCAGGGATGGAGGAACTTTTTATTGCCAGGGGCCATTTGGATATTTCTAACATCATTGAGACTTATCAACTTAAAAATCAGCCTGTCTTTGGTCAAACATTTAATTAATTCACCCCTAATGCCCTGGTAGGGCCAGACCAAATGATTTGAGGGGCTTACACGGCCACGGGCCAGACATTCCCCACCCCTGCTTTACATGGACAGCTAGAGAGGCAGGCAGCTGAGTCTCCAAGGACAATAGTCGCTGCAGCTTGGCAATTCAAGAAATGTGTCTCTCCTACCGACCCACTGACCTGAAGTTGAAACACTTGGGAATGTGAGTCTAGCATTCTAATATTCCTTAAAATACACCCATGAAAACCTCTCCGCACTCAAGAACGCGGGGCCTCTAAGAAATAGCCAAGGATCAACAAAACTGTGTGCTAGTAACTGATTACCTGTTGGCCAATTGCTTTCCTGTGCTCTTCAATAGATGCTGGACAGACCTGGCTGCAACATGGATGGAAGCTCTGGACACTGGCTTTGCTTCTAGCTCCACTGAAGCCCCAGCCACACTTCCTCTAGGACTGGAATGGGACTTTGGAAACCCAGGGATGTCATTCCACCAAAATAAAAAAGCACTCGTCCTCATGTACGAGTATCAAAAAATTATTTTTCTCAAGATATGGTAAGGACTCCACCTCCAGCACCCAATGGGGAAGAGGATACCCCAATTTCTCTGATAACAGTTTGAATTGGCTTTTCTCCCATAAAATAAGCAACAAAAGGATGATTTTCTCCTGACTAATGTTCATATTTAAGTAGTTAAAATGTATCCTTTGGACAGGCAGATTCAAGTATGCAGTTAGAAAAAAACACTAAAACATAAGTGAATTTTATAAGATAAACTTGAATAGAAGCCCCATTTCAATTTGTAGAAATACTTAAGATTGGCCACACTTTAAAAACAGCCACTGACATGGAAAAATTACTTGAATAAATAAAGCCATATAAATATTTACCTTTCCAGTAACAGCACAAGTATCTTGTGAATTAACCATTTTTCTCTCTTTTTTAACTTTTATACTCATAGGTTAACCTAATTTTGGACCAATTCTAAGACTCCTGAGACTTATAATTAACTAGACTGTGTGTATCCTAGATTTAGACGCCTACATAAAGTCAGAGTTAAACCAGCATTGATAGTTATCGGGCATTTGGAGGCTAACAAGCCAAAACAAATTTAAGTCACTAATTTGGAGATCCCAAGGAATGTGCTCTTGTCAGATGAGAAGACAAGGCACTATTCCCAGAAAAGAAGGTTATTTTAATGTTCAAAAGATACTTGACAGTTTGTTTGACTACATTTTTGCACCTTTACCCATTCCTCCAAATAATCAATTGTAGAAAATAGTTTTCTGATGGTATATTTTCATTTTTTCATACCTGACTGCTTTTCTCATACCTGACTGCCTTTCACAAACAGCCTGAAGGTCACATTTCAAAAAATCAAAGTCTTTGTATATATACAGAATTAGTTATTGATGTGTACATTTGCATGTGTCCAAACAGATATACATGTACCAATAACCAAAGCATGGCATATTTAAAATTGTACATATCACCCAATGTATTAATCATTTTCTATGCTCCAGGAACTGCACTAGGCATGCCAGATTTCATTTCAACCCTCAAAGAGGCCAGACACATAAGCAGATAATATAACCATAGGTACACCCAGGCAACTGCAAAGATAGAATTTGGCACGTGGTATCAGTGGGACACAGAGGTACCCAATCCAATCTCAGGGGTGGGGAGGAGTGAAACCAGGGACAACATCCTGGAGAAGATGAAACAGGAGCTGAGATGCGAAAGGTGAGAAAGAGCATGTCGGTAGAGGACGAGAATGTGATCCTCTGTACAGCCATGGCCAGGAAGGGAGGTCAGTACAGTAGCCTGGACACTTGCACAGCTCAGAATCATGGCAGCATAAGATTAAAGGTGGTAAGGGAAAGGGGACAGGCTGTCCTGGAGGCTCAAGGCAGGTCACCACATGACCTGTATTCCATGCCCAGCTGCTCTGATTTCCCCCTGAGGACAGTGAAAAGTCACTGACGGGTCTGAAACAGTAAAATGGCACAGATGCTCCTGTGAATACTTTGACCAGGTAAAGAGGACATCACCATTCTCTAAGTAACAGCTAACACGGCAGTCAGGGTAAAGAGGAGAGGATGCTGTTGAGGGCTTGTTGAGCCCATGTAGAAAGGGTCTAAGATGGCTCCCATGATTTTCGTAGATAAATGGTAGACTATTAATTGAAGTAGAACACACTGATGGCCTAAAATGGGAGCTGGGAAAGATGATGGAGACACATTCAATAAGAAAAAACAGTCTTAAAACCCAAATGGAAATGCATAGCAGGCATCTGAATACACTACTGGGAGATTAGCCAAGAGCTGGAGGCTGATGAAAGAGATCAGCACAGAAGTGCAGAGTAAGGCTCCTAGAGTGATATATTATTTCACCATTTCTCTCGAGGTAGGTAGGTAAGAAGTAAGGAAGGGCTTAAACCTAAACTTTAAAAGAAAGGGGCACCAGCACCAGATACAAGGACATTTGCAACTGAAACCAAGTTAAACCTCAGTGGGTCTTAGAACTCATTGATATAAATGAGCAGCTAAAACACAGCCTGGCCTGATTGCTTGAGAACTATGTGGCCTTGTCGTTGACTTTGCATGTAAACCATTTCTAGAACATATGAGAGAAATGTGGAAAAATTGTCTTCCTTTAATATATGCCTCATTTTCCCCAGGAAAATGAAGAACCTAACATTTATAGTTACTTGTGCATTGTCACACAAGATAAACCCGACGTCATTCAATTTTTGTGCATGAAGCCACATACACATGTAGACACACATTCCCACACATACTGACTGCTGAAAATCCTAATTGTCCTTTGTTTTCATATGTTCCCATGTCCTTTATTTCATTCTATATTCCAGAAGACTACGTGTTCTTTGATTATGTGTACCTATTCTGTGGAAACTCTAAGCAGATCCTTGGATTAACGTGACCTTCCTCACCAAAAGACATTAGAGGAAATAGAAATCTAACAATATTCTATTTAAATAGTACTTGTTAATAGTGTGATTTAACATAGTATGATCCTCTATTGTATTGTTTTATTTTTCTGAAGTACATATGCAAGAGTTTATGTGATTGTGCCTTTAATTCAACAAATAAAACTGGGGCCCTGACTGGACTTTATCAGAAATCATGTAAATTGTCCATGGGGTGAAGCATATATATTATTTCATAAGCCAATATACAGCACTGTGACTTTTCATTTTACTGCTGTGCTACATGATTTTCATGATTTTACTTTTACAAAGAATTTCATTTTAGATTTTTAATACAGCATGTAATAAGGACAGTTAACACCAACAAAAGTTTGCATATGACTAAAATAACTTCTTTATAAAATTATTTTCTACTTTTTTACTATTACAAATATCAGCCTTAGAAAATTCTATCAGTTATTAAAAACACTCTCTAATAACTTCCTAATGTGTAAATAAAAACATACATTTTAGAACTAGGCGTTCTACTTTGTTTAATATATACTACTCAAGTATTTTTTCTGAACTCCTTCTTAGACAATAAATAGCATTTAATACTTGAAAAAATTTCATGTGCATTGCCTTAGCTCTAAAAACAAAAAAAAAGTAAGATGTTGAAAAGAAAGACCTTCAGTCCTTTCAAAGATTATTAATTTACTGACTTAATTCCTTTTTGTTTATGACAATACTAGGGGCCCAGTGCACAAGTTTGTGCACCTTGAAAGGAACTGTGGGCCGAGAGGCTGCAATAGGCACAGGGGCAGGTCTTGGCCCATCCCCCACGCTCCCGCCCGGCCCCTCCCGCCACGGCCCCCATTCCCCTGTCTGCTGGCAGCCCTGCTCCCACCACCACTGCTCCCACACGCTGGTGGCACCAGCCCTGCTTGCACCAGCTGACGGCACCTGCTGCCCTGATCGCTCCTCAGGAGCAGGGGGAGGTGGAGAAGCCCTCAGGGGTGATCAGGGTCAGCAGTCGCCACTACTCACACCTGTTGATGGCGCTGATTGGGACCAGCGCCGGGCACCGGCAACGGGTGCAAGTGAGGCCGGCACTGGCAGCGGGTGCGAGCAGGGCCGGTGCTGGCAGCAGGTGTGAGCACCAGGCAGGACCACGGTATGCGGGAGCAAAGAATTTTCAGTAACCACCAGAGGCTCACTCCTATGACAGTGACTGGCGCCCCGCCTTGGTCTGGCAACCCCGCTCACCTGCTCCACCATTCCACCGTGGCCAATGCCCGCCATGTTCCACACACGCCCCCTGGTGGTCAGCGCATGTCATAGCAGCCGGTTGTTCAGTTGTTTCAGTTGTTCCGCTGTTCAGTCTATTTGCATATTAGCCTTTTATCATATAGGATGGCTGAATGGTGTGTCTGAAACCAGATACCTCATGAAGGTGAAGTCAGCCTGTCTCAGAGCTTCCTTCCACATAACTCAGTCTCATTTACCAGCGCAGAAACCATTGTCACATGTCTTTTATGCTGAGGAAGAGTTAAAAACTATCCAACAAATATCATCTCCTAATATCACCTCTTCTTCCTATCTGTTGGAAAGCTTACTTCTCCCAATATAAGAGAGAAAGTTGATTTTAACTGGCAATGTAGTAAACACTCCATTTCTGTTCTATTTGTTCTTTGATGTTCATGCAGAGTTGATGTCTATGCAAATTATCAAAGTTATGCTTAATATATACACATCAGGAAAATATTTGTAGGCAGTGAGTAATATAATTCAGTGAGTAATATAATTCAATCACGAGATAAGTGCCTGGAGCTATGGGCGGAGGAACCAAGTTTTATCATACAGAACTGAAGCAGGATTCAGAAACTCAGGAAGGAAATACACACAGAGAATACACACATACTCCAAGAAAAAGACAGAACTGCTGGTGGTACATGCCTTCTTGGAGGTGTAGAATTGACATGTACAACACAATAGTGTAAGACAGAGACACGATAGACTCAGTACACAGTAAGATTTGGAATCTTCAATGAAGTCAGATTAGTTTCAGAGAACCAGGAAGAGAGTAAGAGAAGATTCCTCCTCGAACAACCAAAGGTACATTAAACAAAAGTCTGTTCAACAAAGGTTGCAGGAAGAGCAGTGCATAACATCTTGCCCCCAGGTTACACAAAAAATGAGATATGACAGTTCACAAGCAGTCAGTGAGCAAGACCGAGAGCAAACTACACAACCAAATGTTGGCAGATACCAAGTCTGGATAGACTTTCCATTGTCCTAGAATGAATAAAAATAATAATAAAAACTTGGGCAAAACAAGTAAAATTAGACAACATTCAGAGAGAATGTAGAATGTGCACACATTTAAAAATTATTTACTACAGGAACTAAAAGAATATTTCAGAAAACCAGTTGATGTCCTCAACAGGACACAAGAAGACCTCTCTGAGTCAGGAACTGAAATCTATAAAAGAAGAAAAAGCAGAGATAAAAAAGTAAACTAGGATAAAGTAGGTAACAAGAAAACTAAAAATCCAATTATAGATTTCTAATCTACATGGGAAGTACTTAACCTCCATAAATCTCATTTTCATCATCAAGAAAAGTCAATATAGGAGGGAGACTTGACTGGGGATTGTGAACACACAATATAGTGTACAGACGATGTATTGTGGAATTGTGCACTGAAACCTGAATAATTTTGTTAACCAATGTCACCCCAATAAAGTCAACATAAAGGAAAAAAAGAGAGAAATTCAATGTAATACTGGGATGGGCAAAAGTAGGTGTACAGCTATAATATAAATAAATACTACAATAATTAATAAGAATACAAGAATAAAACTCTGTGTACTCACAACTATAAATCTATTTTTGCCCTATCCTGTATGTTTAACTAATTGGATTGCTTTGAGGACTGTGTATAAAGCGCTATGCAGACTACCTAACTCATAGTAGTAGCTGAAGAAAAGTTAGTTGTCATTGTTATTATTACTAACTAGAGGCCCAGTACATGACATTCGTGCACTCAGGGGGAGGGGGGGCGGGCCCTCAGCCGGCCTGCACCCTTTCGCAATCCAGGAGCCCTCACGGGATTAGGCCCGCTCCCCTCCAGGGACATCCTTACAGTCATCCTTAATGCTGTCACGGAGGCAGGAGAGGCTCCCGCCATCACCACTGCACTCACCAGCCATGAGCTTGGCTTCTAGAGAACCAGAGGGCAGGTTTGGTGTTGAGTGTCTGCCCCCTGGTGGTCAGTGTGGGTCATAGTGACCAGTCATTCCACCGTTCGGTCGATTTGCATATTACCCTCTTATATATAGGATATTATCTATCTTTAAAAAATTACAAATATACTAAGCAACTTAGAAACAAAACTAAATTAAGAACATATGAATAGCAAGTCACGGCAAATTGGTTTGGCAAAAGGACTGAAACTAATTAACAATAGAATTATAAATAATGTGATAGTAGGAATCTAAGTTTCTAAAGCTGTCTAGAAAGAAATTTGGCACACACAAAAAAATCAAGTGCTTTAAAATAGAATATACAAGGAGTTCCCAAAAATTTCAATTCTAGGAATAAATATGTATGTGACTTTTAATTTTTTGTTTCCTATGTCTACTGAAAATCTTAAAGAAAATGATCAACCCAGCAGCAATAAGCTTCCCTTAGTGGCTCTATTATGGTCCCTTAGTGGTTCTATTATTCACACTGAAAGTGGTTTTGGGAGAACTATCTGAATTCAGTCAATCTGAATTTCAACAAAACAAATTTCAACGGATTGAAACCAACCCAAATACCTTTAACTCCATGAATGCATAAAATATTGGTCACTTTCAAAAGATGATAGAAAACTAAGTCATCATCTTGATAACTGCTAAATAACATATCAAGCACATTTTTTTTTACATGAACGGTGCCACTATGTAATCAAATAAGAGGATGAGGGGAAATATCTCTTTAAGAAGTAATCTAACTAATAAATGAGAAAGAAATGCTAGAATTAGAACATCACCATTTGCAACCAACCATCCAATGGATGAAGAGATATAAGCAGTAAGTATCAACATTTACTAAAAATAAAAAACAGCAAGATGAGAGGTTATAGGCTACAAGTGATCAAGCCAACTCAAAAAGATAGCCCCAGAGTCTGGTCCAGTCTCTGGGTCTCATGGCCAATTTGCAGAAATACCAAGGTCAGAGGACCATGCTAGGCTGTATCATGAATGGGCAATCAACAAAACCCAGGTGTGGAAAACTCTACTGGTTAAATGGCCCTGTTTTATAATGAAAAATTATAAGGAAAAGAATGAGGAGGGGTGAGGTAGAGTGGGGATAGGAGGGGGGAACAGGGTTATACAGATAAAAAGAAAATTAAAAGGACAAGACTAAAAACTCTATTATCAATGATACATATTTTGCACAACCACATTAAGGTAATCCTATATAATAAAGATGTAATATGCAAATTGACCATCGCACCCTCACACAAGGTGGCCAACCCCATGTGGTCACAAGATGGCCACCACAAGATGGCCGGCAGGGGAAGGCAGTTGTGGGCGATCAGGTTGGCAGAGGAGGGCAGTTGGGGGGGACCAGGCCTGCATAGGAGTAGTTAGGCATCGATCAGGCTGGCAGAGGAGTGATTAGGGGGTGATCAGGCTGGCAGGCAGAAGCCGTTAGGGGCAATCAGGCAGGCAGGCAGGCAGGCAATCGGGCCTAAACCGGCAGTCGGACACCCCCCGAGGGTTCCCAGATTGGAGAGGGTGCAGGCTGGGCTGAGGGACACCCCCCCCCATGCACGAATTTTGTGCACTGGGCCTCTAGTGAAACTATAAAAAGGAAAACAGAAGGAAGAAAAAATACTATAGAAAGGCAGAATAATGGTTACTCATTACAGAAGGAAAGGGGTTGTGACAAGAATGTGGCACATGGAAGAGGCTTCTGAGCATATGACAGAGTTCTATTTCCTGTCTTGGGTGGTATTCACCTTATAACTCATTAAGGCATATTATTTATTCCTGTGGTTTTCTGCATATGTAGGGAAAGATGGGACGGCAGAGTTATAGTAAAAGGTTCAAACAAAACCAAAAAATCCTATATAATAAAAGCCTAATATGCAAATTGTCCCCTCTGGCAGTTCGACCAGGAGTTTGACCTGGAGACTGGGAGTTCGACTGCTCACTATGATGTGCGCTGACCACCAGGGGGCAGCTCAGAACATGCTGTGCGTCGGCAACACACTGCGATCTCTCACTGGCTACCTGTGGGCAGGGGGACAAAGGTGCAGTGAGAATGTGGGGTGTCCGCCAATCTCACTCTCACTCCCCCTGCTATTCTCCCCCGGACACCAGGGCTTGTGCACTGGGGAATCCCCCGTGCTCAGGTGCCACGCGCCCGCGAGAAGCCCGCCCCACACTCGTGCAGCATCTTCTGGGTGAGCCGGGCCGCAGTCACCATGACCGGAGGGTCCAGTCGGGCTCCCCATGGGTTTGAGCAGGAGCCGGTCTGCAAGGCCAGCCGAGAGAGAGCTCGCTGCCCACCGAGCTTCCATGCAGCATTGCAGGGTGGCCCAGAAGCCCATGTTGCACCCCGGCCCATGGCGTCCAGCTGCGCTCACCGCATCTCTGCATGGGAACTCGGGCACTGTGACTCAGGTGTAGGGGGGCGGACGGGGGCCAAGGGACCCAGGAGCTGCCCAGGGCCCAGAGGTCAGCTGGGACCTGCTCTTCCATGCCAAACGCTCGTGTTTCGATCGCCAGCCATGCCTAGGGACTGCACCTGTGCACGAATTTCATGCACCAGGCCTCTAGTTAGTCAATAAGTAAATAAACTTCTTCCATCCATCATAGAACTCTGACATGGCAATGACTATTACTACTTACTTATTCTTTATCTTCCCTATAGGCTTGTTTCCCTTAAAGCAAGAACTGTGCTTTGAAGCGTTCATTTCACGAATTCATGCACACTGAAAGGAAATTAATTAGGAGAAATATTTTAATATCGCTATTTGCCCTTTCCCTATATAGAAATGTCAACCAAATTCACTATCGACAATGGCAGATGGAAACACACGTGTGATTGGCGCCAGCAAGAGCTTTATATGTATCATGCATGTGCAGGTCAATTTAGCCTTTTATAGATATAGAATAAACTTACTTAATTAGACCTGCTTTCTGATTTAGCTAAACTTTTTTCAGCCCAGTGAAGCACCCCAACTTCTCTTTCAGGTAATTGTCAGCAACACAGCAGTAAATATCAACACAAAGCATATTATTACTGTACATCACACAGGGAGAACAAAGGGTAAAATATGTTAACTGCAACAGTATTTGACTATATTCTGGGCAGTGAGAAAATCTGGTCACTTTCAAGGTCCACCTTTTCTTACTTCTTTTCAGTTGGGTCAAGTTTCTATGCTTTCTAAATCTCCGTTTTCCAGCTAATGAAAAGAAAATAGGATTCCACCAAGTCTCCTATCTACCTACTCCAGGACTTCTGTGAGGATCAAATGAGAAGAGGCATGGGAAAACACTTCACAGACATTTGGTTAAAGTGTCAAATGTTTCCACATGGCTATAAAGCAAGTCGTGTTCCTGGGCTGAAGAAACTGCAAGGAGGCTAGAAGCTAGGGAGAGAAAGCCGGGCATTGCTACATGACATCATTATCCGGACTGACACTTAACGTATTAGCCTTTTATATATATATATTCAGAAGGCCTCCTGGATCCATCTCAATCTGGATCTAGCCTACAAACTCTTGATGGGCCTCTGCATTCCTAAAATGTGTATACTTTACAATAAATTTGTAACAATGTAACAAATAGCTTTTATTCCACTGAACTGATACTCGGTAATATGAGATTTTTTCTTTTCACTAGTTCAAACTTTGGCAAGGAAAGAACAAAGCAGAGAAGAAGCATGATTGGGCAGGCATCAATCCCTGGCCAGTAGATGTGCAGTCATCATAAAAAAAATCTGCTTTCTATATTTAAAGAAGAGAATTATTTCTCCCAAAAAGAAAGTCACTGAATAAAATTTTTTAACTTTTTATTTTTAGATCATTGTAGAATCAAGCCCTTGTAAGAAATAATACAGCGATATCCCATGTACCCATCGCCCATTTTATCTTAATGGTAACATCTAAGACAATAATAGTACAATATCATAACCACAATATTGACACTGATGCAATTCATGTATCCATCCAGATTTCCACAGTATTATTCACACTCATTTGTGCGTATGTGTGTATTTAGTTCTATACAATTTTGTCATATGAGTATGTTTATGTATTCGCCACTAAAGTCAAGATCCAGGAGACTTTATCTCCACACAAGATCACTTGTGTGGTCCTTTTAAAACCACACCACCTCCTGCCTCTCTCCCTCTCCCCAACCCCTGGCAACTATTAATCTGTCCTCCATCTCTACAAGTTTGGCATTTCAAGAATCTTATATAAGTGGAATCATACAATATGGAATATCGTGTTTAGAGTCTGGAGAATATATGGCTCCAGTAAATAGTTTTAAAGTCAATAGGCAAAAATCTATGGAAGGAAGATACAGGGATGGCATATCTCATGAACAAGACAGCCGTTTTTAACTAAAGGCACCCAGAGCATGTGGTATTACGTTAAGAGACGAACAAAATATTTTTTACTACCCTGAAAGAACTATTTTCCTATGCATAATGTGTCACTAATAACTAATCTTGTAGGCTTTTTGATCAATTTTCTAAGTTCGAGGCAGTCAGACTGAGGACATGTTTTCTCAGTTTTCTTTTCAATTATTTTAAACCACACTTTGTATAAGTTTGTTTAATTTGTATGCTGTATGTTCCACTAAACTAAAAAAATAACAATTTGTGTGACATAAATCTATTAGCATGTCAAAGGCACAGCTAAATATGACTGAGGGGAATTGAAAAGTGTGAGCCGGCATGACTATTCCGGCTATCACTGAGGATTCCTTTCCTAAAATTTTGGCTCATAAATAGGAAAATAAGGAGATAGAGTATAGACTTCTGTTATTCCTGGGAAGATTTCAGCAACAAAATTGAGGGGATCTACTAACAAGGATTTTGATAGACCAGAGGGATAAAGGACCACAATAGTTAGTGTCCTTCAACTTGGATCTTAATCTGGATTACTTGGTTTCTACAGTGAGATGACTCCTGTTAAAAAGAGGGAGGCAATTAGAACTCATGCATCCTATCTCTTTACAATCAAAAACATGCAGACAATCAGAATATTATGACTTCCTACAAATGCATTCATTTCGTTTGGCTCCCTATTATTTTTCATATGGAACTTTTTCCACCTTTTAATCTCAATTTCAATAATACAGCTGCCATATTTTATTCCTTAAACAAGAATTATCTTTAAATCACTCTTTCTTTAATGAAGTATCTTCTTGAAGGACCTGTAGACATGCTCTAATTTTCCCCTTAAAATGTCCAAAGGGGCCCTGGCTGGGATAGTTGGTTAGAGCATCATCCCAATATGCCAAGGTTGCAGGTTCAATCAAATGCATAAATAAGTGGAACAGCACATTTGGTGACTTTTTCTCTCTCTCTTCCTCTCTCTCTCTCTCTCAAAATCAGTAAATTAAATTTTTTTTTAATTTCCAAAGTTCTACAGTCTAAAATAAAAGCTAGGCTTCTTTAGTATTTAATGATGCTTAAAAACTCCATTTATCTAGGAGGATAGATGAATAAAATATGTGATAAAGCTAACAGCCAAAATGTTAAATTTGTATGGGTTTTCACAGTACTTTCTTATATGTTTGAAATTTTTTATAATAAAAGGGAAAAAATCTTCAGCTTCAAAAAGGAAGCTGGATAGAAATTGGAAATACCATCCTAAATTTAAAACTAAAAAAATACTTTCATGGAATTGTTCAAATGGATCTCTTAATATCATTTACTTATTTCCAAGAATATTTTGCCAAAGGGTAGCTAATTGCATGTTTCTATGCCCTGAAGGTCAGAGGGAAACCTATCTCCTGGACCCCTGCCCTGATGCAGGGTGACATCATGAGAAATTGTTTCAATTGATGTGGGTTCTAAAATACCAACCGACGATTACTTCACCAGGAAACTTGGCTACAAGACAGTGTACTTTCAGTATGACATCACTGTTGAGCCAATGAAATTACATGCTGTGCAAGGTTGTCTTCAAAGGGAAAAAAAAAACCTGAACATATTTCTTAAAAAAAAAAAAAAAGATAAGAATATACTTAACATTTGAAAATATACAACCCTATCAAGAATCATAACTTTTAAAAATATCACATGGGGGAAATTGTGTAATTAATTCAAGGAACCTCCACAAGGATTGGCAGCAGACCTAGAAGTCGGGATTTCTGAACTTTAACCACTGCCTGTGCCAAGGCCTCATCATTTTCTGCTGTGTCACCATTACAGCCATTAGTGACTATGATAACACTAGAGGCCCGGCGCATGAAATTCCGACGCATGATCCTAGAGTCCCGGCGCATGATCCTAGGCCTGGCCTGTGATCAGAGCCATCTTCCCCAGCTGCTGGCAGCCGGTCCCGCTCCCCACTGCCACCCACCCCCAGTTCTCCGTTCACCATCGGGCGATCAGAGCCTGCAGACCAGCCGAGGGGAGGGACCAAGAGGTCAACTGTTCCACCCACTCATCAGCCCCGCCTCCGCCACAGGTCACCCTCTGTGTGTGGGGTGACCAGCAGGGCAGGGGCCTTGGCCTGGCACTGCCTGCATCCCTTGCCACCCACCCCCGGTTTCCGTTCGCCATCAGGTGATTGAAGCCTGCCAGCTGGGGGAGGGACCGAGAGGTGGTCAGTGCGCCTCATAGTGACTGGTCGAACGGTCGTTCTGGTCATTCCGCCATTAGGGTCAATTTGCATATTACCCTTTTATTATATAGGATGTTCTAGGGGAGGTTTTCTTCCCACATATAAAGCAGGTCCCAGATTTTTGCTCTATCATTGGAAGTATATGGTAAAGCATAGTACTAAAAGAGATGGGAGATGTCACAACATTGAAGCTAACCAGGGCTTATTTCCATAAACAAAGATCATTACACTTGATATTGAACAAAAGACCAAGAAGATGAAAATGTGAAAAGACTGACAGGAAAGTATTCAGAAGGTATCACTGTGATGCTCATAGTGAAGGAGTACATTTTTGGGTCAAGCTCTCTTTGCCCTCCCCTAGAGTGTGGTCTCATGCTAGCCCTTCAGGTAACAGCTACGGCTGCTAAGACCTCACCTGGGTTTTGGCTTCCACCCTGGTCCGCCCGCAGAAGATCAAGACACATCTAATAAAGTGAGACTGGGAATTAGTGCACCTGGATCAATGCTCAGCTCTGGCCCCTGGTTGTTTTGTGACCTCTGGCTACCTCCCTTAACTGCTACAACTCTCACTTTTTGTCATCTGTAATGGAAAGATGACCAATCTCCCCATACAAGGGAACCTGTCCCTATACATGAAACCCTGTATAAAAGTGAGTTGCTGTGTTTCTAGGATTAGCATGGGAATTTTACTTTAAATTTCTCCAGGAAGTGCTGGAAAGCAACCCAAATTCTTGGGGCTCTCAGGATGGTCTAGAACCAGAGTAACCACACCCATACTGCTCCAGCCTGCAGCCCCCTTAGACTGGGCAGAAATGCGAATGGCCTCCGAAGGGTCACAGGCCGTTGGAGGGAGTTCCCACAGCAGGCTCCTTCTCACACTTGGCACTTCACACAGTGGCAAAGGGCACTGCAGATCAAAATGTATCTAAAGCTGAAACCAAATAAGCAGACTTCATGCGATCATTTAAGAGCTGCTGAAACAAAACAATAAAATAGCAAGTGTAGGTCATCGCCATCCTTTATTATCTTCCTGTAAGTAGTTACAACATCCGTGAAAAGCCATTATTATACCCACTAGAAAGATGAAAATGCAGAGGCTCAGAGAAAGTGAAAATAAGTCCAAGTTCACGTAGTGAGAAATTGGCAGAGCCCAAGGACATCCCCGGGACCACACGATTCTAAAGTCACTTTTGATGCATTTTGCTAAGTTGCCTAAAGTACACACAGGAAAAGTAGATGACTTAAGGTGTACTTTAAAACTGTTTCCTAGCCTGGTTGAAATATTTATTTCTAGAATGATATAACTTAGTAAAGATTTCTCCAATAACCAGAATCATGATCATTTAGGATCAGGAATGGAAAAGGGATGAAAACAGTCCATGTACCTGATATAACTACCATTCACTGCGCATTTACTACATGCCAGACACTGTGCAAGCTCCTGATGTAGGACGGGAATGAAGGGCTCCGTGAAAATGCAAAGGAAGTCCATAAAGTACAGGTGGAGGTGGTGATGCATCGCCAGGGGAGATTTTTAGAAATCTGAGATGAGCACAGGGAAAGGAAGGGAAGGAAAGAACAACTTTCTGTGTGATTTCCTATCTACTTCGTATTAAGCACAGTGCTGTGCAGGAAGCAAAGACCAATTAATGTTTATAAAATAAATAATAATTAGAATCTGAGACCCTGAGTGGGTGTCGTACAGAAGGTTACATACACAGTTAGTCAATGACCGTGTGAGGCCTTCTCTAAAGCCCCTTGACTTCTCTGTCTCTAACAGTGACCAAGACTGCTAGTTATTTTCTAACTATTTTTCTCCCCTTCTTTCACAGTAATAGAACTCCAATTAGCTGGGCAAATAGCTACCTGGAGTAAAGACTATATTTCCCAGTTTCCCTCAAAGCTAGGTGTACTCGTGTGACTAGGGTTTGCCCAATAGGATGCAAACAGAGATGACACATACAGCTTCTGGCAAGTTCCTTCAGGGGAGGTGCCGTTGTCCCTTCTTGCTGGGTGGAATGTGGCCGTGAGAGCGGAGCTGGAGCAGCCTTGTTGGACCAAACCCGAAGATTGTGTGGAAGCCAATACAAAGGCAATCAAGAAAGAGGGAGCCAGGAATCATGAAGCCAGAAATCAGCCTGGACCACCTGTGTTTGATAAGAGAAATGCATTTTTACATCTTGTTTACTGCTCTGTAACTTGGGGTTCTCTGTCACCACTGAAGTTAACCCTAACAAGCACACTCCTCTTTCTCTTAGTGACCCCTGTGTTAGACATGCAATGTAAGCAGTGTCCAAACCATTGTTAGCAAAGTCATAAAGACCCATTTCATGGACTAGTTAGGTTGGACTTGGAAAATCAAACTGAGAAAGTCAAACTCTAGATGCAGGGGTCAGGGTAGAAGAAGAAGAAAAAATAAAAAAGAAGAACATGCCAGCTTAAAATGTAACCACGCCTGTGCTATAGTTCAAATACTTAGTAAAGTTGTGGGTAGGGAAAGAGAGAAAAACACTTGATCTATTTCTACAATATTAATTAAATAATCATAGAGAAAAGCCAAAAGTAGCAAACCTTGAAGTAGAAGATGAGAAAAAGTATGACATTAAATCATATAAATGAAAAATAACAGTAGTTATATAACTAAAAATCAAATGTTATTTGGCAAAATACTAGACACAAATTTAACTCTTCCTTTACCTTCCTTGAGAACTTAAAAATATTTAAGATATTTAGAAAGCCTTTCAAGTTTACTTTTCACATTTTAAACTATGCATACAATTTTTGTTAGCACTTGAATGTTATAATGCACTATAGTAAGAATTATTTTATGTTAATATTCCCACAGACAGAAAACCTCAGAATAATTTAAAAAGGATTTTTTAAATAAAGTCTCTAATATTTGAACTATTTGTAAAGTACTCAACTCAATACTTTTAGGGTCCTGATAAAATAAAAACATTAAATTTTTGCCTAGTCAGAATTTTGTTTAGCCCTGATTTAAAGTATAACAGTCTTAATACCAAACTGATATGGTGTTTTTTTTTTCTTCTCAACTACTGCCTGGGATTATGACAAACCCAAATTTCTTATGGAACTTACTACGGTTATCTTTCTATAACAGTACACACTGTTTATAGCAGGCAAGATCCTGATATGTTCTCAAATGTAATTGTCCTTCTTGCCTTCATTGGCATGGCAGAAATGTGGGTTTGGGTTTAGTTTCTGGCTTTTGGTTTTGATACACAAATCCAATTCCTCAATCACCTTACTTGAACTGCCCTGGAATGTGTTACGCACCAGGCATACAATGCCACAGAAATTGCAGCTAATTAATGCAATTAAAGGACAAATAGAAGGAAAGAACATTTTGTCCAATGCCCAATTAATGAGCCATTCTTCATCTAGGGATAAGCAAACCATTTTGGCTCAGGATCCAGCCTAAGACACTGTTAGCACTCCACGAATTTTACTTGGAAGCAAAACATCAGCTAAAGTAATCTTCCTGTAACAAAAATTAATGCGATAAACTTGCTCACAAAACTTGAGCTTTTGGAAAACAAGACTGCTAAGTATTTCCCAAGAAGGAGGGAATGCTTCTACAAGTTGCTTCTTTTTCCCTATTATCTCATCTGAATGTCTAGTGGAAAAACAAATCTTAACACCATTTATTGTGGCTCTATTGTCTACCCTGTCTTTAACAGGAACTAGGTAGGGAGTTTTGTTTGAAAGGATGGCTTCCCCTCTATAGTGAAATCTTACTCATGCCTTCTTAAATAGCAGATGTGATGGAAAGAGGAGAAAGGACTTGAGACAAAAAGGAAGAATGAAAGAAGAGACAGTTGTAAGGAGGATTAGAAAACAAAGCAGCGGGAGAAAAGTGAGACATCAACACAGTTTGGTAGGTGGTATATACCCGTTTCCTGGGGCTGCCATAATTACTGCAAACCGGGAGGCTTAAAACAACAGGAATTTATCCTCTCAGTCTTGGAGGCTAGAAGTCTGAAATCAAGGTGCTGGCCGGCCACACTGGCTCTGAAGGATGTAGGGGAGGGTCCCTCCTTGTCCCTTCCCAGCTTCTGTCCCTTGGCTTGTAACTGCTTCGCTCCTATCTCTGCCTCTTTCTTCACGGCCATCCTCTCTGTGTCTCCTGTGTCCTCTAAGGACACCAGTCATTGGGTTTAGGACCCACCCTAGTTCAGTATGATCTCATCCAAAATAAGGCCACATGCTAAGATTCTAGGTGGACATGAATTTGGGGGAACACTATTCAACCCACTACAGTGGGGAACCAAGGCCAAATCTGCGTGACTGCTTCCCTTCCCTGGGAGACTGGCCTTAGGAGAGGCAAAAGTTAGGTTGGCAAGAGAGCAGCAGCGGGCACAGTGAACTGATGAGAAAGCTTGAGGACGGAGAAGTCAGAAGCCCCAAAGCTGTAAAGACGATGGTGGCAGTCTTGCCCTGGTGGTATTACCTGTCAGAGTCCATTAGTGTCTAAGGCAGTGGTCGGCAAACTCATTAGTCAACAGAGCCAAATATCAACAGTACAATGATTGAAATTTCTTTTGAGAGCCAAATTTTGTAAACTTAAACTTCTTCTAACGCCACTTCTTCAAAATAGACTTGCCCAGGCCGTGATATTTTGTGGAAGAGCCACACTCAAGGGGCTAAAGATCCGCATGTGGCTCGGGAGCCGCAGTTTGCCGACCATGGGTCTAAGGCACAGGAATCAGCAATAACAACAAGGATGGGGTTAAAGAAAGAAGAAACAGCAGTATCCGGAAGGCAGAAAGGGGGTGAGGACAACCTCCTAAGGAGATTACAGTGTGCTACTCTATGCTCCCAGCATTTCTTAAACTGAGGGTGCGTGTGCGAGCTCCTCTATAACATTTCATTTATTGTTGTATGTTTACATATATATGTGTGTATGGTTTATATACATATGTATACACGCGCGCGCGCGCACACACACACACACATATATATATATACATATATATATATGTATATATATATATACACACACACACACATACACACACAAATTTGATCTATGGATTTAAACCAATCCTTCTAATACTGGCTTTCTTGAGAACACTGGAGCATTTTTAAATTGTTTTCATTTTCGTGAAAATAAAATATAGGTTCTAGATCATCTGATAGTTATGCATCTTACTGGTATCCATTAAGGGAACTAAAGTAGGCTGATTTTAATTATTGTAGGTGAATGATAAAAGAAAAGCAGTGAGCTCAGTATTTAACTTTCATGTTCGAGCCAAGGGAAGGACAACAGCTCAGAGCGGCACTACAGAGGAGACTTTCCACAGGCCAAATGCAGGAAGGGGTCAGGGAAACGGAGTCAGGCTGCAGACACAAAGGCCCGCTGCATCTAAACCTACCGAAACCGTTACCGTCATCAGGTTTCCCATCAGACGTTTGAAATTTTCTTTGCAATCTCCAAGTATTTTATTTGCTTAAGTCACATAAAACTCATTAGAGTTTCTAATTGTTTTATATCAAAAGAAGAGCACACTGCTAACAATATTGCCAACTCTAGCAATACTACCAATGACCTATCAATATTATCATCAGTACGAACTGTAGAATCAGTTCAGCCAAACAAGCAAGAATCAGAATTGAGTGTTCAAACTATTTTTTTATACATAGGTTAAAATGTATTCATGAAAAATGTAAATTTATGATCAATATAATATTTGATTTATGCAATATTAGTCTCATGTATAGCTGCAGATTTGAATTAAAAAATAAAATATTTAGACTTTCCATGGTGTATGGTTGTCATTTGTAAGAACTTCAGCAAATACGTTTAAAGTTCTTTTCTCCTTTGAAAACTTCAAAATTAAAAAAAAATTCCTAAAATAAAATTGAATAAACAAATATAAAATTAGAAGCCCACAAGACATTATAACCACAATCTAAAATTTGGAATTTTTCAAAAGACTCATGCTTCAGCAAACCAAGCAAATTAAGAAAGCGAAAGCCTTCCTTTACTTTGGCTGGTCCTAGTCCGGGGCCCAAGAAGAAATGAGCCACTTTGGTGAGCAAACAGCCTCAAAGGTTGCCAAGGACTGGAGGGCCATAGGGATCAGGCCTACCTGTCACGTGAGAGGCGACTTCTGTGTTATTCTGAGAAAGCCATGGCATGTATGTGCAAGGTGGCAGGTTAAATCTTTTTACAACTTTCTGTCTCCATGATGAAACATACACACATGACCTAAAATACACAGGTGTATATGTATATTTACCCATTCTTCATTACTTTTAACTGAGGCCATATCCTTTTGCATCTAACCCCTGGATGCCACAGCTACACTTCCTACGGGGCCGCAGGAGTTCAAGAGCAGCCCAGTACCTTCTCACCTTTGGCTTGACAGACTCCAGGGCCAGCACCCCCAAATGGCTGGAGTGGAAGGAGAGGGAATTCAGGAAGTTTAGAGGAAATATGAACCTTTCCTGTACAGAGTCATTACCATTTGAAGTGAAAACCCTAAACAGACCTGTGACTGACTTTTTTCCCTTTCTAAACCCCTAGCCTTCTGCTTCCCCTGTTCTCAGGTTCTAACTCCCTTATGTATGCAAGACAGCAAACGCTTCGTGGACACACTGAGGGACAGTCCGAACAACTGAGCACAGCTCCTCGCCATGCCTCCACAAGTCATGCAACGCTATGCCCCCTGAGCTTTTTAAGGATAACTCTGTTTGGGGCTGTTTTTTTTAATTGAAAACATATATCATATAGATATAATAATGTGGTTGGTGTTTTTTTTTTCAAATTAAACAGCTCTGGAAAATATACAATGAATTATAAGTCTCCCTAATATCCCTCTAAGTCCCTCTTCTTATGTCATTACTATTAAATAACTTCTGATATATCTGAATTTATATAGATTTAAGAAAGATTAAAGACAGCTGTAAATTCTTTGCTGTTCCACCATTGAGAGGTGGCACCCAATTCCTTGAATCTGAGATGATCTTAGTGACTTCCACGATCAATAGAGGTAATGTTTGCAACCTCCAAGGCCAAGGCTGTAAGAAGCCTACCAGCTTCCACCTGGACCTTTTGGAAGAAGCCAGCTGCCTTGTAAGTCTTACTACCTGAGACTGCCACATGCTTGCACATGAAGATACCACTTGGAGAGAGATAAGAGACAGAGATAGGAGAGAGAGAGAGAGAGAGAGAGAGAGAGACCCCTGACTAGCCCCAGATATTCCAACTATCTCAGTCCAGGCATCAGACCTAGGACTGAAGAAGCCATAGCAAATATAGATGTGATGTGGAAATGAAACAAGGAACCCAACCAACAGCCAGATATATGGCTCATTCCAGTAATCCAACCATCTCCAGCCATTCAAGCTACCTCACCTGAGACCCAACTATTCTCTAGCAGAAGTAAGCATTCCCAGCTGTATCTTGACCAAATTCTTCACGCACAAAGTCAAGAGCATAAAAAACACAAACAACAACAAAAAACTTAGTTGCTTTGACCCACTAAGACTTGAAGTGGTTTTGCAGCAATAGATAACTAAAACAGTGTCCTTCCAGAATTTTTCTATGCATGTATAAGCACATGTACTATTCTGAGCCTTAAGAATTTGTTTTCCTAACTTTACATTTCTCAATCAGTGCATTCAGGCTTTCTTAACATTGTTAAAGCCTGTAGACTATTTATTAACCAGTCCCATAATAAGGGACATTTAAATCATTTTCATTATTTTGCTTTTACAAACAATACTGAATGAACATCCTCATGAATAAATCTTTGTACTCATATAAATCTGTAGGACAAATTACTATAAGTGAAATGTCTAAATCAAAAGCACTTTGCTTTTGTAAAGCCAGTTTTCCAATCTCCCTTGGCAAATTCATCCTTTAATAAATAAGGCCGAGCTCAATTGCTGCCTTCTCTGTGAAATCTCCCAAAACTCTGCCAGGTAGGAGGAATTTCTCCACTCCCCAATATCCTTGAGCACCATGCATTTCAACAAATAGAGTATGAACCCCCCAAGAGTAATATTTTTGCCACAGTTGTCATGCAACCTCCCCATCAGGCAGAGTGCCTTAAGCATGCTCTTGCAATAAAAGGTTATAGAATGAATGAATGAATGAATGAATGAGTGAATGGATGAATGAATGAATGAATGAATGGACATGTGCACTTGTGTCCACTGTGACAAATGTACTGTAAGCATCAATAGCAGCAGTAAGACCAAGCTGAACTTCTAGCCATGTGGCAACTCATCTGACAAAGCTTTGTCTCAAGGCCAGCTCTGGTTTCTTGACCAAACTGCCAAGTAACTCAATATTTATAAAGGATACAATCTTAGTAGAGGCTGAGACTCCAACATACATTTAAGGGAATTACTTAAGTTCACCAGGGATGGCCTAATACGTTGTGCTGAGGAGTTTCAGAGGAGACAGCTCACCGGATGGGAAGAGAAGGCCTGAGTACACAGGAAGGTTTAAAGACTTCAGAGAAGAAGCATGTAGGAGAAACATAATGCGCGCACTTATAATGTGTGCTCACACCATTAGTCCTGGGGTCAAGGGGCGATAATAAAAAGTATGTCTCTTTCAATACTGTCATGATTTTCAGACTGTCAACAGAGCTCTAATATTTTGTCTTACACTTTCTAATAGAGAATTCAGCAAAGCTGCTGTATTCATTTATTCAGTCACTCAAACAAGTATTTATTAACCTTTTGCACTTGGATGTCGAGTGTGACTCGACACGGTTAGCATTAGAATAAAGGAATCGAGAAAAAAGCAAGCGAGTGCAAAGGGTTAAAAGCCTACCCGGCGCCAGTCATTGCTCTAGGTCAGTGGTCGGCAAACTCAATAGTCAACAGAGCCGCAGTTTGCTGACCACTGCTCTAGGTAGTGCAGATACAACAGTAAATAAAACAAAACCTCTGTCATAGACCTAAATTATAGTGTGGTGAGGCAGGAAAAGAACTAAAAAATAATGAAATGCCAGTTAATAACAAGAGCTATGAAGAAAGTCAAAGTTTAATGAAGGAGAAAATGATGAGGTTAAGGTGTTATATATCCTACCTAATAAAAGAGTAATATGCAAATTAACCACCACTCCGCTTCACCCACCAGCCACGCCCACCAGCCCATCAGAGCGAGTATGCAAATAAACCCAACTAAGATGGCTACAGCCACAGAGAGCAGGAGGAAGGCTTGGGTTTCCCAGGCAATGGAGGAAGCCAAGCTTTCCGCCTGCCCTTGCCGGCCTAAGCCTCCACTCAAGGCTACAAAGTTTCAATTATAGAAGGTAAACAAATCCAAACAGAAATGGCGGCAGCCACGGAGCAGGAAAGAGCAGGAGGCTAGGGTTGCCCCCGGCAATGGAAGAAGCAAAGCTTTCCACACACCCTGGCCGGCCCAGGCCTCTGCTTAAGGCTACAAAGTTTCAATTATAGAAGGTACACAAACCCCAACAGAAATGACTGCCAGCCACCGAGCGAGCAGGAGGCTTGGCTCTGCTCCAGGCTACAAAGTTTCAATTGTAGAAGGTAAATAAATTCCAGATACCAGGGCCTCCGCTTGGGTTGCCAGGGGGCGTGGCTGGCCTGCAAACCACCACAGGCCCCTCGCTCAGGCCCCCCCCCACGCCCCAAGGGAACCCCCCACCCTGATCCGGGACACCCTTCTGGGCAAACCAGCTGGCCCCCACCCAGGCCTCTATCCTATCTAATAAAAGAGTAATATGCAGATTGACCATCACTCCAACACACAATATGGCTGCCCCCATGTGGTCAAAGATCCTGCCCCCATGTGGACACAAGATGGCCCCCACAAGATGGCCAGCAGGGGAGGGCAGTTGGGAGGCACCAGGCCTGCCAGGGAGGGCAGTTGGAGGCAATCAGCCCTGCAGAGTAGGGCAGTTAGGGGTGACCAGGCCGGCAGAGGAGGGAAGTTGGGGGCAAACAGGCTGGCAGGGGAGCAGTTAGACATCAATCAGGCTGGCATGGGAGTGGTTAGGGGGTGATTAGGCTGGAAGGCAGAAGCAGTTAGAGGCAATCAGGAAGGCAGGCAGGCGAGCAGTTGGGAGCCAGCAGTCCTGGATTGTGAGAGGGATGTCCGACTGCCCTCAAGGGGTCCCAGATTGGAGAGGGTGCAGGCTGGGCTGAGGGACACCCCCCCCCCGCCCCCGTGCATGAATTTCATGCACTGGACCTCTAGCATATATATAACAAGAAAGCTAAGAGTAGGAGATAAACCCAGAATGAGGTCATGAGACCAGATCATAGTAGGGCTGTACAGATCATCATAATGACCTTGGATGTTACACTAAGTCAGATAGAAAGCCTGTGAGAGACTTTGCACAAAGAGTACCATAATCTGATACAAAAGTAATAAAATACATAACATTCTTCCACACTAATTAATAACACTCCTTCACATTGATAACAACCCATTAGAAAATATAAGGGGAAAAAACGTCCCATATCAAACAACAGAAAGTATTAATAAAGCATTTAGGAAGAAATACAATTAAAGATATACAAGAGCCTCTGGAGAAAATTACAAATCTATATGGAAGAGCCTAGAACAGTGGTCGGCAAACTGTGGATCGCGAGCCACATGCGGCTCACAAGCCGCGGTTTGCCTCTCTGTTGACTAATGAGTTTGCTGACCACTGGCATAGAAGACCTTATGATTAAGTGGGAAATATAGCATCTTCAAGAATGGAAAAATGTAATATAATAAAGATGTCATTCCTAACCAAATTAATGTAAACAGTCAGTGCAATTCCAATCAAAACAATTTATGAAAATGGACAAATCTTACCTAATAATAGAGAAACATGTAAACTGACCGTACCTCCGCTATGCCCACAGCCAATCAGAGTGAGTATGCAGGTCACTCCCAGTCGGCCATTGGAGGAGGGCGGGCAGCTTCCAAGCCTAAAGCCTGGGTGGAGGCTTTAGGCTTGGGAAGGGGCCGAGCCTGCAACCAAACGCAGACCATCTGGAAGTCAGCGCTGGGTTGCCCAGCTGCAGCCTGGCAACCCAGCACTGACTGCCCAGGTGGCTAAGACCCAGAAAGTGAGTCAGGGTCTGATCTGCAACCTCAGTGGAAGCTGTTGATCAGTGAGTGTACTTACCTCTCTCTTTCTCTCCCTCTTTCTTTCTGATCTTCTCCAGCAGCCAGGCTTTTCTCTGCCAGCCTCCAGGAGGCTGCTGTTAAGCCCCACCTTTTTGATCAGGCCCAGAGATAGGCCTGGAGATGCTGACTGGCATAGGAACCGACCATTCAGAACCAAAGGTGGGTGCTATGGGGAGCCAATGGCTGTCTAGGAGGTGGAGCTTTTGACAGTGACTGGCATAGGAATCGATCAATGAGAACCAAATCTGGGTGATGTGGGGAGTCAACAGCTGCCTAGGAGGCGGAGCTTTTGATGCTGACTGGCATAGGAACTGAACAATGAGAACCAAATCTGGGTGCTGTGGGAAGCCAATGGCTGCCTAGGAGGCAAAGCTTTTGATGCTGGCATAGGAACCGACCAATCAGAACCAAATTGGACAGAAGAGGAGGGCAGTTGGGGTCGACATCAGGCTTGCAGGAGAGGGCAGTTAGGGGTGATCTGGCTAGCAGGCAGAGGCAGTTAGGGGCAATCAGGCAGGCAGGCAGGTAGCAGTTAGGAGCCAGTGGTCCCAGATTGTGAGAGGGATGTCTGACTGCCGGTTTAGGCCCAATCCCTGGACATCCTGCAAGAGGTCCCCAATTGGAGAGGGTGCAGGCTGAGTTGAGGGACCCCCCCCCCCTCTATGCATGAATTTTGTGCACCGGGCCTATAGTTTATAATAAAATTCAATTGAAAAAGTCAAGACCTGAATATAACTAAGACATTCGAAAGAAGAAAGGAGGAGGGAGAAGTGGAGGGCCGAGGATGGAAACTGTTTCCAAGTAACAAGACCTGTACATTATTGCATATTGAATTGTAGTAATTAAAACATGGTTGTACCTATAGGGGGTCATTCAAAAATATCAATGCAGCAGAATAGACAGCCCTGACACAATCCTGTACTTGTATAAGAACTTGGGTATGAGAGAGAAGGCATCATAAATGGGAGAGAAACAATAGATGAACAGTAAACTGTGCTGAAATAACTGAATTTTCCTGGGAAAAAGAAATGAAACATCTATCTCACAGTAAACACCTTGAATATTGTACCTTCATTTTATACATAAGGATGTCAGATACTAGAATGGCAGTGATTTATAGTGGAATAAAAGCCTACAATCATACAGATGTTTCTAAGAAGCTGATCCCAAATAAGATGCTTAATCTACCTGAGCCTGTTTCCTCCCAGGTAAAATGAAGTAATAATAATGACCTTGTAGAGAGAATTGCCAATAATTAGCACAACCACATGTCCCAATTGCTATGGACATGACTACAAACAGTTGAAAGATCACAGTCATCAGATGCTTTGAAGAGAGCAGATGCTAATGACCACCTGATTCCTCACACACTTCCTGGGAAAGAGTAAAGCTTTGGGAAGTTTACTGCCTTCAGTGAAACCACTGACAACAGTGCGATTGCTATTGCAAATTTAGTTTAAAAGTTCATCATTGAAGGTAAACGCATTTGTAAATACAAACAGATTTGGTAGAACATACCATCCTGGTAAAAATGTTTTCAGCAATACTCTTCATTTCAACAATAACTCTTCATTTCTTCCAGCCCTCTGGTAACTCTTCTTCTACTTTTGGTCTCTATCAATTTGCCTATTATATACCTTACATAGGTGGGTAGAATCATAATATTTTTAATAAAGAAACATAAGCATTTACATATTTACATGTAGTACATATTACTATATTATTAAGTATTTAATATCACCCCTGATTCTACACTCAAAGCTCAGGATCTTTGAAAAATGAGGTCTGGCATATGTTTGATTCAGGATATTCTCCCCACTGATGGGACAAATTTTTGAGATTGCATCAACTAAGAAAATTTATAGATTTTATATTGAAATTGTATAAAAAGTGCTCTCCTCAATTAGGTAATAAGTTACAAGTATTCGAAAACTAGATTAATGCTTGAAGCCTTTTAAAGCACCCTGCCTAACTACCAGTAGAGCACCAGCTGCTTTGGTTGGCAACCAAATCATGCCTTTCTGTAACTACAAATTGAAAATTACAGACCTTGAGAGTTTCCATCTTGCTTAATGAGATAAGGAAAACAATAGAAAGATTTCCAAGAATCAACAGCTGGGAAATCACCTGTCTGAAATGTGTAGACCAAGAAAAATATGTTTGGCTTCTCCCTTTTCTGATACAGAAAATAACATGGTTGGCCGAAGAGCTACAGCTTCAAAATGGCATAAAGAAATGAAACTGTTATCTTTCCAAAGGGTCTGAAATTGGCACCAAAAATAACAACTCTTATTTTCAAAAAATCAGCATGAAAATCTGGAGCCACCGAGAGATGTTAACGGAATAATTTATCAAGAAAATTTAAAAATTGCCAAGAGAAAAAAAAAGAGCAATGTAGGCATAAGCAGTACTGTCCTTAAGAACGTTGAGTGTATATAAAAAGTGCCATTGTCAGATCATGGAAGTCAAAGGACAGGACAGGTTGCTATTTCTAATGCACACTCCCTCTTTGGCAGGCCCATCCCGCATTCCCAAAGGCCTACCAGGCAGCTGTACTTGGATGCCCCCCAGCAAATTCCAATTTCACAAGTAAACAACTAAACTCTTTATCTACCCGCGCCCCCCCCCCAAATTGTTTTTTAGTTTCTGTACTCCTTTCTCAGTAAATTGCAGGCAATCTATATAAGCCATGTATCTCTTTAGAGCCATCAGCTCATCAGCTGCTTCTCCCTCTCTACTTGGCTGCTGAATTCAATTTGCTACCAAATCCTATTGCAAGAAATCTGTCCTTTACAGCCTACTGCTCAAGCCCTCATTAACTGTCACCCAGTTCTCTGGAATACTTATGCCAACTCATCTCCCCATTTGGGGTCTTTTGTCTTCTCAAATCCATCTTCCAGATGGTCCAGGGGATACAATCTTAAGAACAATTTAGATCACTTCATTATGCTAAAACACACACAAGCATGGAACAAACCCCAATAACTCTGGTATAACATTAAACTCCTTATCAAGGTTTAAAGAGTTTTCTAGTCTAACCTACCACCCTGCCTATATCCTGTTCTTGGTCCTACTACACTCTACATTTTAGTCACACTTATTATTTCATGCTTTCCCTGCAACCCCAACATACCCTTCTTTTTCATGCTTCCATGCCTCTATAATGCTATTCTCTACCAAAACCCTGGTTCTCCCCATTCCTCCACTCAGCCAAGATGACTCAAGTCCATTGTCACTTTCTCGCTGACACTCTCCCCTACTTCAGCCAACTTTATTACTCCCTCCTCCATGTGCCCACAGGGCTCAAAACATTTGACAGGAGATTTTTTGGAGTGGAACACACAGTGTTCCCCTGGGCAGGAAGGATTTCCCAGATTCTTTGTCCGTGGGAGTCGAAGAATGAATCCACGGAAGGAAGATGGTATAGCAAAGGAGGAAATTTATTGAAGAACAAGTACAGACTCCCATGTGGGGAGGGGGAGTTCCTTTCTCCATCCCCGCTTCATAAAGGCTACAGTTTTTGTGCCTCAATATCCCCCCTTATTGGTCAGTATTCCCCTTTGATTTGGTCACTACAGCAACTCCTGAGCTCAAAGGTCAAACCTCACATGGGACATGTGAGGCCCTCCTTCTTTATTTTGTAAATATAAACCTTTGGCTACTCCCAGTTCCCTTGTCTTATGGAAATGTAACTGCTGCCTCTCCCTTGGCTCTGTAGCCCTGTGTTTCTTCCATGGACCCCCTTAATTTTAAAAATTCCCTAAATCTGCCTTTTTCACCCCTAAAAATTCCTATTTCACATTCATCATAGCAGATATAGTCTACCGCAATATAATTTATAGATTTATATGTGTCTGTCTTCCTCTGATTATGTGCTTTCCAAGGGCAAGGTGATATATTATTCATATTTTTATCCACAGTATTTAATATAGTAGGAGAATATGGTGTGTGTCCAATATATGTGCACTAAGTAAGTAAATGAATGAATGATGCAGAACATCAAACACCAAGTGAAAAAATAGAAATTCCAGCAAGATTCATTTTGAACAGTATAATCATGCTTTCATTAAATAAGCTAAAGCTTCCTTTGAGGTGGAAATTTATAAATCAGCAGTCATAAGTTATTGTTACCAGTCAAGTATATATTATTCTTTAAAGAGAATCTTGAAGATTTCTGAATGAGATGAAAACATAATGATGTTAAAAAAATTAGTATGCTTGACATTGGAGTTAGCATAGAACATAAATCAGAGTAAGCAAAGAAATAAAGGGCACCGAAGAAGTGACTAGTTTTATTAGAACCAAAAAACTAACTGGAAACCAAATGGAGATTATAGTTGTTCTTAAAAATCTAAAGAAAGAAGGCTTTACAACTTTAAGTAATATCATGTTTATACTGGGGGGGCAGGGGTGGGGGGAAGGTTCACCAGAGAAAAGGAAGGAACCAATTAATAAACAAAATAAAAATGGTTTGGAGACGTAGACTTTTCTAGAGATTGAAGGAAAGCCAAGCAGTCTTTGTGAAACCAGATTACTAATCTATATACAGAAGGCACCAAGCTCTACAAATGGAGAGTGAAAGTGGGAACTGATGGATATTTGTGAGGGGGAAAAAGGAAAGATTTGCAAGTTCATTGTGGAGCAAGCATAGCATAAAGAAGGATGTTTTTTTCCTTCCTCGCAGGAACTGAGGCATTAGGCAGAGAAGATGTTTAATAATTTGCCACATGAATGCGTCTTCTCCATGTCCAGGTTAAGAAACCCAGGAAGACATTGGGGAAAGCAATAGATGTGCCCATTGGAGTTAAAGGCTTCCTAATTTTAAAAATGTGCTCTCAAAAGGTCACCATTCCCACAGTTCCTCAAAACAGCACAGCAAGTGAAGCCAGTCAACAAGGAAGGATCTTATCAGAGGAGGAGGACAGGCAACCTCTTCTAGTCCTCACTCAGCTTTTGTGTGGCAAGGAGGTTTCCCGATATCCAACGACACCTTACTGCAATTTTCCAGTTTACAGTAAAGTCAAAGTTAAGTCAAAGTTCACAGGAACACCTGCAGCTAGTGGAACAAATCATAGGGACTCCTGACTCCAA
The DNA here is from genome assembly GCF_951640355.1 of Cnephaeus nilssonii. Taxonomy (NCBI): domain Eukaryota; kingdom Metazoa; phylum Chordata; class Mammalia; order Chiroptera; family Vespertilionidae; genus Cnephaeus; species Cnephaeus nilssonii. The sequence continues at coordinate 59,157,725 of NC_137085.1, read as the reverse complement.
CGAAACCCGGAACAATGACCAAAGAAACTGAAGGCGAGAGAACCAGTTAAACACAAGGTCATGGAGATGACACCCCGCCCTGGGCAGAAGGGTAGAGAGTAGAGATGCCCAGCACAGCACCTGGAGGTATCCCTTTGAAACTGTTTCCACTTTCACATAAAGATTGAGGTAAACCTTATGAAATTTTCAAGAATCAAATTACATGAAGTTCGTGTTACTCAATACCCAAGAACCCATGTGAAACGAGTTTGCACATAAGGCCCTTGTGCCTGATGTCATTTTACAGGACTGTTATGCCTCCCTGACAGCAGCCCCACAGAATAGTTTAAATGCTCGACTTATGCACACACCCATCTAAATTAGAGATGAGTGCACACAACTACTAGCTGGATCCTATGAAAATCTCAAATTATAATTCAAACATTTGGGCTTTAACAAAAAACATTTTTCCCCAAGCATAGTTTCCCTTGGTTTTTAAACCCATGTGTATTTTAAGAGAAAAGAAAATCCATCTGTTTCTGATTCATTTATGCTTAACTCATCAGGATATCACTGAAGAGTTATTGGGTGTCCACGTCACTTTCCCTCCTCCTTAAACTTCTATTACTTCTCTTCTTAAAAGCAAGCAGGTGCACCATGTCACAATTAAACTGTGTTTAAACTATAAAACACTATCTTTTTTTATTCAAACCGCAAGATGCATGTTTTGAGAGAAAGCATCCGGGTCTTCCTTTTTCCTAATTTCTAATTGTGTGATTTTGTTAGTAGAGGTACGTTTTTGTATTTTATTGTAAGTAAGATAAGAAAACATAATATGAACAACAACATACAGTATGCCAATTCTCAACAAACCTCGGTTGTCTTCATCTTTTAGCAGAAGAGAGACCCAAGTAGATATCAAAAATGGCACTTAAATCAACAATGAAACCAAGCCCCCAACCTAAGAAGGGTTAATATTACCAAGGTTTTTAAAGTTTGTTTAAAAATAGGAATTCATCTTTTTCGATAAAACAATGATAGAGATTGGAGATCTGTGTTCTGTTCAAGCCATCAAAACCCACTTAACCCTACAGGACTAAGACTAGCACTAGCTGTATCTAAGACAGTTCAGAGCAGCACAGAACTGTCATTTCTCACAAAACTAGATTTTATTCAGCAAGCTAATCTACCTGTCGGAGTGTCTGCCCCATGGACTTTTGCTAGAAGTTGGCCAGCATGTACTGTGAAGTCAAAAAGGTCTGGGTTCCAATTTATCTCAACTCTTTACTGGTTGCTAATGAACACCTAGGTCACCTGCATCATTCCTAACATGGAATAAAGGCTCCTTGGAAGGGCTCTTGCGAGGGGTTTCAAGATAAACCCAACCTAGAGCCTAGCCCACCGCAATGTGCTTGTGTGGTTATCCCTCATCATCATCATCTGCAACAGTACTTTCTGGAAAATGCTTTCCCAGACAGGACTCGGCATGTCTAAGCTGAATAGTCCCAGGCTTTCCTCGGCAGCAGCCATGCAGAAGGCACAGTGGAAGGCAGGCTGGCAAAGGTTACAGCTGCAGAGACAGCCAAAGCCAAGGACAGAGGCTCGCGGAGGGCCTGAGGAACAAGGAACTACCTACCACTCTGCTTCCCGAACGGCCAGCAGGTGTATAGCATGTCCCTGGGAAATCTGTCAGTACCACCCAACCAAACGCAAGCCCTCAGACCAACAGTCACATGGAAAGCATCAAAACATAATTATAAATCTCACTGCCAGTACCACTGGCAGCTCCTCACTCTTCAAGGGAGTACTTTAAAGTTTATTTGTGGAAGGGGACTAATGCTGGCCAACTTCTAGCAAAAGTCCATCCATGCAGGCAGTGGCTAAGCTGGGGAGATATTTGGCAGTCAGCAGGGGTGGTACTTTCTGTGAGTCCTCTGCCTTTGGTAGAGCTGTTTGGTGGAAAATTTTAACTTGAAAGCTGGCAAAAAAAAACATGTAAGAAAAGGGAAAGACCTCGATACAATCTAGCAGGTATTTATGGCCTGAGTGCTGCCCCTGTCTACATTCCCACATTGCTAGGGCTAAAAAGGACCTCAGAGAGTAACTGGCTCCACATCCTTCCCTTTTCAGATGGAAACAAAGGCCACAGAGCAGATGAGGTTTGCTGGAGGTGGCACTGCCAGTCATGTTGTTGAGCCAGCACCCAGCCTGTGTTCTTTCCCCCATAGGCCCTGGATGAGAGAAGACTTGTCATAGCCATGGCCTCTGTCATCTGTGAATGTCTACTTATGTTAGGTGTACTTTCAGTCCTCTAAGTCTATGGTGCAACGTGAGTGAACTACATTAGAGATAAAAGAATCATAAAAATGAGTCACAGTGGTTTAAAAAAATGCATAAAGCAATAAGGATTTCAACTAATTTGTGGAATTGCAATAGTGAGAGATAACAAGTCTGTAAAATAACATAAAGCTCAAGGTTCTTTATATGTAAACTAGAGGCTCGGTGCATGAACTTGTGCACCAGTGGGGTCCTGGCCAGGATCAGGCCGAAACCAGCTCTCCGACATTGCCTGAGGGGTCCCAGATTGCCAGAGGGTGCAGGGCAGGCTGAGGGACCCCGCTGGTGCACGATCAGGGCCGGGGAGGGACATTGGGGGTTGGCCAGCCAGGGAGGGACTGGACGGTGTCCAGCCTGTCTTGCTCAGTCCCGATCAGCCAGACTCCAGCAGCAAGCTAACCTACCTGTTAGAGTGTCTGCCCCCTGGTGGTCAGTGCCATCATAGCGACTGGTCAACCGCCTGCCCCCTGCTGGTCAGTGCATGTCATAGCAAGCAGTTGATCAGCCTTAGCATATCATTAGCATATTACGCTTTGATTGGTTGAATGGCAGACCAGATGATTGGACAGTTAGCATATTAGGCTTTTATTAGGCATTTCACACAAAATTAGATTTTATTCAGCAAACAGCAAGGAAATTATGCTTAGAAAAACCACTTCCACATGCATATTTGTCCCCAGATTGGAGGAGTGGAAATGAGCATAAATAAAGACATCATTTTTATTTTGTTGTGATTTTGTAAAGAACTAAATACAAAACCTTGAGGTGGGGCATGCCAGGCATGTTTAAGAAACAGCATGAAAGCTGATGTGGCTGGAGCACAGTAAGGGGGGACCGGAGGGGAGAGGATCGGCGAGGTGGAAGAGTTACAGGGCAGTGTAAGCCATTTTGAAGCTGTAGCTTTTACCCTGAGATGAAAAGGAGTAAATGATGAGAACATGGAAGGTCATTAAGTAGAGGAGTACCATGACCTGACCTAGGTTAACAGGATCACCAGGATGCTGTACTGAGCAGAGAGTAAGGTAGATAATAGCAGAAGCTGAAACCAATAGATAGCACTTTTCCAGTAATCCAGACAAGGGGAAGGTCATTTGAACCAAGATAGTGACATTGAAGATATAAGAAGTGACTTTCTTCTGCACCTATAGATGCTCAGAGCATTGCTAGTGAATTAGATATAAGGTGTGACAGAAATAAAGGAATCAAGAACAACCCCAATGCTTTTGGCCTGAGCAAAGGGAGGAAGTGTTGCCTTTCTATGAGACGGGGGATAACTACAGGAGAATCAGCATGGTTTGTTTTTGTTTGGTTTGGGGGGATCAAGAAGTCAGTTTTGCATGTTTTGATTGAGATGCCTATTAAATATTCATGTAGGAATGCTAGTGAAGAGGTAAATATGTGAACTTAAGAGTTTAGGAAAGTTCTAAGCTATAGATACAAATCTGACATCAGAGTCTAATTAGTACTTAAAATATGATACTGAGTGAGATTACCAAGGACTGAGTGTGGAGAAAACCCGAGTCCAAGAACTAATCCTTGAGGAGCAGGGGAGACAGAAGAGCCCCCTGCAATGCAGGAGGAAAGGAGAGCGTGGTATTCTGGAGGCCAAGGGACAGAAAATGTTACAAAAAGAGGGAATGGCCATTTGTGCTAAGTGACAAGTCAAGTCAAATGAGGACTGAGAACTGCCCATTGGATCTGGCATTATGAAGGTTACTGATGGCCCTGATAAAAATGGTGTCAGAGGGGCAATGGTGTGAAAGCCTGACTGTACTGTATTCAAGAGAAATTAGAGCAAATATAGGAAACTCTTTCAAAGAGTTTCAATGGATAAGAGAGTTGGAAGCTGGAGTGGCAAATGAAGGGGCAGTGATATCAAGGGAAAGCTTTTATGACAACAGAGATAAGAGTATGTTTGTGGGCTGATGGCAAAAGTTCAGTATGCAAGGTAGGGAAGGAATGGAGGAAGAGGACACAAAAAAAGGAGGTAGGAATACTACAGCAGTATCCTTGAACAGGCAACTGGGGATGAGATCTGGGACACCAACTGGAAAGATTGGCCTTTGTTGGGGGAGAAGATGGTTTATTCATCTTAACTGGAAAGAAGTCAAGTATGTGAACTAGGTGCAGATATCTGATAGCTTTCATTTTCTCAAGTAGGAAGTTGTGAATGGGAGTTTTGATCAAAGAATAGAAAGAAACATTCCCTGAAGAGAGAGAGTGCATGCACTAGAACAGTGGTCGGCAAACTCATTAGTCAACAGAGCCAAATATCAACAGTACAACGACTGAAATTTCTTTTGAGAGCCAAATTTTTTAAACTTAAACTTCTTCTAACACCACTTCTTCAAAATAGACTCGCCCAGGCCGTGGTATTTTGTGGAAGAGCCACACTCAAGGGGCCAAAGAGCCGCATGTGGCTCACGAGCCGCAGTTTGCCGACCACGGCACTAGAAGAATGTAGTATGATTGCTGAGCTATATAATGGCCCATCTAAGGACACCGATCATGAACTTAGAGCGATTGCAGTCAGTTGTCGAGGTGGGATTAACTCTGGTTAAGGTCTAGCCAAGTCAGGGCACCAAAGAGAGGGGAAGGAAGAACTTGAGGGAGTGGATAATGGTTGGCCAAGGCATTTAAGGGGCCACGGAGTGAAAGAAGGTGAGGTAAGTGAAGAGGTGGGGCTTGTAGATCCCAGTAGAGTTGAAGAATTATGGAGTTGGGTATTCAAAAGGAAGTGAATTATATATATAAAAAAAATAGGAGTGAGTCTTAGAGAATAAAATGCTCCAAACTGAGATTATGGGGAAATTACACATATTGTTAATGACAAGACTGTGATGTCCTCTAACTTATATATGCACAATAGCCCTGCTGTGGACACCATCCGCAGCTTTTCATTCGTTTCAGCTATAATGCTTTGTCCTCAGTGCCAAACAGCATGTGAAACTCAAGATGAATGACAGGCTGCCAAGACCAAAGCCATTCTCACTGCAGTGAAAGCCATTTGCTCTGCAAATAATCTGATATCCTAAAGACAAAAGAATAAAAACAAGAGGGCATTAAAACAGAAGTGACTTGAAGTAAACAGCCACCAAAAATAAAACAGAAGCAAATATCCCTGCAGTTTTGTGCTCTAGATGAAGATCCAGTGACTGGCCACAAGGATATGCAGAAACCACGGGCACAGTAGGCTTGATCATGGCTCCCAAAGATGTGCCAGGGCCAGTATCTGGAAAAAGGTCTTTGCAGGTGTGATTAAATTAAGGGTTTTGAGACGAGGAGATTATCCTGGGTTATCCACGTGAGTCCTAAAGGCCACCACAAGGGAGGCACAGAGAGTTCTGACACCCAGAGAAGGTCATATGAAGACAGAGGCAGAGGCTGGAGCCAAGGACACCAAGGAATGCTGGCAGCCAGCAGAAGCTCGCAGAGGCAAAGGACAGATCCTTCCCAGGGCCCCTGGAGGGAGCATGCTCCTGCTGACGCCTTGGTTCCTGGCCTCTAAAGATGAGCGAGAATGACTGTCTCTCTTTTTCAGTTACCAGCTGGCTTGTGGCACTTGATGACGCAGCCGAAGGAGAGGCACGCCACGTAACCCAAGAAGTGTCTACCATGCACGGCGCTACGCTGAGCTTCGGGAGCACCCAAGATGCAGAGGGGTTGGTCCTTTCCTTGATGGGGTTAGCGCTCTAGTTTAATTGATCTGAAAGAAATGATCAATCAGACCCAGAAAATAAAGTCAAACCACTTGAAGAAATGCGTCCTAAAATGTAGGGGGAACGATCATATATCAGGTTAGAATGCAAAAGGAGTGATCCAGACCATGGATTCCTGAAGAAATTCCAAAGAGCGTGCATTTTACGTGTGTGTGTGTGTGTGTGTGTGTGTGTGTGTGTGTGTAATACAACATGGAGAGTAATCTTTAGTAATAACCTGATTGCTTAGATCACTGTATTTAAGAGAAAAACGTCTTCTGGGCTAGCCTGCACTAAAGGGAATACGTTTATTCCCACCCAACACAGAGAAAAGATTTACAAAATGAATGAAAGAAATTGAGTAGAAGGACTTCCTGTCATCTGTTCCAAAGTCTCAGCTTCAGAAGTCACCCCCGAAAAATGAATGACTGTAGGGGGAGCCTTTAAAATGCAGAGAGAACTCTACTTGCACCTTCCACCAAACCTGTTTACCGCCAGACGACCTTCTGATTAAAACAAAAGCAACAAGAACACAAAAAGCATAAGTGATATAAACTGTAACTGGCAAGGCATTCAGTGTCAAATTCCATCATTTCCCATTTTCCCTCAAAAAGAGTCTCAAAGAACCACCCACCCAACATTCCGCTCTACGGGCTCTACACGCTGACCCGCTTTGCAGCAACTGATGGCAAAGTGGCAGACCGCCCTGGAAGTGCCAACCCCGCTCTCCACAGATGCTGCTCTGGACTCATTAACAGTGGCAGCTAAAAACATAATCGACTGCAGCTGCAAGGAAAGGGAAGTACTTGAGCTCATGCTTGGCTGACAGGCTCCCACATTCCCACTCAATAAGCATTCCTCTGAACAGCCATCTTCTACTTGGGGGAAGACCTAGAACAAAATCCAGCAGGAAACGGCAGGCTGCCAAATACAGGGACACCTAAGAGCTCTTCAGAGGAGCAATCCAATGAAACGTAACCCCGATGCTCCTGCTGTAGCAGGGATCCCGCAGAGCCGCTTCTGCCCAGCTTCTACATTGCCGACTGGCTCAGAATAAGAACCATGTTCCATAACTCGCAGAAGCACCACTCTGGAGTTTGCCACGCCGCAGACCCTTGCAGAGGGAGATCCCTTGCAGCTCTGGCCGTGGCTGGAACTAGCATAAACCTCTTACTAATCCTACTGTGGCACCGAAAAGGGTGCCAGTGCGACCTCACCCGCCTGCTTGGAGGTTATGTTCACAACGGCCACAATTTTCAGATAATGTCAACCCAACACTTTTCCGCTTCATCAGAAGCACAGAACGCAGGCCAGCACTGACCTGAAATGGTACCCTCGGCAAAGGGAAAAGCAAAACATCCAATTTGCCAATTAACTTTTTGAAATGTTAGAATTTAAAATGCACAACGAGGTTACCATTGGTCACCAAACCCCGTTTTCTTCCCTCCGCTTTTCCAAAGGGATCACTACGTTACAGAGTGAGGTGGACGAGAGAAGCGGAAAGAAAGGGGCAAGTCTCAGAAGCTCCTCAAGGCAATGAAACAGGCAGCCCACCTGACCACCCCCGCCCAGAATGTTTCTCTCTCTGCGAAGGAGAGGAGTTGAGAAGGCTCTCAAGCTGCGCAGAAAAGAAATGCCCGGGCTCATATTTCCACTCCCGTCCCATGGCAGGGGGAAGAATGGCAGACCAGGAGGATGGCCAGGTAAGCTCTGGCCCAGATAAAAGCACAGTATCATGATTTCGTAGTTCAATTACAACTGCCTTATGTTCTTATAAGCCAGACATACAATAGGCCTTTTTTTTAATCTTTAAACAGACACTATTTGATTAGCAGCCCCATGGGATGGAGGACTAGTTTTTATTTGTAGTTCATCAAAAGAATAAGGCTTATCAGGTGATTTGGGAACTGAAAACAGTTCACTGGTTAAAAAAAGACTCCATTTTATTAATGACAACGCTGCCAGCAGCCCAAGCAAACCCCAACGGGGCTAACCTTCAGGCGACAAGATGCTAATCCGCACTCTGAACACCGCTGCACAAGAAGAGCCCGGGAAGATTAGCTGTTTAACGGCAATGAGTGGTGTGTTCCGTTAGATAAATATAGTGCGTTTCTGATGCACAACCCATTCCCCCCAACCCCACTTCAGTCCCCCTTCTCTCTCCTTTTAATATTGAAAGGGATGAACTAGACCAGTGGTCGGCAAACTCATTAGTCAACAGAGCCAAATATCAACAGTACAACGATTAAAATTTCTTTTGAGAGCCAAATTTTTTAAACTTAAACTTCTTCTAACGCCACTTCTTCAAAATAGACTCACCCAGGCTGTGGTATTTTGTGGAAGAGCCACACTCAAGGGGCCAAAGAGCCGCATGTGGCTCGCGGGCCGCTGTTTGCCGACCACGGAACTAGACTAAAACCTCTCCTAAAATAAAACTCACATATGCCTACCTTTAGTGGCTCCCATTCTCTGGGTCTTGGACTCCACAAGGGCCCGAAAGCTACTGAAAGTGACTTGTAAATCCACATACACCTGCACATCAATCTGCACGTGTGTGTGGCTTTCCGAGTGTATTATGGAGGAAGCCAGCTTACCTCCTGAGTTCACAGCTGTCCTCCCAGCTCCCCGGCTAGGATGTGTGGCCCTGTGACTGAGTTCTTGTGATGGGATCAGGGAAACTGGGACCCTGCTGGAGATGTGACTCTGGTCAGGAATTCAGAAAATGGATGTGGGCAGAAGTGATGCATCCCACCCCCAAGGAAACCTCCCATGCAATGGCCAACATTCTCTCCCCCCCCCCCCCCCCCCCGGCCTCCAGACACTGCACCAGGGTGACCTTGGAAGCCACGCATTAAAGACAGCACGCTCTTCCCCAGCCCAGTCGCTGAATGCCCGCGTGGAGCAGAGCCTCTACCCGCACTTCAGTGCTGCCAATTGGGCTTTCATGTGACCATGAAATAAGCTATTTTGTCAAAACACGGATATTTCAGGATCGCACTGCTTTGGAAGCTAGTGTTTCCTTACCTAATGCAGGTGCTACTGTGATCAGCAATATAAAAATTTATTTTCTTTGACTTCTATTTTGTTAAAAACACTTAACATGAGTGCACATATTCATTAAAAAGCAAAACCACGTTCAGAGAAGTTTTGTCACTGCCTATGTTCTCAAAAACACCCCATTCACTCTTTTTTCCCCAACAATTCCAGGCACTGAGCTAGATGTGACATGTACAGAGGCAAATAAGTCCGTCTCTGGCCTCAAGCTTACAATATATTGGGGATGGCAGACATATAATAAAAATACAAATAAGTGTATCATTACAAATTACCAGTGCTTGAAGGAGAGCGGGCATTGTGAGCGAATAGCAGAAGAGATCTAATATAGACTGGGCAGGGTGAGCCGGGGGACTGGTTCTTCTGGGGAAGTGATAGTTAGATGGATGAACATAAACGAATTAAAAATACAGAAAGTGCCCTCCAGCAAAAAGAACAACTTGTACAAGACCATGAAGTAGGAACAAACTTGATGCCCTTAGGGACCAAAAGGAGGCCAGTGGACTGGATAGACAGTGGTGAGCAAGGGACTTGGGAGGGGAATGGAGAGAGCAAACAGGCGATGGGTCATGCCCGGCCTTGAAGACCAGTAAAGATGTTCAATCTTAGTCTAAAGCAGGGGTGGGGAACGTCTGGCCTGGGGGGCCGTATAAGGCCCTCGAAATCACTTGGTGTGGCCCAGCCAAGGCATTAGGGGTGAGTTAATTAAACGTTAGACCAAATATAACAGGCTAATTTTGTATTCCCTGCGAATGTTATAAATATCCAAATGGCCCTTGGCAGAAAAAAGGTTCCCCACCCCTGGAAAGCATCATTCTCAATGGGGGCAATCATGGCCCCAAGGTAATGAAAAATTGGTTCAACGGAAAGAGGAGAACTTAAATAATGACAATGGTTTGAGGCCCTTCAATGGGCCACAGCACAGGTAAACAGTTTATGGTGTTAAAATCTCATGTAGGCAGAGTTGGCTTAGAGGAAAATGTCTAGAAGGGGAAGGGGGTGGGGGGTGGCAATGAAAAAAAAGGTTCAGAAATACTAGTCTAAAGGCAACAGAAAGCCACTGAAAGTGTTAAGAAAGGGAGCTGCCATACTCTGATTTCATTTCTAAAAAATCCATCAGAGAGAACTATTAATATTTTTCTGTGTTGAAAAAAAATTAGAAAAAGGTTGGAAACTCCTATTCATTTTAGAAGTTATGATTAAGTGGTATTAACCCACTAAGAGCATGTAATCCAAGCTCTTCATTCCAGAGGTTGGGAGGGGGGAAGGAAATGAAACTCAGAAAGGCTATGTAACTAATTTGTCCAAAATCATGCAATTAGCAAGTAGCAAGCAGCGTTTGGATCCTGGTCTACTTCCTTTCCTTTCAACACTGTTCCCAAAATTCCACCCTGCCCCTCCACGCATCTGTGCTATGCATGCAATTAATTTGCATGCCTCCATTTTACATATTGTTTCATATTTGACCTCCCTTCACACAGTATTTGAGTCAGATGTATGAAAAGGAATAAAATAATTTATAATGTGCTAGCCACATATTGTCTCCTATCTTGGAAAATGTCAAGATTTGCAGGTTATATACAAGACCAAACACAAGAGTCCATGGGCTCTGTTGGTTTAGTTACATGCACAGGAGGTGAGTGGTATACTGCTCAGCTTTTGTAACCATTTGCAGAAGATTTCCAAAGTGACCCTGTTAGCCCATTGTTTAAATTAACTGTTTCCTGGGCCTCTGAAACAGTAAATTAGACGTATGGAGAAGAAGGTGCTGCTTCTCTATTATACGGAAAAAGAAGCCAACATAAAATGGAACACCACTGTTCACAGTAGCATCATTCACAATGACCAGAAGGTGGAAGCAACCCAAGTGTCCATGGATGAATGGATGAACAAAAGGTGGCAAATAAGGGTATTAATCAGCCTTAAACGGGAGGGAAATTCTGATACATGCTACAACATAGATGAACCTTGTGGACACTATGCTAAGAGAAATAAGCCAGGCACAAAAGGACAAATAATGAATGATCCCACTTAAATGAGGTACCTAGAAGAGTCAAATTCATAGAGACAGAAAGTAGAATGGTGGTTGCCAGGGGTGAGGGGAATGGAGAGTTGTTATTTGATGGCTATAGTTTCAGTCTTGCAAAATGAAAAGCATTCTGGAGATTGGTTGCATAGCAATGTGAATGCATCTTAACCATTTTACAGTACACTTAAAATGGTTAAGATGGTAAAGTTTGTGTGTATTTTGCCAATTATAATTTTTTTTTAATTTAAATGGTAAGTCAAAGATAATGTTAAGTGGTTTTACAGTAATGTCAGAGAACCTCTATTCACATATAAACAACAGAGTCAGAAAAATTAAACATCTAAGCCACATCTTGGAAGCCGGGAGGTTTGGAAAAGCTAATGAGGTTTAAACTAAAGCAAAATTTACCATCTTAACCATTTTAAGTGTACCGTAAAATGGTTAAGATGCATTCACATTGTTATGCAACCAGTCTCCAGAATGCTTTTCATTTTGCAAGACTGAAACTATAGCCATCAAATAACAACTCTGGGTTTGTGATATCGGTACACTTTCAACCCTCTTGAATTTGATTGAGCCAATACAATGTGAGCAGATCTGCCACCTGCCACTGGGAGGGGAAGCCCTTAGCAGCCGGGGGAGGCAGAGCGGCCTTCTCCTTGCCCTGCCTGCAGCCATGGAAGCACACGCTGGAGACGGAGCTGCTGTCAACACGGACTCCCAAGTACACACAGTGAGCCCAGCCCCCTGACAAGCCGCACAGAATGTGTGGCCTGATGGGGAAATGCACCTTTTTTAAGCCAGTACAGTTGGGGGGCTATTTGTTACCACAGTATCACCTAGCCTTTCCTGACTAGTAGAGTTTTAAAAGGAACATTACAATATGAGGATTTGAATTTCAGCTTACGTCAATAAATACTCTTTAATAGTCCAGAACCTGTATGTCTCGGCAACTGACTTCTGAAAGGACATTCACGATGACCGCTCTTCATTCGATGTACACGGTTGAACAATGACTCTTCTCAGTAAAGAAAACGTCTTTCCTCCCCACGTGCAGTACTACATCGTACCCTGTGCATGACTCCCAGGAAAGCGTGTCTTTGGTTTGGCTGGATTGTGACAGAGATGGGGAGAACATCCTAAATAACAGGCGCACGAAACATCTCCTTCCTTTCCTCCAAGAGCGTAGCAACCGTTGCTACATCACGCTTGAGGCGAGGAGGTGTTCAGCAGCACGTACTCTCGCTTTCACCAAGTGTCAAGTTCCCGGATGCCTTGGACAGTGTTCTAAATAAGTATCTGTTAATCTTCCGGGGGCATGATGACTCGAGAGGAAAATACACAGAAGCCAGTTTCCAGCAGGTTATGTGAAGGGCGGGAAGGGACGGGCTGAGGGTTTTCCTTTCCTTTTTCCTCCCATCATTCCTCTGCTGCAGGCACTGTGACTGAGAGCTAAAGCTATTCCCAAACATCTGAAAACCATTTATTAAAAAACTGAGGTTACTACAAATAAAGACACTTTAACTGGTGGTTCATATCTTTAGTTCATGATGTAACTAGACACTAAAATAACAGTGTATGCTCTGGAGGGAAAAATCACTGAGCGGAGTTATGAGACGCGTGGTCCACTCCCACCTCTCCCACTAACAAACTGGGACGTGTCACTCAGCTTCCTAAGATGTTATTTCTCACGTCCATAAATAAGACAGATCATCAGTGTTTCCCAAAATGTGGCCTTTGGTCCAGCTGTGCCTGAATCCTCTTGGATACGTGGATGAGGGGAAAGGGTATCCTAGAACCCATCATTTCCCTGTTGAGTCCGAATCCCTAAGAGTGGGGCCATTTGAGAGCTTCTCAGCTTTTGGTTGGACAGTTCTATCTTTGGTGACCTTTGGAATTGTGTGATAGGGCCAAACCAATCCTACATAATAAAATGGTAATATGTAAATTACCATCACTCCGCTACGCCCACGATTGGGCCAGCAGGAGGCGCAGGGGGCGGGACTCAGGGTGGCCAGAGTAGCTGATTGGGCCAGCAGGATGCTGGCGCCGCGAGCTCAGCGTCTGTGCCATGGCTGCGCCGGAGGCTTTCGGAAGGCCTGGTGCACCGGCGGACAGCCGGCCAGCTCCCCCGCGATCAAAAGCCAAAGCGGGGGAGCTGGCCGGCTGTCTGCTCCGGCACAAGGCCTTTCGAAAGCCTCCGCCGCACCGGAGGCTTTCGGAAGGCCTGGTGCACCAGCGGACAGCCAGCCCGCTGGTGCACCAGGTGCATGATTAAATCATGCACTGGGCCTCTAGTCCCTACATAAAATGAAGTTTGTGAAGCATAAGACTAAAAACTCTCTAAGGTTCCTCCCAGCTATAGAATCCCACAGTCATGTACAGAGCTGAACAGAAATACATGGCTCCTGCACCACCCACTCCAGCCCTCCCCAAAATGCATCCTTCTCTACTTAGAGGTCATCCTAGTGCAAAATAAAATATTAAAACTGATATGGAATGACTAACTATTCAAAAGTATTTCCTCCTTCATTTCACCTCATCTTCATTCTCTACCACAAAAAAAAAAAAATGCCTAAACCTCAATCACACCATAGAGAATAAATGTTAATTCCACATATGATATTTTACGGCCAGATCTTTACATCATGTTGACTCCATGTTCTCTCATAAAACTGTTTCCGAATATTAACTTCAAATTTTGTAAAACAATGTTTCTGTGCTGCATTTGTGAGCAAATAGGCTAGACTGAATTTACTGAAGCAGGGAATAGAAAGCAGTTACTGAAAGATTTTAAACTAGAACACAAAACGGGATGGAGGAAGTACGTTCCATGTTTGGTGACTAGCAGTCAGTGAACATCGATTCCCTTCCCTGAAGAACATAGGACTCTCCTAGTTGCTCAGGTCAGTAAATCCAGAACTAGAACCAAGGCCTCCAAACCTCAAGTTTAGTGTCTTTTTTGTAAAACTGACCAATGTTTATATTTACTCTGGGAAACAAAAAGTATGACTAGCTGGAAAGTGTGCATAATAACCAGAAGGAGCGCTAATGAGATTTGGAGATGAATCAGGACAGAAAAATAGAAATAATGACAGAATAAACAGTGCTAACTTCCAGTTAAATGTGGCAGATTGAACACCCCAAATGTCTGTTAAGATAACAGTAAGTAAATAAAGATGACAAGAGAACTGGAACAGAGACAACAGCAGGGAAAAGAAGCCACCAAATTTTTTGAATTTGGAAAACTGGTGGAGGATGTGTAACTGACTGACAGAACTGTGCCTGCAGAGGAGACAATGGTGAGAAGCAAGACCATTTGGCCCGGGAAGTTCAGAAAGGCTTCAGACCTGGAGGCACCTGTTGTTGCAAAAGCGGGGGAGGGTAGTGACCCTTTGCCTACAACTAGGAATAGTGGTTGAAAATCTATCTAAAGAACCCTTGAAAAGTAAAACTGAGAAAATATTTTAGAAAGTGCAACAAACTATAATGATAAAAACAAGATTTTAAAAGACAGATGGTCAATTCGGGAGGCATAATAACTGACTGACAAGTTTCACAAAAAGCAAACACATAAAATGCTGGCAAGGAAAGTATTGGACATATGAAAATAAATATTCCCTGAACTAAAGGACATAGATCTATTGCAAGTACATAAAGAACTTACCACGCTGTATTGAAATTACCCACATCAAGGCACATCATCATGAAACTTCAGTTCAGAGGTCAGCAAACTATGGCCAGGGGGCCAAAATCTGGCCCAACCCTTATTTTTGTAAATAGTTTACTGAAACACCGCCAAGTTCAATCATTTACATACTGCCTATTGCTGCTTTGTGCTATAAAAACAGAGTTGAGTAGTTGCAACAGATACAGTACTAGAGCACACAAAGCCTAAGATATTTACCCAAGAGAAATGAAAACATACGTTCACACAAAAACTTGCACATGAATGTTCATTAGCAGCATTACTCATAACAGCCCAGAGTGAAAACAATCCAAATGTCCATCCATAGACAATAGGATAAACAAAATGTGGCATGTCCATACAATGACATATTTTTCAGCCATAAAGAGAATAAAGTACGAATATAGGCTACAACTTGGATGAACTGTGAAAACATGCTAAGTGAAAGAAACCAATCCCTAAAGTTCACATATTCTATGATTCCATTCCTATGAAAATCCAGGGTATTAAAATGTATAAAGAAAGTAGATTAGTGATTGCTTGGGGCAGGGGTGGGTAGAGAATAGGAGTGTAGTAGCTAAAGAGTAAATGTTTCATTTTGGAATCACAAAAATTTCTAAAATTGACTGTGGTGATGGGTGTACATATCTGAGAATATAATAAACCACTGAATTGTGCTCTTTAAATAGGAAAATTGTATGATATATGAATTACATTTCAATAAAGCTGTTTATTTTTTTAATTAAAGGTGTTGGGGTGACATGGGTTAATGTAATTATATAGGATTCAAATGTACAATTCTATAATACATCATCTGTATATTGAATCGTGTGCCCACCACCCAAAGTCGTCTCCTTCATCACCATATATTTAACCCACTTTACCCTTTATTTCTCCCCCTCACTCCCCTTTCCTTCTAGTAATAACAATACGATGTCTGAGTCTATGAGGTTTTGTTTGTTTGTTTATCCTCACCCCAGGATATTTTCCTTTGATTTTTAGAGAGAGTGGAAGGGAGAGAGAGAAACATAGATGTCAGAGAGACACATCCATTGTTTACCTCCCGCACATCCCCAACTAGGGCTGGGGATCGAGTCT
This sequence comes from Cnephaeus nilssonii, assembly GCF_951640355.1. Classification (NCBI taxonomy): domain Eukaryota; kingdom Metazoa; phylum Chordata; class Mammalia; order Chiroptera; family Vespertilionidae; genus Cnephaeus; species Cnephaeus nilssonii. The sequence continues at coordinate 59,141,842 of NC_137085.1, read as the reverse complement.
GCAACCGAGGTAGGTGCCTCTGACCAGAGTCGAATCTGGGACCCTTCACTCCGCAGGCTGATGCTCTCTATCCACTGAGCCAAACTGGCCAGGGCTGAGTCTATGAGTTTTTGTGTGTTTTAAAAAGAAAATATGCTGGGGAAAAATGGAATAATAATACTTCACCTGGCACACTGTAGCCATTACAATATATTAATACTGACCACTGAGTCTTTAAAATGTGGTAGAAGATCATGAAAGTTTGCCAAAGTAGGATATGAAAGAGAATTAGGGAATCATATCATAATTGAAGTCTAATGGCAAATGATAAGTCACATTAAAGGTATACTATAAGGACTATAAAAGAGGGTGAAATGAGTAAAGGGGGTCAATTGTGTGACAGTGGATGGAAACTACAGCTTTGGTGGTAAGCACACTGTAGTGTATTCAGATGTTGAACTATAATGTTGTATACCTTAAACTTGTATCATGTTATAAACCAATGTTACCTCAGTTCAAAAGAAAAAGACCTATGGAAGTACTAGTAACTAACAAGAAAAATCTCAAAAACATTATCTAATATTAATATAGTCAAAGACAAAGTTGGTTTTAGAGCACAGATGAGTTCCAGGGATAGAGAAGGTCATCTAATAATGACAAAAGGGCCAATTCACCAAAAACATAATTCTAAATGTTTATGCATCCAATTACAGGCAAAATAAATAAAGCAAAAATTCCAAGGAACAATAGACAAATCCACAATGATAAATGGATATTGCATTTATCAATCTCAATAACTGATACAGTAAGTATACAAAAATCTGTAAAGATACAGAATATTTTAATAGCCTCAACCAACTTGTCTTAATTGACATTTATACAATACTCCACCCAATAACAAACTGATCAGAAAAATTTAGAAGACACAAATTCATAGAAAATTTAATTCTTTTTAAATATACATAGAACAGGGGGCAATGGTAAGATATGTACACATATAATACCTTAATAAAAAAAATTGGGAAAAAATAAATAAATATACATAGAACATTTACTATACCATATTCTGGGATGTAAAGCAAATTTCATTAATTTAAAAGAATTCAAGTTATATAAAATGAGTTCTCTGACCAAACTGGAATTATATTAGGAAAAGAATAACACAAAGACATCTGGAAAATCTCCAGATTTTTAGAAACTAAACAACTCACTTCAAAACACAGGGGTAAAAGAGGAAGTCGGAGGGAAATAAGTTTTTTTAACTAAAAAAATGAAAACACATTTTGGTATGCCACTAAAACAGTACTGAGGAAAAATTTATGTCATTAGACACCTATATTTGAAAACATTAAATGTCTCAATGACCTCAGCATAATGAACTAGAAAAATAAGACCAAATAAAACATAAAGTAGTAGGAAAAAGTAAATAAAGATGAGTAAAATAATAAAATAGAAAACAAATCAATAGAGAAAAACCCATGAAACCAAAAGCTACTTCTTTGAAAAGATCTATACAATTGATAAACCTCTCAGAAGATTGATCAGGTAAAAGAATGAATAAACAATCAAAACCAGGAATGATAGAGGTGATATTATATGTTTTATATAATGAAAAAATAAGGAAGCATTATGAACTACTTTATGATAATAAATTCAACAACTTAAATGACATAGACAAATTCATGAAAGGCACAAACTACCAAAGCTAACTCAAAACAAAATAGATAACCTGAATAACTCTATATTTATTCAAGAATTTAAACTTGTAGTTAAAAATCTTCACATGAAGCCAATTCAAAGTCTGGATGGCTTCACGGATGAATTCTACCAAACATTTAATGAAGAAATCATTTACAACTGATTGTAAATGAAAATTGAAAAAGAAGGAATATTTCACAACTTATTCTGTGAGACCAGCATTACTCTGATACTAAAGCCAGACAAAGATATTGCAAAAAAAAAAATACAACCAATAGCCTTCACAAAGATGTAAAAATTCTAATCAAAACTTACCAAATTGAATACAACAATGTAAAAAAAAAAAAAGGAATAATATATTATCACCAAATTGAGTTTATCCCAGGAATGCAAGGTGAGTTTAACATTTGAAAGTCAATCAATGTAATTCACCACATTAACAAACTAAAATTAAAAACCATATGATAATTATATCTAGAGAAAGCATCTGACAAAAGCCAACATCCATATTTGATAACAACTCTCAGCAAATAAAAATATAAAAAGAACATCCTCAAGGGCATCTACAGAAAACCTACCCCTAACATCATACATAATGGTGAAACATCAAATTATATTTTCCTAAGATCAGGAACAAGGCAAGAATATCTGTTCACACCACTTCTATTCAATCTTGTACTGTAGGTGCTAGCCAGTGTTACTAAACAAGAAAAATAAATAAAAAGCATCCTGATTGGTAAAGAACTGTCTTTATTTGCATATGACATGATTATATGTGTAGAAAACTGGTGGGATATAACAAAAAGCTACTGCAACTAATAAGTGAGTTTAGTAAGGTTGAAGAAAATACAAACATACAAAAATCAATTTTTTTAAAATACTAACAAGGATCAGAAACAAAATTTTAAAAATAGTGCCATTTTAAAAGAGCATCAAAAATATGAAATTCTTAGCATAGGCTCTGACAAAATATGTAAGACCTGTATACTGAAAACTACCAACTATTGTTTAGAGAAATTTAAAAAGACCTAAGCAGAGAGTTACATAATGTTCAGGAATTATGAAACAACATTAAGAGACTAATTCTCTCAAAATAAATCGATAGATTAAAACACTCCCAAATGAATTCCTGCACACATCTTTTTTAATTGTTAAACTGATTCTAAAACTCATAAGGGATAGCCAAATCAATGTCCTTCAAACAACAGAATAAATAGGAAGAATCACACTTCTTGAGTTCAAGACTTACTGTACAGCTATAATGTTAATGATAGTGTGGTACTGGCATAGCAATAGACATATAGTTAACTGGAATAGAACAGAGAATCCAAAAATAGACCCACACAGGTATGGCAACTGATTTTCAACAAAGGTACAAAGGCAATTCAATGGAGAAAGGACAGTTTTTTCAAAAAATGTGCTAGAACAATTGAATACCCATAGGCCAAAAAATGAACTTTGTTCCATATCAAGCAGCACATACAAAAATTAACTGAAAATGAAACATAGACTAAATGTAACATATAAAATTATAAAAGAGAAAATTTCTATGATCTAGGTTAGACAAATATTTCTTTAAAACAAGAGCAAACGCATAATCTACAAAACAAACACACACACAAACAATGAAGCAAACTCAACTTTATCAAAATTAAAAACTGCTGCTCATCCAAAACACTGTCAAGAAAATGAAAAGACAAGCCACATATTGAGAGAAAATATTTGTAAATGATACCTCTAATAAGAACTTATAGCCAGAATATATAAAGAATTCTCAGGAACTCAATAATAAGAAAACAAATAACTCAATAAGAAATGGATAAAATATTTTAATAGAAAACTTTGCCAAAGAATATATATGGATTCTACATAAATCCATGAAAAAAAAAATGCTCCACATAATTCATCATTAGGGAATTTCAAATTAACACCCAGAACAAGCTACTAGTATGCCTATTGGCATAGCTAAATAAAAGACTGACCTCACCAGGTGTTGGCAAGGATGCAGAAGAACTGGAAATCTCATCCACTGCCAGCAGGAATGTAACCTGGGCCGCCTTTCACCTGTTAGAGTAACTATTATCAACACGACAAGGAATAACTAGCGTTGGAGAGGATGTGGAGAAAAGGGAGCCCTGGCGGACTGCTGGCAGAAATGTACATTCGGTGCAGCCACTATGAAAAACATTATGGAGAGGTTCCTTAAAAATTGTAAACTGGAGCTACCATAGGTCCCAGAAATCTCCCTTTTGGGTATCTACCTGAAAATTTGGGATACACTATTGGTAAAGATGTAGCTACTCCGTGTTTGTTGCAGCATTTTTCACAATAGCAAAGACATGGAAACAACCCAAGTGCCCTTGGATGGATGATTAAAGAAGATGTGGTACATATACTGGTATATACAATGGAATATTACTCAGCCATAAAAAAAGATGAAATAGTGACATTTGTGACAATGTGATCTTGAGAGTATTATGCTAAGGTAAAAAAATCAGAAGAAAAAAGAACAAGAACCATAAGATTTCACTCATATGTGGGATATAAAACAGGAAGCAACAAATGGACAAACAAAACAATTTTAAAAACTTATAGACACAAACAAAATGGTGGTTACTAGAGAAAAGTGTGTGTGTGGGGGGGAGTATGAAGAGGATACAGGGGTTTTAATACATGGTGATGGAAGGAGACTATGCTTCAGTTGGTGAGCATACAATAGAGTATACAGATGTCATATTATAAAGTTGTACACCTGAGTTTTATATATAGTTACTGAACAATGTTATCCCAATCAATTTAATAAAAAATAAAATAAAATGATACAACCTTCTGAAAACTGACAGTTTCTTTAAAAAGTTAAAAATACACCAATGATTCAGCCATTCCATTCCTAGGTACTTAACTAAAACAAAACAAATGAAACGACATGTCCATATAGATTTGTATACAAATCTTCATAGCAATTTGATTTGTAATTGCCAAAAACTGGAAACACAGTGTGTACCAACAGGGGAATGCTGGTGAGCAACAAACCATAGTGTATCCATACAATGTAATACTCAGGAATAAAAAGGAATGAACTGAGACATGCTACAGCATGGATAATTCAAAATAATTATGCTGCATGAAAGAAAAAAAACATTTAAAAAATGGGGGTACCTCCCTAGCTGGTTTGGCTCAATAGATAGTATGTCAGCCTGTGGACTGAAGGGTCCCAGGTTCGATTCTGGTCAAGGGCACATGCCCAGATTGCAGGCTCAATCCCCAGTAGGGGGCATGCAGGAGGCAGCCAATCCATCATTCTCTCTCATCATGGATGTTTCTATCTCTCTCGCACTGTCCCTTCCTTCTCTGAAATCAATCAATCAATAAATATATATGTATATATATATATATTTAAAAAGGGGGTACCTACTGTATGAGTCCATTTACACAAAATTCTAGAAGATACGTTAATTTTTTTGTGACAGAAAGTACATCACTGTTTGCCTGGTGACATTTGGTGCCAGGAAGGGCAGGGAGGGATTGCAAATGGTAATGAGGAAACTGCAATGATGATGCTGTGTGTACACAAATGTCAGAACTTATCAAAGTGTATACTTTAAAGATGTGCGGTTTACTATAAGTAAATTATACCTCAAAATAACATAAAACCACAACTACAACAACAACAACAGACTGGGGCAAGAAGTTGCTGTTTCCTTATAAACCTTTATAATTTTTTTAACCATGCAAAATTATTATCATGTTAAAACTAAAAATAAAACAAGATCAAGGACATACAAAAGGAATAACAAAAGAAACAAGTCTTCTTTTCTTCAAAATTTTTAGCTGAAAATCAGGTGCCCATAAAGGCACAAATTCTGTCCAGCCATCCTGGAACTATTTACTTCCTACTGAATTCCTAACAAGAATGCAATTATAACACATAGTAAATAAAAATATTCAACCTTAGTGTTTGAATGAGCTATCACTGATATGTCACCAAAAGAACATGAATTGCCATTAAGTGATTTTTTAAGCAATAACAGATTTGTGTTGATCTAGCCACAACCTTGTTTATTTTTACAGGGACTGCTATAGTAGGTAGTAGGAATCATTAAGTAGGTGATAACTCCTAGTGGTTAAAACCCCAATATGCTACTTCCTTACCTGGGAGCAATTTGGGCAATGGGATGAATTTGGGTTCAGCTGATGAACTGAAGGTGGTATCAGTAAAATAATCAGTTTCATTGCGAACCTAGGTAATGAGCTACCTTCAAGTTTCACAAGGAAAGAAAATAATCTTGCAAGTTAGGAGGGTATTCAGCCAGCACAAAAGCAGAAGTTCCGTGAAAAGAAAGGAAAAATGGTAGGATTTCCAAATAATTTTCATTTGCATTTAAATCATTCTTTGGACTTTTGGAGAAGAAAGCTCAGGTGTAATTCAGTTTAGGGAGCCAGAAGCTCTTGAACATAGGTCCTCCTTTTATTCTGGCTCATCTATGTATATAAAAGCCTAAGTGACTGAAGGACAGGTGCTATGACGTGCACTGACCACCAGGGGGCTGATGCTCAACACAGGAGCTGCCTCCTGGTGGTCAGTGCACTCCCACAGCCAACCTCCCGTGGCCCCCATTGCCGACCAGGCCGAGGGACCCCACCCATGCACGAATTGGTGCACTGGGCCTCTAATATATTTATATGGTCTGATAATTCTGGTAGTCATGCCTTCATGGATGAGTGTTGATTTCAAAACTGTTTAAGGAATGTATAAGTTCCAAACAATTTCAAACTATTTGGTATTAGCTATTGGTGATAGAATGATTTCTTGATATTATGTACCCTCAAATTTCTGGTCTGTGTAATCACTGATTAGACATAATGCCCATGTGGTTTTAAAATAAACTAAGTGAGGACATTAGAAAGTGGTGCAAGGTCAGCTGCTTCTGAGCAACACCTGAGTAAGTTAATTGTAAAGTATTGCATTCTAATAGGAGACAGGACCATCTACCACTTCAAACTCTTTCCTATCCCTTCCCTGACAAGTTTAGTCAGGCTCCTCACATGTGGACAGCAGCCCTGCCAAGTAGAACGAGAAAAAGTCATTTTGAGTTAAACAATAAACCACTTCCAAAGTAGGCTCGTGCACACGCGCGCACACACATACACACACGCACGAGCTCAAATCTGCTTTCATCATCTTCTTCCAGAAGATAATTGGTTGACAAGCAAAGCAAGGAGGAACAGGTGTGTAATGGCAAGAAAATCCTGAACATCCAGGAAGCACCAAGTGACTTGAAATAGGTCTGAAAAGGCAGAGTGGGCAAATATTAAAAAAAAAAAAAAAACACAAAAAAAAAACACAAAAAACAACAACCAACAAAACAGACCAAAAAACACACACATACAAAAACACATAGGTCTAAGAAACTCATTCTGTCTTGATTTGGGTTAGATGTCAACCTGCCTAGGTGAGGAAATGGAGTTAAGGGTCTTGACCACAATGACACAGCTAATGAGAGACCCAGCCAGGATTGGAAGCTCCGAGGTAAAAATGCTCTCTGGAGCCTGTCTCTTAGGCCCTCTTCACTGCTCTCCTGTGAGTTTCCTTTTGGGATCATGATTCTATAAGAACAGATTTTTGCACAGTGGTTTTCAACCCAGCTGCACCATGAAATCACCTGGAGCTTTATAAATCCTGATACCCAAGCCTCACCCCATGCCCCCAAGGGTTCTGATGCAATCTAGCTGGGGTGTGGCCCCAGCCAGGGAGTTCCAAGAGCTCCCACCGGCAATCCTCATTGTGCAGCCATGGAGCAAAGCATGTTGGGAATACAGCTTGCTGATAATTAAGGCACGTTTTTGCAATGCTTTTCTTCCACTCCAGCCTAAGCAGGTGTTCCCTGTTGAAAATGCCTATCCCTTGGTAGGGAAGCTCTTGCTGGCCAGCCTGCCCTGGGCGGTTCTTAGCCCTCATTCTTGGCCCTTGCTCATCCTCAGAGAGTGCCCCACTCCAATCAAAGTGACCATTAAAATCAAGACCCAGAAACAAGCTTCTAACGTTAAGGAAAAGCGAGAGAAGGAAGTCCCCCGATTTGGACAAGTCTCCGTAAGCAAAACAGAGGAAAGGGAGGCTATCTGGCGATAATTCCGGCCAAGAGTATTTGGGCATTTTCCCAGAATTACCCAAGTAATACTGTGAAGAGCAAATTTATGGAGGCTGAATTGTGTACAAACTGCCTAAATCGTGAGGTTTAACCAAAAGTTACCTGACTCTGGAAGCCCGAATGCCAAAGACTGCACGCATCGCGGGTTTGACTAACACCGGCCCTTCCCTAAGCAGCTCCCTCCAGGGTCCTTCAGGAATGAACCGTGGCCAAGCTGACTGTGAATGAGACACTCTCCCAGGGCCCTTCAGTGCCGCCTCCGGGCCACCCGAGCCACCCACTCAGGAGAACTCCCCAAATCCTACACCCCTTCTGGCTCCGGAGACAACTTAGGGGGCGTGGTGAGGACGCGCCCTCGTGCACCCGCCAGAAGCAGAGGCACCAGGGAGCCCACCTGGTCTGGCGCCCGCACCTCTTACCCCGCTCTGCGGCGACCCAGGGGCGCGGGGGCCCCTGCGTGACGATGTCATAAGCTCACCGGTCAAGGAAAGGACGAAAGGAGTGTCCCAGCGCCCGAGCCTCCCCACGCGGGCCGGAGCCTCCGCCACGAAGGAGAGAAGGGGCTCCGCGAAGGATCGTCCCAAAGGGGTGCAGGGTCTCGGGCTCCCTGGGAGAAGGCCGCACCCCGGCTCAGGCGCCGCCTCCTCGCCCCGACTCTGCCCAGCTGGAGGCAGGACCCGCGCTCGCGGGCGGGAAGTCGGGAAAGGGCCCCAGGAGGCTGGGCTGAGGCTCGGCGCGGACCTGACCCCGCCAGCCCCGAGCTCGCCGCGAGGGGCCGCCTTAGCCCCAAACCCGCGCCACCTGTCCCAGCTCGGGCAGCAGCGCAGTCTCAGGACAGAGCCCCGCTGGAGAGAGCGCGCCCCGCCGGAGCGCAGCCTGGAAAAAAAAAATGCCAGGAGAGGGAGGAACGCCGAACGCGCAGACCGCCCTACCTGTCCGGCGACAAACAGCAGCCACCAGGTGCTGCCGAAGATGCGGACCGAGAGCGCCGAGTGCCAGGGCGCAGCCAGGCGTGCCATGGTCCCCCCGCGGGGAAGAGGGGGCAGTGCCAGGCGAGACCCCTTCTCGGAAGCTGGAGCCGCTTCCCTGGCGGGCTGCGGAGGCTGGCCTCCCGGCGTGCGTCTGCGGGGCAGGGCTGCGCTGGACCGCCGCGTCCGCTGAGCCTCCCCGCGGCCGCGGAGCCCGGCTGCTTTAAATGGGAGCGCGTGCGCTGGGGGTGGGGGCCTTATTTGTGAATGTGCTGCTTGTCTTGGCTCGGGATGGTTCGCGCTCCAACCCCCACCCCACCCCACCCCCAGCACCCGCTCCGGCTCCTGCTCCTCCCCTCCTGGGTCAGCCCAGTGAAGGCGGGGAGCGCAGACACCCAGCCGCCGGGGCAGCGACCGCGGTGCGCGTTTCGGGGGAGCGGGGCTACCTGCTGGCTTCTATGTATTTATTCTTTTTAAAGGGAGGGTCCGGCGCTACACCTCTTGCTCCGCATTTGGAATGCCATCCCGCCCGCCCTGCGCGAATGCTGGATGAGAGGGGAGAGCGCTTCAGGACTCTGGGCGCTTTCTCGGGAACGAGTCCGCAGGGCCCTCCCTGTGCGTTTTGCCTGGAACTCGGAGCCCTGGAAGCCACGGAAGGGTCTCCGAGGACGGGGGGAGAGTTTGGTGCGTGTGCGGAGAGGGTCGATGATTAAGAAACTGGCGGGACAGCGGGGCAGACCTGGACGTTACCCTGTGCTAGCCTGTCCCTGGGGACCCGTCCCCTTGGGGACACAGACAGATTCTCCCTTGGAGTTAATTTGTTTTGCAACCTGAGTTTAGGGAAAGAGGATTCGCTCTAGATCAGCGGGAACCCAGGACAGCTAAGCATGGACGCAATGAACCAGGAGCCAGTGTCACGCACAGGGAGCCCAAGAAATGAGTTCACTGAGACTGACTTCACTGGCCGTCTTCTTGGGTCAATGGGTTCCTGGGGCCAAGCCAGGGTGGCCCTTCTCTGGGCGTGGGCCACGCCCTCATTCCTTACACTGGAACTTTCAAGCTCTCTCCCTGCCTCTCTGCCCTTTTCTCTGCCATTGGGACCCAGGCTCGTTTCTTCCTGAAAACCTGGCGCTCCGGAGCCAGTTTCCCAAAGCATCTTTATAAGAAAGCAAATACCCCACCCTTCTTCCAACGGCCTTCCAGGCCACTCCACCCCTCTGGAACCTTGGCAGGGAAGTAAGCAGAGGCGGGGAGCTGGCCCCACTTCAGTAAACTCCGTACGATAAGAGGATTCAGCGCAGCGCTGGTGAAATAACTTTTGTGAAGTTCCCACGTGCAAGCATTGGAGTGAGCCCAGCATAAAATGAAGACGCCGCCATAACTCCCTAGCAACCATTCATTCAGTCCACATATTCCTGAAGCCAAGGGCTGTGTTTAAACGTTGCAGCCCATCAGTGACCTAGACCGAGGTGGATCCTGCCTGTTTCAGCTGAGTTGCGTAAAACAGACCAGACACAAACTGCTGACAATGAGAGGCACGGCCAGGGCAGAAGTGCCTTTAGGAAATGAATGTACATGTGCCCGCAGCAGCATTTGTGTCCAGAATAGGGGGGTTTTGTTCTTGTATATGGTAACGGAGCTGCTTCTCAGAATTCGTCTGTTTACTCATTATGTGCATATTTTTTGAATTGCCAAGATATAAACAAAAACAAACAAACAAAAAATAGAAGCAGACAAAAAAAAAGTCTCCCTTTGATCTTAAGAGTCCCAGAAAATAAAAATTGGAAAGTCAAAATCTTTAGAGATTTTTTTCCAAGGGGTTTTTAGGCCAGTTTTTCCATTTGAATTGGTAAAGAAGAAAGGCTAAGATATTAAAAACCAAACAAAAAAAATACAAACAAAAAACACAGGAGCTGGAACTAGGAAAGAGTTCCTATGGAGGGTTGCAGATGGCTCGTCTTGCTAGGACTGTGGTCGCAAACTGCGGCTCGCGAGCCACATGCGGCTCTTTGGCCCCTTGAGTGTGGCTCTTCCACTAAATACCACGGGCTGGGCGAGTCTATTTTGAAGAAGTTTAAGTTTAAAAAATGTGGCTCTCAAAAGAAATTTCAATCGTTGTACTGTTGATATTTGGCTCTGTTGACTAATGAGTTTGCCGACCACTGTCTGGGACATTTGAGCCACAACATTGATCAACAAAAGACAATACTGGGCTTGGTAGGTGGTGCTCCTAAATGGTGGGGTGGGGGAAGGTAAAGCACCAGGCTGGAAGAAAGGACCCACATCAGTGTGCCAGGTGTCAGTGCTAGGCAATATTAACTGAATTAAATCTTCAAACAACCCTCAAATAGGTACAGATCACAGATCACCCCAACAGGACAGATAAGTGTCACCATAGCATAATTTTCACCAGCCTTAAGTGGGCTCTCAACACTGCCTATCAATCTCCCTGGTCCACTTGAGAATCCTGAGGCTCAAGGGCTATACTCCCAAAGTAAGACCCAGGTGGGGAACACAGTAACAGAATTTCAGGATTGAAAGGGAACGCTAGGCCCACCACATACTCCAAACCTTTAAGAACTTTTCCATCTAAAGTTCAATAGCCACATTTTAGTTTACAAATGGGTGAAGAAACTAAGGCCCAGGAGCATTACCTGACTTGCCCAATGTCTCACACTTTAAGATGCAGAGTGATTGATTTCTACCTCAATGTGGTGAGGAAAGAGTGAACTTCTCTTCTTTGAACAATCAGTTAACAGAAGGAAACAAGAATTTAAAGCTTAGTTAAGTGTAGGGTAAAAAGGGGGTAGAAAGCCCTAAAGGAGGAAGACCAGCTAAGAAGATGCTGCTGTAAACCAGCCAGGTGATGACGGTTCCCTTATTGGAGATGAGCTCCAGCAACTGAAGAAGTGGGTGCTGGGAAAACCAGAGAGGGGGAAGAAAGCATTATTTGTTCTGTATAATATGGGAAGATGGCACCACCTGAGAGCATCTTCTTACCAGAGGTCCAGCTCCAGAGCCTTGTGTCTGGCATCAGATTCAAATGTTAGCAATTTGTCTGATTTTGTTGGTTATTCATTGTTTGCTTACAAATCTACAGAGTCTTAAACTAATTTCCAAATAATATACATCACTGAGAGTTTAAGAACTAAATGAATGAGGTGAAAGAAAGTATTGTCATTATCCACTGAAGATCAAGTTTCCTTGATGCTGCAAAAAAATATAGGGAGGATGCTTTAAAACAGATGGTTTTACTTAACAGCTTCATGACCTCACTGTGACACAAAGACTAAGAAATGTCACATTCCTCAGGTACTAGGATCCACATGGAGTTTCAAAAGAGCCCAACAACTACTGATGGCTCTTCATCTCACCCCAGTCCCCGTCTTGCTAAAGCCTCTGCTTGGGGCCAACAAGCCCTTTCATCTGAGACTGGCATCAGGAGTCAGACCTATGAAAGAATCATTCAATTGACACATTAAAATACATCATTCTGAGACTAACTCTAACTGTTGATCACAGTGGCACTTCTACTCCATTGACTGCTCACTCTTCCTGTCCCTTTTTATCCAGAATGTTTTGGGTTCCTTTTTCAGAGCCCATCATTTCAAAAACACTTATTCTAATACCCTACACTCCCTTGTGCCTTGATCTTTTCTTGACACTTCAACTCAAAACAAGTATGTGCTTTCTCAGTGCCTGCCCTACAAGAGCCAAACACTGCAGGGGGAGCCACACAACAGGGCAGATAAGTGTCACCATAGCTTAATTTTCACCAGCCTTAAGTTGGCTCTCCACACTGCCCATCAATCTCCTTGGTCCATTCACTCGTCTTGCTGTTGACCCTCTAACAGGGGTAGGGAAACGCCTGGCCCGAGGGCCATATAAGGCCCACAAAATCATTTGGCCTGGCCCTGCCAAGGCATTAGGGATGAGTTAATTAAATGTTAGACCAAATGTAGCAGGCTAATTTTTAAGTTGATAATTTTGTCTGGCCTGTGAATGATGTTATAAATATCCAAACGGCCCTTGGCAAAAAGAAGGTTCCCCACCTTCGGCACTTTCTCCAAACCTGCAGCTCCTCCATTACTCATTTCCCCTTCAACAGATATCCAGAACTCTGCCTTTCCGAGAAAACCTAATCAGCTAAATGGGAACAACTACAACTTCACCTTTTCCAACAAGTCTACTTATACCTGCAACCATCCACCCTTTTGTTTTCTAAGGCCAGTCCCTCCACATGCCTTGAATCTAATCTCCTCTTGCCTTTTTCAACTACTTAGAAAACTTACTACAATTTTCCCTTCTCTCTGCTCTATGGTCCACAACTCCCTGTAAACTCTGTCCTATCTTTCAATATTCAGACATGCTCTGGCCTCCCCCATGTATAAACAAACAAAGAAATGAATTATCTCTCCTTCAACCACTTACACCTTCTTTCCTTCACAAGCGTAATTCTTGAAGGTTTATTTATACTCTGAATTACCTTTCTCCCTTCCTGATTAACCCTCAACACATGCAACTCAGCATTTGGCCACCACCACTCTCCAGAAATAGAACCTACTACCCCCAGTCACCAGTTACCCCCACGCTGTCATTACCAATAAACATGGGTGGGTCCTCTTCTTACTTGTCCTACCTAGCAAAACCACGTGTCATGGTCAATCATTCCTTCCTTTTCGGATGCTCCTCAGACACTGGCCTGCTACTCTTAGGAACACTACTCTTATTCATGCCATCCTCTTCCCTCCCAATCCCCTTATCTAGTTAACCACTGAGCTGCTCCCGTATCTGGGTTGGATTCCTTATTTATATGCATTTATGTACCTGTATTATTTTCCTGCAGAAAACTGATTCTAATTAGTAACCATATTTTTATTAATGTGATTGATTCACCAAAAGGTATTTCCCTTTCCCACTAGGTTGTAAATTCTACAGGGGCAGTTCACCATTGTGGATTCAATGCCTGCCCAGACCAAATGCCCAGCACATCATGTTTGACAAAATAAAAATTTGTTGAGTTAATAAATGGATGAATTTATATCATACTCCATATCTTTCTGTGAGCCAATTCGGACACTTAACCATCAAGTAAACGCAAACTACAAGCTCTTTGGGGACAGACATTATATGTTATTGACCTTCATCCAAGTTCTACAAATGCCCTAGGTAGGAACATAGAAGTTACTAAAAATAAAATAAATGACTGGCTGACCGTTTAAATGAATCGACAGAATCCACTAACAGAATCGGAAACGCCTTAATCATGTAAATTCCTAGCCACACTTCAAGTAAAAATTCATGTCATATAATGATTGAACAGATAAAACATTACAATACCCCTTCCTCCTTCTAAAAAATAAAATGAAGTTTGGTATAGGACTGATTATGTTCCTTATTATCACCTTGAAGTTTCCCCAAATCAAAAAGTAACAGATAATATATACAGAACATCCACCACAATACAAGTTACATTTTCCCCTGAATACTGAGAAACGAGAGGAGGGGGGAGGGTGCACATTCTGTTATGCAGAGTTAAGATGGATCTAAATTAGTTCTCGTTCGCATGTCGTGTACATTACAAAATGTCCAGCAAGAAAGGCACTTGCTGATAACCGGCTCACATCCTGCTTCATTCTCCTGTTGGTCTTTAGCTAGAAATGCCCTTCTTGCCAGCCTTTATTTGCCTCGGTAGACAAGCAAAACACTGAGCAAAGCTGTTCAGTCAAGCACAAGGTTTGTTTTTGACAAGCTGAATATCACAAACTCTGTTCAAAGAAAATATACATACCTGAATTATACAGTTAAAAGTCTCCTCGCTTGAGTGAAGCTGTTTCAACAGTATTCCAGTCCATAGGGACATGTGGCTTCGACTATTACAAACTGTTAAATTATGTGCATAATAAAAATGATAGGAAACATAAAGTAGTATGTTTATATCTCACAGAAATGACTCAAAGCCATATTTCCAGAAAGCAAACCCTGGAAGTCCACGGTTTCACTTATTCCCTGCCCCGATTTAATCCCTGTCTTAATTTTGTCTTTCCTGTGAACATTCAGATTTTTATTTAGTTTTAGCTACTGTATTTCTGGGTTTTTAAATTATGAGCATTAAAACTAGTTGAAACTGAAAGAACAGAGTTCTATAAATTGACATTGAGATCAAAATATTTAAAGTTACCTCTTTCCTTCTAAGGGGAAAACTCAGTGTCTCATGAGGGTTATAACTTATCAGCAGACTTATCTTTCCATTCTATAACACTGAGTTACTGAGGAGTGCTTGAGGTCACACTGGTTTCCTGGCATACATCTAACTGCATTCATGATAGTGTGTTAGTAATGTGCATACTTAATCTCTTGATGTTGGCTTGCGGGAGTCTCAAATATAAAATGTGACAGCATTTGTTTTTCTTACCACATAAAAAATGACATCACAAGCTGTTAAGAGGTTAAACCATATATTATGGCTTCATTTCAGAGTCACCGTTTGCGTCATATGACTGCCCAACAGGGACCGAAACTAACACACTTAACATTCCTGAGTCTAATAACATATATGAGCTCCTCCGGGTGAGGCCCATTGGGTGTGGTTTTATCACACAGAAAATCTTATATAATAATAATAACCTTTTCAAAAAATTGTCGTTCTTTCTCCATGTGTTGAAGGATTTGTCCAAGTAATACAGCAAAGGACAACAGAGATTATAAAGGAATCAAAAAATTACACTTAGAAACAAACATATTAATTCCATTCATCTTCTCTGGGGACCTCGGAAACTGTTTACCTGAACTTGGCAACAATTTTTTCCTAAGTCAATTAGTCTGTCAACAATAATACTCAGTTTCCATTTTGTTCTAGCCATTATGAAAATATGTACAAAAAGAAAAAATATGATCCTTATTCTCTCAAAATGCGCAATTAAGTTTTTCAAGATGCATTTATGAAAGAAATTTATATCTCCAAAATAATTGTTCTCTGTTATTTCATAAGCCCTTTGAAAACATGGTATCTCATTATAGACATGTTTGTATCCCCACCACCTGCCACACAGTAGGCACTCAATAAATATTTGATGAACTGCATTGAACACATTCTAATGCAAACCACATCGATGAGCACTATGAGAAGCAAACACTGATTCTGTACTGATAACTAGCTTCCTACAGCCCTTATCAGAGTATTTCCATGATCAGAATCCTTATTTCTCTAAAGTGCTGATATGGCAGTCTCTGAAATATAATTTACTACACAGAAAGCACTTGTGGTTTAGTAGGTAATTCTCAGTCAGTTTTCAATATTTTATTATAGGAGCTTGTTCTCACATAAAATAATGCCATTTCAGTCCTAACCGGTTTGGCTCAGTGGATAGAGCGTCGGCCTGCCGACTGAAAGGTCCCAGGTTTAATTCCAGTCAAGGACAGGTACCTTGGTTGCGGGCACATCCCCAATAGGAGGTGTGCAGGAGGCAGCTGATCGATGTTTCTAACTCTCTATCCCTCTCTCTTCCTCTGTCTAAAAAAATCAATAAAATATATTTTAAAAAAGAAATAAAGTTTCATATTTAAAATAATGCCATTTGGAATCCAAGTATGTTGTGTGTTAGGGTATGTTTTGTTTCATTACATCGTCATCCAGTCATGCTCTCTCTGCCCCCAGGCACTGTAGGCATTCTAGGAAGTTGGCAGATGAAGTACAGTACTTACCCTGTACTCAGCATCTTAGGTTCCCTGTGTTACAAAACCTCCAAAGTAAGTCCCGAGAGCTGGTTTCTATGTCTTATAAAATCACTTTAGCAAACACAAGGAAAGCAAAGTACTGTCGGCTATGTACTAAACAACATTCCACTCTTCTATTGTTGCCTATGACTGGACATCAAGAGTTTCTGCCTTTTATAATCACTGGAAAACAGACCCCTTTCTCTGGGACGAAGTTACCATCCTCAGTTTCCCTAGAGGCACCTATAGAAGGCAGCAGTATAAGTTATAACTCCATTCAGTTCATTCTGGAAGAAATATTAATGTATATATGGACACAATTCCTTTCAGTTCACTAGAAAAATTGGAAAACCAACACTGAGTGTCTGGATAGCTCTGGAAAATCATACAATGAAAATAAACACATGGGAACACAGAATTCTGTTTGCTTCTCCTTAATGACTTAGTAAAACAATTCCTTATAGAAGCAGAATTAAAACAAATTGTGATATAAAGCATGATTTGAAAGCAATTATTACTTTGGACCCCCAATCAATGGCTGTTTTTTTTTGTTTGTTTGTTTGTTTTTTACCTGTTCCACTGCTCAATGTATTCATATATGTTGTCCTTCCTGTTCTGAGATACAACTCTCTACTGGGAAGAATGTAAACAAAGTTTGAAAAATGACTTACAGGGTTTTTTATTTTTCTGGACTTGCAAAAACCATGTACTAGCAAATAAATGAAATTCAACCAAATCAACAAGATTTTTGGCAATCATAAAATGAACATATTTTAAAAGAAACTGCTGAGTTTTGTTTATAAAATTAAATGAACTAAAGCTTGTAGAAAGTGCTTTGTAAATTGTGAAGCACTATTAAAAGCACTTTCATTCTTTATTTAGTGGTGCATGCTATGTTCCAGAAGAATTTAAGGCAGCTTACTAAGATAGATGTTTAAAAAGAAATCAAAATTTGTCACTGAAAGTTAGGTGAGAACAGTAACATTCCCTGGGAGTAAGGGCCAGGGAGGGATTATCGGGATATTTCAGGTTCTACTTTGCTTTTCAATATTGTTTGAGTGTTGTTACTTGGAGCATGAATTGACTTCATAATTGAATTAAACGATAAAGATATTTCCATTTGGAAAAAAAATTGGATGAGAAAGAAAAACAAGGATATGGCTTTAAAATGGAGCCAGGGATGGAGTTAATACAAATGTACATTCCATAAAGAGCTATAGTCACAGATTTGGCTCTCGGCTTTCAAGCAGTCATGAAACCTGATAAATTACAGTGCCCATATGTCGGGGAGAAAAAATCAGACTAGTTGCATAGACAAAGTACTTCAGGCCTTGAGAAAATGACATACGCCCTTAGGTTTATTAGCACATAGTTATTGGCAGAAAATGATACAGTAATATAATGAATAAAGGAAAATATAATTGTGATTCAGAGTGTTCACCTCCTATAGCAATTTTTTTTTGAAATTTGCTACAAGATTCAAAAATTTTGCTGCATGTATTTTTCTTCTTTAAATTGTATATTTAAACTTTTCAAAAGGTAAGACAATACATTAAAAGGGATACAGGAAGAAATGCAGAATTGAAATTTGGAGTAGATCGGTTAAATAAAATATACAAATTGTTACTTCATCGAGGGACAGGTAATGGAAAGGAGCGAGAGGCAAGTCTTAGGACTTCATATGGGATTTCCACTGTGTTCAGCTCTAGAGGGGTATTATGGGGATCCTACCGCTGGAGGAAGAGATGGCTAAGTGTAACTGCTATCACAGAGAGAGCCTCAAATCTCAACAGGTAACACAAGAGCTGTTTAAGATAAATAGGTAAACTTTGGTTAATAACATGGTGGCTAGGATATGTGAAAAACCTTTTCTAAAGGTCAAGGGAACTTTTAGAAAACTAAACATTGTTATAAAGAGCAAGGGATGATGTCATTTAAAGTTAGAAGATTGAAATAATCTTAAATTAACAACAGCCTAAGGGAGATTCTCAAGGAACCATTATTTGACCTACCCTGCCCCCAAGACAAAGTCTGGCATCTTCCCAGATAATCCCACTCAATGTACACTTCCCCTCCTATGCCAGCCATGTCATAGTGCCCATCATACACTATATTGTAATTGTTTGTTTTATTCTTTCATTCTCAACCAGGCTATAAGCCCCCAAGAAAGCAAGAATTGTAGCTTCTCACACTTGCATCCCCAGAGCTCAGCACAGTGCCTGACACATAGTAGGTGCTTATTCATATTCAATGAAGCAGAGATGGAGGGAAGGAGAGAAGGAGACATAGAGAGAGAGGAAAAACACAAGAACTCAGAAAGTCCTTAAACCTTAGAAGGTAAAGACTAGCTATAGTCTTTTAGTTGTATAAGAAAGTGAATTAATTAGAAAGTAAATCACAGAAATGGGACAAGTCTAAATTTTTCATTTAAGTGCCTGAAGATTGGGGGAGGAGGGAGAACAGACTAGATTTCATTTTTGCTTTTAAGCTTTTCTATGACATGCCATTATGTGAAAATTACTTTAAAACACAGTGAGGGAACATATTAGAATGAAACTGCCAATCTTTATTTAATATATAAAAACTTTACTTTGGGAGTAAATGCTACTTGTGTCTGATTCCATCCTCTTTCAAAAGGGTAAGAAAAGAAAACTGTGAGCAAATATGCAGAGCAAACAGCACCTTGTGAAACATTTGTGCCTCAGATACTGCTACTTAAGAGTACATGAATGCATTCACCCGGCTACATGTGCAAGTTACAGTGTTGGCTGTGCAAACAAGGGCGCATTACTTTAGTCATTGATGGAGCCATTTTTGGAATCTTTTCAAAGTCTAAACAGTCTTATCAGAGAGTATAAATCTCCTTACTAACAGTCATCTTAAGTGAATTCTAGACTTATTTGAGAAAATAAGGTATGAGGCTTATAGGGATCCTTATAAAAGGGGAAAAGTTGTAAATTATTTCAGGAATTTGTTCATTTATGCAACAGTTGCACTTTCCTAAATATTTCCTCATGCATTTGAACAGGATTCCACTTCTTTCTAAACTCAGTCCTTAAGACCGCAAGCAAAATTAATACACAAACTGAGCAAAATCTCCAAAGATGACTATTAATTATAACCCACATCATACTGACATCACATATATTCAAAACTTCAGCCTTTATTGACCTTGATAAAGGCAATGTTTATATTATTTTAATAGACAATATACATACATTTAGGATGCCGTTTTATTTAGCATGGACTGATACAAGTTTCACAGAAACGTAAATACATTTGGCAACTGTACATTTACATTTCTGTAAGTGATTTTAATTAATTTACTCTATCTCAAATTTTATGAGAGATAATATATTTCTTGCTATTGCTCTTCTAATTTTAAAACAAATAAACTCACATTCCAAATTACTTTCAATAAACTATTTTTCTCTCTGACTTTTTGTACCCTTGAAACTCTAACACGAAAGAAGCCTAACTGATCTCAACAGTGAACGTGGATTGACTGTGCAGTCGACAGATGATCAGTGACACTTGCTTCTGCTCCTTGTTCAAGTGAAGAACCCTTTCTGTCAGGGTGGAGATTCGGGAAAATGTTGGAATCAATGGCTAAGATCAAAGTTCGGAATTATTAGAAGATTTACATTAGCCAGTTCCCTTATAATCAGGAACAATTAAAAGTTCCCTAGTACACTGCTGGTGGGAATGCACACTGGTGCAGCCACTATGGAAAATAGTATGGAGTTTCCACAAAAAATTAAAAAAATGGAACTCCCATTTGACCCAGTGATCCCACTTCTAGGAATATATCCTAAGAAATCAGAAACACCAATCAGAAAGAATGTATGCACCCCTATGTTCATAGCAGCGCAATTCACAATAGCTAAGATTTGGAAACAGCCCACGTGCCCATCAACAGATGAGTGGATAAAAAAAATCTGTGGTACATTTGCACAATGGAATACTACGTGGCTGTAAAAAAGAAAAAAGAAGAACTCTTAGCATTTGCAACAGCATATATGGACCTGGAGAGTATTATGCTGAGTAAATAAGCCAGTCAGAGGAATATAAGTATCTCATGATCTCACTCACATGTGGAATCTAATAAACAAAACAAACTGAAGAAAGAAGTAGATCCAGAGACTTAGAAGCACAGAACAGACTGTGGAACCTCAGAGGGAAGGCAGGGGAGGGTGGGTGAGTGTGAAGAAATCAACCAAAGAACTTGTATGCATATATGCATAACCCATGGACACTGACAATAGGGTGGTGAAGGCCTGGGGCAGAGGGGAGGTAGCGGGGCAGGCTAGAAGAGGTCAATGGGGGGGGGGGGGAGAGGATATATGTAATACTTTAACAATAAATATTTTTTAAGCTCACAGTGCAAAGTTTGCAGACACATTTCAAGTGTGAATAAAGTCTTAGTGCTTCTTAAGGTGTGGTCCGTGCACCAGCTGCATCAGAATCAACTGAGGTGGTTGTGAAAAGTGCATAGTACCAAATCCTAACTAATACCTACAAATTCCAATCTTTGTGTGTGTTTTTAACTACCTATCAGAATCTCCATTCTGTTTTAATATTTTTTAAACAAAAGGGGTTAATAATTTAGGTAAAAATGAATTATTTGATCAATAAAAATAGTAGATTCTTCTATACTTCCCAAAATATTTCAATCTAATATGAATTCTACCCAAAGAGACCAGAGGGTTCACTGTTTGGGATTCTTCTGCATTATGGTTTAGGTCTTCCCTAATGTCACCTGCATCTCCTGACCTAGGCTATTAGAAAGGAATCTGAAATGGACTTTCAGGAGAGGGTGTAGAATCTGAAATCTTGCTTCTTTCCAAAATTAGGGTGGTGCCCATAGAAAATCCCTCACATTCTGGAATTCCATTTCAGTTTCGGGAAGTTTGGAACACATCAGAGTTGACTAGCAGGATGGAGAGTTAGAAATGAAGAGGATCTGAACCATGAGGATTCAGCTAGTTGACTTGGGCCCAGTGCCTGGCCTAAAATGTTTTATGACTTGGCGAGATTCCCATTACATGTCACTCCTTATAGTTTGCATTTCCTAGTCCTTTCAAACATTGATTCTGTAAGGCCTCACATTCCTTTCTCCCATTCAGGACTAAAGACAGACTTTACAGGTACTGAAGGAGTTCCCTCTCTTTATTTAGGAATGAATGGAAAATGCTAGGATTCATTAAGAGTTCCCTGTATTAATTTGTTACTGATTTCTACTGGTTTTTAAGTTGGAAATGTTAGAAGTCCCTGAAAGCAGAAAAATATCTGTCTAGATGATCCTCCCCTCCCTCCACCCCCACCCCCAACTTTTCTGTTAGGCCTATAAAACAGGGATGGGATAGCAAACACAGATACCATCAGTGGCCAGGAAGGTAACTTAAATAAATGAATAAGTCATTTTAAGATAGTAGGAAGTAGTAGAAACTATGAAAAGTGGATAATAAATGTCCAACCTGCAGGAATATTTAAAAATTGCAAACCAAATAAAACAGTAAGTTTTAAATATTGTTGGCATGGGCCCCTAAAAAAGTTATCCTAAACTACAATGATTCAGAAGAGGGAAAAAGATGAAAACCAACAACTATGGTGAAAAACAGTACTATCATTCAAGCTATTGCCAGAATTTGAAAAAAAATTTCCACTTATTAGAAGACTGATTGATGAAGCTAGATGGAAGAATAATCAAGCTATACTTACCTAGGAGTCAATAATAGATCCCTTTTTCTGTTTTCTACTGTCAGTCTGCTCTAAAGCACATTCCAAACACAAAATTTAGTAACTATACTTGTTCCAAGTGATTGTTACTTTTTGTGGAAAGAACAGTGCATGTCTGATTCCCCTAAGTATCTCTCTACCAATCAAAAACTACAACTCCCAGAAAGCACCTGGGAAGGAAGTAGGAAGTAGAGGCATTGTGAAAGGCACTACCTACCTTGCCAGGAAGAGGTCCCACAGAAATCCATTCTCAGACACTCCATATGTTGCAACCAGTGGAGAGGAAGAAGATTCCATCTCACTCCTAGAGAGGCCATGAAGAGGTTAGGAACAGTGCATTTCAAACTGCCTAATGTTCCAATCTATGAATGTATCATAATTATTTAACCTATTTCCCATTCTACGATATTTGCTTAAAATATTTTTGACTCTTTTCTAAGATAAATAGCCTATGATGAATAACCCTCACTTAAATCTTTATCCAAATCTTTTTTCTCTTCAATATTTGAATTCCTTTCATGTTAATTATCTCTAATTCTTTTTTTTCCATAATATATAAACAGTCCTCTCATTATATCTCAATGCATTATTTTATTTGTTTACATTGTGAACTAACTGTTTAGTCTTTTACTAATGTGTGAGTTCCTCAAGGGATAGAGATGGTGGTTTATATGACTTTGGATAACAGGCAACTAACACAGTGCCTCATATACATAGATAGCTAATGAATATTCATTTACTTACTGGGTGAATGAATGGGAATGAATATTGACAAATGAGAGTTAGTGAAGAGTCCTGATGGCCAAATGCATTAGTTAAGAAGACATGGCATTTTCCAATAAGCCGACTATGAAAGGCCTTGAGCTCAGAAATGATCTAAGAGGAATGATTGGAGGAGCTGTAAGTGCTCTGTGTGTTGAGATAGGTCCAGGTGTGAGAATGAGGGCTTAGGTAACCACAAATGCATATGGTGGCACTTTAATAATCGACATTGCCCAACTATTCAAATTCTAATTCTAAAAGCTAACATTTTACATAATTAAAAACCAAATTCCATTAAAAAACCTTCCAGGTCCCCTGTAAAAAATAGAAAGAAAAAGTTTATTCTCATAAAAGAGGACAACATAAATCCATAGTGTCTGTTCCATTTCTGTTCAGATAGATTGCCATTGTGGGCTAACAATATTTGGGAAGTCTTTAAATCTATATTCTTCTGCCATTTTCCTACCTGGGTATTTTTGTGACATTTGGAAAATCTTCAGCTTACATCAGTGTTTTTGTTTGTCAAATGGAGATCATACTACTCCTCACAGGAGTAGTATGAAGATTAATGGGAAAACACAGGGAAGCACTGGCTTCTGAGGCATTTTGATCCAATGATTCTTCTGAACACTGTGGATGGCCATCATTGTATCTGATCATATCTGAACATATTTGACTATGGTTATTCATCTGCAGAATGACCTGTGACCAAACTAGGGCTTTTTGGTTTGTTTCTCCTTATTTTACAAATAGAAAACTACAATGAATAGCTCTTTATTCATCTGTGAAATGTGTGGGAGTGGGAAGGTGATGAGGGGAGAATTAGTGGTAATCTTCTTGAGTATATCTGTGAACATTTCCTCCCAGCCAGTTAGTTCCTGGAAGTTTGTATCGCTTCCACCTCTCCTAAAGCAACTGCTATTGTGTGGTGTCAGTGCAGTTGAGAGAGTTCTTAAAACCCTTTAACCACTTTGTTGACTAACGCTTTGACTATTTGAACTGAGTCTGTTTCTGGTCACCCTGAATTCTGTAATCTAAACATATTTCCCTGTCTCTGACTAAATAAATGGGATTTTTATAGGACATTGGCACAACACTGACATTTACTGAAATAATTTTTTTAATGTTCATTCAATTAGAACTAAAGCCACCTTCATGTGAAATAGACCATACTTTTTATCTATGTGCACAACTGAAGAAGCCAGAATGCAGTCAAAGTGAAGACATGCATGTGACAATCACACACCTATGACATACTTATTAAGTAATTCCATCCAGATTAGCATTAATAGTAATCTGGGCAAGAGTTTTTAATACCCTAATAGTTGGCTCTCTGAAGTTGTCAAACGAGAGAGCTTTGTACTACTATAGGCAGATTTACAGCCATCTCCTGGGCATTAGGACTAAAATTCCTGCTAAAATATTTATGTGTCATTTTATCATATCAGATTTTTAATTCACAGCATACTTCCATACTTGTCTAGAGTTTTAAAAAAATGGCTCTTTTTAGTAAACAGCAAATATTTTTATATCTACTTTAAAGCTTAAACAATTATTAAATTGTATTTTTTTGTTTAAGGACAATTTAGAAGGAAGCTGAATTTTATTTGCTTGATTAAAACATTCTAAATCACAATCAACATTTCTTTAATAAATTAAGAGATATTTACTTTGCTTATAAAGTATCCACTTGGCCAAGAGATGAACTGCTAGGGAAAAAGCAACAAGTATATTATTTGAACAGATAAAATAGTTTAATAGAGTAGAAATCTAACATATTAGATGAAAAAGAGCAAACTACATTGCATTGGCTTTTCTCATAATCAATATGACATATTTTAAATTGTAGAGAAGCTATTATTAGCCTGGTGAAGACCATTTACCAACATCTTTAATATAAGCTTCATTGTGAAAAGGAAGTAAGGGGATAAATATATCTCTACATGTGAACTGATACATGTAAAATAAACCTGAAATATTGGCCTTAAAAACGGATACATCTTGGATCACTTAAATCCCTCTTATACTGGGAAAATCTTTCCAATGTCTCAAACTTCATTGTAATGACATCTATTTGTTGTGCTGAAACTTTAATTTGTGATCCATCCAGATATCTAAAATATGAGATGAGCTCTAAACAACTCCATTTTCCATGTCACATAAATATTGGATACTTTCTAGCTTTTTTTTTTTTTGCTTTTTTTTTTTGGTGGGTTTTTTTTTAAGGTGGTTTATGTTTGACCTAGGACATGGTCTCATAACAGCCCCATTTTCATGTCTATCTTGATCAGGGCTACAATTTATATTTCAGCATTTGGATTATCAAAATCACCTCTTCCTTGCCAAAAAGAAAAAAAGAAAGAAAAAAAAGGAGAGAAAGAACATCATGAGAACAAGATTGTCTTGGAGTTTAACTCCCATAACCTTACATCAGCAAAAAATGGCATCAGCAATATTGTCGGTAATGTTCTAATAGCATTAAACTTCTCTAAAACACCATGTAATTTAATAGCACAGATATTTCTCAATTCAATAAAGTATGTTTACTCAATTACTGCTTTTAACAGGTATCACAATCAGTACTTTCTTGGGAAAGATGAAACTTCAATTCTGCTTTTAATGCAAACTTATCAAATATTTCTCTATGCTCTTAATTCAATAACATTTATGTAAGTGCCTACTTATGTATGCCAGACACTGGGAGAAGTCCTGAAGATTGAGTGATGATCCAATTAAAGTATTGCCCTGGTAGAACTTATATCTAACAGTGGAGACAGGCGGTAAACAAATAAGGAAACAAATCACGAGAAAACACAGTGTATACTAGTATAACAATGTCGGGAATGCTAAGTGCAATGAAGACAAACAGGCAATGATAGGGGAAGGGAGAGGTTGGCTCTCTTAGGTATGGCAATCAGGGAAGTCTGCCAGAGGAGGTAACATTTGGGCAGAAATCTTAATAAAGTGAGGGAAGGAGTCATGGAAGATATGGGTGGAATGTTCCAGGCACGGGGAAAAATAAGGATAAAGGTCCTGTAATGCAATCTTGCTTGGCATCATAATGGAAAATCAGAAAACCAGTCAGTGTAGCTGAAGAATGATGGTGGGAAGTGAGATCAAAGGTAGGCAGGGACCAAGACATGTGGGGCCTTGAGGTCACTGTAAGGACTCTGGATTTTTTTATGAGTACTAGTGGCCTGGTGCATGAAATTTGTGCATGGTGGGGGGGGGGTGTCCCTAAGCCCGGCCTGCACCCTCTCCAATCTGGGACCCCTTGGGAGATGTCCGACTGCCAGTTAGGCCCAATCCCTGTGGCATTGGGCCTAAACTGACAGTCAGACATCCCTCTTGCAATCCGGGACCATTGGCTCCTAACCGCTCACCTGCCTGCCTGCCTGATCACCCCTAACCACTCTGCCTGCCAGCCTGATCACCCCCAACTGCCCCCCTGCCAGCCTGCTCGCCCACAACTGCCCCCCTGCTGGCCTGCTCGCCCACAACTGCCCCCCCCCCCTGCTGCCATGCTTGCCCCCAACTGCCCCCCCCACCAGCCTGCTTGCCCCCACTGCTGGCCTGATCACCCCCAACTTCCCTCCCCTCCTGGCCTGATCGCTGCTAAATGCTTCTGCCTCAACCCTGCCACTATGGCTTTGTCTGGGCAGCAGCCATGAAGCCGGCTTGGGTGACCAAGGAAGCCAAGCCTCCCGCCCGCTCCGGCTGGCTCCGTGGCTCCGGCTGGCACCGCCATCTTTGCCTCATCAATTTGCATATTCCCTCCTTATTGGCTGTGGGTGCTGCCATCTTTATCACAAAGTGATGGTTAATTTGCATATTACTCTTTTATTAGATAGGATTATAAGAAGTCATTATAATCCTGCACAGAGTGGCTTGGCCTGATTTATATTAAAACACTTACTGTGACTGCAGAGCTAACTGCATAGAATGGGGAGAGCAGATAGAGGCTATTGCAAGAGTCCAAGCAATAGATGGTGGTGGCTTGGACCAGGGTGGCTGCAGTGGAGGTAGTGAGAAATAGTCAAATGCAGGCTATACTTTTATGACAGAGGCTATAGGATTAACTGGTGAATTGTATGTAAAAGAGAGAGGCATTAAGATCATTCTAGGTTTTAGCCCTCAGCAACCTATTGAGAGGAGGAAAGGAAAATGCAGGATGGTGGAAAGAAATCAAGAGCTTTTTGGATGTGTAATGTGTGAGATTCTTCTTCCATATGAATGTAGAGAACTGAACTTGGCAATTGGTACATGCGTTTTCTACTGCTGTGTAACAACTTACCACAATTTAACAGCTTAAAACAACACCCCTTTATTATCTCTCAGGTCCTATAAGTCAGAATTACGGGTCTGAGTTAGCCAGGGTCTCACCAGGATGAAATCAAGGTGTTGGCCAGGGCTGTGATTCTCATCTGAGGGTTAGGATCCTCTTGCAAACTCACTGGTTGTTGGCAGAATTTACTTCCTTGCAGCTGTATGACTGAGGTCCTCATTTTTTTTGCTGGCTATCGGTCAGGGATTGCTCTCAGCTCCCAGCGGCTGCTCTCAGTTCCTTGCCATGTGCCTCCCATGGGGGCCTCACACCATAGCTGTTTGCTTTCTTCCAGGCCAGCAGGAGCAAGTCTCTCTGATGCTTCACCTTCTTTTAAAGGCTCACCTGATTAGGTCAGGCCCACTCAAGATAAGCTCCCTTTTGATGATCTCCAAGTAAGTAACCTAAGAACAGGAGTGATATCACATCATGTTCATGGGATCCACCCAAACTCAAGAGGGTAAAATTACATGGGTTGTACATACCAGGGGACAGGAAACTTGGGGCCACCTTAGAATCCTGCCTACCACAGTTGGATATGTGATGGTTATATAGGCTGGAGTTTGGTGATATTTCATGGCTATTAAAGCCATGGGATTATATAAAATCACCCAGAGAGAGAGATTGTAGATGACAAAAAATACTAATTTAAAAATAATTATATATAGGGGTGGGCAAAAGGTAGGTTTAGAGTTGTTCATATAAAAATAATACAGTAATTAACAAATAATAATACAAGAATAAACTGTGCTTTGTATACTCACAACTGTAGACCTACTTTTGCCCACCTTGTACAATACTTGCTAAGTACATTCTATGTGCTAGGTGCCGATCTCAGTGCTTTACACATATTACTGTTTTAACTCTTGCAGCAATGCTTTGAGGTACCTACAATCCCCATTTTACAAATTAAGACACTGAGGCAGAAAGAGGTTAATTCACTTGTCCAAACTCATGCTACTATTTAAGTGGTGAAGCCAGTATTTGAACCCAGCCAATCTGGCTTAAGAATCTGCACTCTTAGTCATCATTCAATACTATATCTTCCATTACAAGAGATGAGGAACAAAGATGAGACCTAAAGCTCCAACCTTTACGTCTACAAATAAGAGGAGCTACTAAAGGAGGTGGTGATGGAGAAGCCCTTAAGTAAAGATCAAATCAGAAGAGCCAAATGTAGAGAAAACCATGAAAAAATGAGAATGATCAGCTAAATCAAATCTTAATGCATTCATCATTAACGCATTCACTCATTAAGTACATATTGTTTACTATGTGCCTGAGAGTATAGCAGTGAACAAGATAGGCAAGCCTTCCCTTTATGCAGGTTACATTGCAAAAGGGAAAAGAAGATTGCCAATAAACATGTAAATGAGTGCTTATCTAAGCTCATTTCACACAGGGTAAGGCAAGAGGCCAAAGATAAGACAAAAATAAAACTGAATTTTGTGTTAGGAATCAACAGGATTTACCCTATCAACATTTGCTTCACTTCTTGTATTAATCTGCTAGGGCTATCACAATAAAATTCTACATACTGGGTGGTTTAAGCAACAGAACTTTATTTTCTCACAGTTCTGGAGGTGAGAAGTCCATGATCAGGAGGCCATAGGGTAGGTTTCTGGTGAGACCCACTTTCTGGCTTGTAGATATTATTTTCTTGCTGTGTCCTCACACTGTCTCTCCTCTGTGTGTACATGGGGAAAGAGGGAGCTCTGTGTCTCTGCTCTCCTAATAAGGACATTAGTCTATTAGGTTAGGGCCCTGCCCTTAGGACCTCATTTAGTCTTAATTATCTCCCTAAAGGCCCTATCTCCAAATACCTTCATATGGGTGCTTGAACTTAAACATATGAATGGGGGGGGCACAATTAAGTCCATAACATTCTTTGGCCCCTCAAAAGACTTCCAGTGATTTCTTACTATGGTGTCAAATAGTAATATTGAACCATACAACATGGGGTTGGCGGGCCGGGGGCGGGGGGCGGTGATGGAGAGTAGAAAAGTGAGCTTTTATATAGAAAAATTAGAGCAAAATATCAAAACACAGAGTCCCAGTTCTCCTTTAATATTAAAGAATATGCTTGCTTAAAATTACAAAGCTCTTAAAGATATAAAAATATTAAGTGACACTGAAATTTTTGTGAAATCTTTGAATTAGTGGATTTGAATGAGCAAATTACTGATTTTTTTTCTTTTAAAAAGAACTGAATATTTTTTTATTTATACAGACTTACCCAGAAGTTAAACATTTTTATTTTCCATTCCATATGAGGCAATTTCCAGATTTGAAAATCATAGGTCTTTCCATGCCCACGAGTTCTACGTGACTAACCCGCCCCTGTGGCCTTTAGATGGCCAACTGTAAGTCATATGAGTCTAAGATCCTGCCACATCAGGGTAAGGCAAGAGGCCAAAGATAAACAATCTCAACGATGGTCAGATACACAGAAGGAGGTCTGGTGCAAAGACTGAGCTGCACCAACCCAATTTCCTCTTGCAGGAATTGTGAAGAAGCCCTGGGACCCGAAGTTGAAAGCAAGCGTAGGAACTATGAAGTAGAGTGAAGTATGACAGATAGTAAGCCATGCTGTTGAGGAATTAATAACCCTAAGCATGCAAAATCTGAGTTAGAGGAATTGCATCGAGGACAAGGTGAGGAGGCACTGTCAGAAGCAAGAAGAAAACGAGGCAGTTTAGAGAGAATCAAACATGCAAGTTACAAAGAATATAGTCAATTCCTCAGATGTCTTGGTGTAACCCAGGCATAGTGCCCCCTTGACTCAGAAACAAGTGATATGAACTGCAAAAAGGATAGCCAAGAAAAAAAAAAGCCTAATTGGTGGAATAATGACACTTTTTGCATACTCCACTGATGTAGGTCAAGCATCCAACCTGATCAGAGAAAGAAGGTACATTACCACCCACCCTACTGGCCCTCTCCCACATCTCTGTGTATATTAAAAAAAAAACAAAAACAAAAACCAAAAAAACAGGTTTGGCACACACACACACAACCCCCAAATTTGTACCAGTGATTTCTTACTATGGTGTCAAATAGTAATATTGAACCAGACAGACTTGGGAAAATGACTAGGTCTAGTGCTCTATTTTTTTTCTACAACCTGAGACTAGTTCCTGTCTTTTAGGGTATCCCACATGGTCACCCACAAAGCAAGAGCTTCTTCTTTGGACCCACTCAACAGTGCTTGGTCTTTTTCATCACTTTTTTCCTGTCCCAGGAAGCACACACCTTGTTAGCTAAAAGTCCTGCTTACCTTCTGTGCTCCATTTCCATTGCTGAAATAGGAATGTTTATTCTATTGCTGAGAAGGGAGAGAAGAGGATGGGCATTAAGGTACTCTCATCTCAGGATGAGCTATCTAAAGAAAAGAGGATGCTCTACCATATGGAGTGAATCTCCTTCCTAAGTAGATTTTATATCCTATTATACCAAAAACCCTCCTTTCTTTCTCAAACTTGAAGGAAATGACAAAGAGCCCTCTTGATGTGGGCATCAGACTTGGTCTCTAATAGTTGTGCAGATTCATTCCAATAAACTCCTTTTTTATTAAGGTTAATGGTAAAGCCTTTCTTTACAACTAATACAAAAAGTCAGTATCCAAATTATCATTAGTTTTGAGTGGAGTGTGAGCTATTGAAATTTTATTATGTTCGCAAACACTACTCAACTTATGCTTATACATTCACTATATGTTAAAAGCATACTTAGACAACTGGATTACCACATGCAAAAAAAAAAAAAAAGAATTTATACCCTTACCTCACACCAATTACAAAACAGCTCAAAATGGATTAAATACCTAATTCTAAGAGATAAAACTATACACGTATTAGAAGAAAACATAGGTATAAACCTTGGTAACCTTGAATTTGATAATAGTTTTTAGCTATGACAACTAAAGCATAAGCAATCAAAGGAAAAACTAAATATGCTGGAATTCACTAAACTTAAAAACTTCGGTGCCTCAAAGGATACCATCAAGAAAGTAAAAAGGAAACCCACAGATTGGGAGAAAATATTTTTAAATCATGTATCTAATAAGAAATGTGCATCCAGAATATAAAAAGAACTCTTACAACTAAACAATAAAAGGACAAATAACCCAATTTAAACAATGGGGAACGAATTTAAATAGACATTTTTCCAAAGATATACAAATGGTAAAAAAGTACCTAATAAGATGCTCAACCTCATTAATCAACAGGGAAATGCAAATCAAACCACAAAGAGATACCATATTAGGTACACTAGCATGGCTAAATTTTAAAAGATCTACACTAATAAAAGAGAAACATGCAAATTAACCATCACTCCGCTACACCAAGCCACGCCCACCAGCCAATCAGGAGCAAGTATTCAAATTAACCCAACCAAGATGGTGGCTGGCCACGGAGCTGGAGCAAGCAGGAGGCTTGGGTTGCCCCCAGCGAAGGAGGAAGCCAAGCTTCCCACCCACCCTGGCCAGCCCTGGCCTCCGTTCAAGGCTACAAAGTTTCAATTATAGAAGATAAATAAATCCTAGATACTTGCTTCCAGCTGGCCCTGGCCTCTGCTCGAGGAGGCACTGAAAAAAAAAGAAAAGAAAAAAAGGAGGGGCTGGGACCTTGGATTGCTGGGGGGTGATCAGGCCAGGATGGGATGGCAGAGGCCATTGGGGGTAAGCAGACCAGCAGGGGGGCCAGTTGGGGGTGAGCAGGCCGTCAGTGGGGTCAGTTGGAGGTGATCAGGACAGCGGTGGGGGCAGTTTGGAGTGAGCAGGCCAGCAGGGGGGGTGTTTGGGGGCGAGCAGGCTGGCAGGCAGAGTGGTTAGGGGCAATCAGGCAGGCAGGCAGGCAAGTGAGCAGCTGGAGCCAGCAATCCCGGATTGTGAGAGGGATGTCCAACTGCCGGTTTAGGCCCGATCCCTGTAAACCAGCAGTAGGACATCCTTCGAGGGGTCCCAGATTGGAGAGGGTGCAGGCCGGGCTGAGGAACAACCCCCCTATCCCCATGCATGAATTTCGTGCACCGGGCCACTAGTAGATAATAACAGGCATTGATGAGGATATGTAAAAATTTGAACCTTCATACAAGGCATGAATTATTGACCATGATATAACATGGATGAACCTTGAAGACATTATGCTAACTGAAAGAAATCAGCCAGAAAGCACCATACATCACATGATTCCAATTACATAAAATGTCCAGAATAGGCAAATCCATAGAGACAGAAAGTAAATTGGTGGTTGCTAGGACCTGAGGGGAGGAAGGTTTCAAAAAATGAGTGCTAAATGGCTATAATGTTTCTTTTTTAGGACGATGAAAATATTCTAAAATTAGAGAGTGATAATGGTTGCACAGCATTGTGAATATACTAAAAACCACTGAATTGTACATTTTGGAAAAATAAATTTTATGATATGTGAATCATATCTCAATATAGCTGTGTATTTTTTAAAAAGCATTCTTAGACGCAGTAATAGGTTGACATAATTACTTGACCATATTTTAACCTTTATACTGATCTTTTATTATTCAGTTGTTCAACAATCATTAATGAAGAGTCTGCTATTTATAGGTAATCTTCTAAGTACTGGGAATAGAGAGTTGAACATGCTACAATGCTGTTAAGGAACTAATAGACTAGTGAGACAATTATAAACATCATACAGTTTTAATACTATATGACATGTGCCATAAGCCATAATAATGATATGTACCGAGGAGTGGCTAAGAATCTAATCTGTAGAAAAAGGGTATCTTGAAATTAATTCCTTTGCCTTACTTTTTGGAGATCAAGCAGTCAAATGTCAGGAAATTGCAGAGACAGAAGAGAAACAAGAAGCCAAGAAGCCTGTTTTCCCAGATCTACGCTATCAGTAGTTGGTGGACATGAGGATATGCATACAAACTGCTGTTTTTCAGTCAAGTAAGCATGTCAGCTACTTCTGCCTTAGAGAATACTACAGCTGTAAACTTCAGTCTCTGCCTTAATTTAAATTCATATTTTATCATCAAAACCAATATCCCATGATTTCTTTGCAGTCATTATATCTGAACAGTTGACTAAATAGGTCCAACATTTCCATCAAAGCAACTTAGACATGTGTCTATTGGTTTTATTGAAGGCAAAAATAGATGTTTACCAAAAACCCTTAACATCTCATCTGCTTATCATCATCCACCTAGAAATCCCAGTCACACTATCCCATCAGTCAGATGTACCTAATTCACTGAAGGATTTCCAGAAGGCTGCCTAAGTTGGAGTTGAGTCCGAGAGGAAATAATGAACTGACCATAGCCTCTTTAAAAACATACCCTGCACCCACGGAGCCGGCTGCACGAGTACGTCTCGGTTGTGTATGTTTTCAGAGGAACACTGACCATTAACAAATTAAAATTACTCTGAAGTGGTTGGCAACCTCAACTGTAGTCATTTCCCCATTTATTTAACCTTAAAAACATTTCCAAAGATTTAAACTATTTCCTGTGCTTCATGGTATGGCTTCCCACACCCGAACGACTTTACATCATCGAAGGAGAATGCACAACGGGGAATGGTCAGAATCTAACGAAGAACAGTTTTATTTCAGCACAGTTGTATGGGTGGCTGTTTTTTTCTCCCTCCTCTCTTTATTTCATGTGCTAAGAGAGCAGCCCTTAAACGGCCATGGTCCAAGCAGATACATTCCCGGCAGAGCAGTGAGGCTTCTAGGTAAGGCAAATGCCTTCCCCGGCATTCCCAGTAGTTCATGCTGGGCTGTATCACTACAGGACCTGCCTCTTCCCTGCAGGCTGGTTGCATTCCAGGAGCAAGAGCTGTGTACATCTGATTCAAAAGCAAACACGGGGGCACTTCTAGACTAATAAGAAAGTGCATAATTGCCCTTTGTTTATAGAAGTTTTCGCTAATCGTTTATGACCCGCATGCCTTGGCCTGGCTGATCTCACCAGAGCCAAATTGCTGAAGCTGTCTTTCCTAAGGTGATTTTTTTGCTTTACTTTGTCTTTAAGTTTCCTTTCCTCAATTTTGATGGAGAGGAAAAGCGAGCTGCTCCAGCTAACAATCCCACACAACCCACAGCAAAGCATCCTTTCAAGAGAGGAACTAGGACTGTCACCTATTCCCAGGAACCTCATTCAAAGACAAACTCCTCAGCCCAAAGGGAATGCCTGCAATATCTACCCCAGCACCGAAAAGCACATTAAAATCATTTAATACACATGATATTAAAAATACAAAAGGAAAAGAAGCCTTCCTGTCACAACTTGCCAGAGCACCTGTAGGCCAGCTGCCTTGTGCCAAGTCACTGAAGCACATGTGGTCTTAGAATAATGTAACGCACACTCCATGCTCACTCTGTCCTCATGGAAAAACAAACAAGAATACTTCCGCCCAGACTTGATCCTACAACGTTGGCCTTCATTACAGACTTCTCTGGTCCCGTCTGTGTTGTGGGGACAATCTGGGATTTTTTTTTCTTGTTATAACATGTTATTTTTGTGTACATAATCAGTTCATGATCAGAATAAAAAATGGCCTGAATAAATGTTTAAAAATTATATTCAAGTGCTATCTTCATGTTCTTGGTTAAGTTGCAGATTCCATAGACTACCGGATTATACATGTTTTTAAGTGCAAGGTTTTATCTTATAATTTGCTTTCTTCTTAAATATATGATTCAAGTATCTATAGGTAAATAATAAAACAACTCCATTGAGCTGTATGTTAAAGCCAGCTTAAGTCATTCTCTCAGGTTTTCATTTATAATCAAAAAGAAAGTTCTATCTTTATTAAATGCTCATCCCATTCTCATCTTTGATTTATTAGCCCCATAAACACAAAGCTCAAGCGCTTGGTCTCTCCACAGGTCAGGGAAGGTGGAGCCTCCTATGTCAGATCAGTTCACCTTTCTTTCTGAGTGAGTGCCTCAGAATAAACCACAGATCTTTATAGCAATCACTGAGGTTTTGTTGATTTGGTCCTAAGACAGTAAAAAGATTAGTGATTCTTCAAGCTATTAACCCAGACAAAAAGATGGCTTTAGAATCCAAATTACAGTGCATCCCAACTATGAGAAAGCCATGGATTCCTTAATATTTTCATTATAAACCTGAAAAGTTTCCAAGGGAGGCTTTCCAGGATGTTCCTTTAGTGTATAATTTATTTGAACTGAAAATACCAGCCAGACATTTGATTTCCTTCCCTTCCAGTCCAAATTATTGTGGCCTGCAAGGCACAGTGTGGGGCTGAATTATCAGAGTGTTTGGAAGTCAGACCTGCCTGACCCTTCCACTTAGTAGATGTGTGGTATTGGTCAAGCTCTTAAGCCTCAGCTTCCTCATCTGTAAAAATGTGGTGAATAACAGTACTACCATCGCAGATCTGTTTTAAGAAATCAATGCAACAAAACATATAAGATGCTTAACACATTAAGTAAATGCTGAATAAATGGTGCTGTTATACTGTAAATAAATAAATAAATAAATAAATAAGCAGCCAGAATCTTATGACGAGTAATAGAAATAGGTCACATAACCTCTACATATACTTCCATGTTTGCTGCTGACACATACAAAGACTTACTATATACTTAACATTTCTACTTTATTCTTTTCTTTCTACATATGGTGGTTAAGTTGATCATTTAGTTAATCATTTTTAGAATAGTTAATTTGAACTCAGGAACAAACATCTCCAGAAGATAGGGGATTCCAAGAGCCTTGGATCTGTAACATAACCTCTACATGCACTAGCTGCAAAGGATTGTGGGTTGCTACTCCCAGGAATGAAGAGATTATATTTGCCACTGTATATGAGAAAGTTGGCCCATTTTAGGCAGGTACATCAATGGATGGAAGAGATATAGACAAAACTGGGTACAAGGCCATCCCCGGAGAAGGGAGAAGTAGTTCAGCATTATAAAAGGAGGTTAAAGGGAGACTTTTACTTTATTTGAATGTATTAATTGCTTAATTTATTTTACGCATGACATATAGAAAACATGAAACAATTCATTAAAGACTAAATACATCATCTGTCTTAGGGAAGGCTAATGATAGGGCCAGAAAGTCTGTACTTAAGGATTGCCACATTGACAGCTAAACAGCTAAGCAGAGTTCCTTGAGCCAAACTGACCAGGCTCATGTCCCAGCTCTGTCACTGACCAGCTCCTTGGCCCCACAATATCTCAGCTTCCTCAGCTATAAAAATGGAGGAAATAATTATAACCATCCACAGGGCATTATTGTAAGGATTAAATGAGTTAATATACAAATACTAATATGCAAAACTCTTGGAAGTGTGCCTGGTGCATGTTACACTAATTCATATTATTATGAGTGTTATCATCAATTATTTAAGTCATATTATTGAATGTTATCACCAATCATTTTTATTTTTAACAAGTCTCAGAAGTGTTCCCTTCAGCGAGTAGTATAGAAGTTGGAAAGTCCCTCCTGTCTATCAACAGAATCAGAGGATTGCGTTCAAGCTGGTGGGTGAGGGGATCAGAAGGTGTTTCCAGGAACACTGTTGGAAGCAAAGGTTGAGTTGCTGAGGCGGGTGGCGAGGTCAACATGAGATGCCAGCTCTCTTGCGTCAAGGAAACAGTCATGTGTTCACCCAGCAGTTCATTTCAGAAAACAGAGGCATGTTGCACACTGCCCAAACCAAAGCAGACTAAGGCCTCATCACGTCCCAGGCTCTGTGCCAGCTGCTGAGGGTGCTGAGGAGGAACAAAGTCTCAGCTCTGTTTCCAGAGGACCTCACCCTCCTGAACAGAAGCCCAGAGGAGGATTCAAATCTCCTGCTCAGCTGATCCCCACCACGACCGTATGGCCCTACACAAAGCGCTGACATGGATTTTGCCCAAATGAGTGCCTATTTTTTTTCAGCTTTATTCTTTACTAGAGGCCCGGTGCATGAAATTCGTGCACGGGGCGGGGGTGTCCCTCAGCCCAGCCTGCACCCTCTCCAATCTGGGACCCCTCGAGGGATGTCCGACTGCCCGATCCCGGTGGGGGATCGGGCCTAAACGGGCAGTCGAACATCCCTCTCACAATCCAGGCCTGCTGGCTCCCAACTGCTCGCCTGCCTGCCTTCTTGATTGCCCCTAACCGCTTCTGCCTGCCAGCCTGATCACCCCATAACCACTCCCCTGCCAGCCTGATTGATGCCTAACTGCTCCCCTGCCATCCTGTTTGCTCCTAACTGTCCTCCCCTGCAGGCCTGGTCCCTCCCAACTGCCCTCCCCTGCTGGCCATCTTGTGGCAGCCATCTTGTGTCCACATGGGGGCAGCCATCTTGTGTGTTGGAGTGATGGTCAATTTGCATATTACTCTTTTATTATATAGGATGTCTAAAGAGGAGATGACCCTTGTCCTCATGGAGCTTACATTTTACTGACAATGGACAATAAACTGGCCATCACATTCACATGCAGGTTAATTACAGTTTCTGATCAGCTCTGTGAAGGAAGTATAGAGGCTACTGTGAAAAGGGATTGTGAAGCAAAGAGGATCCCTTTAGATAAAGCAGTTGAGGACAGGTCTCTGAGAAGGTGAGTTTAAGGTCAGTCCTGTGCAGGAGCAAGCCGCCAGCTCTGCAGGAGAAAGAGAGTTCTAGTCAAAGCAAGTCTAAGTATGAAATGGAAATGAACGTGGTAGGTTCAGAGGAATACCCACAAGCCAGTGTGGCTAGAGCAGTATAAGGCAAAGGGAAGTAAAGTTATAGAGGCAAGCAGTGGCCGGATGACAGTGATGCAAAGTGAAAATGGGAAACTACGTTAAACGTTCTAAGGATTTAAGATGGACACCACGGGACCCGGTAACATTTCTCCTCTTTACATTTGTGAGAGTAAAGGAATGACTGATTAGGATGTTTGTTAGGGGACGCGCTGTTTCAAGGCCTAACGTGGAGCAAAGAGAAGCACTTTACAAATAGCTTCCACAAGAACATGTCCTTTGTCCACAGTATAAGGCATCACTATTGGCATTTTATAAATAAGGAAACAGAGATTCCCAAAACTTGGGATCTTGCTTGAGGTGGCAGAGTTAGTATGTGGCCAAGCCAGGCATGGATCTTGTCTCCTTTCTGCTGAACCGGACCAAGAGGGACAGGATGGGGACACGTGACGCCTCCCTCCCTGGTCTGAGGAGGAAGAGAGGCCTGTGTCCCTGAGGTGGAAAAGTAAGGGTGGCGTATGCAGTTGAGAGACTGTCTGAGAATCTCATCCCATATGGAGGGGAAATTTTTTTTTAAATCACAGCCCTCCAAGCCAGGCCAAATTCAGTTAGTCCCAGTCAGACCTTGACTAGCTCTTCCTACTCATTCCTGTAACTGCAGGGAATTTAGAGAGGATTTGCTTCTATGTCTTCCCCAGTCTCTAGCTCATTATTTTGTTTGTTTTTGTTGATATTTAGAGAGAGAGAGAGAGAGAGAAAGGAAAAGGGATAGAGAGATAAACACATTGATTTGCTGGCTCCTGCAGGCCCCTGAAAACCTAGCATGTGCCCCAACCGGGAATTGAACCAGCAACCTCTTGCTTCATGGGTTGACGCTCAAGCACTGAGCCACACTAGCCAGGCTAGCTCATTGTTTTATTTAGGTCACACAAGAATTTGGCAAATTTACCTAAATCAACACCAAATTTCAAGGGTTTGAATACTGACATAAGATGTCTCTCTCTCTTTCTCTTTCTCTCTCTCTCTCTCTCTCTCTCTCTCTCTCTCTCTCTCTCTCTCTCTCTCTCTCATGTTCTTCATTCAGGAAAACTATTCCTGAGAAGAGAGAGCTACCTGTGTGAAGGGAATGTTCAAAATAGTTGCTCCTTTTCCAAATTGCACAATCTACAAGCTCTCAGGAGAGTGTATTAAAGACTGATGCCTAAGAACGTCATAGATCAGCAAGGAACCAAGTTCCTGGCATCTTTCCACCCCTGCTGCTATCCTGGTTAGTTGCCATGCTGGTTAACCCACACCTTAGTGAAGCAAACCACAGTCCCTAACATAAAGCTCCAAGACATAAAAATCCAGCTAAATGCTGGATGGAGTATAGCTAGGTGTCCCAAAATCCTGCTAAATGGTGAATGGGCATCACTGCTGATTTGTAAAGTAATTTGCCAGAGCGCAGGAGAGGTGGAATAATAATTTTAGTGAATATAGGCATAGCTTAATGCATGTTCAAAAAGAATACAATTAGTATATCAAACGTGATTTTTACCAACTTATTTGCTTAGGGAGAGGTTGAAGCCAAAAGAAACATGGTAATCCACTGTATGCTAACGCCAAAAATTACAGGTGTGGTGTCAGGTGATGTGAGGGTATAGGAAAAAGTCATGATGGTGATGCACCAATGCCTGACAATTGGGAAATGTTAATGTCGCTTAAAGAGCACTAAATTAAGAATGGTTAAGCAGTAATAATAGTGTCCTTAAAGATAGAGACTCTGAGTTCTTCTAAGTTATATTAGTTTCCTGTTGCGACTATACCAAATAACCACAAACTTAATGGCTTAAAGCAACACAAATCTACTATCTTACAATTGTGTAGGTGAGAAAATAGTCCTACAGGGCTAAAATCATGGTGTCAATAAAGTTCTGTTCCTTCTAAAGAGCACTGAGGAAATATGTTTCTTGCCTTTTCCAGCTTCCATAGCTGCCTGCATTCCTTTGACCACATCACTCCAATCACATCACTATCATCATTGCATCTCCCTCTCTTCCTTTGGCTCTCCTGCCTCCTTCGCTCACCTGTTAAGGACAACTGTGTCCCCATCCGAAATCCTGAACTTAATCACAATTGCAAAGTCTCTTTTACCATGTAAGGTACCACATTCATGGGTTTTTGTTGGCATCTTTGGGGGGGCCATTATTTCACCTCACCCCAAAATTATATCTCTAGTATGTAGTATAGTGTATGGCACAGCACAAACACTCAATAAAATGTCCGTTAAATACATTTAAAATATAGTTAACCCTTGAACAACACAGGTTTGAACTGTACAGGTCCACTTAAAACTGGATTCTTTTCTTTTTTCAATAAATAGTGTAAATGTACTTTCTCTTCCTTATAATTTTCTTAATAACATTTACTTTTCTCTAGCTAGCTTTATTGTAAGAGTACAGTATATGATATATACAACATACAAAATATGTGTTAATTTACTATTTGTTGCTTCCAGTCGACAGGAGGCTATTACTAAACTGTTAGGGAATTAAACATTACATGTGGATTTTTGGACATGCAAGGAGTGAACACTCCTAACCCCTGCATTAAGGAACACCTGTTGTTATAGGTGTCTAAGATATTTCTAGACTGTACTACAAGATGTTCATGCGTTATTCTATTTAGTCATCATCAAACCCAAATGAAGGAGTTAAAGACTCGAGTGGTTAAATAAGTTGATTAAGGTCACGTACGTGGTCAGTTGTGGTCAAGAAACAAACACAGACCTGTAATGATCTCAGAGCCTCTGTTGTTACCACTACTTTGTTCTAATTCACTGAACATCACTGGGTTTCATTTTCCATCCGTAAAAATGAAAAAATGAAAGGAACAGAGCAGGTGATCTCTGAGGTCCTTTCCAGTTTGAGGAATATCATTATGTCTACATTCAAATGGCTTTTAAAACATGAAACCTACATGGTTGTCCTTGGAATGACTTAAGGTATCACTGGTGATAGCAAAAAGAAATGAAAAAATGATATGATTTCCTTTGACTATGCCTGCTCCCGGTCCTTTCTAGCTGCTAAAATGGTATTAAAATTCAAAATCACTAGCTTAGTTTGTATAACACCCTATGTGTCCTTCTCTACAAACCCCCTTCCCAAACTCCAATGTGATGTTCTTTAAAATGGCAGAACAGTGTAGAAATTTCATTGAGAAGCACCTAATATAAAGTAGAATGCTAGCTAACTAAATGCAGAACAAATGATAAAATTAAAGCATTCTGATTTAAAATCCCAATAAAGTAATGTCAAATATCCACTAATAAATGCCAATAGTAGTTAAATGGGAGCTTTCTGATTGACGAAATGCATAATGAGGATTGGAACGATCATACCTGAACTCAATGATCAATCTTAGCATTACTGAAAGGGGAAAGTCAGACATTATTTATCTCATGATGTCATGCATTAGGAGTGTAAACAGAACCTCTGAAATATTATTGCCTAAAAAGATTTCACAGGGACCACTGAATTTCTAATATCTAACTACAGTTCTCCAGGAACAGAAGGACAAGGAAGATACCAGGCCAATCAGAATTTTAAATACAACTTATTAAATTTACCCAAGAAATCAATGGCATGGGGGGAAAAAAGAGAGGGGATGAGTTACTGAACAAAAGTAATTTTTAGAGATAAAATCCTCTAAATGTGATATGTGAACCTCCTTTAGGTCCTGATTCAAAGTAAGTATAAAAAGACTTATTTGAGCAGGTCTACTTCCAGCCAGGAAGGCGAATCAAAGATTTCATTATCTTCCCCAAATAGAAAACTAGGAAACGAGAGTGGAGGAGTGAAATGGCTATTTGCAGTCATTGGCCAATGTGTACAGAAAGGTTCTAATCCCTGAGAGAAAGGAAATAAGAGATGATTCTCAGGATCATACTTGCTTTCTGCCTGAACGCATGTTGCAGACTGCCGAGGAGGGTAGAGGTCCCCAGCAGAGCATGGCAGACTTGCTCAGTTAAGGAGAGAGATCAGATTTCTGGGAGACTTAAGCGACTGGAAGGCACAGGGCAAAGTTCTGGGAGCAAGGACCTGTGCAGAAAAATAGCTTCAGAGGCCCATTGAGTCTTAGCTGAATACTAAGATCTGCGCCCATAGGGCAGAAATTCAGGAGTCTCGGCAAGCAGCGCCTCAGAAGCTATGGACTAAAGCAGTGGTCGGCAAACTCATTAGTCAACAGAGCCAACTATCAACAGTACAACAGATTTAAATTTCTTTTGAGAGCCAAATTTTTTAACTTCTTCTAACGCCACTTCTTCAAAATAGACTCGCCCAGGCCGTGGTATTTTGTGGAAGAGCCACACTCAAGGGGCCAAAGAGCTGCATGTGGTTCGCGAGCCGCAGTTTGCCGACCACGGGACTAAAGGGTTCATGGAGCTCACACAGGGCTTGGAGGTGTTCTGATTCTCAAGAGACAAGGTGGAGTCTTGTTGATCACTTCAGGTGTTCAGTACAAACCAAGAAAGGTTACAGCTTAGGAGGGGGGCTAAAATATTCCTAAAGTATAACCACTCTCAGGAAAGTTTTTAAAGTCTAAGGAGGATCAAAATGGACATTAAACTGCCCTAGCTGGTTTGGTTCAGTAGATAGAGCACCAGCCCACAGATTGAAGGGTCTGGGTTTGATTTCTGTCAAGGGCATGTACCTCGGTTGCAGGTTGCAGGTTCAATCCCTAGCCCTGGTCAGAGTGAGTGTGGGAGGCAACCAATCGATGTGTCTCTCTCACATCGATGTTTGGCTCTTTCTGTCTCTCCCCCTCCCTTCCACTCTCTTTAAAACTCAATGGAAAAAATATCCTTGGGTGAGGATTAACACACACACACACACACAAATGAACATTAAACTGAACTAAACACCAGAAGAAAGACCAACACTCTTTAAAGGACAACTAAATCCAAATACTTTATGGTACAATATTCACAAGGTCCAGCATAGAACACAAAATTATTAGACATCTCAAGAAGCAGGGAAATGGGATTCATAATCAAGATTAAACATTTTCAATAGCAACAGAACAACACATCATAGAGATGATGTAACTGCAGAGACATTAAAAAGCTATTTTAACTACATTCAAATATTTAACAAAACACATGAACATAGAGAAAATGTAAGTGAGATATATAAAAATAAAACTTTGAGAATTAAAACAACAACATGATATCTAAACTGGAAAGCATTAGACACTCCAAAGGAAAAAAAAAAGTGAAATCGTAGAAACATTAATAAAAATTATCCAAATGAAGCAGAAGGGGAAACATATCTTTAAAAAACGAATGTATCTCAGTGGTCTGAGAGACAAGAGCAAGTGGTCTAACATATGTGTATTTGAAGTTCCAGAAGGAGGAAGAAGAATGACAGAATAAAAATGTTAGAGGAAATAATGGCTGAAAATTTTCTGAATTTGAAGATACACAAAACTCAATGGACTCAAAGAAGGATATATATGGAAAAATCCACAAACAAAAAAACCTCATCAGGGCACATGAGAATTAAATTTCTCTAGACATGTCCCTTACTCGAACAAGGGTAAGAAATCAAGGGTAAGTAAGTATGTGAGCCAGCAAACAATAGAACAATGTCTTTAAAGTGTTAAAACGGGTGAGGAGGGGGAACCCCTATCAATCTAAAAACCTAAATCCAGCAAAA
Source organism: Cnephaeus nilssonii (assembly GCF_951640355.1). Taxonomy (NCBI): domain Eukaryota; kingdom Metazoa; phylum Chordata; class Mammalia; order Chiroptera; family Vespertilionidae; genus Cnephaeus; species Cnephaeus nilssonii. Next base: position 59,098,119 of record NC_137085.1, on the reverse strand, counting down.
ATATCTTTCAAAAATGAAGAAAACATCAAGGCTTTTTCGGAGAAACAAAAATTCTGAGAGAATTTATTTCCACCCAATCAATCTGTATTACATGGTTTATTAGAGGAATTTCCTTGTGAGGGGAAGAAAAAAAAAAGATATCAGAGAAAATCTGGGACCTTCCTAAAGGAATGAAGCAAAAAAGCAATGGCAAGTATCTAGATAAATATTTTAAATGTTTGCATTTTTATTTTACTTAAGAGATAACGCAAAACTAGTAACAATGTATTATGGAGTTTATAATATATGCATGTTTATCAAGTAAAATACTAACAATGTATTGTGAGATTATAACACAAACACAAGAGTCAAAGGACAGAATGATAGAAATGAAAATAGATTGTTGTATGTTTCTTTCATTATACATGCAGTGGTATATTTTTTTAATGTGCAAATTTAAAGATGAATACTGTAAGCCTATAGCAACCACTAAAAACTAAATCAATAACCTTTAAAGCCAATAGCAGCCATAAAATAAAATCATGAATTTATATAATATTATTAACCAAGGTTACCCCAATAAATTTAATTTTTAAAATTCTCAATTAATGCAAAAAAAAGGGAAATAAGAAACAAAGAAAGGATATGATGAATATTTTAAAAATAGCAAGATGGTTGACTTAAAACCAACCAGATCAATAATCATCTTAATTGTGAAGGATGTAAATTACAACAAAAGCAAAGGTTTTTATAATAAAAAAAGGAAGAGCAACTATGTACTGTCCACAAGATAAATCTTAATGTAAAAGGATGGGGGGGAAAATACCACAAAAACATAAACCATGATCATGACAGCAAACATCTTATTCGTTCTTGTTTGCTTGTGTTTTTAATGAGGTGATGCTGTGCAGTAATTCCTAGAACCAGCCGGGTCTAACAGATGAGCATGTGCCACTATTACTAGTAAAACTGAGCAAGAAAGAATGTTAGTAGACTTCAAACTGAAAGTACACATGGGCAGATAGGCAGAGGTTTGCGTTTTATTTGCTATGAAATTCAAGCTAAATGAGACATTCTGATGGTGTTCAAAACAGGGCCCTACGCCTCTGCAGTTTGACCTCTTATCTGTATATATGAAGCCGTTTCAGGCCTCCTCCTTGGCAACAGAGAGCCTGTCCAAAAAGTGTTCACTGAGAATTAGAAAGAGTAGGCCAGGGACGTTCTGAAAAATGATTTCATACTTTGGGTTTATTCTGGGTTTCCCTGAGTTTCCCAGGTAACCATTTATTATAAAGTCTTGGCATCTTTTGGGTTAAGTTATAGGGCAAAATGCTATAAAATTAGTGGAGCACAGCTCTTTTGAGGTCTTTGAGTGTATCAAGCAGTTCAAGCCAAGCTTTGGCTTGGGTACCGCTACTAGCTCCTCTACTCCCGCCCTCTCTGATTACCCTGCCATGGAAAAGCAGTGGAATAGCAAAGTTTTCACTGAATCATCAGAATATAGTTCACCACTGGGGAGAACAGAGGGAAAACTTTCTTCACGAGTCCTAATATTAATTCCTATCTCTTTAGCAAGGTTCATGATGAAGGACTTAATCTGTAAATTTTTCCTGGGAACTCTGGAATACAGAGTTTGACAAACAAAAAAAACTGTGTACACGAGACATTTCTACCTCCTGGAAAAATAGGAGCAGAACAGGAACTTCAGGAGAAATATTGATAATGCTCATGTCAACCCCACTCCCCACTCTTTTTGTTGTTGTTAATCCTCACCTGAGGATATTTTTTCCATTGATTTTTAAAGAGAGTGGAAGGAAGGGAGGGAGGGAAAAGAGAGAGAGAGAATGAGAGAGGAGACATCAATGTGGGAGAGACATCGATTGGATGCCTCGACTCAGGTACATGACACTGACCAAGAATCTAACTAGCAATCCTTTGGTGCGCAAGCTGATGCTCTAACCACTGAGCAACATTGTCCAGGGCTCCATTCCCCACTCTTGAACAAAGAAAGGCAGAGTAGTAAATCCTTGCCAGCCCCTGAGAGATAGACTAGCTGTACCAAGGCATAGGATTATTAAGCACATTGCAGAATAGAGATTCAATTGGGAATGGAAATTATGTCTCACAGGCTGATATTGCACCATGACCCAGCCTCTGAAGAAACTAGCATGAACTCCTCTATAGCAAGAAAGACTTCATCTATGTACAAACTTTCAATTTCTGTACTTTCAAATTCATAAAGTGATGCCCCAAAGCAAAAGACTGTGGACACTGCCTGCCACCACAGATGCTGTTATTGGTCACGTTGGTCATTTTAGGCTCAACCATCTTTTGGTTTGTTAGTCTACACTGTGATGGTTTCTATTTCTATTATGTCTGACAAGTGCTTAATTTTTGATGAGTACAAAGGCACTGAGAACTTTGAACGCGCCACTAATAAGAGGTAAAAATGACAATGGAACAAATTCAAAAGTTAAAAAATATATATATCAAAGTGGCAAGAAGATGTCAGATGACCACAGATTTGTCGGATGAATCATTCATCAGTAGAAACATTTTTGAAGGATACAGAGCAAATCATGCAAAGTGTATGCTTCTGGGCCTAAGCAAAGGAGAATAGCCAGCAAAAGACAAGGAAAAGCGACTGATGAAATGGAATAGTTAGCCTTAATATGAAAAGCCTATTACCCTAATATTAATTCAGAAAAAGACCATGAGGGTGTTAGAGAGTTTAGCTATGAAATTCTGCTGCATAAAACTTTTTGTCTCAATGTTTCCACCGGTTCCATTGTTTCCAGGCCTATTCAAGTCTGCACTACGTCAGAGTAAGTGTGGAAAAGGCTGTCCGTGTGAATACTGTACTGCTAAGGTATTCCTGGCTTCACTTGCAGAGGTCCTGGGGTCAGAGAAGGTGGGGCATACGTGGAGGATGGTCATGCTGCAATAGAATTTCCATAGGAGTAAAACTGGTCTACTTTTTCAAAAAGATGCCCAAATAGAGCACACATTAGCACAAAAGAACATAACATGCCTGGTTTTAAAGTGTAAGTAAACCCTTAATCATGAAGGTCTTAGGAACAGCCACTTGGAGCCCATCCTTGGTGAAAGCAGATGTATCTGGGATGGATGAAAGCTGTCTTTCCCATCTTTCCTGGTTTTCTAATGAAGGTCATGACTGGAGATGGTCCACTGCAGACAGACGTCAACCCCAATGGGGATGAGAGCAGTGGCAGTTCTCAGCAGGGCACTGGGCCCCCAGTTTTGGACGTGACAACGCAGAAGGAACAGGAAACCATAAGGGCAGCAGAGTCCCTTGGAACCATAAGAAGATTTTAGGAAAAGAGCTGAAAAGAAGGGCCTATGTATTCTTCCCAATTCTACCCTTTAGCACAGAAGGGGGCGAGTTGGCAGACAAGAAATCCCAGGGCCTCCCTAATTCCGCCTCCAAGGCTGGTGTGGTTCAGTGAAGAAGGGCTCTCACATGCCCACAGGGGGAGTGAATAGGAGTTTAAAGTGCTCAAAAGGTGCTTTCGTTGAGCGATAGGTGTGTACTGAAGCACTGGAGTGAAGTGAGAATTCACTGAACATAGTTATTTCATTCTCGCTAAGTAATAGAATTCCTTTGAGGGTCTGAACCATCCTTGTTTAGCCATAATGGGTGTATCTGGGAAAACAGTTACAAGCAAACTGAAATGGATATGAATTGAGACACAGTGAGCTAAGCTGATGTCTGTATGAAAATAAATAGGAATTTGGGGGGAAGGGTATAAGAGGTACATGAGCTGGAGAGGAAAGGGAAGAACAATTAATGAGTTGGAGATGGCAACATGGGGGAGCAAAATTCCTAGTTTCAGGAATCAACACAATACCTTAGAAGAAACATGTCAAGTTCCCATTTAGATTTTATATTGCACAATCCTAGTCCCAAACTTCAGTGAAGACTGCCATACACAGTTTTGAGTCCGTATACTTTATTTTTTATTTTTATTTTTTAAATATATTTTATTGATTTTTTTACAGAGAGGAAGGGAGAGGGATAGACAATTAGAAACATCAATGAGAGAGAAACATCGATCAGCTGCCTCCTGCACACCCCCTACTGGGGATGTGCCCGCAACCAAGGTACATGCCCTTGACTGGAATCAAACCCGGGACCTTGCAGTCTACAGGCCGACGCTCTATCCACTGAGACAAACCGGTTTTGGCGAGTCTGTATACTTTAAATAAAAAGGGATTAGGGTCATACCCAGTGGGATGATATGATGCTGGAAAGGAACAGAAAGGAAAGTCCAGGATGGCCTAAAGACTTCATCGCACGTAAGAATTCAGAGTCAAAGCTCACTAACAGAAAGCCTCACTATCATGACCACCATGGGTGTGCATACACACACACACACAAACACACACACACTCTCCTTACCACAACCACCATCGTCACCATTTATCATCATCACCAAGAACACCAGATGTACCACTGTATATTTCCTGGGGTTCAAACCAATTGTCAAGGGAGAAGTAGCCCAAACAACAGGAGATCTTGGACAGAGCCAGGAGGAGCTGAAATCTGGGTCTGCACTCTGATCTCATTGCCACTCTAAGGACAGCACAGTTCCAAACCCTCGTTGGTTTTTATTTTTACTCCATTCCTCTTAATAGCCTCCACAGCAATTCTGAGAGATGAGAAGAAAAGTCTTAGAAAAAAAAAATAGACCTTGAGGCAGCAAACTGTCCTCTATTAAGGAGCTTCCCCTAATACTTCAGGGAGAAATGTTTATTGCTTCTAGTTCTGGCAGAGCCACTGTATATGTAAATATATTTATTTCCTATTTCCTATTAGTATGGGAATAGGATGTAGAAATCTTCAGCTACAATTGCTGATATTTAGAGCCTCTGATAGGTCAGATAACCAAAAACATCTAGAAGTCAAGGTGTGTTGGGTATCTCACACATATCAAACTGCAAGAAACTCTCCATTGTCAGAGACAAATCTTTTATCTAAAGAAGGTTTCTGAAACTCATTCAGGGACTTGTAATTAAATTTTTTTTGCTTTTGTTTTTTGCTTAAGCCCTGATGGAATGCAGAATCTGATATGGAATCTAACAAAGATGGATAAACCCTACAGCTTTGATGTCATCTGGATTTTTGTGTAGGGTGTGCAGCTAGATCATTTCCATGATCAAAGTGCCTCATTACGTGTACCCACCAGACATCAGAAAGACTGACTCAGCCACGTGGTCTATTTCTTCAGGTTTTCACAAGACAGCCTGTAAGTCTTATCTCCTGCATAAACTATGGCCAAAAACATTGTGTTTGTATCCTAAGTATTTTCCAACAGGCATCTTTTTGCTCTAATACTTTTGCAAAACATCTTGCTTTTCACAATAAGTTGACTCAGAAAATCAATATACCCATTGGGTGTTTACAAATCAAATATGTATTTAATGTAACCAGGAAACTTACTCTTTATGGAAACCCTAGCAAACACACACACACACACACACACACACACACACACACACACACACACGTGTAAATAATAGCCCCAATTCATTGGTTCTATAAGTTTGCATGTAAGCACATTTTACTAAAGTCAACAATCTCTATATGCTTTAAAATTTGGACATTTATTTATTTTTGTTTTGTTACTAATTAATTACTAAACTACCCATGATTCTTTCTTCCCCCCCTCAAACCCCTGTTAAACTAGAAGTCCAAAATCTCATAGCAAATCTCAGCCACAATACACACAGGTATCCCATTGGCATTTCTCTTCCTTTATATAACAACTTTCTAATTGGCTTAAGTATAGAATAATTGTGTCACAAAAGAAAAATTCCCCTCACCATTAAACTTAAACTCTGGACTATTAACATTAACTGAAGACTGACTCCTCCAAACCCCTAACCTGAGATTAAGTGTGTGCTAATCTATCACTGTATCAGTCAAGAAAAGCGCTCTGCTGCTGCCCCAGCCTTCACACTGCACAGAATCAGTTCATATATATTTCCCATTTGGGGTTTTTGGGCAAAGTTCCATTGAGGTCTCGTCCAGGAAACTCCCCCAGGGCTTTAAGGGTCATAAGTCCTGCAGGTTTATGATGGTTTGGTTTTAACTTCTGACTACACTGGGCAAAGATTTCACATACCTGATGATAGCAAGCCTTACTGTGGGCCAAAAAGCTCTGCAATCCAATTGGTGGTAAGTCCTGCTAATTCCCTAAAGCCTAGCAAGGAAGCTGAGGAGGAGGATAAAACACACACAAAAAAAATAGAATTGTTGCTAGGCATACAGAATCTGGCCCTCTGAAAGTGTTAGAGGATTGACTTGTGAAAATGTATGCTTGTGAATTTTTATAGAGAGAGTGTGTCTTGAGAATTCCATGGCCCTGCTGCACTTGAAGATGGTGTCCCCTGAGATCACTTTGCAAATCTTGGGGAATCAAAGACTTGAATCTTGGAAGCCCTAACCAATAAGAAGGAACCATAGGACCAGCCAGAGCTCTTTGGCTTTTGACAACGTCCTAACATCCTTCCCTCACATCCTTTCTCCTTCAAGTCTACCTGGTCCTGCTGAAGGGCTGAAGGCTCTTTCATGTCTAGAAATTCGCCTTCTAAAAAATACCTTTGAGTGGTGTTTGTGGTTCTGGCTAATGATCTTAATCCTGTATTTGTTTTACTTCTTTCAGCAAGAAAGAAAAAGCACAGACAAGTTTATTTATAATTATTTCTTCTTCCTTTCCTTCAGATTATACTTGGACTAAATCATCAACATATAGATTAGCAGGAGCCCCTTTGCAAAGACAGCTAAGTGTTCTCTGACAGAACTGTGCTACATCCAACATACTGTCAACATGTCACCTCACCTACAGCCTCCCTCTCCCAGCAATAACCTGTAGTCACGCCCATAGCCACTGAAATATTCCACATTTCTTTTAGGCAGTGAAGGAGATGGGTTTTAACCAGTAAGAAGATGTGTTTTAATCATATCTAATGCAATGTTTCACATGATAGAATGAGCCACAGACAGACAAACTCTACTACCAACAGAGGTTTTGTTTTTTTAAATTTTGATTTATTATTATTTTTTTCTGCATGCTTTTAGCATTGTTGTTAAACATTTGAACTTTTTGGATTCACTTCGCTGGTTGTGGTGGTATTTTTTTTTAAACCCTTACCTGGGTAATTAATCAGTAAATATTTATTGAATTCTCCCCAGGGTTCAGCCTGTGCTACAAATTGTAGAAAATATATTAGCCATGGAGGATATTTTTGTTCCCCTTACAAAGTTCATAATTAAGATAGGAAAAGAGGGCTAATAGCATGAAGCAACAACACCTGCACATAAGGTGCTATATTATGAGGGTCAAGTTACCCAGTTCATCTAGTATCAATGGTTCAGAACTTCTGGGCTCAGCAGCACTTTAAAGCTCAGATGAAGGGTCTGTAGTCTCTCCCCCAACCGCCGCCCCCCCCCTTCCCCAAAATCTGCACATGGTTCATACAAATAAAATTTCACATTGAATCCAAAGGGGAGGGATATGGTCCATGAACTTCCTGAAATCCATTCATGAATGCAAGAGCAGTTTATGGATCTCTCTCTTAAGAAATATAGAAGTTCAGAGGAGAAGGAGCTCATTTAATTCAAGAGGAAGTTAAAGGTAGTTTAGGAAAGGCATTGGGATTTAAAATTTACCTTGGATGGTAGATGATATTTAGAAGGGAAAGGAAATGAATCTTTATGAGAGACATAGTATGTCATCTCATTTCATCAACAGAATAATTCAGTGAAGAAAGTACCATGTCCCTCATGCTAGAGAAATAGAGACTGAGGAAACTTAATAAATTGCCTAAGGTTACTCTCAGCTAATTAATTAGTTCCTGAGTTGGCTGGAAACTCATGTCTGTATGAAAACAAATCCTCAGCTATTTCCACTACACACTCTATTGAGGAGGGAGACAGTAAATCTTCTGTCATCTAATGACTATGTCCTCTAGTGTGCAGACATGACCTGATGAAGAGATTGGGGGTGAGGAATAAAACTCCTTTCAAGCTCTCGAGGAAAATTAAGTTGAATGAGACCATGATTGAGATAGGTACTCTATTATTATTATATTACCTACAAACTGAGGACATCTAGTAAAAATGGGTATGAATGATGGTGAGTTTTTTTTTCAAACCATTATAAGTTTGGTATGGTAGGACAGAATTATTGTTTTCAATGTTCTGCTCTCTCCCTGTAATAGGATAATGTCAATTTTCATGTGAGTTGCCTATACTTTCGAGTAAGCATCTCCACCCTATTGACCTTGGTTTTAGCCTCATAAAGTAACTAGCAGCCCGTTTGCACGAAGATTCATGCAATAGACCTTCATTCACCTGGCTGCCTGCACCAGTTTTCTGCTGGCACCAGGGACCCAGGCCTTGGCTGTGGCCACCGCCTTCTGCCTTCTTTCAGGGTCGGGGCTTGGTCCCGGGCGGTGGCCTTGGGCTTGGCTGCACCCCAGCCTCCCTGCTACAGATTGTAGGAGCCAACCCCCGGTGGTTGCCTGCGATCCGTGCAGGCTCCCTGCTGGTGCCCAAGGCCGGGAAAGCCTCCGCCCGAGGCTTTCCCGGCTTTGGGCTTGGCCGCACCCCAGCGTCCCTGCAACGGTTTCCGGTTTCCTGGTGGGCGTGGCTGGTGGGCGTGGCTGGTGGGTGTAGCGAAGGTATGGTCAATTTGCATATTACTCTATTATTAGGTAGGATTGTTTTAACCAATGGATTGTGCGGGAAATATCAGTGTGCCAGTTCAGAGCATAGCCAGCAAAGTTTTCTCATACTCCTCATCTTCTGCTGTAGACAGTGGCTGTCCCTTCAGGCTGGATCACAGAATGAGCAGATATATGGAGCAGGTATGAACCCAACCTGTAGCCTGGAGGCAAATTCAACTGAGCACAGTCAAACCAACAGTGCTTCAAATGACCAGTGGAAGTGTGAATGAGAACTAAGTGTTTACTGTGGTAAGTGACTGAGATTTTGAGGTTGTTTGTTACCACAGAAAACCCTGACTTTTGATAGTTGGTCAAGCATGGCCTCAAGAATTTGAAACCAACCAAGAGTCTAAGTGTCACCAGAGAAACTCAAATGGTATCAATGAGCCTTGGCCATGTCAATCAGTTAGATAGAGGGCTGTTCTGATACACCAAGGTTGTGGGTTTGACCCCCAGTCAGGGCACATAACAAGAATCAACCAATGAATGCATAAAAAAGTGGAATAACAAATCAATGTCTCTTTCTCTTCCTCTCTCTCTCTCTCCCCCTTCCTTCTCTCAAATCAATAAATTAAACATTTTAATTTAAAAAAAAAAAAGCAAATGACGTCAAGGAAAATTCCAAAACCAAACTGAAGTAACCTGGTTGCGTCAAGACAGGAATAACACAGATCAGACAGGATTCTTGGCTCTTTCTTTTCCATCCTGGCAGTACAGGCCTCAGCCTCCAGGGAGATAGTGGAAGGCTAAGTGCCATTTGAGGATAATGTGCTTGATGAGACAGTCATCACTAAACTTGAGAATCTGATTTGATGGTGAGTTTTCTCTTCTCTTTCTCATTCTCAGTGTGGAGGAAGTAGGATGGATACAAGACAGGAAAATATCAGGAAATGGAAATCTCTTAAGCAGTTCATAAAATTGACACCCAGGTTCTAAATAAGAGTATGCGATACTTTTGAAGAGAGAGAGAAAGAGAGAGAGAGAGAGAGAGAGAGAGAGAGAGAGAGAGAGAGAGAGAGAGAGAGAAGCATACACGTTCTGGGTCCTACAAATGATTTCCGTGAGAACACTGTTTCAGTTATTGGCCACACAATGTCAATGGCAACCCTGACAAGGTCTAATTAGCATCCTGTCATATGTAATTCTCTACTGAGAGTTTTGTAGATGATGGAGTCCCAGTGAGCAGACAGATGACCACTGACTTCTCATTAGCACAACCCCAAAACCTAATTACTTTAATGCATTTAAAAATCAGTCTGTGGTCTCAGCAAAATAAAAATAAAATGTAAAATACTGTACACTTCTTATTTGATCCTGCTTCTTAGCTGTGCTGTTCTAGTAAAACAACAGAGGACCAAAGTTTGGGTGAAAGAGAAGCGGAGCAACAGGAACAAACGCACTCACACATATCTTTTGATTCCGCCCAATTGAACGCAGCCTGAAATCACCAATGCTCAGGAGACTGACACTTGTGAAATTTGGGTTTTGTAAAGGAAGCTGTTAGGACTGCGGTTTTGGCTACAGGACTCTGCTGGGCTTCAGCAGCTCAAGTGCTGGAGGCCAAGCCCTGTCCCAGTGCCAAATATTTGTCCACACTCTGCTCCCATGCAGTGAAGACTCAGCTCTGTCAACATCCCTGGGCGTAGAGGAAGGTACTCCTCGTCCCATCCCACATGGGAGAAGTGTCCCTGGTCATGAAGTCACAGAGGCCTGAACACACATGCTTGAAGTGAGCTGCAGTGCTGATCCTCAGGGGAGACAGGGAAATTGGTCCACATCCCACAGTAACTGACCCTGCGCAGGGAGAGCACAATCTGCTCTCAGGATTGTGTGCCTTTTCCATTCAGGTGTTTCTAAGCTCTGCTATTAGATCATTATAATTTACAGAATCTCCCTACATAGGTGAATGGGTTGAAAGATCAGATGGTTTCATCAATGTAGTCTTTCTGTCAATGCAGTCTACCCAGACAATGAGAAACTTTGTTACAGGAAATCTATTCCTCAATTAGAGTCTCCCCGCCTTAGAGAACTAGTCCCAGCTGAATAGACCTTTCTTTCCTGTCAGGTACATGATGCGTTATCTACAAGGATATCAACATAACCATATTTTGGACTAAAGGGCTTTTTACTTTTAAGGAGTGAGGACTGGGAGAAAGTCGAGTTTAATGTGGCATCTGGCTTAAAGGCCCTGATTCAATCTCTCCCAACAATTCAACAAAATACCTATAAAGACCCAGAAAAAATACAAACATTCCATTACCCAAATTGGAACTAAATAACCTATTTTCAGAATCTAGGACCAATTTCTATTAAGTGCAAGAAGGCAAAATGGTATTAAAAACACAAGCCATGATTCCTTGGGCTATAACCACCAGAAGCAGAGCTCGCTTCCCCCTCTCACTGGAAGAGTAGATAGAGGCAGGTAAGAAGCCCTGCCCCTTCTCAGTATTCAATCCCTGGCTCAGAAATGCAAGCTATGTACTGATTGGGTAACCCAGGCTATCTCCCTATGTGGGTGATGCTCTTTGAGGCCTGGTGCCATCCTCTGTCCACTTTTCACCCCGGCCATCACTCTTTTTTCTATATCCAGTCATAGGTGGGAATTTCCAGAAAAATGCATGGGAGGTGCAAACCCCCAAAGTAAATTACAACAGGTAGGGTGGCATCCCAAAAGTAGTCCCAGGAACAGTGCGTACTTGGGAGTATAGCCCTTTAGGATCTCCATCAGGGTCAGTGTTAGGAGGCAGGCGTGAGATGTGATGAAGTGTTGGTCTAACAGGAGCATTTGAGCTTTCTCAGCTAGAGTTTGAGAATGGGTCTAGAAGCTATGCATGATAACATGCTATTCGGTTGTCCATTTGAAGAATGAGGTCGATGGCAAAACCACAAACATTGTCTTTGGGAAATGGCATATTTCTCCTTCTTTAAAAATAAGAAAGGGGGGAGGTAATTACTAACATCAGACCTATAAAAATATCAGATGGAGAAAAGGAACCCTAAATCTAAAGATATACAGGATGAACCAAAATTTGAAAATGATCCTATATAACAAAAGCCTAATACACTAAGTGTCCAACCATTCATTCAACCAGTCCCTATGACATGCACTGACCACCATGGGGCAGATGCTCTGACCAGTAGGTTAGCTTGCTGTTGGGGTCCTGCAGATTGGGACTGGGCGAGATGAGCCTGACACGCCCTGGAGCCAACCTCCAGCAGTCCCTCCCTGGCAGGCCAATCTCCCAGGTCCCTCCCTGGTCTCTAAAATATTTCTTCTAATTAATTTCCTTTCAATGTGCATGAATCCGTGCACCGGGCCTCTAGTTTAATATAATAACCAGAAGGAATTTTTAGAAAACCATCTCTCATACCCAGTAAGAATATAAGGAGGATCAGAAAACTCGTTGAAAATTGGCAAAAGTGATAATCCATCAAATGAGAGGAAATGAATGAAGAGAAAGTAAGATAGAGACTGCCAAGAAGTGAACATTGAATAGCAAAACTTCAATATATATTAGAAATAAATAAAAAAATTGACAATAACCAAAAACTAAAATTGTTTAAAACAGCATCAACTATTCAATACTAGTAGATATTTGTTGCACATGCAATAGAAAGGTCTAAAATAATGCTGACTTAGTTATGACCTCTCCAAAAATACTAGGTCATTCAGTGCAACTAACTGGAGGAAAGAAATAAACTCTTCAATAGCTATTTGAGTTTGCCCTCCCTTTTGGTGAATGTTGTATGGATACTCATAGTGGAGGAGAGAGACATAAAGAAACAATTTGGTGTGCGAACGGGATGACTAGAATAGACACACCTCTCTCTAACTAGTGGGTTTCAGATCAGTGTGTTTTCCTAGGCCCAGGTGGAAATGAGTTTATGCTCAATGCGGCACTTATTTTTTGTATTGAGGCAGCACATTTTTATCAAGGAATAGCCAGCAGCACCTTATAATAATTTTCTTAGCAAATGGTGGGGGGGGGGGGGACGGGGGGGGCGGGGGGACCCAAACAGTGATTCCCACTTCATGGTTTGATAGGAAAAATATTTGGAGGATATCCATGAACATCTGGTGAGTCAACCAGCACAAGCAGCCTGCAAGAATTTGCATGGACAGCCCTGTTCCTGGGTGGGCAACTACACTTTCCATGTTGTTACGCATCTATGTTTAGTCCCTGGCTTCATGTTAGATATGATTTATTCTGAACTCCTTATTATGCCTCTCCCACAAATCAAATCATGCTACAGTTCACACTTAATTGAGGTTGAAATACTTCCAAACATGTTTGGTGCTTGTTAACTTCGTTATTTGAGGTTAACCAAAAGACAACGATGAAAACCTTTTCCACCAGCCTCTAAAGACAAATAGACAAAGTGCTAAAAGAATGACATCCAGCATCAGAACCGTAACAAATAGCATCAATCAGAGCACTGAAGGCCGGCCACATCCCCAGCTGTGCGTCTGTCAGGCCCCATAATCTCAGAAGGGCTGGGCTGGAGCAAAGGGCCAAAGGCAGGCTTCCCAAGAGAGCCCAGCCACTGACTCATTGGCTGGTCCTCTTCCCCCTCAATTAGACTCCAACACACGCATGACCAGGAGGCTGGGCTGTTGGCATGGCCTCACCCTGGTTGCTGTCCTGCTGCCTGCACAGGAGAGAGGTATCCGAGTCGGTGGGTGAGCGATGGTTGGAAGGGCGTGGGTATGGGAAAGAGGAACAAAGATGAAGGACTTTGGAGTTGGACGCATGGTCAGTTTTGGTCTGCCACGTAACGGTTGTGTGATTTCATCTCCCTGAGCCTGTTTCTTCGGCTGGCAAATGAGGATATGAGTAGTCACCTTGCAGAGTTGTTGAGAGGAATAAGTAAGACAAAGAAAACAAGCACTTACCATTACAGTCAATAGCCAAGCCCCTTGGAGGGGTGAAGAGCTTGTAACTGGCAGCCTGGGGAATAGCTCAGCAAATAAATGGTGAGAACAACAGTGGTGCTTAAAGAATCAGAACTCTGTCTTTGGAGTCTAACACACTTAGGTTCAAACCTGGCATGAGCGCAGGGAAGACACTTAAGGCACCACCAAACACACACACACACACACACACACACACACACACACACACACAGTCTATCGCCTCTCCTATAAAGCAGGAATAATAGTAGTACCTACTTTTCTACTCTTGATGTAGGATTAAATGAGAGATTTGTAAAGTGCTCTGTGTAATACCTGGCATATCAGTAGAACTCCATAAACCAACTATAATATTTAAAATCATTAGTAAATGTAACTTGCTTTCATTTATATAATCTGATATGTATTTTATTTAACACATGAATACATAATAATACAATATAATTCTATTCTATATAATAAAAGTCTAATATGCAAATTGACCAGAGGAACCACCGGTCGCTATGATGTGCACTGACCACCAGGGGGCAGATGTTCAACGCAGGAGCTGCCTGCCCCCTGGTAGTCAGTGCACTCCCACAACGGGGGGCACCACTCAGCCAGAAGCTGGACTTACGACTGGCAAGCGCAATGGCGGTGGCGGGGAACACACCTAAGCCGTCAGTCAGACATCCTTAGCACTGCTGCGGAGGCAGGAGAGGCTCCTGCCACCACCGTTGCCCTACTTATTGGGTTAGTTTATTACAATAATAATTATTATTAGAATCATAGGAAAAATTGGTCCAGACATCAGGCCTTTACTTTATCCTACGTCCATCCTCTCAAAAAAATACATTTGCTTAGAAATATTAGCCACAGTGAGATGAATTACTCATCTAATGATGACACAAGAGGCTCTGAAAACTTTTTCAGGAACCACTAACTCTGTGTCATGGTCATGCTGATAGTACCTGGCATGACACAAGTCTACCCTTTAAGAGAAAGGAACCTCGGATACAAAATGATGTTGTGTGAGGGGTAATCCATTAAACCTGACCAGGCCACCAGATCTGCCTGGGAGAATTCTCAGAAAGCACAGAGGACAGGTAAGTGGCTAAACGCCCAAGGCCCTTCTCCTTACTGGCCCTGAGCACCAATCAGGGACCTCTAGGCCCCTATCACTGAGAGGCAAGAATACCAGTGAAATTCAAGTTCTTGGCAGAATCAAGCTTCAAGGGAAACACTAGCACATATTGCCTGTGCAGTCACTCAGGTCATCCAGGGGAAAGTCTCAAACTGCAGTCCAGTGAGTGAAGTGATGAAGGGAAGTCTGAAAGGCAATCCCAGAAGGCCAGATCTGATGGGCAGAAATTCGGCAAGCCCCAGCCAGAGGCAGCAGAGCAAGCCATGTGGGATCTGGGATTATTCTCTTTCCCAGGGTTCTATGTGAATTTTGAGGATTCTAATTTTTTTTCCCAGTGTGTTCAAAATTTAGTTATTTATGACCCCCAAAGGTGTAGATAATACCAACATGGTAGATCAGCCAGGTATAGTATGATTTTTCTCACATATCAGAAACACTTTTTAACATTCCTTTCTGGATCAATATGAAAATTTTGGTGCTATTTGGCATATGTGATACTTCTGTGAGTCAAAAACACGCAGTCTTGTTTTCTTGTTTACAGGACCTGCAGATCCAAATATCACGAATCATTTAAGAGAGTAAGAGAAGGTCTGTCAAGTGTTTAAATAATGTATATAAATGGTATATGTTCACATGCAAATAGAACAATGCAATGATGTTCAAAAGAGATCTATTCTGTTTCTACAGTGTACACTGCCGTGTTACAACCTCGCCTGGCACTGGACCTGGGCTGAGGCAGAAGTGTAAAGTACAGATGTGAGGGGAGGAGAAGACAGGTGGGTAAGTAAAACAAAACATGGGCCAGCAGAGGATCAGGTGTCCCCCTCTCCCCACTGCATTCCCTCCCTGAGGGGCAGCTCAAAATCCACATAAGCTGGAGAGGTCAGCATTTAAAAAGAAAAAGGCTGGCGCTCTAGTGAGCCACTGATGCCAGAGGTTGCAAGGTTCTCTGAAGTTCACACTAGGTGAAAATGCAAGGTCAGTGTAGCTGACACATATTCTAACAAACACCCCCTCAGCAAGCCACAAGCTTGCTTCTCCATTGTGAGCAAGTGAGGCTCTTTACAGCCTGGGGCAGAAATTCAAAAGATTTGTTAGATTTGAAGAAAAGACTGCAGAACAAATCCTTATCACAAAATATCCTTTTGGTACATAACAAAGTACATTAAACATTAATGAACTAAAAAGATCCAGAGACACTGACGCATGCAACAGACTGACTGATATATTTCAGAGGGGAGGATGGGGGCGGGGGGGGGGGGGGGGGGAGGGAAAGAGATTAGCCGATTAGCCAATCAATTCATATGCATATATGCATCAATGAAGGTCAGGGAAGGCCTGGGGGGAATGGGAGTGGGGTGGAGGGAGTAAATGGGGGTGGGGGAGTGGAGAGAAGCAGGACATCTGTATTACTTTCAACAAGAAAGATACATTTTTAAAAATTAGTAAACAAACAGAAACAACTAAAAAAAAATAGAGAATAAGGCAATGATATGAATGTTAAGAAAATGTCAAAGAACGACAATGAAAAATTCCTCTGTGGCTTGCTTTCTAACCCCACCCTTTCAGAAATTACACTAAAGAAAGGAGAACTGACAACATTCTGTATTTTGTAAAAATACTTCCCAATTTGAACAGAAACAGGTTGTGGGACAGAGTAGGCAGTTCAGGAAACAGTCAAGGAAAAGTTCATTTTAAAGGGTAGAATCTCATACTTTCCTGAAGGATCCAAGTCCCAGGCAAAGGGTGCTGGTTGGGATCTGAGCTCATTGAGGAACAACCGAAAACCATGAAGTCCCAAAGAAATGGGCCCTATGATATAGCATAATAGACCCTCTCTCTTTCTTTTTATTAATTTTATGCACTTAAAAAATCTTTATTGTTGAAAGTATTACATAGGTCCCCTTTTCCCCCCATTAACCTCTTCTAGCATACCCTCATATTCCCTCATAGCCCCCCACCCCCCAGGCCCTCAATATCCCATTGTCTGTGGGGGTTATGCATATATGCATACAAGTTCATTGGTTGATCTCTTCCCACCCACTCTCCCCTGCCTTCCCTAAAACAAAGAGAATTCAGGTCCTTTGACAAAGAATGCATCTACTACCAGGTCATTTCGCCCACCCTTCCCACTGCAATGCCTTCAGGTTACAGAAAAATGGACCTAAATCTGCATTTACCTCTCAAACTGGATGTGAGAGAAGAAGGAAAAGTAGTAGGGGCATGTACTCAGCCCCTCAGAGCAAAGAGAAGACTGGTTAGAGATACCAACATTATACATTAACTATAAACAAGAGGGGAAGTGGCATGGCAACTATACAAACATGCCGGGGGGGGGGGGGGGGGGGGACAAAGAAACACAAAAGACAGATGGTAAGTCCAATCTCTGACAATCTGTACCAAGAAACAGAATGATACTCCTATGAAAGCTTCGAGATAACATTTTTTTTAAATGTATGAATTCAATACAGGAAGAAAACAAAACTATAGAGTTAAAGTACATGCTGCAAAGCTAACAGGAAACTAATGGATTACCAAAACAAGAGTATAGCATATCTAATAAGTAAGTAGAATAAGAATTACCATATGATCCAGCAATTCCATTCTGTGTATATAGCCAAAAGAATTGAAAGCAGGAATTTGAACAGATATTTGTGTACCTATATTTGTGTACTGATATGCTTATAGCAGTATCATTCACTATAAACAAAATGTGGAAGCAACCAAAGTGTTCAAGAAATAAAGAAAATGTGGTATATACATACAATGAAATATTATTCAGCCTTAAAAAGGAAAGTTTTACATGCTATAACATGGATTCACCTATAAAACATACTAAGTAAAATAAATCAGTTACAAAAGGCCAAATATTTTATGATTCCACATATATGAGACTAGAGGCCCGGTGCACAAAATTCGTGCACTGGGGGGGAGGGGGGAGGGTGTCCCTCAACTTGGCCTGCACCCTCTTGGGGGATGCCTGATTGCCAGTTTAGGTCCCATTCCTGTGGACATCCCTCTCACAATCTGGAACTGCTGGCTCCTAACCGCTTCTGCCTGCCAGCCTGATCGTCCACAACTGCCCTCCCCTGCCAGCCCGATCGCCCACAACTGCCCTCCCCTGCCGCGACCCACCTCCTCCACTGGGACCCGTCACCTCTGCGCCACATATAGCCACAGGACCCCCAAGCCTCACCACGTGGAGCAGCCACCGGGCCCTGCCTTCGCTGTGCGCGTGGTCATCTTGTAGCAGCCATCTTGTGGCGGCCATCTTGTGACGATGTCACATGAGGGCTACCATCTAGACTTTTATTATATAGGATAGCTAGAAAAGTCAAATTCATTGAGACAGAAAGTATAACAGTAATGGCTAGAGGTGGGTGCAGCTGGGAATAAGGATTTATTGTTTAATGGATCTACTATTCAGAAATTCTAAAATATTTTTAACACTTTTCATTTAACAAATTTAATTTATCTCTCAGCCTCCCATCATTTCATGAACAAGAATGTGACAGGGAAGGACTTTGTATTGGGGGAAGGTGGGAACATTGACCTGTGACTCATCTCTCTCTGCTGGTTGTCCTTCTGAGGACTTGGTTCATGTGCCCATGGTCCCTGTAGTCTGGTGGCTTTCTCCTCTTCTCCCATTACATATATGAAGCAACACAGACCTCAGGGAAGCTGACCATGGCATCATCTGCCTGAATACATCAAGGAACAATTACCTTCTTGGTATCTTGACAGCTCCCTGCTCCAGATGCAGGAAACCGGGTGAAGTCGGCCTATAGAGAACCCCCAGCAAGCTCTGGTAGACACATGTAGATAAACACAGGCAAACAGTAATAGGAGGCCTGCATCTTGCTCCCATCCCTGAGCACAGATCAGGAAACTCTAGAGCTCTGGCAATAATATCCCTGTCTCCAGCCCCATCCTAATTCTTGGGCAAGCTTTCCAACCTAGGGACCCGGAACGAAAGAAGCCACTCTGTTTCTTAAAGCAGATATCATCTGAGACTCCTACATGACGCTCCTTCTCCTCTCAGAGGCTCCTACCATAGTCTTATTAATGTGCTTAGGAGTTTGGAATCCATAGCCAGGAAAGCTTTCAGCCTTAGTGAATCCCTCCTCTGAGGCTATCTTCTTCTTGAATGAAAGTGAGGGAAAGGGGGAAAGAAATTCCTAAAGGAGAGTGTGTGTGTGTGTGTGTCGGCGGGGGGGGGGGGGGGGGGGGGGGGGGTTATATTAATTTTTAACTCAAAACTCTGGGATCTCAACCTAGAAGGCAGTGGACCTGCCAGGTGGTGGACTAATATTTTTGCTTTTGAAAAGGAGATGCTTTATGATAAAGGGGTTGAGAGCAAGAGTGATTTGCTGGAAGACGATTCTTAGTTTACTCCAAAATAAAGAGAAGCACACTTTGTCTGTTTTTCTCCAAGAAGCCAAGGGCTCTACAGACCAAGAGAACACTGGGGAAGGGTCTGAAATATTGGAGAGGGGAGTGAGCGGATATTCAAACAGGCCAACAAGAGGATTTATGGCTAATGGGATACTACAGCCAGGCAGACTCTTATTTAGAGAGAAGGCAAAAGTAAGAAAAGCACCAACAGTACAGCAAAAGGAATAAAAGAAATGTGTTAATAAAGAAGAAAAAAGGCAATTAAAGATCTGAACTTGAGGATATCCTTCTGGACTAAGAAGTGTACATAACGCAGAATAAATAAAAAATTTCCACATCTTTCATGAGACTAAAAAGTACACATGCATGATGCATACAGGATGACTCATACAATGCATACAGAATTTTGAAAACACCTTTGCTTTCTACTGGTATATTAATCATAGGACCATTTAAAATGAAGAGAACATCTGCTCAAATACATGAGTATCCAACATGGTCCATGGAGAGCTCATATGCCCCCAATGAGGCATCTTTCAGCTTAACTACTGGGGACATTTTCTGTACTCCTACAGGGCATCACTATAGCATATCACATTTCCTAAGCAAGTAATGATGGTTTTAATCCAGCCAGAATAGGAAAGGTGGTGAGAAAAAAAGATCTCACAATAAACAAAGCTTACAAATAAGTAGAAATCTAGACACATTATCGGTTTTCTGAAAACCAATTTTATGTGTTTGAAACAAAAATCTTTGCTCAATTATGCCTATGTATTTTATGAAATGCTATGTTCTGCCTCATTCCAAAAGAATCTGACATATGTGATATGCACAATGTAAGCAGTTGTGACATAAACATTGGGAATCTCCCACAGTATAGGCCTCACTCTTCTCCTTGAAGAGTGTCAAGAGTGTCAAAACATGACCAGAGGGTCAAGTTTTCAAAATCAGTAACCCCTATGAATTGAATTGCATGCCTTCTGTTATTGTCAGAGGAAGACTGTAGAAATGTACCTTAGCATTGATTTTTTAAAGTCTTTCTTGAACATCAATTATCAAAAAATTAGTGGCTAAATTATGTTTGAAGAGTATAATGAGTTATCATTAAAGTTTCATGTGCCTTTGAAAAAACTAGGGTGTTGCAATGGTCTCCCCATTATTTCTGATTCTTTTCTTCCCAGTATTTCCTGTGGATTCAGAGTTACATTGACAATCTGCTATAAGCCCTTAATCTCAGTAACTTCTAGGAAAAAATAATTTTATTGTGTTACTTAGAACTAGAGTTATCTAAAGTTTGCAAAGGACCAAATGCTAAATTTCCTGAATAAGTTTAATCTTGAAGCAGGAGTTCATATGTTTTTATTTAGCAATTTATCACCAACATTATTGGCTACCTTTAAGTTTTGGTGTTTTGGGGTGTGTTTGTTGTTGTGAGGTTTTTTGTTTTGTTTTTTATGTACAGGGGTTTCTTTCTTTCAAAAACATTGCCATACTGTTTTACACTTTATGTTGTCTTCTGTTCTAAAGGTTAAGAGTTATTTTATTAGAAGCATGTTTCCTACAATGACCTTTGGGAATTTTAGAAAATTTGATGCCCAACATAAATACCTAGGATAGAATGCAGTTTAATAGTTACATTGTTCATTATTGGTGTTATGAAAATATTCCAGTTGCACTAGAGCTCCAAGAAGAATATCGTCTTTGAGGGCAATGGAAACTAAAGAGAAAATAAACAAATGGGCCTACATCAAAATAAAAAGCTTCTGTACAGCAAAAGAAACCATCAACAAAACAACAAGAAAGCCCACTGCATGGGAGAACATATTTGCCAATGTTATCACCGATAAGGGTTTAATCTCCAACATTTACAGGGAACTCATACAACTTAACAAAAGGAAGATAAACAACCCAATAAAAAAATGGGCAATGAACCTTCCTTTGAATAAGGAAGGCCAAGAGACATATGAAAACATGCTCAAAGTCACTAATCATCCATGAGATGCAAATCAAAATGACAATGCAGTACCATCTCATACATGTCAGAATGTCTATCATCAACAAATCAACAAATGACAAGGGCTGGCGAGGATGCAGAGAAAAAGGAACCCTCGTGCACTGCTGGTGGGAATGCAGACTGGTGCAGCCACCGTGGAGAACAATATGGAGTTTCCTCAAAAAACTAAAAATGGAACTCCCATTTGACCCAGTGATCCCACTTCTAGGAATATATCCCAAGAAACTAGAAACACCAATCAGAAAGGCTATATGCACCCCTATGTTCATAGCAGCATAATTTACCATAGCTAAGATTTGGAAACAACCTGTGTCCGTCAGCAGATGAGTGGATTAAAAAACTGTGGTACATCTACACAATGGAATGCAATGCTGAGGTTAAAAAGAAGGAATTCTTACCATTTGCAACAGCATGGATGGAACTGGAGAACATTATGATAAGTGGAATAAGCCAGTCAGAGAAAGATAAATATCACATGATCTCACTCATTTGTGGAATATAATGAACAATATAAACTGATGAACAAAAACAGATACAGAGACAGAGAAGCATCGATCAGACCGTCAAACATCAGAGGGAAGGTAGGGGAGGGTGGGGGTAAAGAGGAGAGATCAACCAAAGGACTTGTATGCATGCACATAAGCCTAACCAATGGACACAGACACCAGGGATGTGAGGGTATGAGTGGGGAGGGGGAGAGGGACAAAGACACATATGTAATACCTTAATCAATAAAGAAAAAAAAGAATATGATCTTCAGAGTTCATCTGTACCTGGTTTATAATTGTGATCTTCATGGAGCAGAAAATGCACACTTACCTGATTTTTCTCTTCAATGTGTCTGAGTTGTAAGTAAGACTCTAGTGCTATACGTAAGTTGCTTCCTCTCTTTCCATTCGAAGAGTTCACATCCTACGCTCCAGAATTGCAATATGTCTTAACCCTAAATTGTTTACTGGTTTTATACATGACATAAGAATGAGCGTATATTTCTTGGTGCATAGCCATCCAACCTCCTGATTTTCCTAATCAAATCCTCATGTTCTGCTCATAGATGCTCTTTATATCTGGGTGGGGACAATCTCCCCAAAGTTCAAGTTTGAGGTCACAGGCCTGTTTAAACCACAGGGACTGAAGGCCTGGCAGTATTTGGGGGAATGAACTGAGTGAGCCACAGGCATTTAGGGAGTTGGGGCTGCCTTCTTGCCCCCATGAATTTTGTGTTGCCTTTGATACTACAGGGAGCTCTGTAACGAATGAACAATGTTAGTTCCCCATATATACTCAGCTGCTGAGAATTTGCCACGATTCTTGGTTGAGAATGCAAACACGGATCCCATAAGAGTGGACGACTAATAGTGAAAGTGGGTTTCCCAAGGGTCGGATTAAAAGGAGTACTGTAATTGGGAACACTGCAGGGGTGTATAAGATAACCGTTCTACACTGAAAAGCATTAAGCAAGGGGTGTTACAGTACGTGAAAATCAGCACACTTTTTACTCTATGCTCTTTTATGGAGAAAGAAACTGTTACATCATCTCCCTGGGGACAAATCACCCATTTGGGCAAAAAGAGCCACACCATGAATGAGGGGCAAGAGCAGTTTCATCAGCACAGATGTCTTTTTTTCTTTTTAACTAGTGAAAGGGAAATGCGCTTTTTTTCTTTTTTTTCAATGAAAGTGAGCTTTGAGGTCTAATCTTTCAGAGAGTCATTTCTCGCTTGTAAGTTGTCTGACCTAAATAGCACTGAATTCTCACATTATAAAAGGAACATTACCAAATGCATACTTATTTTCAAGGAGATATGGGACACTGACTTTAAAATCAAACAAGTGAACAGAATTCCCTTCCCACCCCATAGGCCAGAGAGAGGCTTGGTAATGATGTTGGAGCCATTTACGGGCAGGTGCGAGCCAACTTCCCAATGGGGAAGTTCCACCTCAGAGACCCCAGCATCACACCTGGAACTAAGTGGCCTCCTTTTTGGCAAATTCAATAACTAGGCCAAAGATTAACTAGACCTTGGGGACTGTACAACCACTTCCGCTTCCAAGTGCCGTCAACCCCAGCGCAGGAAGGAGGGATGCTGGGGAGGTGGCCCAGAGACAGGGCTGGCCCGCTGGCCCCGCACCTGCACCAGGAATACGCTACACACGCTTCAGTTTTCAAAGCTCAAAAATTAAGTGCCTGTTCATTACGTTGATGATGCCTTTCAGGATGGCAAGTTTTACTTTCCTGCACGCTGTACCAGAAATATTCACTGGGCGTGGCAGGTAGGGACACAAATGCAAAGCAATGCTTTCCATAGCACCACATCCCCTAGAGAAAGTAGCATATAAAGTAGGAAACTGTTTCATTAGGAAGATGGGTTATTTTTACACAACTTGAGTTTTTCCCCCCCTATTTTAAAAGACCATTGTATTTCCCTTCCAATTTACACAAATAAAATTCTATTCATTCATCATCTTTTCAGCCATGTCCTCTGTGCCCACCATGTGCTAGCCTCCCTTTGAGACTGAGCATCCAAACAATATGCAAAAAGACCCTGTCCTCGGGAACTCACAGTCTGATTAGGAAGAAATATTAATAAGCAATGAAAATGAAGTGTTATGCTGACCTAATTGGCAAAGGGGGACACGGGGCCTCCTTTGAATACAGAAGGGGCACAGGGTGGGAAGCAGCAGAAGCTGCCTGTTTTGTTTGTATGTCTGTTTTGGAGTCTGTGAGGACTCAGGTCAGAAGGGCCCCATCCAGTCCACACCCTTTTCTCTGTCTGGAATGTTCTGGTTAAAGAACCAGGTGGTGGGGTTTGGGTGGCTGTGCAGAACTGAGGAACAAGTGGGTGGAGCACTGAATTTGGGGGTGGGGGCGGGGTGGGGGGATCTATTAGAGATAAAGCTGTGGAGTTATATGGAAGTCAGATCTGAAGCTATAGCCAAAAGAGGCTGGGTTTACCCTGGAGGAAATGAGAAGACTTTGAAGTTCTTTAATCCAGGGAGTGCCATTAGTAGCTTTGCATGTTGGCAACACCCTCTGGCTACAGTGAAAAGAATGATTTTGATGGTGAGAAACTAAAGTCGGGGAAAACAGGCACGAGGCTGCCTGTAGCTTGGTGAAAGATGAGGTGGATCTGGCCTGGGAATGAGGGCAGAGAGATGGGGACTTCGTTTTGAGGCCTCCAACAGGTAGAACTACATGAGTGAGACTGAACGTTGGGAAGAGGAAAGAGAGGGGAGTTGATCTCAGGTTTCTGACTTGGCTTACCAAGTACAGTTTAAAATCTGCCCTAAATCACCTGTTCTCATGGGAAGAGACATCATCATTCACTCATTCATCAATTCAACAAACACTACGGAGCATGCCAGGCCCTGTCTGAGGCACTGGGGACACAGCCCTGAACAAAGCTGTATTAGTTCCTGCCACCACGGACGTTACATGCTAGTAGAGAGAAGGACAACCAACAAGCATATTAGAATGTGTCAGATGTTGGTAACTGCCCAGAGGAAAAAGGGGGATAGCCAGATAAGCGGGTGGAGAGTGACAGAGAATTGTTAGGTAACACAGGTGGTGAGAGAAGGTGAATCTTGATCAGAAACCTGGAGAAAGTTGGGAAGGGATGAAGAAGAGAGATTCTGGCAAAGAAAACTGCTAGTGCGAAGGTTTGAGACTAGAGATGATGTCCTTGGAAAGAATCCTCACCCCACACATCCTCATCACCCAAATGCAGCCAGTCTTCCCGGGAAGGGTCTAACTGAGGCAACATTCTGCCTCCATCTTATACCCCCAGGCAGATATCCCAACCCTGTCTGAAAGGAATACCTGAGACCTTAAGAAGCAAAACCTCTTTAGCTGTTTGGATGGAGAACTCTCATTGTTGGAAAAAGCAGGGTTGTGACTCTCAGGGAATGGACAATGAAAGAGACTCTACAGATTACTCCTTCAGGAAAATGTGGGATGGAAAAGGCAGGGCCCAAGGTGTGCTCAAGCCAAGGAGAGGCCTCCCGGAATACAGAGAACACCCAGCCACCAGGCCCCACAGGATATAAGAGCAAACAGAAGGTGGGGCCCTGTCCAGAGGAGGAGCACCTTCCCCAAACCCCACCTTCCATCGGAAGGCTGAAAAGGCATGTGTCCAGGGCCAGTTCCCAGAGACGCAAAGAAGAAATTCTAAAGGGTTGGAAAGCAGATGCAAAGGGCACATCTGGTGATCTCTATGGCCTTGGAGGAGGATGTAAGCGGAAAAGAGAGCACAGGCAGAACCCAGGCAACAGCTCCCTCCAAGGCATGGCCAGCGGTGGAGGAAATGAGTAGGAAGGCTGAGAAATGGGCAGAGAAGTGGGAGGAAGCCCAGGAGAGCCTGGGCCAGGGAAGGAAAGAACTTTAAGAAGCTAGTGGTCAATGAGAGCAATCCAACAGAGAGGTTAAGGGAGACGAGGCTGACACATGCCCACAGGATTGAGGAGCCAAAATGGAAGGAGTTGGGAGTGAATAGTGGATGGTGATGATATTTTTCTTGATTTCATGAAACTGTTGGAGAAAACAGGAAGAAATGCAATTAGGACTTGCAATTAGGTAGGAATGCTTGTTGAGTTTTTGTTTGTAAGTTTGTTTTGAAGGAGATGTTAAAAGATAAACTGAGACATATTAAACATTTTTTACGTTTACTTGAGCAAAAATCTATGTGAATTGGGCAGCACCAAACTGGAACTGTTAGGAGAGGTCTACTGACAAGAGCAGGGGCAACACTCCTATAGCAGCCAGAGGCAAAGTGATGAAATCATTTGATTGGCTATAGCTTCAGCAGTTGCCTCATTTGGGAAAGCCATCCCCACCCCCCGACCCCTTGGCTGTTTGTGATTGGTTGTCCTTAGATTTCAGTTTCTTAACCTAGAGGTATTACAAGCCCAGGTTTTGCTTTTCTTAAGTAAGTTGCTAAGTCATTAGAAGCACTTTAGTCTAATGGTCTCCTTGTTTAATTAATTTACCAGGGAAAACATAAAGGTGGTTAAATGTTGAGGGTACAGAAGTAAGTAAAGAGGTCGAAATTGAGATATAAGAAGAGGAAGAGAGGCAAAGCCAGGCCTGGATCAGCATTCTGCGGGTGGGGAAGGAGGCAGGGGTGTGGATGAGCAGATGTAGGATAGGAGGTTGCAGTTGAATGATGGTATATTTTTTAAGTGTCTTTTCTATTTCTTTTGCTCTCTACCTTCTAGGTAGCAGCTATGGCCATCTATACTCACCGTCCTCAGTGGAAAAATTCAGCTTTCAGTTTCAAAATAGAGCTCCTCAAATCCCGGCTAAGGCAAATCTGGAGGCTGAGTGTTTTGATTTGTAAGAGTGAAGGCTGTTAACCAGAAAAGCTTGGGATGAAAGATGTGAGGCAAGCCTGGAAGATGAAATTGTAATGGGTAGAAACTTCATTTCTTTCATATAACCCTTTGTCCTTTCTTCCATCACCCAGCACCCTGACTCTCCAAGCCAATAAAAGCCTGTTGGAGAAATGACCTGCTACCTTACTTACATGGTTCAAAGCAGTCTTTCCAGGTAAGGAACGGAGGTTGCTTTCCTGAGAGATGGCAAAAGAAGAATCTCAAGACATTTGGGGGAACCTGGAGAACCTGAGAACTTCGCCCACTTTCAATAAGTATTGCAAGCAAGCACTGATGGCAACTATGTGGCTTGGCTTCCTAGCCATGAGAGGCTAATTAAAGTTAAATCTACATATTCCATATGAAATTCCAGCAAAGCAAATTTAAGTGAGCCTATATAATCAATTACTTTTCTTGTCATACTTATGCATATAACAGGCCAAAGTAAATGAAACTGAATTTATAAATAAATTAGTCTTAATTTGACTATCTTTGATAACATGAGGGTGATTTTAAAGGGAAAAATTGTTTCAATAGAAACCATAATGTACAATTGTGGATATTAGATTCTAGTTCAATAGTCTTTAAAATCTTATTTTTCACCTATGGACTGGACTGGATCCTGATTTTTTTCTAATGAAAGTGTTTAGCTACAGTCCTCTTAACTAGCATTTCATTTTCCTCCTATCCTTTGCCTTGAAATTTATGGAGAGCTAAAACTTTTTTCCTGAGCCTTGCTACTGCAGACCCCAGCTAGACAACATGAGGAAAACTTCAGAGAAATCCTCAGCAACAGTTCACATGTGAAGGGTTTCGGTGAGTGATACTGTATAAGCCACACAAAGAGCTTGTTTGAATTTGTGTCGGGAATTTCATCAGGGATGTTTGAACGTCAGACCAGGGGAATCTGCTGGATTGTCACTGTTTGCCTTCATTCCAGCAAAAATAAATCTCGGAGCCTCTCATCTCCAGGTCTTCTCAACTGGTGGTCATCAAGATTTAGAGACTGACTGTGGTTTGCCCTGGTCATTACTTCCAGTGCAGGTGTCCTGGCCTACAGCTTTTTCTGTCATGGCTGTGGTTCCTGCTTGTAAATGGAACACCTAGAACGTCCCTCTAAGGCTCAGGGACCATTGAAGAAGAGGTGGGTGTGTGAGGCTGTAAGAGCCAGATAAAAGGGGCACAATAGCCAGACAAATCTGACTTCATCTTATGAGCTAATCCTCCCTCTTGATTGAATCTGGACCCAGTTGCCCTATATTCCTCAAGATTGAGGAATGATCCAAAAAAAAAAAAAAAAGAGGGTAACTGTAACCACATAGAAACTTTTTTTTTAATATGACCTTTTCTCCTCTCCTTTTGATTCAAACTGGCCTCATCCAGCACCCTGACTCACCCACATCCCTCTCCCTTGAACGTCCACTCCCTTAATCATTAAGCCCACAGGACAATGAGGTTCTGATCGGCATCAAATAATCCTAAGAAAAAAGCCTCAAGTCTGTTGACTCCGAAGATAGAATTTTGGTCAAACTAGAGACAACATCGAGGCCTCAGTTGTGTTTCAGCTCCAGGCCCAGAAAAGTGATGAAACCAGATGAAGCAGCACCATGGCTGACATCGGGACCAGATACAATGATCAGCCACAACCATAACTCCCTTAGTTGCCATGATTAATGTGTTTCCCTTATATAACCCACCTGCTGGAAGCCATTGGGGGGCCAGGTTTTTTAGCATTAGCTCACCTGTGTTTCTGGGGGTGGGCCACTTCCTAAAAATAAATCCTTTCTTTTCTGCAAACTCTTGTTTGTGTCTTATTGGGCTTTGACACATGCAGGCAAATGGATTCCTTTAGTCCCATAACAAGAGTGCTGGCCTATAAAATCAGCCATAGAAAGAAGGCAGGATTGATGTCAAAGTAAGTTTTCCCAGCATACAGGGAGGAGGTAAAAACCATCCCTTGTGTTGACATAAGAAACATCCAAACGTGTAGAGAATTTTTATGAGTTTAGCCAAACTAATGACAACTGCCAAGAAGCTGAATCTCAATGGACTGAGAAAATGCTCCAAAGAATGGCAGTTTTGCAGCTTATTTTATACATTTAGAATGAAAGGAGGGGACATAGGAAGGTTGCAGGAAATCCATTGTTGGTCAATTAAGGGGATAGGAGAAAGCAAAGGGGGGTAGAATCTCTGGGAATGAATAAAAAGTGAAAGGAAGAGATACTTTTTTTACATTGGTGGGTACAGAATGGTTAATAATGAACATTTACAGCACACAGAGGTGGAATGCAGGGAGCAAGATAACAGTGCAGGGTTCCGTGGTCTACTGCTCTGGTGCTGGAAGGTTGTGTTCTACGGGTCTGGAAAAGAAGATGACTCTGACATTCCAAAGGTAAGTTATCTTAGATGCAAAAGGACAATACACAGACTCAGTTAGGTAAAGACTGACCTTTTCAAGGAAGCCACAGGCCTAAGGCATGACTACCCGCTGTGACCTGCCTTTAGTTAGGAATTTTTATGTTCAGACCATCCTATGTGGTTAACTTTCAGTCTCTGAGTTTGTAGGGCCCACCCTGCTGGCCTCCCCTGAGTTTGTCAGGTTTCGTACGTGGCCCCTTTTTCATCCACACCTGATTGAGAGGAAGCCATGGAGAGGATTAAGAGAAAGGAGCACCAAGATGAGTCTGCTCTGTGCCTCACTCCTCAAGGTCAAAACCAAACCGGTGGGGTCAGGATAGAAATACCCAGATAGACTTAGGGGACAGAATGACCTCACAGGGTCTCAGTCATGAGGCAATCAGAGTAGAG
This sequence comes from Cnephaeus nilssonii, assembly GCF_951640355.1. NCBI lineage: Eukaryota > Metazoa > Chordata > Mammalia > Chiroptera > Vespertilionidae > Cnephaeus > Cnephaeus nilssonii. Next base: position 59,068,767 of record NC_137085.1, on the reverse strand, counting down.
AAAATATGGTGATACAACAGCATATTAGTCAGGAAGGGCCTGAAAGAGCTCCCTTCACCTACTCTAAGTATTCCAGGGAACAAGGGGGGAGTGGGGAGGGACTATGAAACACAATTCCTGTAACAAATAGCCCTGAGATCTAAGACATTTAACAGATTTATTTATTTATTTATTTATTTTTTTGCCCATACTACATGACCATCACTAGTTGGCAGGGAGAAAAGCTCCTCTTGGACACCAGGGAACCCAGAATGATGGGACAGCAGCCACCCTGGAAGTGGCTGGACTGCTCTGGCAAAGGCAAGAGGATTCCGGGGGATCCACCAAGACAATTAGATATTTACTTTGATAAGGTTTTTTCTTATTGTTCAAATGAATCACACGGCTCCATGGCCACCCACAAGGGGCCCAGGAAGTGTAATTCAGAGATGTTTGGTGAGCAGCACTAATGAGTACACATTTCCCCTGGTAAAAGGGAGCGCTGTGCCAGGCACAGCACCGCGCAGTGCAGGGAGAGGAGACAACAGAGGAAGCTGACAGGGACAGAGCTGAGGCTCAAAGTAGCAACATCACTTAGCTGAGGGGGGGTGGGGTCCGGGAGGAGATCCACACACCACACCAGCCACAGACATTGCTCAGAAGAGGATGTGAAAAGCACAGAGGCCATGGCCACTGCCTGCGTGTGTGAGACAGCAGAGCTGCAGCCCATGAAGAGCACAGGAGCATCTACTCTGGGCTCATGAAAGCTACCACAAATTTAGAATGATGGAAATAATTAAATCAAAACTGGCCATATAAACTTATAAATTATCTACTTACTAATTGCAAGTGACTGTATTATCTTGAAATAGCAAAGGAAGTATACGTCACCATCAGAGTAAAAGGGGTTTTGTGAGTAATTCTAGTCCAGTTATGGAATAAATAAATAATGAGAGGTAGTTGACTGTCCAGCTAAGCTATGACTGGACCTTTCTTCTATGATGAATAAGTGTGGGGTGGGTTTGAGGGGACAGAGATTAGAGCCACCATAAAGATCAGGATATTCACGTCAACGAGCTCTGCGAATGAAGAAATAAGGTGACCTAGAACTCTGCTCTGAATGACCAATCCCTTAGAAACTGATGGTGGCCCAAGAGCCAGTAACCCTGAGTCATGTCACCCCAGGGAACACCAACACTAGCAGGTTCCTGTGCCCCACCAGGCAGGATCCAGGGGAGAACAGAACACAGCACAAGCTCATCCACACAGGACACATCTGGTTCAATGATGGCTATACACTCCTGGAGAGAAGTCAAAGAACAGCCCCTGACTCCGGAGGGACAGAAGGAGGCAGCAAAGATCCCATTCATAATGCTTGGACATCTGCAGTGAAGTCACATGGTTGGCTGTGTATATCTGAATGAAAAGGGAATAGATGATGGAATCACACTGAGGTTCAAGGTCCCTTCCAACTACTACAAAATTATAACTTCTCTGAGTCCGTTTTTCCTAATGGAGAGAAGTGCAACTTCCTTGAGTACTTGCATGGTGATCCAACAAGATAATTCATGGATAGTCTCTGACATATAGGAAACATGTGTGAAATATGACTGTTTTCTACTGGTGACCCATCTGGTCATTCAGAGACGTTACTTACTCCCTGCCTGCCTTCCTGATGTGAAGTACTCTTCACAGTCCCAGTAAATCATTTGGAAAATCAAATTCAAAGGGGCGTTATACATGTCAAAAGTATAAAAGTCACGTAATGAATTACACAAATGGTTATTGAGCTTTGGCAATTCTTTCTGCCCCTTCCCTGGCAAGACCTGCTCTGTTGTATTATATGACAACATAAGAGTAAAAGGCTGATGGGGATTTATTTTATAGCTACAATCAGCCCTTCAGCTCAATGACAATAGAATTTAATTGAGTGGCCAGTGGTTCTCATGGGTTGGGAACCCATTTGGCTTCTGTGTGTATGGTTGGTGAGAGATACTTCTGCATTAGACATTAGGTACTATGAGATATTGAGTGAATTAAAGAGAATACTAGTTCACTGACTATGGTATTCTGGTTGTCTTTTGCTGTCTAACAAGTTTCCCAACACTTTGTGGCTTAAGACAACAATTTAATTTTCTTTTTCATGGTTGTAGGGCTGATGGGCTCAGATGGTCAGTTCTCACTTGGGGTCTCTCATGCAGTTGTCGTCAGATGGCAGGCTGGGGCTGGGGTTGGGATGGCTGGTGATTGGGTGAATATCTCTCCCCTAATAGGACCTCTCCTTTCTTAAAGAAAATGGTAGGGTTTTTGTTTTGTTTTTTAAGCTCAAGAATTCATTTTCCTTGAGGTAGCATTAGGTGATTTGGGATCATCATAATACAATCTGTATGGAAGTGAGGGTGGGGTTAGGCACAGTGGTTAAGAACATGAGCCTTAGAGTTAGAGACCTTGGGCTCAATTAGCTACTTCACCACTTTGTTGGCTTTCTCACTCACTAGCTGTGTGGCCTGAGAACAGATCCTTACCCTCTCTGAGCTTCATTTATCCCATCTCTAATAAGGGCTAAAAATGCCTACCTTACAGGGTATTTGTGAAGACTGAATGAGATAATGAAGAGCATGCCTTGTGTTTAGAGGGTGCTTTAAGTGTTTGATGATGACAGGGGAAAGTATTTCAGGAGCCAAGTCTAGATGCAGCCCAACAAATGAGAAAGTCCAGTGCTAAAATATTCAGTCATTTCCAGGATCTCTGGCAATGGCTAGAATCAAACATTCCCTGTACTATTTTAATCCATGAAGGAAAAATGTACTTTTGATGAGCAAACTTGTTTTTGGATACTTGTTTCTACCTGCAGCATTGCCCTTGTAGGGTATCCCCCAAAGAAAATCATGGTCCTGGCTTATTCTGGTACCTTGTAAATGGGGTTGTGTTTGATTACAGTGGTTGTGTTTGGCTCTGGGGAAAGGGGAAGTTCAGATCACAGCATGCTCTAAGTGGGTGTGTCCTGGGAATGCCCACTGTTGGTCCTTTGTACATAGCACCTCTCCCACAAACTGTCAGATCTCTCGGTGACAGCTAAATGCATGCTTTAGACATGTGTTAAAAATCAGGCATGCCAGGCCCAGCTCAGATTTCATCTCACTGAATCACCTTCTGCGTTGGTCCTTAAGAAAGAAGGCAACAACCTCAAATGCAGATTAAGTTGCTTTCAGGTAGAATTACAGGACAGGGGCCTGGCTGGGGAAATGTTCCTACAATTTAAGGGCATTAGAGAGGACCTACTGCTTGAGCACTTCAAGAACTCTCGAAATTGGCAAGCTTTGCTCATTTTAATTTTTTTAAATCTTAGTGGGCCTTTAAAACTCAACTTTAAGCACTGGCCTGAAAACTAGATAGTCAACAACAATTTTTATCTCCATCAATATTAATGCTGGGGAAAAGCCCCCCACCCAAGTGACAGGAAAGCATCCAGAACTAATTGGAGTCCGCAGGAAGATTTAGATAATCATTGTGCCTTAATAGGGGGTAGAATGGACTCTATCTGCTTTTGGCCCACTATGGAAGATGATCTCTCCCCACTACAAATAAACAGATGATATAAAATGAAGGCCAGAGTGGAGAGAGTCTGACTAGCTATTTTAGCCATTGACACAGAGACATTTTTGCTGCTTAACAAGATCAAGGCTAAACTTGGAGTGTACAGAGTCCCTTAGCATCTTCTGTGGTCAAATATGCAGCTTGGGGATCAGTCAGGATAGGAATGAGCACAGAGGATGCATCCCCTTCAGCTCAGTCACTCAGTTCAGCTAGGCTCTCCACAATAAGAAGGATCTGTTTGGTTCTTCTTTCTTTCAGGGAAAGGACATTAAAAACAAACAAACAAACAAACAAACAAACAAACAAACAAAAACAGCAAAAATCCTTTGCCAAATTTGAATTATGACGTCAAGAAATAAAACAATCAGCAAGCTTAGGTGAAATAGACAGAGGTAATCAACTAATCTAAAATGAAACGAAGTGAATATTTTAAATCATTTAACAAGTATTTCTTGAAGCCAGAACTGTGTATTTAGCTGTGATTTCTAAATATTTTTAATTTGAACCATACAGAGATGAAAATGGATTTTGCAAGGTAATTAACCAAAATAAGGTGACCACCGAAAACTAAGGGAGGCTTAGGCAGCCTTAAAAGAAGTATAGAGAGTAGAAAGAGGAAGGTGATGTTATTGTTTTGTTCTGTTAGGGGTTTCAAATACCACAGTTTAAGAGGGAGTTAGTGCCCTGGCTGGTTTGGCTCAGTGGATAAGAGCGTCGGCCTGTGAACTGAAGGGTCCCAGTTTAGATTCCGGTCAAGGGCATGTACCTTGGTTGCAGGCACACCCCCAGTGGGGGGTGTGCAGGAGGCAGCTGATCGATGTTTCTCTCTCATGGATGTTTCTAACTCTCTATCCCTCTCCCTTCCTCTCTGTGAAAAATCAATAAAATATGTTTTTTTAAAAATTTAAAAAAATAGAAAGAGGGATTTAGTGATAGCCTGAGGCATGTTCAAAGGGGAGGAACCAGGGTGGCAGGGAAATGCAAAATCCTGTCACAGAGAGACTGGTCAAGAATCAGGACTATTTGGGGGGCTCTGGGAGAGGGCTCAAGGGACACAGGGACATAGTGCTTTGTTTGTTTGTTTTTCCATTCTTTTAATTTGAAAGGCAGTCATGTGGTTTCACCTTGTTTATCTAGAAGTTCCAGGACAAATATTGGGCATAAGCTGAAAATTGTCCCTCAATTATGGAACGATGTGACTTGGTATTAATAAATTCCCTGCTGGAGTGGATGAAAGGTCCCTTGACAGTGGTATGGTAGAGAGATTTGAGCACTGGATGAAACTGGACTAGGATGAAATAGATGTAGAGGAGGGTGGTGGCATAGTTACATTAAGAGCTCAGTTCTAGAAACAGACAGATTTGGGGGCTTCACTCATTTATTTCATATGACCTTGAACACTCTACTTAACTTCTCTGAGTTTCAGTTGCTTCATCAGAAAATGGAGATAACAGTGCCTGTCCCAAAAGGTTGTTTTGAGAAGTAAACATGTTAATGCCTATAAAGAGTTGCACATTCTGCTTGAATGTGCTTAATAAATAGCAGCTATTCTTCCCATTAGTCATGAGTATTAGGGTTTTTATTACCCTTAGAGTCAAATGTAAATTTTCCCAATTATCTAGATGCAGGAAACTCAATCTACAACACTTATGTTTCCAACCACTAGGTGGCAGACAGATTGGCACCCTATTTCATGCTCTGGGATCTACCTTGGAGGTGAGAACCTTTCTCTGAGGGTAAATTTCCATTTTTAATCAAATTCTTATTTTTATTATGGCTCTATTTAGAGTTCCTATTTCTTCTTCAGTTAGTTTCATTAATTTTTAACTTTATATGACTTCTCCTCCCTTTAAAATATGTTTTTATTATTTTTAGAGAGACGGGAAGGGAGAGGGAGAGAAACATCTATGAAAGAGAGAAACATCAACATCAATAGACTGCCTCCTCCATGCCCCTTGCTGGGGATCGAGCCCACAACCCCCACAACTGGGGCATGTGTCCTGACCAGGAATTGAACCAGTGACCTCATGGTACATAGGTCAACACTCAACCACTGAGCCACACCAGCCAGGCATGAATCCCCCTTTTTAACCTAAATTATCCAAATTGTCAACATAAAGTAATTCACTGTATGCTCTTATAAACCCTTTTAATTTCTTTAAGGCTGGAAGTTATGTATCCTCTTTATTCCTGACTTTGGTCATTTGTATCCTCTCTTTATTTGTTAGTTAGACTAAATAGATTTTGCGACCTTGGCACTATTGGCATTTAGACCCAAAAATTTTTATTATGGATGAGGCTGCCATGCATTGTAGGATGTTTACATCTCTGGCCTCTACCCCCTGGATGCCAATAGTACACACGCACACACACACATATACCAAAGTATGACAACTAAAAAATTCTCCAGTTATTGAAAAGTGCCCCTCCAGGGGTGGGGGTGGGGGGAACAAAGTCATCCCTGATTGAGAAAAACTGGTCTAGATAAAGTTTTAATTTGTTGATTTTTTCAAATAATCAGTTTTTGTCTATATTTTGTTTTTCATTTAATTTGTGTGTGCTCTAATCTTTCATTTCCTATCTTCTACTAGCTTTGGGTTTAATTCACTCCCCCCCACCCCCCCGGCCCCCCGCATAGTTCCTGAAGGTGGAAGCTTGGGGGTACAAAAAGTGATTTTAAGACAAACTGTATTTTGGACAACTTGGATTTTAGTAAACTTAGCACCTTAGCTGGGAGAATTGTTTAATAATCAGTTAATAAGAACTTCTTTTCCAGAACAGTTTAATAATCAGCTAATAAGGATTGTTTAATAATCTTACCTTATAATAGAGAAACATGCAAATTGACCGCACCTCCGCTATGCCCATGATTGGGCCAGCGGAGGCTGAGGGTGGGACTCCAGGTGGCCTGTCCACCGTTGATAAAATCAAGATGGTGGTGCCCAGTGGCCACGCCCGTGCAGCTGCTCCCCGGGGGTGCCTGGGGTGATCGGCACCCCGGGGGGGGGGTGTGGCCGCGCCCCTGCTGCCGCTCCCCGGGGGTGCCTGGGGCGATTGGCACCACGGGGGGGCGTGGCCGCGCCCGTGCCTGCTCCCGGGGGGTGCCTGGGGTGATAGGCACCCGGGGGGGCGTGGTCACGCCCGTGTAGCTGCTCCCCGGGGGTGCCTGGGGTGATCGGCACCCCGGGGGGCGTGGCATGGGGGCGTGGCCGCTCCCTGGGGGTGCCTGGGGCGATCCGTGTGAGAGGGATGTCCAACTGCAGTTTTAGGCCCGATTCCACAGGGATCGGGCCTAAACCTGCAGTTGGACATCCCCCGAGGGGTCCCATATTAGAGAGGGTGCAAGCTGGGCTGAGGGACACCCTCCCCAGTGCACGAATTTCGTGCACCGGGCCTCTAGTCATTAATAAACAGACAACAGTAAAATAAAAGTTTTTCCCCAGCCCTCAACTTTGCCTTTCCTAAGGAAAATATTGTGTAAAAAACTTAGCTGTGATTAACTTCTAGCCTACTCTCTTACATAATAACCCTGAATTCCCTAAATGAAATGAATTGTCATCTTCCTTGAAACTTCTTTTCACTTCCAATCTACATTCTGACCTCTTTTCATTTACTTACACTGATAGATAAGCTAATATAATTGAACAATTGCTGCTGATTATATAACGGAATATTATTTTTCTAAGTGCTATAGATGATGAACGGTACATGTAAGTGATCAATAAACAGTAGATGCTAATGTAATTACTCTCATAATGGTGATGATGTAGACAATGAAGGAAGTATCATTCAGAAAAATTAGACTTTAAAGTAAGGACAGAACTTCCAGTCATGATGGTGGCATAGGTAAATGTAGTACTCAACTCCTCCCACAACCATATCAAAATTACAACTATACTACAGAACAAACATCATGCAGAGCTGCCTGAAATCTAGCTAAAGAGAAGTCCTACAACCAAGGATATAAAGAAGAAGCAACATCAAGACTGGTAGGAGGGCAGGGATGCCCAATGGGCTGGTCCTGTGATAGGCAGTTAGACAGACATGAACAGAGCAGGACAATGGGCCAGGTATAGAAGGTCACCAAGGTAGAAAGTCCTGGGTGCCTAACAAAGGAAAATTGTAGTGTGGAACATCATTCCCAGGTTGACCTTTCCTCCCCAAGCATATTGCTGGTCATATGGTTTGGACTCCCTGACCTTTCCTCCCACAGTTGTATTTCAGCTCCAGGCCCAGAAAAGCAGCAAAACCAGAGAAGTAATACCATGCCAAGTCCCACAGACGATCCTCCATGGTGGTCACAGCCAGTCCTTACAGCCAATAGGCCTGCACTCATTGATGTGCCATCAGCAATCAAGGCTCAACTACAATAGTAGGGTGTACACAGCACACATGGGGGAGGGGACTCTCATGGAGTAGCCAGCTCAGGTAAACAGGAAGGTTGTGCTACTGGATCCTATAGGACACCTACTACATTAGGCCACTTTACCAAGTCTGGAAGATGTAGTAGCTCTACCTAATACATAGAAAGAAACACAGGAAGGCTGCCAGAATGGGGAGACCAATAAACTTGTCCAAATGAAACAACAGAACAAAACTCCAGAAAAATAACTAAACAAAATGGAGACAAGCAATCTATTAGAAGCAGAGTTCAAAACACTGGTTATAAGGATTCTCAATGAATTTATGGGAAGAGTAGATGAATTTAGTGAGAACTTCAACAAAGAGATAGGAAATATAAAAATGGAACTATAAAACATAAAAATGAACCAGTCAGAAATACAGAATACATGAACTAAAATGAAGAATACATTACAGGGAATTATCAGTGGTGTAGATATAGCAGAGGATCAAATCATGTATTTTGAAGCTAAGGAAGCAGAAAACACCCAAACAGAACAGCAAAAAGAAAAAAGAATCCAAAAAAATGATGATAGTGTAAGGAGCCTCTGGGATAACAAGTGTACCAACATTCGATTCATAGGGGTGCCGGAAGGAGAAGAGAGAGAACAAGGAAATGAAAACCTACGTGGAAAAAAAAAATTGGAAACTTCCTAAACCTGGTGAAGGAAACAGACATACAAATCCAGGAAGGACAGAGTCCCAAAGAGGCACTCACCACAACACATCATAATTAATATGCAAAAGGTTAAGGACAAAGAGAGAATCTTAAAAATAGCAAGAGAAAAACAGTTAGTTACCTACAAGGAAGCTCCCATAAAACTTAGTTGATTTCTGAACAGAAACTTTGCAGGCCAGAAGAGATTGGTAAGAAATATTCAAAGTGATGTAAAACAAGGACCTACAACTAAGATTATTCTACCCAGAAAAGCTATCATTTAGAATGGAAGGACAGCTTAAGAGCTTCCCAGACAAGAAAAAGATGAAAGATTCATCGCCACCAAACCAGTTAAAGGATCTTCATAAAGATTTTTTTAAAAATAAAGAAGGAAGAGAAGATTAAATATATGAATAATAAAATGGCAATACATACTTACCTCTCAACAACTAAATCTAAAAAAATAAAAATAAATGAACAAGCAGAACAAAAACAGATTCATAGATACAGCATTTTGATGGTTGCCAGATGGAAGGGGATTGTGGGGATGGGTGAAAAAGGTGGAGGGATTAAGAAGTACAAATTGGTAGCTATGGAATAGTCATGCAGATATAAAGTACAGCACAGGGAATATAGACAATAATATTCTAATAACTATGTGTGGTGTCAGAAGGGTATAAGCTTTATCAAGATGATCACTTAGTAAGTTATGTAATCTCTAATCACTGAGGTGTACACCTGAAATTAATATAATATTGTATGCCAACTGTAATTGGAAAATAAAAAGTTATTTAAAGTAAAAAAAAAAAAAAGAACATTTCCAAATCATGGAAGGATAGAGGAGATATAATCAAGTACAACAGAAATACTTAGTTTGTAGCCAGACTGATGATCAAACTCCATTCTAAGAGAGCAGGTGCTAAAACTTGGATGCGGTTACTGCCAGGAGCTAAAGGGAGGGATGACTTTAAGCCTTCTTAGCAAGCATTACAGCCAAGCCATGGAAACCAAAATCCGTTAATGAACACCAAGGTCAGGAGCAGAGCTAACAACAGCAGACTGAGTGAAGATGAGGAGCAGGACAGAATATTAGTATTTGGGATGAAGTAAAAAGGACCCTGGGTGAAGTAAAAGGGATCCACTTAGTTTGCAGGTGGCCTTTCTGAGTTCTCTATGCATGTTAATGGTCTGGTAGACTTACAGGTTACAGGGAAGCTGCCATCAGCTGGAAGCCTGATCTGCTGTTCACTATGCACACAGGCAGGTGCTGTGCTCTGTCTCTGTGAGGCACTTGCAGGCTTTACAGGGTCTGTCAGCAGGAAGGCAGCTCAGCTCCACATTCCCTTTCTTGATTCCCATCCCTCTCCTTGGCTCAATTCCCATCCTTGTCCCCGTCCTTTTCCAGTCCCAATTCACCTTCCATTTCCCTTCCTTCTTTTCCCCCCTTGTTGAACTAGAGAGGAAGGAGGGGAGAGAAAGAGAGAAACATCAATGTGAAAGAGAAACATCTATTTGTTGTCTCCTGTACCCACCCTGACCGGAGATCGAACTTGCAACCTAGGTATGTGCCCTGACTGGGAATCAAACCCATGATCTTCCAGTACACAGGATGATGCTCCAACCAACTGAGTCACACCAGCCAGGGCTGTCTTCCTTCTTTTAGTCCCTCTCCCTCTGCCCAGGCACAGCTTGTCTCTCACAGATTACATTACTCAGGCTAAGGCAATATGCTTTCACCACCTTAAATCCTGCTTCTTACATAAAACATCAATTCTTCCTGTTTCAGGACATCCTGGGTGTGGTGCACTGCTGTTTACAGTACAAGAACGTATTGTATATAGCATCACATAGCCACCCAGCTGGGGACATGTTGAAATAGGAAAACTTGGTCTGGAACTGAGATCCTGTGGGTACCCTTGTTCTGAGCATGAGACATGTCTATGAGCTGGCAAATGAGGCATGAAAGCGGGGGGACATTAACAGAAAGAAAGAGATTTAAAGAAGAGGGAAAAGAGAATCTATAAGGTAACACCTGCATGTGATAGGAGCTTTCAATGTATTATTTGATTTAAAGTTTGCAACTCTATAAAATAAGGTGATCTCATCTCCCTTATTTTACAGAAGAGGAAAGTGGGGCTCACAGATCATAACAAATAACTTTCCATTATGAGCATGTGGCAGAATTGGGATTCCAATGTAGGGTTGGATGACCCCACTGCTCACACACCACTTGGTGGAAAACATGTCACATTGGTGATCTCCAATGATACTACAAACAGAGTGAAAAATCAAGTCACAGACTAAAAGAATGTATCTGTAATAAATGTATCTCATACAGTACTTTTAGGTATACTACATAAAGAACTCGTAGAAATTAATAACACAAGTCAATAAAAAAATTTTAAAGGGCAAAAGACTTAGACATGTCACAAAAGCAGATGTACAAATGGATACTAAGCATATGAAAAGGTGATTAACATAATTAGTCATCAGGGAAATGCAAATGTAAACCCTCATGGAATACCTCACTGAAATGACTAAAATAAAAATGTCTAAAAACATCAAATGTTGACGAGGACATGGAGCAGCCTGAACTCTCATAAACCACTGGTGGGAGTATAAAATAGTACACTTTGGAAAGCAAAGTGTCAGCTTCTTAGGAAGTTAAGTGTACATCAATTCACAACATTATACATGAATCTGAAAAATACTATGGTAAGCAAAAGGAAAAAAGCCAAACACAGAAGATTATATTCTGTTTGATTCCATTAGTTATAGAACTTCCATAGAAGGCAAAACTCATCTCTGCTGTATTTCAGTTTTAGAAATTATACTTAAATAAAAAAGTATGGGGAAAAAATACCTCATTATCTTCACCATCCTGCTCAGCCCTCAAAAAATAAAAAATAAAAACAAAACAAAACAAAAAAACAGTTAGTATGATCTTTGAATTCACTTAACCAGGCACACATGTACTATCTGCACTTGTCAACTCTTCCCCAATTTACATTTACCTCTTCCTTTAGGCTCTTATATCTACAAAAGATGTGATTGTTACTATGTGGCTAAAGTAAATATTATTACTACTAGTAGCCCTGCGCACGAATCCGTGCACCAGTAGCTCTCTGCCCGCTGCCCTGCCCTCCTGTAGCTCCCCCGTACCCCTCCCCGCCTCATAGCTTGCTGCCCTGCCCCCTCCTGTAGCTCTCTGCCCATCATAGTTCGCTGCCCCACCCTCCTGCAGATCCGAGATCCAGTCATTACGTGGTCGGTTGTTATGCCTCACGGTGTAATTAGCATATTCCTCTCTTATTATATAGGATAAGTACTGAGTGAATTAACCAGTGTCCATTTTCATATTAAATATTAGTAAACTTTGATTTCTTACTTTTAGAAAAGGATAGGAAGTTCTAATATTTTCTTCTTGTATTCCAGCTGGTCACCTTGCACACATTCTAGATATGTGTCTACCGCTCTGAAGACCACTCTTTTCATGCTTTGCATCAGGACTTTTTGCCACTTGCAACTGAAAGAGATAAGATTTTATTCTGTTGACAATAAGTAGCCTCCAAAGTATTTCAAAAAGGAGGAAAGTATCTCACAGCATAGTGCAGGGACTAAAGGCAGTTAAAGTCTAGAAGAGGTTGGTGGCTTGAATTAAGACAACGAAATGGAGAGAAGGAGATGGAAGTAAGAGGCACGTAGTAAGCAGAATCCAAAGATGCTCAGGTAAAAACACTCATAGGTATTGGTGGTGAGTCAGATGTGGAAAGTTGAGGACATAAGAAGCATCATGAATGGTACCCAGATTCCTGGCTCAGACAGTTGGATGTATGGTGGGACCCTTACTGAGAAGGAAGTTTGGGAGGTGGAGAGGGTGATGATGAAGGATCTAGATTTGGGCATCACAACCCCACGATGTCCTGGAGATTCCCAGTGGGCGGCTGGGAATATAGCTCTGGTGCTCAACAGTGAGGACATGGCTGCAGAGGGGCCACTCAGGTGTCTTCTCTAGGCAGAGGCTTCTGTGTTTCTGGCCTCGGTTCTGCAGCTCTTCCTCGGCATACTGGAGCCTGAGAGAAGTCCATCTTTCCTCCCTGGCATCATTGCTGGTCCCTCCCCACTCCCACTACACTTGAGGAAGCTGAAATGCATGCATCATCACCCCCACTTCTGGTGAGAAGGCCCTACAGGAGCCTTCCAGTTTGCAGCCTGGTAGCGGATTTACCATGCTCTTCACCAAGAGCAAAGACCTATAACCATTTGACATTTATGGAGCTTTATAATGTGCCCGGCTTTGTGCTCCAGACAAGATAGACAGAAATGCAAGGGCATGGCGCCTGCCTCCCGGGAGCTCACTGTGAAGAGACAGACAACTGTAATGTGATACAATGATTAGATTGGCTTGGCTGAACTGTAGCGGGGTCTTAGAGGAACAGAGGGTGGGTCAGGCTGAAGAAATCAGGGAAAGTGTCAGGGGGTGGCAGCCTTTGGCCTGATATTGAAGAATCAGCTGGATTAAGCAAGATGCAGCAGATACTCTAAACAAAAGACCTGTGTAAGGACCTGAGGCGTGAGAGAACCTGGTACATTGAAGAGCAGGTGGTGCAGGAAGCTTAGTGTGGCTGGAGTGTAATGTGCAAGGGCAGCATGTCTGTGGTGGGTCTGTAGGGAGAGTGTTGTTGTTGCTTTTGTAGAGCAGGTACAAAGCCCTGCACGGTGTTTAAAGCTTCACGGGGCAAGAGGGACAGCATTTCTCTCATTTGGACTCTCCCTTAGGAGAAGCTCATTAACAGTCTGGAGTGGGGGAAATACAGCCTCCTCAGCATCATCATGGGGTGCTGGAAAAGGATGCTTTGCTGGCTAGTGAGGGTATTTGCAGCTAGAGCAAAACAGGTTGTGCAGACAAGGTTGTACATTCATGGGAGAGTCCAGCCAGGTGGCAACCAGAATTGGGTCCAAATTCCGGCACTAGCTTGCCTCAGAGTAGTATTGGGGCTCAGACTGAAAGGAGTGTCAATTGGACCCAGACCCAAGACTTGGCCCAAGTGCAGTTCCTGCCTGAAATAGGACTCCTTGACTGTAGGGGACATGACAAGACAACAAGGGTCCCAGAAAAAGCTGTAGTCGTGGAAAGAGTCACAAGACCGCCAGGACTCAGACAGGCAAGACAGACCTTGAGCCTAGGCGTTGCAGCAGCAGCACTAATGGGGAGAAGAATGCAGGACAAAGAGAGAAGGTGCAACAACAGTGATGGCCAAGGACACAGCTCCTCCTATGCACATGCAAACAGCATAGCCTTGGCACGGCAGCTCCCACAAAGATATCCTGGGAGCTTTGGGGTTCATTTATTGGCTATGAGTGTTTTTATGACCGTAGACTTTGATTATTACCCATTTGTGCAGGCGGGGCTAAAAAGAAATCTTGTTAACGGTCTCATACTACCCTAAAAAAGCTAAGAGGTCACATGTTATAAGAAGCACTACTATTTTACCTACCACTACTAAGGTAAAATATTGCTGATTATTTATAAGATACAAGCATTAGTGAGGCATTTAGTTACCATCAGTCTTGTTGCCACATAGTTCCTGCTCTCCCCTCATTCTGGATAAATGGTAGGACTCTACTTCCTGTCTACTTTGTGGTGGGTGAAGTCCTTTGACTAATTCTGGTGAATGAATTGTGCATGAAAGTGACCAACTGATTACTTGTGAGTGTGAGACCTTCTAGGCACCTTTTGCTAATTTGTGCAAAGTGACCACATGGGCTACAGGCTGCTGTGGACATGGGGCACAAGATGCATGCCTTGCTAAGATTAAACTGAAATCAAGCTCTGAGCTGGGAGTCGGCTCTGACACGCCTCCTTTGTGCTTCTGCTTCCCCTGCATTAGAAAAGGCCACGGTTTCTGAGATTAATGCAAACTACTATCACTGCAGGAAGACGTTTCCGGACATACACCTGGCATCAACAGACACACATTTTTAAACAAAGACATGTGTTTTCCAATACCATAATAGCAAAGCACAACTTTAAGACAATAAAAATACCAGACCTGGCCAAAGAAAACTTTCAGGAATGAAACATGTATGTTCGTTAGTTACCTTTCATGTCCTCCACCACTCACTGCACTTGGTCTTCTTTTGGAGGGCTGATATTCAGAGCATTTGGAAATTTGTATGGAGAGTAAATGCTTTGACGGGGGCCTTATTGAGTCCTGAGATACCCAGGATAAACAGGAGAGAAGAACGTATGAGCTTTACTGCCAGAATTAAATAGGCAGAAGAGGCAAAGACCTTCCCTGAACCTTCTCGGCAAAGTGGTTGGGGAACATAGACCAGGGAACAGGCTACAGGCACAGGAGCAACGTTTGGGAGAGTTGAGTTCTAACCACATTTGACGTTTTGTTTCTTCACATCTATGCCCCCATTTAAAGAAGAGTGAGGTATTTGTATTTGTTGATGGATAAAATTTCCTGATCTCAAATAGCTTGTTCCATTCATTCTCCCCCCATGAGCATATTTAAGCTTAGGAGGCCATATGTTGCACGTTCTTAGTTTTAGGCTCAAAATATAAGGTTGCTGTAGAGATTGGTTGGACAGAAAGACTCAGAGGACTTTGCATCCAAATGTGTAGCCACCAGAAGGGATGTTACTATGAAAATGAGAACAAGCAGGTGGGAGTTTCTTCCTGGAAGACAGGGGGCAGCAACAGGACTGGCCTGGGATGGGAAAAGCGGACCCTAGTCTCCTCTAGCAGAAAGGCCCAGCAAGTCTCATAGAAGTGAAATGCTGAAAGCTAGACTTATAAAAGTGTTATTCAGGGCATCCCAGTACAAATAAGCAAACTTAGTGTCCAGATCATGGAATCTAAATACCATTCTCCACGGAAAGGAATCAGGGTTCTTTGAAGAAAGGGCTGATTTCAGGAGTGGAGGTGGAAAAATTCCAGATGAACCTGGAACATCTTGCTGGGCCAGGAAGTAGAGATGCTCTAAAAGAATATACGTAAGGAGCCAGCTTGAAGAGACTCCATCTAGAACACTTTGAGTCTCAAAATAAATACTGACAGTACAGATTATAACCCACAGAATACAGTTAAGAATCCATGGGTCGGATACTTAGTAAATACAGAGATAAATAAATGAGAAAGAATGGAAATCTCTTCTTTGTAGTAGAATGGCAATTAATGGATACAGAAGAAATAATGGAAATAAGTATGGAAGGAATGATGGACTTAGAAAATAATTTGGCAACAACCATAGTAATAATTGTTTTAGGCAAGAATCACCAGATGCTAAAACCAATGGGTGTATGTTTGATAAGAAACAGGAATTTTATATTGTCTGGAAGTATCTCCCACAAGATTCTTATTAATTACTAATGGGAAAAGTTACTTTACAGCATAGGACCTTACAGACACCACCTTACTGAAGTGTCAAAGTTAATATAACCTGTAATAGGTAACAGATATCATTTGCCTTTTGAAATAATGCACCGAGAAAAACACATCATTATTTCTGTGGTATTTCTTCCAAAAAGGTATATACTGAATACAATGATGAAGAAACATCGGATAAACCAAAACTGAAAGAAATTCTACAAATTAACTGTCCAGTAATGTCTGAGTCATGAAAAAGACTGAGGAATATAAAGGAAACTATAGAGACATGACAACTAAATGCATAATGTGAACCTAGATCAAATTCCACACCAGAGAAATACATTTTTCTTTTCTTATAAAGCCCATTAGTGAGACAATTAATGAAATGTGAACATCTATGGATTAGATAACAGCTGAATGAATGGTAATTTCCTGGTTTTGATAACTGGACTGTGGTTATGTGAAAGAATGTCTGTCATTGTTTCATGAAATACACCTTGAGGAATTTAGGTATAAAGAGGACTTATATTATTGTCAATGCACTTTCAACTGATTCCAAGAGAGAGAATGATAAAATCAACTTGGTAAAATGTTAACATGTTGGGAATCTGGGTGAAGGGTATATGGAATGAGTCACAATATTTTTGTAACCTTTTCTGCATGCCTGAAATCATTTAAAAATAAAAGTTTTTTAAAGATTAAAAGTAAATAGGTAAACAAACAGAGTTGTCCAAGGAATTTCTACTGAGGGAGAAATATGCAGGATGGATTGGAGTAAGGCTGAAGGCAGTAATGGATTTCTTCTACTTGTACCCAGTGTGGGTCCAGAGCCGTATTTCCTATTTCATAATGATTGCTTGTGTCATTCCATGATGCATACAGGCAGGAAATACTGGTTCCCCACCTCCTCACAGGCATCCACACATCTTTAGATGGCACATCTGGAATAATCTCTGAGCATTCCCTGATATTTGACTGCTTACAGGGCAACATGTGCCTCTAACTAGAGCCTCTGATTATTTTTCTGTATCCCTATAAGCCAACTAAACTTTTCTCTCCATCTCGAAGAACCTAATCAAAGTTTTACAGGATTTCGATTAGGCCAATGAACAATCTCTGAGTTTTGATCCTATTCCATCTATATTCATGTTTAATCAAAATTCCATTGGGGGGGGGGAAATTCTAAATTGAGAGTAACCACATACTATAGTAGGAAAAGCACTAAACTGTCTTACTCTATCACCAACTATATGTGAATTTGGGTCAATCACTTCTATAGTCCTTGTCCATAAAACAGAGAATCTGAACTAAATTTAACAGTGGTCTCTTCCCCTCTTTAAAAAGATGATGGTTACTAAAGAAAAGATCCCTCTAATTTTAACCAGTTTGCATACCCATGAGAATTAAAGAGATGAGACCTTGCACTTGATTCTCAAGGTTGACCTTGGTTTGAGTTCATAGCATTGACATCGTTTTACCCAGAGGAAGGATTACAGTTAAGAGGCAGCATTCCCACACCCAAGTTCTATTTTATAACAACCTCTGCCAGCTATGCTATGTTTAGCTTAAACTATTTTTGGATGCATAACAGTTAATCACCTCTCCAGTGAAAAATTAAAGGAGAAAAAAACACACCAGAAATGTCCTGTAATCACTCCTCAATACATCTAACTCCTCCCGGGTCCCTTTCCCTATGCCCTTCATCTCTGAGACTTCTCTGTGTTCCTTGCACCAGCATGCACATGAGCTGTCTCCCATGACCAGTGTGCTCAGGTATCTGTTTCCTTCAGGCCTGGCTCAGATTCAGCAGCTCCAAGGAGCTGACAAGGAGTTGGGAGAGAGAGACTAGCTGTGCCCAGTTTTGCATGAAAGCAGCCCCGGACATACACTTCTACAATCACTCTCCAGGCTCTGCCTCCCCACCTGAGCTGCTCCTCTGTGCTAAAGTCTTTGCTTAAGGCATAAAGGACTTTTCCCCTAAGTCCCAACTTTTAGAACACTGTCTCTTCAGCAGAACTCATAGACTTCTTCAGATTTTGTTCTGATCTGATCCTTTTCTCAAAGAAAAAAAAAAAGTGAGAGAGAGAGAAAGGTATGCTAAATTTCCCTTTGGGGGCCAGACAAGGGAATACAATGGAAGTCTTATGTCCTGGAGGAATGCAAGGAATCCCGAAGATGGGCACAGGCTGCCTGAGCTGAGCGCTGTGTATAATAGAAGACACAAAGGCAATGAGAGGGTGGGCTCTGTCCACTTGGTGTAGGCAGGATAACTTGACCCTGAGATCTAGAAGAACCCCAGAAATAATGGATTTTCTGTAAATAAGAGCAGGTGAAATCTATTTCAATTCCTCTTCCATGTCAACTTCATAAAATTATGAAAATAAAATATGAAAAATGTCAAACATACAGAAAGTGAAAATAAGTATAATGAACATCCATAACATTTTGCCATATTTGCTTTCTTATATTTCCATATGTAGTTCTATATACATGTATTTATATATGTGTGTGTATATACATCTATATGTACACACACACACATATTTATATGAATTGCTGAAACATTTTAAAGGAATTATAGATATCAGGTCATTTCACTTCCAAATATTTAAGCTTTTATGTCCCCCAAATAAGGACATTTTGTGATTTAATAGCAATAGTATTATTACTCTTAAAAATAATAAATCCATAATATCATGTAATACCCTGTCTCTAGTACATTGCCCCAGTGCTAAAAAGTGTATTTTATAGTTGTTTTCTTCAAAATAGAATTCAATCAGACCAAGCCAATTATCTGGTTGACTTTAATATTTTGCATTTATTTGTTTCCCCTCAGTGTCATTAAAAATTTTTTTTCTCTTCTCTGTTTTTCTTTACTCTGAGGATTAGATCATATATGCCAACATATCAGGAGGCACATAATATCTGGTTGAACTATTGGGGACATTAAATTTACTTTATCCAATAAAGTATAGTCAGTTTTGCTATAATACCACATATATAATCTTAAAATCACTGTCTATGCAAAATTACAATAGTAAAAATCACAAGGCTTATGGGGAAAATGGAGATAAGGGTACTACAGCATTCAAAAATGTTGATAAAAAAAGAGGAATTTATTAAAAACAACAGCAGTTTAACACATGTGAAATGGTTAAAAAATACATAAATACCACAACAAATATGGCACTTTACCTTGAAAAAACACTTGATGCTTACTTGTAGAAGTGGGCATCAAAAAGGGTTGCAGCTTGTGAGTTATTATGAAGGGATGGAAGATGATCTAAAATTGGGCAGTGTCCACACCAGAAGTGGATGGGTGTGGCTCTTCACACACGTGGTGAAATGAGGTAGCTGGTAGGAGTTTGAGATGTGCACGTGTGTGCGTGCTGTGTATTCCTAGGTGGCGTGGCTCAACGGGGGCAGTTTTCTGCATTCACCTAGTGTTTCTTGAGGACAGGATCACACAAGTAAACATGAAAATGCATTACCCTCAAGTGTTCCTTAGTATATCAATCATATTGGAAAGAATTCACAATTCAAAACAAGTATATCAGAACTGATTGCACTGGCAATTTACTTCTCTCTTTTTTTCTTAATCAGTTTAGCTAGAGGTTCAATTGTATTGATCTCATCAAAGAAAGAGGTGTTAGTCTCAATGGATTTTTTCATTCTGTTCTCTCCTCCATTTATTGTGCTCTTATCTTTATTACTTCTTTCTTCTGGTTACTTTGAGTTTAATTTGCTTTTCTTTTTCTAGTTTTCTAAGGTAGAGGTTTAGCTAATCAATGATAGATCATTTTTATTTTCTAATAGATGATGTTAGAGATATGTATTTCTCAACAAATACTACTTTAGCTGCATCTCATGAATTCTGATATGTTATGCTTCCATTATCATCACAGAAATAGTTTCTAAGATTTCCACATCTATAAGGATGGAGTAGACATACCTTCTATGCATTCTAATAAATACAGCTAAAATGATATATATAAAAATATATAATTTATTTATATATTTAAAAAAGCACATAAGACTCTGAACGGTAAAGAGAATAACAGCAGACACAGGGTAGGGACCCGGAGACTAGAATAATGACAGGACACTAGGGGTGATATCAGTCAAGGTTTCATGGGGATCATGAACTCCCAAACTCCATCCAGCATTAAAGAGAAATCACCCCCCACTGAGTGTCACTGGAGGCCAACTGGGTAGCCTGGACTTCCATTCCGACCTCTTGGCAATAAGGCATGCCTCCTTTCTCTAAACAGAAAGAAAATATTTCTTTAAAAAAGGAATCTTAAAACATAAAGATGGAAGAAAAAACAATAGAAAGAGCAAATATGTGTTTGACAGTTGAAGCAAGAATTGTAACACTATAATTTGGTTCTCAATATACATAGAAAAACTTTTAAATTTAATATTTATTTAATATCATTATATTATAAATGGAAGAGGGCAAAGAATGTAAAGATAAAGTTCCTATATTTCATTATAACTAGTAAATGTTGACACCACTAGACAAAGTATATATACACATACATGTGTATAATATAAACATAAAGCAGTCCATTAAGAAGCTATAAATAATATGTATCTCATATACATACATTAATGCATAAACATATTAATACAGTAATGAATTTTTTTTTATAAAAGTAAAAATCTGCTGGATTTCTTTCAGTTTGTGAAAACACACTAATGTAGGTCTTTTGTAAAAGCAAAGTGACAGAACATAAACTTTTGGAAAGTGGGGAATACTATTTGCTTTATGCCATTTCAGCTGACAAAAGGTTTCACAAAAATGCTCTACTTTTGGATCCTGGGGAAACCTGTATAAAGTGATACCCTCAAAAACACCATAGACATCAAGTAAAAATGATAAACAAGCCCTAACCGGTTTGGCTCATTGGACAGAGCGTCGGCCTGCGGACTGAAGGGTCCCAGATTCAATTCCAGTCAAGGGCATGTACCTTGGTTGTGGGCACACCCCCAGTAGGAAGTGTGCAGGAGGCAGCTGATTGATGTTTCTAACTCTCTATCCCTCTCCCTTCCTCCCTGTAAAAAAATCAATAAAATATATATATATTTTAAAAAGATAAACAAACAAGGAGCTTTTCTATCCTTTTCTGGTATTCAAGATGTCAAAGCGGGGATGTGGTGGGTCCTCCAGTGTGAAATTCTGGGATTTCCCCAGGTCTCCCATTGGGAGCCGTGATCAACTGTGCTGACAACACAGGAGCCAAACATCTGTAGGTCACCTCTGGGGACGACTGAACAGACTTCCTGCTGCTGGTGTGGGAGACATGCCGGCCGCAGTCAGAAAAGGCAACCAGAGCTCAGAAAGAAGGTACGGCCAGCGGTGGTAATTCGACAAGGAAAGTCTCACCAGAGAAAATATGTGTTTCTTTATTTTGAAGATAATGCAGGGCTCACTGTAAACAATAAAGGCCAGATGAAAGGTTCTGCCACCACTGGACCAGTTGCCATGGAGTGTGCAGTTTTGTGGCCCAGGATGATCACATCCAGTGCTGGCAGCATTGCATGATTCTCTGATGTATTTGTAAAGAAAAAAAACCCTTAAAAATTCTTTTCTTCCCCCACCCAAAAACAAACAAACAAAAAAAAAGGAATTCTAAAATCTGTTAAAGTAACCCATAGAGAGGCAGAAAACAACAACTAAAATCAGATCAAACAGAAAACAAAAAATAAATGGTAGACTTAAGGCCTAACATTAGCTAATAAATTACAGAGGTACAGCAATTAAAAGATAGAAATTGGCAGAGTGGATAAAAAAATTGGGAAAATTTCAGAGATTCTTTATATGCTACCTGGAAAAACAAAACCAAAGTGCTTGGCCTAACTGTTCCTCTCATAACTACCTCTTTTGATCTGTCACCCACACCACTGCCAAGCGCTCTCTGAATGAATTAAAATACCGTAACTCAGTGGTTCTTGACCTTTCTAATGCCGCGACCCTTTAACACAGTTATGTTGTGGTGACCCCCAACCATAAAATTATTTTCGTTGTTACTTCATAACTGTAATTTTGCAACTGTTAATGAATCATAATGTAAATATCTGTGTTTTCCGATGGTCTTAGGCTCTACAGCAGCGGTTCTCAACCTGAGAACCTAAGACCATCGGAAAACACAGATATTTACATTATGATTCATTAACAGTTGCAAAATTACAGTTATGAAGTAGCAACGAAAATAATTTTATGGTTGGGGGTCACCACAACATGAAGAACTGTATTAAAGGGTCACGGCATTAGGAAGGTTGAGAACCACTGCCATAACTCCTATGAGCCATTTTATGGTGCCATTTTACAACGTTCAAAATAAACCAGTGGGGTTGGGCCTATTTATAATATCTCTAATGAATATATATGAAGATAATTCAAATGATTGGACCCGAACACAAAATATGCCTATAAAAATGCAACATTTTTAGTTATTGTCTTATGCATTATTCATGTATTATTGTTATCTCTAATTGTGGGCAGAGAAGATACTGTGCAATATCGAAGTCTTTTGAAATGTAATGTCCTAGCAAATGGTGTCTTTTGCTGGAAGGCCCATATGCACTGGAAAAGAACTTGTATCTGTAGCATGATAAAATGTTCTCATCGTTTTGGAATCACAAAAACTTGTCAACTAATTCATAATTATCCTGGAATCAAGAATGGGTGTTTTTACTAACGGAAGTCCTGTTCAGGGATTCTCCATCACCTATCCGTAAGGGTACGTTATCTCCAAGTTCCGCATGAAATACAAAGATGTTCATCATGAAAAGATGCATCCCCCAAACCCTCCTCATTTAGTGTCCACCCACACAGAGACTGGGTCCAAGAGTCTAAACTATCTCCTCCAAATTTTCTGTTCTTGAATACTCCTATGTGTATATGCGGTTTGCTTATTTGAAACTTAAAATGCCCTCACAGTTGTTTTGAGGATGACAATGACAAACTTATAATAAAGCAAAGCAAACAAAACAAATACCCTGGCAACGCACTTTGTCCTTTCACATGGGTGCCCCTGGCTTCACACAGGAAGTTGTTGCACCTGTACATGCATTCCTTCACAGCTCTCTTTGGCCCAGTTAGTCCCAGAGCCTGAAAATCATATGAGCTGTTGGATGGGAGGGCTGAATTAGAGGTGAGTGGTGCTTTGGTCAAATAGCAGAGCTGTGAGAGGCTGGGCTAACCCTACAAAGAACAGCTGGAGTCACAGTCAACAACAGCCTTTGTCTTGTGCCCACTGAAAGGGACTGTCAACCACAAATCAGTATTTCCAGCCCCATCTGCATAGATGAGCAATTGTTCTCAATCACGCACCTTTAAAAATGCAAAGGTTTGTGCTAGTGATAAACTTTCTCAGCACTCACTGAAATACTTTTTAGAAAGCAGCACGCAGAGGCAAGCTTTACGAGTAGAGAGAGGGCCAAACCATATCCTCACCCATTCACCCACTGATCCATTCATAAATGTATTCATTCATTCAGGATTTGTTGGTCGACCAGCAGTCCAGGTTTTGAGTTAGGTTCTCTAGAGATACAAGAATGAATAATGCTTGGCTCTTCCTCCCTAACAAACAACAAATCATAGTACAACACAGCAAGAGCTCTAAGGAAATGCTTCTAAACTACACTTTCCTACAAGACAGATACACACATTAGCCACTATGACCCAAGTCTGGGGAACATGGCTGGGTAGCAAACCTGATAGATAGGTGTTTCAGCATTTTGTGCTTTTCTACCTTTCTTATGCTTCCTTAATCCTTAAATAAAAAACTTAACTCCAGCTTCCCCGGGATACCAAGTAAAAGCAGTGGAAATACAAGTCCTCCAAAGTTCCTCTCATCCATCCCAGTTTAGGCACTGAAGTGGCCACTCGGATTCGGATTCTCCCACCACCAGTGATGGTACTTCGCTTGCTGCCTGGGGGGCTTCCTTTGGTAGCTGATGCTGCTGCCCTCCTACCACCATTTTCCTTTTCTGGAGTTGACTGGGGAGGCGTCACTTCATACCAGTATCTGGGGCTCCTATTAAGCTCCAGGGCAGGAACAAGCCTTGATGGTATTTTGGTTTCACGTCTAATGGAATTTAGGTCCAGGATTCCTGGGGTCTGTTTGGAAGACATCTGAATGGTACTACCTAGTGTTACACTAGAAATCACTTTTCCCCTCCGACCCTGAACTGGATCACACCTTGATGGTTCTCCACAGGATATCTCTGCATATTCAGGGCACTCAGCCCAGAGGCAGGCATTCATTTTGGTCTCCCTATATTGTCTTAATCCACAGACTGAAGGGCTTGCTACACATCCATCAATCAGTGTGTCATCTAACTATCTCCATTCCTTCTATAACCTTCTCTCTCTCTCCTGGAGAGACTATTCCTTCACACACCAGAGTCCCCATGGTCAGCATTAGCCTCTTCCCCCTGCAGGTATAAAAGTTAGCAGGTGTTTGCAGATGCTCCACCCTTCTTCATCCGAAGCAGCAGGAGAAGAAAGCTGACTCTACAAAATTCCCTATCCGTGTGACATTCTGAATTCCAGCAAACTATAGAAACTCCTAGGAACCCTTGCAGCTTTTCAGAGTGAAGGGAAATAATATTCACTTGCTCTCTATATTTATACCAGAACTCCCAAAACATTTTAAATTGCAAAAGGGAAAGGGGAAGGGAAGATAATAATTGAGTTACTTACTTAGCACACATGAGAATAGAACCGCGCAACACATTGGGTAACTTTATTACATTTGATCTTATTATCCAAAACATGTCAGTTCTACAAATGAATGCCAAGAGTAGGAAGTGTTCTTAATAGAAAAGTGACTGGTTTTCCGTCTGTGGTAAATTGTCACACAGCCCAAGGTTTATCCCAGTGAAAGGGGCACGTTTAGTCTTTCCAGAACTCTTATATGAACTTTTACAGAATCATACAGGGATTATTTCAATCATCAGGATGTGCCTGAAAACCAACAAGGTCAAAACCAAAATCTTTGGGTCTTTGATCAATGGGCAAATTCAAAAGCATCTACTATGCCTTTGACACATTACTAAACCCTGAAAGGTTACAGAATGCAAACAAAACTTGATCTTCAAGTAGTCTCCTGTGAGAGACATATGCATGTTACTGTAGAGAAAGGTCCTCAAGGAGTCCCTGGCACAGAAAAAGCCCCAATCGGTGGTAGCTTTGGTTATTAGCTTCTGAGCTATAACAGAGGCACACGAGGTTTTAAAAACTGTCCATGGCAGCACAGCGCCGAGGACTGAGTGGGGAAGATGCCCATGGTCTTACCCAGGAGGTTCTTTGATTTGTACATTGGAGGAGCAGTACAGGGTTTTCAGGGGGAAATGGAAGAGCATTCCAGGCAGAAGGAACAGCACAGAGAGAAGCAAAGGCTTGAATTCACCTTTACCAAAGGAACCCAGAGCGTGGCCAGGGTTGAGAAGCTGAGGTGGGAGAAGATACAAACGTAAAGGCTCATTGGACTCGGATGATGAAGGACCTTAAAGTTCAGGATTTATTCTGTCGACAATGGGAGACAAGTTTTTTACAGAGGAGATTGATGTCATCGAACTTGTGATTTAGAAAGATTACTGTGCCCCCCCCCCCCAAAAAAAGGGGGACTGGGTGGGATTGCTGAGAGGCAGGAAATGCAAGCCTGTGTTAGGAAGGGGGGATGTGGTGAGGAGGGGACCTAGAACAGGCAGCGCCCAGCGGAGAATGAGGGAGATTGGGAAACATTTAAAAGACAAGCTTTTTCATTATGAATTACTCTGCTATTATTCTTTCCAAGTCAGTGGGTGTAGTTTGCAATGATGTTCATGTCTATGAACGGCAAGTTCCTGAAAAAAAAAAAAAAAGAAAGACTGGATTTTGCCAGCTCTGTGCCCCGGCCTGCGGAGGACTAGCCTGTTAGACTCCGCGGGCGCCACTTAGTGGCAGCTCTTGGAATGACTGGCTCAGGACCCAAAAGCTCATCAGCCCCGAGCAAGAGGTTTTAGCAACCTGTCTTGAAGACCTGACCAATGCCACAATGAAGTTTCATCGCACTTTTTCAGAGAGCTTGGGACACTTCTTGCTTGGGTTACAGGGATGAACATTTAAAAGGTGGCTTGTTTCGGCCAACAAAATGAAATGCTGCACTCCAGATACAAGAGTGGGAAGAGGGTGGGGAGAAACAGAGGCCACTGAGGGAAGAGCCCTGTGACATCTCCCAGATCATCTAAACCTGAGGACCAGGCTGCTGTCAGTCACAGGGCAATGAAGGAAGCGCCCCTGCTGTGGCCCTGGCATGTGAAGCCAGGGACCCTCATACAACAGCAGCAGACGCAGCCATTGCTTGGTGCCAGCTTTGGTGTCAGAGGCACATAAGTTTAAGATGGATGACTAGTTTGGCTTCCATTTAAATTGCATCCTCAGCAAATAGAAGGAACAAAGAGGCCCTGAATTTGGCAACTCTCTCCCTTACACACCCTTCCTATAATCAACCCATCCCCAAGACCAGGAACTCTGTCTGTAAAATCTTTCAAATCCAGCTTAAATTGACCACGATGTGCCACTCTGCCACTGCCACCGGGTCCGGCCACCAGCCCCTCTTGCCAGGATTCTACACTAACCTCCCTGCTTTCACTGTTGCCCATCTGCTCCCACAGGCAGCCAGGATTTTCACTGTAAAGAGTAAATCAGATCAAGTAACTCCCCTACTCTAGGCCCTCTGATGGCTGCTCATCACTCAGAGAATAAAAGCCCATTCCTCACTTGGCCCACCCAGGCCCTCCCTGCCCCACCCCGCTACTTCTCCAACCTCATCTCTCACCACCTTCCCTTGCTCCCCGCTCCAGTTCCTCGGGCCTCTTTCAACCCCCTGGAACACACCACGCTCCTGCTTTTGGTCTCTGTCCTTG
Source organism: Cnephaeus nilssonii (assembly GCF_951640355.1). Classification (NCBI taxonomy): domain Eukaryota; kingdom Metazoa; phylum Chordata; class Mammalia; order Chiroptera; family Vespertilionidae; genus Cnephaeus; species Cnephaeus nilssonii. The sequence continues at coordinate 59,041,831 of NC_137085.1, read as the reverse complement.
CCAAACCTTCTGAATGTGCTTCTCTGACATGTACCCCAACCAGCACTCTCTCCTCTCTCTCACCCCTTATCACACTTTCTCTCTCCCAATATGATTTTTCCTGATATTTTATTGTACCACTGTTCATTGATCTCCCACACTGGAGTGTAATCTCCATGAGATCAAGGATTTAATCTGTTTCATTAACTGCTATATTCCAGTGACTGGAGTAATGTCAGGCACATAGTAGGTTCTCAAGAAAGACTGAATGAATGAATGAATGATACAGTATCCTCGCTTCCTAACCCCCTCCAGTCCTGAAAGAACTATTCACCTTTATCCTCACAACTTATTAAAACCACTAGGACAACCTGATTTCCCAGAGTGAGAGATGGAGCAGGCTTCACTGGGAAAGCTCAGTACATTTTCAAGACACCAGGTTATGCTCTCAGAACACTTCAGTTTCTGTCAAGAATTCAACAGCTGCACCCACTCTGCCTGAGGAGGGGACTTTAAAGTGTGCATCATTTTAACAGTAAACTTCAGAAGATTAAATATAGGTAAGTCATAACTCTGAATGACCTCAATCCACTCCATGGATGCATTATACAAACAAAGTCAAACTTTAAATAACTAATGCATGATTTTAGTCTTTCGATTAAAAAACTCAAAATCAGTACCTCTTTTGGAGCTAATAAGAATAAAAGCTAGCTTAATGCTAAAGGAATCAAATGTCTTCAAAAGGGCACACTAGTCAAAGGCCAGAGTGCCCTCTACTGGCCATTGGCAGCAAACAAAACCATGGGGGCAGGGGATGGGGGGGATGAAGGGGGAGTGATTGCAAAGAGGAACCAACTTTATATTCAAATCCACAAATGAGATTAAAAAATCACCTTAATCCCTCAAAGAAATAGGGGAAAAGACTCCATCCCTATTTTCAAGGAACACAAATTCAGAATTAAAACAGTAGGCAAAAGAATGCAATCTAGAACATACTGTGGAGTGGTACCTGAGCTGAGGTTTATAAAAGGACTAGTCATCCGGGAAGTTATAGTCCAGGTGATGGCTCCATAGATGCAGCCTGGAGGTGAGAGAGCACATATTTAAGGATGCCAGGAGTTGAAAGCTGTGACAGTTACTCTTGGTTGCCTAACTCACCAGTTATTTCCCAATCTGTTTTTCCTTGCCGGTGTGCTTTCATCTTAGTGGCTGGAAGTACCAGGTACTGATTTTTCTAACTGTTCTCACGGCTAGAGGCCCATGAGATATAAGGAATCATGTGCCTGAGGAATTGTTGGGATATCGTTTCTTTCATGATAACAGAGGAGACGCCCATGGAGAGGGCCCGGCATTTTCAATCTGCTTGTTGAAGTTGTGAAGTTGTAGTCCTTGGAGCTATTGCAGCCATCTGGTGGCTATGAATGAAGATACCACCAACACAGTGAGGATGGTAGTCTTTGATGTTATTACAGAACTGCTGAACCACTCTGGGACCAACCAGCTGTGGACTTTCTTGTTGTAAGGTGGAAAAAATCCTTATGGCTTAAGCCACTCTTGTTAATTATTTTGTTATTTATAGCCAACACACACTCATTGGTAATACTCTTATTCTGACTTGAGGAACAATGGAAGGTTCTAAGAAGGACTGTAACACAATGAAATGTGATTTCAGAAAATTCAGACTAATAACAAGCAGAGAATGAATGGAAAGGGCAAGAGGAAAGGTCAGAAGGCCAGTTAGCATATTTATAAAAGTTTAAATGTGGGTAGGGGGAGATCGATGGAAATTAGGGTCTAACCTCTGAACTACTAGGTAGAGAATAGAATATATAAAAATATTTAAAAAGTAAAATAAACATGACTGGTCATTGCAGGAGCTAGAAGATGAGATGAAAAGATTGAATCCCAAGTTTGGGGCTTGGATAATAAGGTAGGTGAACAGGTCATTGTTTGATATACAGACTTTCAGAGAAGGAGCAAGCCAGGATGGGATGCTAATAATGAATTGTGTTTGGGACACACTAGGTTTGAGGAGCCAAGTAGAGTCCAGTGAGCAGTAGAGTTTTATATCATGGGCTCAGAAAAACATGGACTTAAGATAAAGATGTTTGACATATCCACACGATTATGGTAAGTGAAGCCACAGAAGTAGATTTGGTCACTGTTTTTGGAGCATATGTAGAGTAAGGGAAGCAAGAGAAGAGGGCCAGGGAAGAACCCTCATGATGACCAACATTCAGAGAAAGGCAAGAAGAAAAGCCATGTTGAGTCTAAGAAATAGCAAAGAACGCAAGCAAAGAGGAGGACGTGTATCCTGTGGCAAAGGAACAGAAAGGCTCCGTGAGAAAACTTCCAACTTCAGTAGAAATGAATGAAATAAGGACAGAAAAGGACACTCTGGGTGACCTTAAACAGAATGGGTCTGTGGAGTGTTGAAGAAGGAAGCAAGAAAGCGTTAGCAAAGTTGAAGTAGGGGACCTTGCAGGCAGAGAGTAGACTTCTGCAGTTTAAGATCTCTGAGGCAATGCAGTTAGTGGTGGTATTAGCATAGAAGTGAAAAATCATTCGAGGTGAAAATACAAAGGAACTGAAAGCCCAGGTAGTTGAACTGGTCATTAATGCGGTGAAAGTAACCAGAGATTCCTTCCCATTCACCGTGGAAAAGTAATCCAGGGGTTACCAGATGTTCCCAGTGAAGATTCCACAACGAGATGGTAGAAAGAAGTCTCTGAGCCACTTATCAAAGTTGTCAGCAAATGGGGTGGGTGGTGAGTGACAGAGAGGAATAAGGATGGGTAGAGCCAGACATCTTGAGCCTCCCTCACAGTGGGAGGGTTGGTTACAAGAGGACAGCAGAGTGTGGTTTGGAAGCAGTAATGGAGAACTTGGAGGACACTGACTTCGCTACTCTCGGTAAGCAGTTCTCAACACTGCCTTTCACCCATGGAGTGCCTACAGATGATTTTAGGATTATACCCCAGAGATTCTAAACGGGTCTCTAGTCCAACCTAACCCATAATTTTAGATGAGAAAACCAAGATCCAAGAAGCAATAAGTGACTTGTGCAAGGTCTTATTTCCCTAGACCGCCATCCAATGGTCTCTCCACTACACTTCCCTAGCGCTCAATTTGGGCTCTATTGTTTTATAGTTGCACTAGTGGCCTGATGAACATATTCGTGAACATTAAAAGGAAATTAATTACCGAAGCTCAGCAGTAAACCAGATTCGGGGCCAACAGTGCCCCAGCAACAACAATCCATCATGATTCCCCATTCTGACAATGGACTCTGTAGATGAAACCCTACCCTTTGAAGTGTATATCTCCACCTTGCCTTAGGACAGTGGTCGGCAAACTCATTAGTCAATAGTGCCAAATATCAACAGTACAACGATTGAAATTTCTTTTGAGAGCCAAATTTTTTAAACTTAAACTATATAGGTAGGTACATTGTTACTAACTTAATTAGGGTACTCCTTCAATCACACTGTACATGCACACCCGCACGTGGTATTTGTCTTAGGACAGTGGTCGGCAAACTCATTAGTCAATAGAGCCAAATATCAATAGTACAACGATTGAAATTTCTGGCACAAATTATGCCCCCAACATAGTTAATCTCCCTGGGCCTCAGTTTCCTCACCTGTAAAATGGGGATTGTTATAGATTGAATGCTTATGTCCCCAAAACTCAAATGTTGAAATCTTAACTTTCAATTAGAAAATATGATGTCACATTGTCTCAGGGTCTGAGCATATATTGCATTTAGTTACTCCATTCCTGACCTTGGGAATAGCCCCAAACATGCAAATGTGATATGACTTTCTCACCCAGAAGACAATCAGCTTTGTGAGTCGGGTGTTACTTCTGAAGATCCCTCTGTTCATCTTCAGGTCGGAAGAATGAAGTGAATCATTTTTGGAAAGGAAAGTCAATGATCCTCTTCAGATGTGTGGACAGAGGTCAATCAAAGTATTCACGTATTTAAACAAATGCTGAGGGCCAGGCCTAGAATTCCTCTAGCTAATGATTCCAGAACCCTCCAGTTGACTTGCATCAGAAAACACATTGAATTTCATATTTTTTAAGAGAAAAGGTGGTATTAATGCATTTCTAAAAGGGAATCTTGCTCTTTACACAAAATGAGTCGTCTCCACAATGTCCAGGAAAGGGGGCACTTGACTGGTAGAAAGGTGCATTCCACACCTCCTGGTAGGAATGGCTCCATACAGGAAATAAATGCCTCAGACTATTAGAGCATGGTAAAGCCAAACATTACAATCAAGAACTAACTGAACCCAGATTAAGCACAATCGAGATTAAATTTTAGCTTTCTGCACAGCTCACCTATGCAAAACAACAACAACAACAACATGCAGATTGGATGATATGGTTTTTTCAGGCTAGGGATAGTTTTTCCACCAGCTGGCATCCCACCTTGCTTTGGTGAATGTTTAACCATTGTTAAATAAATAAATCCTAGCTGCCAGTCCTCCGGAGGCCCATTCCATACAGCTGCTCATGTGAGAAACAGTTTGTTCACATAAATCAATGCCTGAAATTTGAAGCGTCTGGCCCAGTGACTTCAATTTTAGGCTTATATCTATAACCAGTTTGATTGCTCTGTTTATTAATAGCATGGCTCACTTGATTAGCAGTCCCACTGACCTCTCATCACACCTTACCTTCAGCCTCTTTAGAGGATAACAGCCTGTTTCTTTAAGAAAAACCTGAGGACCTTCCTGAGATAATGAGGGAGCATTCCCTGAAATTATATATACCCATATTGTCACTGTAACTTCTGGGATGTTACTTTTATGCAACTTGACTGGGCCAGGGAAATAAGTGAAACATTATTTCTGGGTGTGTCTGTGTGGGTGGTTCCAGATGACATTAGCATTTGAACCTGTGGATTTGTACGTTAGATGGCCCTCCCCAAGGTGGGTGGGTGTCATCCCATCCATGGTGGACCTGAATAGAACAAAAAGCAGAGGAAGGAGGATTCACTTAAGTTCTGCTTAAACTGGGACCCCAGTCTTCTGCCCTTAAGACTTAAATGTACACCATCAGAACCCCTGGAGCTCAGGTCTTTAGACTTGGACTGGAATCACACCACTGGTTTTCCTGGGTCCCCAGTGTGTGGGATGCCGACTGTGGGACTTGTCAGCTTCCATAATTACATGAGCCAATTCCTTATAGAAAATACCCTTTACATATAAATAATAGATGGATGGATAGATGATAATAGATAGATGATAGATACCATTGCTTCTGTTTCTCCAGAGAACCCTGACTAATACACCCTTCAGAATTTCTGAAAATCTACAGCTTCTCATGGAGTCAGTAACTATCAGAGCCTAAGTATTACTTATGTAAGCTGTAACTGAGTGACTTAGCATTCTTGTTAATTCCGAAGATAAAATAGCTTCCTGGCACCTAGGCTGGGGTCTTGAGATTCTCCCTCCTGCTACAAGAACCAGAGCTCCTGGAAGAAATGGCCAATTCCAGTTCCGAGGCAAGGAACCTACCAGATGAGCCTCTGTACCAGGAAGCAGGGAACCTAGGAGAGACTCTCAGAGTTGTATCAAAAGGACTCAGACAAACAAAAACTCACAGGCAGGCAGTAGTAAGCTGGCTACAGAGAGAAAGGGGGTGGAAGGAGGTAATAAAGGGCAAATAAAGGAGGGCAAATGTATGGTGACAGAAGATTTGACTCTGGGTGGTAAACACACAATGCAACATCAGATAGTGTATTATAGCACTGGACACCTGAAACCTGTATAATTTTACGAACCAGTGCCATCTCAATAGGTTTAATTTTTAAAAATTTAAAGGAAAACAAAAGCTCTTTTATGTGGGCCAGCATTTAATTCCCTTCCAACTGGAGAGCTTTTCTTCTCCAACCCAAAGCCTTGTCTCTCCTACTCTAGCAGCAGGGCAATGACCAAGGCTGGGACTCTCAGGGGACCCACTCATATAACCATCCCGGAGCCAAGCAGGGCATGGCTTGCTCTGCCTACTCAGTCTCCATTTACCGGGTCTCCCCAATTTGCAACCTTCTTTCTTTCGAGACCCATTGGCTCCAACCTTTCAAGCTCCTGCTCTCTCCTGGCATAAACAACGAATGGTCTCTTAGTAAATGCATTTGAGTTATTCTATCCTGGATGCAAATAACCAAACTCATAACCTGTCACTGTTTAATGCTCTAAAAGTTTGCTGAAAAGAAGTGCAAAGAGCATTTGGATAAGACAACTCATTTTCCCATTGACTTTACCATCCTAGAAATGTCTCACGGAGGAAGGCTTTGGAGCAGGAGTGAGATGAACTGTTTCTAGCCCCAAGTTTGCAAACCTTGGTTTAGTTTGATTTGGTTTGGTTTGGTTTGGTTTGATTAAACCATACGGCATGCCCACTCTATCAAACACAATTCTAAACACGTCATTACTCATTGAATCCTCAACAACCTTGAAAACGAGGTAGATAGTATTATATCCCTCTTTTACAAAGAAACTGAGGCATAGAGTTTAGGGAGTCTACCCAACATAACAAAACTAGTAAAATGGGGGCGGGGGGAGGGCACTTGTGTTTTGAATGTGGGGACTTGTGTCCTCAACCACATAATACACGTTATTTGGAATGCTGTGTGTATGACGCAAGGAGAGAATGGGCTTTGGAGTCAGAAAAATTTGAGTCAGAATTCTGAGCCTCAGGTACTGCATATGTAAACTAACACCACCTTTCTTCGGTTTGCTGTGTGGATTAAATGAGAGGATATATGTCAGCAGCAATGGGAAACCTTGGGAAATCTGTGAAGCACAGGTGTTATCAGACCATTGCCTACAGATTTTTAAAGGAGACACTTGAAGCATTTGAGTCCTTCCTTAAGAAACAGGCCTCATATGCAGCAATGAAAGGAGAAATGTTAAAAAGTCCCTGTTTGGTTAGAAATCGTGCTTGATGTTTATGTGTCTATAAAAGCACAGGGAGTTATCTGTCACAAATGAGGTAAGAGAGTTGCAATTAGGTATCACCATGGGCCTACCATTTCCACCCTGAGGAAAACCAATTACCTGTGTCAGAGCACGCACTCCCTCCCCCAGGGAACACGCACTGGGTGGCCACCCCAGAGGCCTGGCTGTGTGTAGCCAAAGGCCCTCTCTATCCCGTCATCACAAAGGGAGCCAGGCCGGCCCTGGAGTCAGGCGTGTGAAGACAATTGGAACATCCTGCCTTCAGCAGGGGCTGAAATCCACAGTTCGTCTCTGCACAGTGCTTGGCCCTGCGTGGACAGGCACACAAGGGACAGTGAAACCTCTGACTTATTTCTCACCCAAGAAGCTGACGTTTCCACCGCTTTGTGATGAAAAGAATCAGAGTAGGAATTTCAGTATAAATGTGGCAGTGTGAGACAGAAATTTCCCAGTTCTCCACCAGGATGTTATTCAAAGGAAATATATTGGCAATAATAGCAGTATGCATAATGCCACTTGGCGCAAAGCTAGCAGAGATATATAATCCATAGCCTCAAAACAATATCTAACAGATGTGCAAAGTAGCTCAATCAGGTGCAAAAGCTACTTAGGAAGAAGCTGTGCAAGCGGGGGGGGGGGGGGGGGGGTGGTTGCTTCATGAGCTGGCCCAGGGGCTCACAAGATGCCGGCAAGAATCCACTGCCTCAAGGTCCTGGGCCTACATGGATGTGACAGGGAAATATCCCAAGTATAAGAAGAGCTGCAAGATCTGGTGAGAGGGGCCGAAATGGCCTGAGCAGAAGCTACATGGGGAGGGGGGAGGCCTAGCGTGCACCACTTCAAAGTCATCTTGGCCTCGTCCACTTCTTACTCCGGCCAAAGCTGCGGCACCCACCTCCAGAGATGCCTTCGCTGGCTCTGCACACATGCAGGTGGGCAGAGCTGTGCCGTGGGTAAGGCTTCCTACCTGTGCTCCCGTGGAACTCCTGCATCCAGCCATGGAAAGCCAGAAGTGTGGGGGATAGGAGCCATTAAATAAATGCGTCCCCGTTCATTCCTCAGGTGAGTATTTCTCCTTTGTAAATTCCTGTGGGCTCAAGCACTAACAGCCAACAGGACACCTTTAGAAATGCACCTTTATATTGGCCTTTTCTTCTGTGTCAATTCCCCGCTTCCTAATATCCCAGTTCCCCCAAAATCTACTCACCTGCAAGCCTTTGTCTCAGGCTCTGCCTGTTGGGTACAAGCTAAGAATGTTAGCACCAGAAACTGCCTTAGCAAGCGAACTCTTAAAATGGGATTTTGGAGGTGATTGCCCACCAGTCAGATTGCAAAAATCCATTTATGGTGGCCATGAGGGACAAAGCGTCACATGAACTCTTAACTATGGGGGCACAGGGACAGGTGGAAGGTGAAGAGCAGCACTTGAGCAGCATAGGAAAGTGGTAATTGTGAGGACTGGGGTGGTCACTGGCTTTGGGAACTGTTCTGAATATCTTGAAAAAAAGATAGCTGCTGGTCAGCTAGCCATGAACTGTGAAAAGTAGGGGTCTCTAGATTAGAAGATTTATCCCCGGCAGCTGTAGGGCAGGCTTAATGGAAACCAAACTCAAAACCTGTCAAGGAGGCCAAGTGACAGAGAAAATTAAACCGACAGTCTCAATAGTTCCCTTATGTCATAGTCAGGAAGAGCGGGACCCAGAGGATGGGGATGGAGCCATCCAGGTGGACAGGGCTCAGAATCCAGAACTCCCAGGTCCCCATCCCATCCGAGAGAGGCCCACCTTCCCTACACCTCACCAGAGGACAGCAGCCTCCCCCTCTTGGAGACCCTGCAAAGACTTCACCTGAGGCTGCCTCTTGGCAAGCTCCACGTGGCTGCCTTTCACTGGCTCTCGGCTGCTAGTGTCACCCAGAGCAGAGAAATGCAGTTCCAGCTCTAGGAGCAAGTCTATCACAGGATCTCACTCCTATGTGGAATCTAAGGAATAACAAACTGATGAACAAAAATAGATCTAGTAGAAGCATCGAACAGACTCAGAGGGAAGGCAGGGGAGGGTGGGTGGGTGGGAAGAGTCAACCAATGAACTTGTATGCATATATGCATAACCCATGGACACAGACAATAGGGGGTGCAGGCCTGGGGTGGGGGGCAGGGCGGGCTGGGAGAGGTCAATGAGGGAAGAAAGGGGAACATGTAATACTTTCAACAATAAAGATTTTTGTTAAAAAAGGAGGAGGAGGCTCATAGTACTGGCAGGAACTGGGGGAAGATACGAGGGAGGGGATCTCAAGTGCTGATGTGGGGATGGGTGTGTGGGATTCGAGGTCAAACGAGGGAGCGAGTATAGGCAGGGGAGGACTGTCCTGTGACTCAGCATTCAATGGTGCCCCCTCCCCATGCCACTGAGCTTGGGTAAGGCAATGGCCTACAGGGAATGAGGCGGAGCTGCTGAAGGTGCTGTTTGCACAGCGTTAAGGAAGAGGTGAGCAGATTTATGGATGTGAGCATGTCAGAAGGAAGCCTTTTCCAGACAGCCCACTATGACAGTACCACTTGCCACTTAAACCACTGTTCTTTCCACTTAACTAAAATGTCTCCATTTTTACACTTCAAAACAATACTACTCACAGATTAGGGAAAACTTAAGATCTGCTCATACGGTCCATGATGATAACAAAACACCCAGGAAAATATGTCAGATATGTATCTGATCACAATGGGGTTTTGTTTATTTAATTTTGGGTGGGTTTTTTTTTTGTTGTTTTTTTTACCAGCAGAGGGCAATCTAAGTCCCATTAAACTACTTTTTTGGGGAAAAGAATAGAAAGAAAAAAAGTACTTAAAAGACAATATATAATAATCAGATGGCACCAAAATGTTGGTGATTGGGTGTCAGTCTAGAAGAAACATCAAGGCAAGAGAAAGGCTGTTACTGCTCCTGTGAGGGATTGACCCCGTGCATTCTGCAATCCTTTTAACTGTCTCTCTTCATGGGCAGCACTGGCCTTACAGGTGAGAGGAAACTGGCTGCTCCTTTCTCCTTCTTAGTTGCCAACCCAGGTCTATTATCTAATCGCCTCCCGTGGAGGCACAAATCTAAGAATGCCCCGGCCTGAAGCAGGTTTCTCAGTGGGGCCTGAAGACTGCCAGCCTCAGAACTGTGGGGTGGGGCAGGCTGCCTGCTACCCCTGTGGATACTGGGCCCCACCCCAGGCAACAGAACCAGAATCTCTGGCGTCAGGACCCAGGAATCTGCATCTCAGCTTGCAATCCCCGTGACTCTGTTAGAAACAGAAATGTGTGATCCACTGATCAAAACAAGAAAAGCAAAGGCCTGACACAAGCCACGCAAGGCACCGGAGTCTAACGGGAGACACACCTCCCTCTGATTCCCTCACGAGGCGTGAAGTGGGCAGCCACGCCCGGGGGAAAGGCCGGGAAGAAGGTGGGCTTTCTGAGTCAGTGCAGACGCAGACCCAGCATCACCAACACCAGATCCTGTCATCAACATACATGGGAGAACTCTTGGGTGCTGTGGGTTTGAGTGAGGGTGGATGTGCATGCATCCAATGCTACTTAATCAATAAACATGAATGTCTTTTTTTTTTTAATCAGAGAAAATGGAAAATAAGAAAAAGTCATCCAACAGCTGGCTGCCTATCTAAAACATCTGTACGTAGACTAGAGCTTCCCAAACTTGCCTGCATCTGAGAATCCCTTTGGCAGCTCGCTAAAAACACTGACACACACTCTCCAGAGCATGTTTAAGCAGCCTCCATCGCACTACTGAACTGGGACTTCTCCCCTATGCAAAAAAAAAACCAAAACAAAAACAAAACACCAAAAACCAAGTGTAGATTCCTATTCGGTGTCTGAGCACAAAGAACAATTTAGTTGGATTAATAAACAGTTTAATGCATGTATGTTTTGTCATCGTTCTCAACACCAAAGCACCTGGGACCTAAGTCCCAGGAAGCAGCTGGCTCTTCCCTAGACGTCTATCTGATGGAGCAGTACTCCTGCACCTGTAATCCAGGGATCAGGACATACATCACCCTGGAACTTCTTAGAAACGCAAACTCTCGGACCCTGCCCCAGCCCTGCTGAGTCAGGATCTCTGGGAGTGGGGCCCAGGCACCTGTTCTAACAGGCTCTGGGTGACCCTGACGTATGCTAGAATTCTAGAAGCACTTAGTCAATTGTTTCACAAACCTTTCTAATGGGAAATACCCCTTTCCTGGCTTCTCAATCGGCAATTCTGATTCTGAGAAGCTGGAATGAGAACCTGGAAATCCAACTTGTGCAAGTGCCTACAGGAGACCCTTCCCATCGGGTAAGTTTAGGAGACTCCAGACACCACCCTGGTTTCTCCATGAGTCCTCATGGAGGCATTGTTTGGATAAGAGATGGAAGACCTTTAAAAAAATATAGATTCTCTAGCCTTTTCCCAAACCCCCGTCAATCACTGTATGTGGGATGGGTGAGAGCACTAGAGAATGTGGCTTTTTCTCCTGCAGTAAGTGACTTAAATGAAGAAGGGGTAACTTTTCAGTGGGGATGGCTCTGTGCCTAGGGGTGCTGGGTGCTGGTGCTATGGCCTCAGATCCTCTGCAAAGAGCCAGCACCGAGCTCGGCACAGAGGGCTGGAGCAGCGCTTTCTGGTTGACCACAAGCGCTCGGGCCAGAAGACCTGGCAGCAGAGACAGCCCAGAACCAGACCCTTCCCCACAGACAGAACCAAGAGAGAACCGCCTGCCAGGTGCAATGCGAGCAAGGGCAGCAGCCATACTTAATTTGGTTTAAAAAATAAAGAAATGTGACATTTCTTTTACCAGTCACACAGAAAGATTTGAAGGAAACCGAAACACTAGGAGGGAAATAAAGTGTGAAAAATGTTGCTTTTAAAACTTCTCTTCCCTTCCCTTCTGCCTTATTTCCTACATCTGAAACTCTACAAAGGCAGCCTTGTATAAGACCTCACAGTCTCTTTATTTCTCCATTTCTTTGTCTTGCTACTAAGATATTTCATAATGTTGGTAAATTCCCTTTTCCTTTTCTAAGCTCTAAATCAGTATGAGACGCTACACTGGGCAATCAACCAATTTCCAAAGCTTTCTTTTCTTCCAGTTCATCAACCCCAAAGAGCTGAGTGTCTAAGGTTTAACACCTTAGTCTTCAATCAAAATCACATATATTGAGCTTAACAAAGTGCTTGATGCAGGGTGAGAAATAACACGGACTCTCATTTCTTCTCCCTTCAATTATAAGCATCATCTTATAAAACTGCCGGATGGGTTTGACTCTCAGGTGTGAAAAAAACAATATAGGAAACTCGAACGCAGCTACTGTACACATCTACTTTTATTGCTTAAAGGCCACTAAAAGCCAAAAGTCAGGACAGACGCTGCCAGGTGAAGAAATCTACATTTTGCCTGCGTGGAATATAAAGAAAACTCCTATTTAGTGTGAATGCTGGAAACATTTTTCAGGTGACATGAACAAGTATATGCGAATCTTTAGTTTCTGAAACCACACTTGCCATGGGGAACAAAATAAAGAAACCACACTACAGAGAGAGGTCCCAAATATCTGTGAGTTTCCCCGATATTCAAACTTTATTCTCCAGCCGGTATTGTGGACACATTTGTTATTTCTCGTCGAAAGGGACTTCCGAAAGTCAGCCTCGGTCCATGTGGGTGAATATCAGCACACAGAGCGGCACACAAGTGCTGGAGGCTAAGACCAGCAGGTCATAATTATGCAAGAAGTCCTTCAGAAGGCTGATGGACCTTGGGGCTTCAGCAGGGCTGAAAATCTGCATATTAGTACCTGCTGGTCTTTGCAAAAGGCCCAGGGCTCCTTTTGGAGAAAATGGTATTGCGATGCCACGCTCCATTGTTTGCCTCCAAAGCTGGCAACCTGCTTCACTCCTTCAAGAACCGCAGCTCTTCCTGCCCCAAGAGGAAGGCCGCCATCCCTCAGACATGTGACAGCTGAGTGGCATTCAGTGGCATTCACTGGACCCTTTAAAAAGTAGCTTTGTGTTTTTCTCCCCCCTTGACAGCTCCTTTAATTATGTCCCCAATCGATGGGCCTAGAAATTGCTGGTGTGGCTACCCCTCCACGCAGCCCAGGAAGTCTTCTCCACCATCACCCAGAATTCCAAATGGAGGCTTCGGGCTGCCTCTTTCTTCAGCATTAACTGCTCCCATGTCACCATCCCCCAGGGGAGACAGGCAGTTCCTCATCTGGTAATGAGCCTTAAACGTGCCCACACGGTTCCATCCAGAACACTACAGCCTTGGAGTAAACCTGATTCCCTAAGCCAGTGGTCGGCAAACTCATTAGTCAACAGAGCCAAATATCAACAGTACAACGATTGAAATTTCTTTTGAGAGCCAAATTTTTTAAACTTAAACTTCTTCTAACGCCACTTCTTCAAAATAGACTCGCCCAGGCCGTGGTATTTTGTGGAAGAGCCACACTCAAGGGGCCAAAGAGCCGCATGTGGCTCGCGAGCCACAGTTTGTCAACCATGGCCCTAAGCCATTGCTAAGTCTCTGCAGAGCAGGACTTGGCATAGTCCAGGATATAGGTTATATGTATACAGAGTCTTCGGGCAATTTCAATTCTTGGTCATGTCATTCTTATTGTCTTATAGCAAAGAGAGACTAAGGGGAAATAATTATTTTTTCCAGAAAGTGTTCCCTTTAAGACCTGTCAGACCATTTAGAAAGTTAAAATGAGACAACTGTTCCACGGAACTTGTTTTCCATTTTAGTTGGGTTCAGTGTAGTTCTGTTTCACTGCAGACAGTTCATTCTGTGATCAGTCTTAGAAGAACAAGTGTTTTGGGGTAGGTTCAATTTTTCCAGTGGTGGTCCTATAAAGTTCTACAAAAAATTCATTGTATTTCCATGAAAATAAGGAATCCAGACAGTTCTGAACCTGGTATGTATATTATTGTCTCCAAGACTCCCTAAAGTAAATAAATATTAAGTTCCTTCTGGAAACTGGTTATGGCCCTTTTATTTCATTTGATGCTGACTCATAATGAGATTCCTCTATTTCATGCAGGCTCTTGCTATTAGTTTCCCTTTGGAGTCATAGAACTGCGATTGCACAGGTAGTCACCTTTGAAGCCAACAGAGCGCTTTATTAGTTCAAATACGGCTGGATACTTATATGCCTCTTTTGGGGCATGACTTCCTACAGGTGTTTTTTCCTACCATTGCATCAACACCACACTACCTTAATTACTATAACTTGGTTTTATATCTAGAAATAGCAAGTCCTCCAACTCTGTTATTCTTCAAGAAGAAACATCCCTTTGCATTTCCATATATATTTTATAATATACTTGTCAATTTATACACACATCAAGAAACTCCTTGAGACTTTAGTTGAGATTGTACTAAATCTATGTCAATTTGTGATGAAATACATCTTTAAAATGCTGAGTTTTCCAGTCCATAAACACAGAATAGGTCTTCCCTTATTGAAGTCTTCATTTTTCTCAAACATGTTTCATAATTTTCTATGTAGAAATCATATACAATTATGAGATTTATATCTATGAGTTTGATTTTTGATGCCTTTGTAAATGATATATATTTTAAATTCCTCTTTTTCTAATTGATTGCTATGGTATATAGAAATATTTTTGGACATTGATCTTAAATCCAATAATCCTACTAATTTCACTTATTGATTCTCATAGTTTATCTGTGATTCTTCTGGGTTTTCTCCATTCATAATAATGCCATTGCCAATTTCTTTTTAAAATTGGTTTTAGAACTGATCAGTGATACTCTAACTCATGTAGCTAGAAAAAATTATTTCCATGTTAGAGTAGCTCACATTTAGAATTTAGTACATTAGATTAAAACTAGCCCAGCCGGTGTGGCTCAGTGGTTGAACATCAATCTAGGAACCAGGTTCAATTCCCAGTCAGGGCACATGCCTGAGTTGTGGGCTTGATCCTCAGTTGGGGGCATGCAGGAGGCAGCCAATCAATGACTCTCTCTCATCATTGATGTTTCTATCTCTCTCTCCCTCTCCCTTCCTCTCTGAAATCAATAAAAACAAACAAGCAAAAGACTAAACATCTGGACTGTTGGCCTCAGCATGGAAGAATACAAAGGACACCCAATACTTAAAGAACATCTTTATTTTCTCAGGAACTTTGGAAACATGTATTCTGTGCACAAAGTTTCCCTATCCTCACTCACCCACATCCACTTCCACCCCACCATCCCCTATATATATATACACTAAGAGAAAAGAATTCTGCCTTTTGACCAATCTGCATTTCCTTGTGTATTCCTTTCTCTTTAAGCATGAACGAAACCAAAGACGAGTTGAAATGATAAATTTATTTGCCCCTTTGAACATGATATTCTTCTGATAACACCATTCATGATAATTCATTTAATTTCTAAAAGATTTCCTCTTCCTACTTTCACATCCTCACTGCAAAAATCTCCTCCTTCCTGGATTACCAAGAAGTTACCAGTGTCCAGGCCAGCTCACTTCTAGTGATGGAACTTCCCTGCTTACAGAGAAGGAGCTCTAAGCTTGGAACCAGGTCTGGTTCGCTTGTAGCAGAAAACAATGGAGAGGGAAATGAGCCTCAGTCTATGCAGTGTTGGACCCAAAGAAATGACACAAAATAAAGGGCCAGAGCCTGTGGGTTTGTCTTCAGCAATATTTATTGGAAACAGCGATGCTTCCCGTGGTAAGAGTTTATACATTAAGCAGTAAGATTTGCCTTTCACTCCACATGATCCACTACCGCAGGTGGCACGTCCGAAGCAGCACATTAAACCTCTGAAAGAATCTGTACAGCTAGATAAATAGAACTCTCGATAGAACTTAACGGGACTTGAATGACTGATACCAAAAATAACAACACCACTCAAAAACTGACACACAGCACTGTACACACGAAATGAAGATGAGCTAGAGGGGACAGTAAAAGTGATGACTGAATGGGGGGACAGTTTTGCATATGCAGCCACACTTCTTAAACTACTAAGCACAAACATCATCTTTACTTGGTCCTCACTGAGGGCAGAATATGCACAAATGATGTTCAAAGAACACAGGTGAACATGGAAAGAAAAGGGATGTACTGTTTCTTGGTCTAGGAACTAGTGGAAAAATGGTTTCTAGTGGTTTTCTCCTTGTGTCTCTGTGCCAAATGGATTCATGAAACACACGATTTGTAAATAAAGCGGAAATGAAAGTATTTGTTCCCCCTTCCCTGTACCTTCAGAAATGCCCTAAACACACACACACACACACACACACACACACACACACACACACACACACACACTGTTTCTTTACAGCAGGACATTTAAGCTTGGAAACAATCTCTCAATCTCTTCCCATTTCCTCATAATAGAGTCTCCTCTTGTCAGTCCCTCCCACAATATGTGGATTGCTAACTATCTTAGAAATAAAACGGAATCCCCTCTGGCTGGAACAGCGGGAGGAAGGGAAACAGGCTGTGCCTGAGAAACAGGCATAAGTGGGAGGAACAGAGGTGAACGTTTCCAGAGAAGGCTTTGAATCCACACTCAACACTTTCCTGGTGGCATCCAAGGACTAACTCAGACCAGAAGGCAGTTTGCTGGTGAGGGAGGCTTTCTTCGACAAACTTTGTGACTCACACGTTTGGGAGGGGACGATATGAGAGCAAACCCTTTCTCCTGTTTAGCTGGAGAACCTGAGACCCGGAGAAGGCCCTGGGTGATAGATAATACCTTCAGTAGGATGGTTTCTCTGTGCTGTGGCTCATGGTCATTAGTCTAAGAAGCCGCAGTCTCCTGAGAACTGTCTGGCTGGTCTCAGATGGTATTTTAAAAGCACATGCCATGCCCACCAGGCGGAGAAGATACCATCCATCACCGTGACTCCTGTGGGGTCACACAAGTCAACCAAAGGTACTCTGTGGGGCCGGGTGACCTGGACCACTGCGGCCTGCGTTGGGATGTGTTGGAAGCAGCATTACCAAAGCAGTGGTTAAACTGAACTACCCGGGTCAAGAGGAGATGAGCCAGCCAGCATGACATACTAATGGGGCAGGGCAACCAGAATTTCCACATAGTTGATGGGGAAGAAGCCTGACTGGCCATGAAGCATCCCCTCATACCAGTTCTCATCAATCTGGTTAGTGAGTGTGATGATATCACCCTCTTTAAAACCCAATTCCCCTTCATTTTCAGGTTCAAAGTCGTACAGAGCGCGGCAGCAGGGCTGATCCATTGGGACACCTGGGAGTCAGAGCAGGAGAGAAGAACACAGAGAGACAAGGGGAATTTAACTCATGTGCACCGCCCGCTGCGCCCGCCTGCTGACCCCTCGGGTCCTCCCTCACTCCTCTTGCTGCGGAAGCCTCCTCTTGCTACCAGCCCCCAGTGTCACTGCCTGGCAGCTCCCTCTACAGTCTTCAGGGGCTTTCTCAGATGTCTGGGAGGTGCTGGATTCCTGTTTTGTTTCCAGTGATGAAAAATGGCCACATCCATTCTTGCGATGTGCACAGCAGAATTTATCAAGGCTTGCCTTCCTGACAATGCCCGGTGATGGGAGACCCAGCGACTCAAGGTGTTTTTAATGAGATTCAGGTTCCTAAGCTAGCATGGCCAGAAATCTGTCCATGTTAGCACCGTGAAACCTCTGCTCGTGTGAAACAGTACAGCTAATTACATGGATGATGCTTTGCAACCTCAGAATAACCGTACAATTCTCACTTATTAAAAGTAAGTACTCCAACCTCAATATAAAACACTGGGTTCAACCTCTAACTCTGTGTGACCTTGCAAAAGGCACTTCTCTCTGTTTTTGTGTAACAACTTCACAGTACTATTATATCTACTAAGTGAGATGATGTAAAATTATGTAATTTACACTTTATAAACTACTGTGTATATCAATGTGAGGAGTGCATCAGAGCTATGACATCTATAATAATAAAAGCATAATATGCTAATTAGACTGGATGTCCTTCCAGGTGTCATTCCAGACGACCTTCTGGATGAAGCTGGGGCTGGAAGGAAGCCCGAGTCCTGGGCGCCAGAGGGAAGCTGGTGCCGGCAGCTGGGGGAAGGAAGGCCTACTCTTACACAAATTTTGTGCAACAAGCCTCTAGTCTACACTAATAAAAGAGAAAGATGCAAAGTGACCATACCTTTGTGACGCCCACCAGCCAATCAGGAGTGAATATGCAAATTAACCCAACAAAGATGGCAGGTTAATTTGCATACACAGGCGCTAAGCGGCCAGGGGCGGGGCGGGATGCTTGTGTTGTCACCATGGTGACGACGCAGTCGTTCTGCACGACCCCAGCAGCTCTGGGCCTCTGGGCAGTGTGGGAAGGCGGAAAGGCAAGGCGGCTCCAGCCAGAGCAAAGGCGGTGCCGGCAGCCAGGGGAAGGAAGGCCCATTCTTGCACAAATCTTCGTGCATCGGGCCTCTAGTATTAAAATAATGCACTAGATTTGGATTAAAAGAATAAAAAGAATGGAGTCCTGACCTGGCCAGTGTTGCACTGGCATGTGTTACAATGTGGAATGCAACTCAGTTAGTTGGAGAGTTGTCCCACACACCAAAAGGTCATGGGTTCAATTTCCGATCAGGGCACATACCCAGGTTGCAGGTGTGATCCCTGGTCAGGGTGTATATGGAAGGCAACTGGTCTATGTTTCTCTCATATCAATGTTCCTCTCTCTCCCCGCTCCCTTCCTCTCTCTCTCTGAAATCAGTAAGAACATATCCTCGGGTGAGGATTAAAAAAAAGAAGATGAAAGAAAGCAGAAAATTAACAAGTCTCTGAAAGAAGAGTAAAATATGCAGTTGGTTTCTGAGCAGGAAGAACCAAGTTACACGTAACATATAGGACTAGCCCTTGGGGCCGGCTAACTTCTAAGAGCCACTGCAGCTTATACCCCCATGGAGCCCTGAGCAGCAGATGTGGACAGAGAGGCACAGAGCTCCCACTGTCATCACAGGCCTCCCTTTCCCTTCACAGCCTCCTAAAGCATCTCATAAGTGGTGTTCTACAGTAAAACATCAAGCACTGGGGATACAGGGAAAATAAAAGGAAGCTGCATGACTTTAAAATTCATATCTAGTATGAGACAGTTTCCACTTCTTCAATCCAGCAAATGTTAAGGCTGAAAATCTCTCCAGCACTAGATTCACCATATGCTCCTGTGCCTCAAGAAATCCAACTGAACACATTCTTGGAGCTGCTGCCTGTGGTTATGTGTAAGCATATGGGGCATGCACTGTGCACGGGCATTCAGTCTTGTGCGTGCTGGAGCCACAGAAGGGGAAAAACAGAAAAAAAGATGCCACCCCAGCACCAAACTGGCATGTTAAGATGACCTTATGACCACAAAGGAGGGTCAAAATCAAATTAGGTCAAAATAATTAGGAGGTTAAGAGCTTAAGATGAGAGCTAAGTGAATAAAAATAATTTTATAGAGGAGAGAAGAGGGCAATAGAGAAAAAGCCATGATCAATGAGAAAAGGAGTGCTTTTAACAGCTTCTACCTGACAAAACCATCCCGTAAGAAATGTATTATTACATATATCTTATGCAGCCAGATTAGATTGCTTCTAGAATTTTTGGAAAAGTGTCAACGGGATGTGCCCTAGGCCCATGCAGTGGGCGCTGTGGGTCTCAGCCCCTTACCTGAAGGCTTGGGAGTGCCCGCGTGGGAGATGCCTCCATTGGGCTGAGTATTGTCTCCAATGGGAAACTCCAGGCTCATCCGCGGTTTAGGCTGATATTCCCTTCTAGGCTGAGACGAAGCTTGTCTTATTCTGTGTTGAAAAGGAAAGGGGGAGAATAGAGAGTATGCAACCAATTAAGCAGAAAAAAAAAAAAGGCAGTAAAATCTAGGATATGCTTAGGTCACCCACCAATCTGCCCTGTGGCATAGGAGAAATCGAGAGGGGCCCTCGGATTTCTCATGTGTATGTGTCTCTGCTTCTGGTAATGTCCTTCCATGGTCACACCCTCCCTGTCTCTATCCTCTCTCTCAATCCCCCCCCCCCCCCCCCCCGCCCTCACTCGCTGAGCTCACTCTGCACTGTGCTAGGTGCTAGGGCCACAGAGATGAGTAAGACACAGTGTTTGCCCACAAGCACCTATGGTCTGTAGGGGAGACAAAACATAAACAACTGGTTACCCTAAGTGGCAGTAAGTGCTGTAGAGATGGGTGCAACATGCTGCAGGAACATGGGGTGGGGTGGGGGAGTCTACCTGTCCATGGGGAAGTTGGAGAAGGTCTACGGATGAAGGTAAAAGATGAGTACAAGCCATTTACAGATGAAGGATGGAAAGGAGGAACTGTGTGCTCTGAGAACAGTGAGCAGTTTGCAAAATGGGAAGTGGGAATGAAACTTATTCCCTAAAGAAAGTGTAGAACAGATTTGCAAAGGTGGGGAGAGCTTAGGGTATGGTGGCAGCAGAATAAGAGTGTCTTGGTACATCTGTCAGAGGGAAGAAAGGAAGGAACATTACACTCAACAGATGTCACTAAGACATGTATTTCTTTAGTGTGTTCGAGTGCCTGGTTTTAACCGTTCTAGAGGCTTCAGAGGGTTCCACACATTTCCACCAGGGTGCACCGAGGGAAGACGCACACTAAGCACTAGTCAGGGAAGATACGGAGCAGGAAGAGGCGGCCAGATGGACCCAGTGGGAGCAGGTGAGGAGGTTTCCATGGTGTAGCACAAAGACTGGAGGCGTCATTGTGCACTGAGCCGACGCGTCAGCGATGAGTGTCTCATCTGGCCACGAGCTGAGAATCAAGGCTGCTGAGGCAACACTTTGATGCACATACATTTAGCAGAATCATCCTGCTTAATCTGGCTAAATAAAGTAACACATAGCATAGTGCAGGGCCACTGCAGACAGCTAAGCAGGCTGTCCCCAACTCCAGGGAGCCCCATTCACAAGGAAAACTACCACAGCTCTGTGGTGGGCACCTCAGAGGATGGGGAACAGATCCCTGAAAGCAGCCCTTTTGGATGGACTATGCCACCATCCAGAGGAACAGAAGGTGTGAAAGATACAAGCTCTCAAACAGGTTATGCTGGATCACGGGCCCCATTTGGAGCAGTGTGTGACCCAGGGCTAGGGACGACAGCTCCCTGAGCCTCAGCTGGCTCATCTGTTAGAAGAGGAGGACAATCCTTGGCCTACAGAGCTGTTATATGATTGATGATGATATGCCTTTAGTACCCACACAGAATAGCTGATCAATAAGGATACATCCATTATCATCAGAACATCCAGGCATCCCATCGGTGGCAGCCAAAATATAATCCAAGTACTGACCTCTCATTCATATGAGATTAGATTCAATGCCAGAAAGTAAAACAAAGCATACGAGAAAATAAAATCAGAACAAAAGATCCTCAGGGTGCCCGTGTAGGATCAGCAGTAATTTTGGCAGAAGTTTTTCTTCAAATGTATTCTCTCTCTGATTTCCATTTCTTTCCACATCATTTTATAGCAAGAAAATGGAGGTGTAAGATGCAGGGAACTTTCAAATACCTTTCTTCCAGTCTGACGGTGACTTGCTGCAGGATCTGGACTGCCTGCTTGTGGTACTCCAGCTGGGCTTGGACGAGCGCAGAGAGCTGGCTCACCTGTTCGATCTGCAGATCAAGGGGGAATCACGCCTTAGTTCCCAGGTTACTGACCGTAAGCAGCTACTACTGTCCTGTGCATATGATAGAGCTCCCCTGACATATAGCCCAGTGCCTGGTGATGCCCAGGGCCCCGTGGGGAGCCAGGCGAAGACACATAGCTTTACAGATTCTGAATCGATTAAGGATAAGAAAACATCCTTATGAATGGGAACTCTAGTGCTACGAGGAGAAGCAACATTATTCAGAATTCTCCTGAAGATCACTTAACTCTCATCAAACAGTCTCATGCTTAGCTAGGACCTTCTGTGTAGGGTTTGGCTTATTTTATTGATATCCTATAAGACAAAAAAAGTATTGACCAAAGGATTCATTGCTTCCTATACTTTTCATGCTAAGTCAATATTAGTGCTGTTAATAGAAGCGTGAATACTGATTTCTCACGTGAGGCACCATGGGAGGCAGTGTGATACAATAGAAAATATTTTATCTTCTCCAAGACTCATCTGTAATGTAAAGGGGTTGGGGTCAGGTGACATTTGGCTTCATTCCAGCTCTACTATTCTAAGCATACTTGGTGACTCCTCACTTTATCTCTAGTGCTATAATCTAGCTGAACAATGGCCTCCAAATGAACGGAGGCAATGCTGCCCCAGGAGTTTTGAGGTGGGGTACAGCCCTGGGTGCAGGCCAGGAGCACTGATTCAGGTCAACGCTCGTCCCATGAAGCACTCCTCTTCAGTAAGTAGGTGGACACAAGCCGTTTCATGTAAACACAAACCTACACTGTCTCGGGGTGATGGGAAAGTCTGGCCATGGTCAACATGTCTCCCCTGTCACCAGTCAGGGCAAAGCAGTTAAGGGGTAAGTACATACAGACTCAGCAAACATCTTGGCAGAAGTTAGTCAGCAAGTGATCGGACCAGAGGTTGGGGAGAGCAAGGACAGGAAAGCTAGGTAACAGGTTTCCTACATGAGTGGATGGAATGTCACTTCCAAAGCGGTGAAGAATAATTTAGTACTCTGTAAATGTGAAAGCAGCTTTCAAACCATCTCATCTATGCCCCAAATGCAGTATCTATGCTACCATCATCAATCTCAATGGAAATTACCTTTTGAAAGAAAATGTCAACGATACTTCAAAACACAAAACATCTTAACTCTCTTCTGAATGCATTTTAGTTGATATTCTTACACAACCTGAAGTCAACCTGCCCTTCATTTCAACAAACCACTTTTTTTTTTTTTTTTTTTTTTTTTTTTAGCTATTGGACTGATACATGGGTCATCAGAAATATTCTTATCTCCCAACTATTGGTAAGATCATTAGTAGACAAAAATTTAGTTAAATCAAACTACAGAAATACAGGAGAAAAAAAACTTACCATTTCTAATCTACCTATAATTTCAAATTATTTAAAAGGAATAACCATCTACTGAAGTTCTCACCACATAGTGTGATCAGACAGTAATGTTTTCAATGATGGGACCCTTTAGCAACAGTGGTCGGCAAACTGCAGCTCGCGAGCCACATGCGGCTCTTTGGCCCCTTGAGTGTGGCTCTTCCACAAAATACCACAGCCTGGGCGAGTCTATTTTGAAGAAGTGGCGTTAGAAGAAGTTTAAGTTTAAAAAATTTGGCTCTCAAAAGAAATTTCAATCGTTGTACTGTTGATATTTGGTTCTGTTGACTAATGAGTTTGCCGACCACTGCTTTAGCACATTAATCTTGTGCTTGGATGGAAAGAGAGCCACTCACGTCCATCTCCAGCAGATTGAACATGCTTGACTCAGCAATTTCTTTAGACTCGTCAAATTTCTCCAGAGCTTGACGGATCTCTTCATCTGGAATCTTGCCTTGTCGTTTCTTCTTATAATCAAAGTCCAGGCGTCGACCCTCCAACTTCTTTAGATGATGCTGAAAAAGTCCGGGACAGGAACGTGCTTTGGAAGGACTCATGGAAAAGGCCTATTGAGAGCTCACTTCCCCACCTGCCTGCTAGCTTCCAAAATGAGGCAGGCTAAGTTCTACAAGGTGTTACCAGACAAGTAAAAAAGCACGCGTCAGTGGGAAAATGCTTCCA
This sequence comes from Cnephaeus nilssonii, assembly GCF_951640355.1. Classification (NCBI taxonomy): domain Eukaryota; kingdom Metazoa; phylum Chordata; class Mammalia; order Chiroptera; family Vespertilionidae; genus Cnephaeus; species Cnephaeus nilssonii. Next base: position 59,018,124 of record NC_137085.1, on the reverse strand, counting down.
CAGGCTAAATGTGGGGAAACATGTTTTAAAATAACTAAGAGCAAGAAAGAAATTGTGGGTAATACCAGTGACTATTATTATTATTATTATTACTATTATTATTATTATTATTATTATTTTGCCCTCACTGGGACAAAGCCACGCTGGAAGATGCCTTTCCCTTCCACAACAGAAGCTGGGAATGTGTGTACAAATCCCCAACATCAGAAGAAATGGTATCTCATGAGAAGGCAGAAAAAACCCCACTTCCCTTGAAATGAAGAATGGGATTCTTGATTTTCTAATCGTACAGCATTAACACTAGAAAGGACTTCTCTATGAAGTCATCCAATCTGTTAGAATTGCCTTATTAATTATTAATTGCTTATTTCAAATGTGGATTGCTGATCACCTGAAGTAGCACAGCCAGGGCAGGGGCCTAGGAATCTACATCTTACCACTTAGCCTCGTTGACTGAAGCAGCTTTCAGGGAACCACTGGTTAATTTAAGTCTCCCCTTCACAGTCACAAAACCTGACTTGGAAGGGACCTTCGTAGAGACCTAAGGCCCCACACTGCACTTTGACCCCTCCTCGCATCATCCCCGCCACATGCCTGTCCAGCCTCTGCCCAACACCTTTAGTGGCCAAGTGAAAAAGGAATTTCCCAAAGCTGCAAAGTATTTTTTTCCCTAAGTGCTGCAGTGTCCCATGCCTAACAGGTAGGAGAAATGGCTGCAATTCCCTTGATCTTGGGTGTATTCGGAAAGAGAAGCAGATAAAAACAGAGGAGGGAATGGTGAAGAAGTGAGAAGGAAAGACAGGAGGAAAACATCCTAGACCTTCTCTCCCACTGCGTACCCTTGCCTCAATCCATGCTCTGACCCAAAGCTAAATGTTTGTTCCTTTGGAAGGAAAATTCTCGTAAAACATTTGAACTTGTGTCAGCTGTAGGGCAGTGTTCTGGAGTCAGTTCATATTTTATGTTGAGAGTGGGTGTACCCCTTACTAACGGTGCAACCTTGAGCCAGTGGTAGAGCTGAAGGAAAGTTAGGCCAGAATGAGGAGATCTAGGAGACTTCAAGGTATGGCAGCTCATGTCACAACAAAGGAAATTAAATTTCAGACAGGTTCAACAAATATTTGTTGAAGGAACGAATGAGCAAACATTATACATCTAGTCAAAGGTAAAGCTTGTTGAACTTGATTTGGAATAGCTCAACTTTCTACATGTTTTACCAAGAGAACAGTTGTGTATCCTCAGTCCTAACAACTGTTATGAAATATGAAAACATGTGTTTATAGAGTGACAGAATAACTATTTAAGCTAACAACTAGTGCAGCTAGCGTTTTAGAGGATAAAATCAGCCCAGAAAACCAGGGAATTAATAAAATTGTGTGTCATTAGGGAAAAGATATTATTCTTCTTGGAAGAAAAAAACCTAAGAAATCTTGAAAATTAAACGTGGAGAAGTCAAATGTCATGTCCGTGAGTGGCAGAGGCATAGTAGTGGGACAAAAAGTATTGCATTTCTGGTTTCTCTCATTTATTTTGCTGGACTGCTTTGCAATGCACGTACCCGGTGCTGGCAACACGCACAGTAAGTTTAAAACATGTTTTCTAAAGAAAAAGGGTCCCTCACCTTTACAATCTAAACTGCCCACTTCCCCGAGGACCAGGGACAGGTACCTGAATTTCCCTCAGGTCTTTGTCATGAAGATTCTGAAGGGGGTCAATGAAGTTCTGCTTCACCTCCATGTCCAAAGAGTCCTTCACCTCTGAGAGGTCCCGCATGGCCTCCCCCACCTCACCGAGCGCAGGGCCTGGAAGGGGAGAACAAAACTCTCGTATGTTAAAGAACAGAAGTAGAATGCGTTTGCATGGATAGTGCCCATCACAGAAGAAACCCCATGGATCCCGAAGACAACCGAGAGGAGGGACAGTGTGTAACACCCTCCAGAGAACAATGTTTTTTCTACCTACAACAGTTCATACGGGCAACAGATTCTGTGCCCTTAAGGGGGTGCTATCTCTTAGAAAATTCTGAAACAATTTGGGAAGCTCCCTGCCCTCTCTTTTAATTACCAGCTTTCCTGGTTAAGGTCAATGCGTTTCTCAGGAGCAATAAGCAGCGTACAGCCACAAAGGCCATCATTTGCTAAGTAAGATCTCACATCATAAGGGAATGAAAATGGAAAGTGTTCGGTACGGTAGCTGAGGGCCAGAGGATAAAGGAATAAACTGTTTCATATGAGGTAGGAGAAGTTGGCACCACATATGCCCTAGCAGGTTTAGAAATTGGCACCACATATGCTCAGTGGACAGCGTGTGGCCTGTGGACTGGAGGGTCTGGGTTCGATTCCAGTCAAGGGCACATGCCTGAGTTGTGGGCTCAATCCCCAGTAGTGGGCGTGAAGGTGGCAGCCAATCAATAATTCCCTCTCATCATTGATGTTTCTCTATCACCCTCTCCCTTCCTCTTTAAAATTGAGAAAAAAATATTTTTTAAAAAAAGAAAAAGAAGTTGGCACCACATACAAAAGAGCAGAGATCTAAGAGAAAGCTCATGGGGCTTTGTGTTAATCATGCTCACTGGGACTGTTTGATCTGCCTCAATTTCCAGTCACTACCAGAAAAACTCCAGAGTAAAAGTCCAGGCATCTGGAGATTTCAGTTAGCTACTGTAAAGATCAACATTTCATCAGAGAACAAGAAAATAAATAAAACCCCTACAACAAATCACACTAAAAATGATGAAACAACCCTGAAAACAAAGTTTTTGTCCCATGTGTACAGGACCTAAAACTGAGAGTGGAAATGAAAATGGCGTGACTAACTTCCTACAAAGTTTCTTACGGGCACTAAAATCCCCACGGACAAACGCAGGAAGGAAAACGTGAGCGCGCACTCATTACCAAAGTTGCAGTCATCTCCAAGCTCCCTCCCGAACTTGAGCATGGCCTCTGCCAGCAGTGCTTCCGCCTGAGGGTAGCCTGGCCCTTTCTCCTGCCCGCGGATTTTGGACATTGTGTTGATCATGCTCAGTTTAGCTCTGGAAGCTGAAGGCAAAGAGAGAACAGGCTTTAAAAAAAAAATTTTTATCTTTATTGTTGAGAATATTACAGATGTAGCCCTGCTTTCCTCCATTGCCCCCCTCCACCCAGTTCCCACTCCGCCCCAGGCCTTTACCAGCCTTTCAAAGTAGGCCCTACAATAAAGCAGAAACAGGGCTGAATGAAGAATCAGGCCTTAACCAGTCTATAAACCAGCTCAGCTACTAAAAACTGCACCTTCACCTTCCTAGCTTCAGGGTCGTCATCGATAACATGTGGAGTCTGATTCTCAGGGAGGAGAGAAAGAGAGAGAAAGGGAGAGAGAGGGAGAGAGGAAGGAAGGGGGAGAGAGAGGGGGAGGGGGGAGAGAGGGAGGAAGGCTGAGAGAGGGAGAGAGAGAGAGGGAGGCGTGTAGAATAAGCATAGGCATATATTTTTTAAACCACTAAACTCTCTCAAAATCTTGAGGAACAAGCAGCAGACAACAGAGGTAACAAATGGAGAGAAGGAAAGGAGACCAGGAGAGAGCAGAGAAAGAGTAAGGAAACCACATATGGTGGCTAATCGCTTCAAATCCTGTGTTGGCCATTTTCCACGCTACAGATTCATTCCTTTAACAAAAGCTGGTTGTTGATCTGTGCTTACATCTTGGTTCTGTTAAGAGTTTTCTTCTGGTAAGTCATTACCAAAAGTAATTATAGTGGCTTTAATATACTGTGGCTGATTTTCATATTCATCATTTTGAATGTTGTTCAATTATGGAGAGCAGTATTCTTCTCCTAATTACTTAAGAACATCTTGAATATATTCTACAGTCTAATGAGAAGGGGAATAAAATCATATTCTATTATTTTATCTATTTCTGCAAATCATCTAAAATACCTAATAACCCACACTTTTGAAGAGACTGCTTGTAAATTCATTCACAAACTCATTAAATATGTATTACGAATCCTGCGTTAGCAAAACTTCTGTGTCCTGGAAAATAAAAATCACGAGACTTCAGAATTAACCATTTTAAGTGTTAACATCATCATTTTGAAATGATTTATAAAAGCAGCACTTCAAAAAAGAAGAGAGTAGGCCTGAAAAAATACAAATTGAACAGCCTATAATCCGGATAACGTGGTCTCAGCCTGGATTGCTTCACTAAGTTGGGTGTGCCTTCAGGGACCCTCCTCTTCTCTTCTAAAGGGACCTTTCGCTCCATCCCCTCCTCCCCCACAGCTTTACTCTTTCTCACAAATTGTCACAAGCTCGCTGACTATGCCCCTGTCTTATCTTTCCCACCTTCACGAGCCTAGTTCAAGTGGCCCCCACTGGATTTACCACAGAAACAGCTTCCTGAGAGCAACCTTCCCCTGGTCCGGGAGAGCGGGATCCTGGTATGCTGCCCTATGTGTCTCCCCAAGAGGATGGGCATAAAGCCGTGCACACAGATGTTTAACACACACATGTGCTGAAGAAAATACTAAGTGAATGAATGGATATCTGGGAAACTGGTATACTCTCATGCATGGTTCCCACAAGAGACTCAGGTCACATCCTTAGGCGCATGTGACGGAGAGCCTTTTGAAGCTCACAGAGAATGGGAACTAGAAAATTTGTTTCTTTGGTTGCATAAAAAGTATAGCAATCAAATATTTTTTATGATAGAAGACACCTGACTGTGCTAAGGGAGGGATTCCACACGGAATCAGGGCACTAGGGCCAATCGACATAGTGAACTGTGAGACTTATCAGCCTTCTTCCTCCACTTATCCCCCAGGGAACTGGCGGCCAGGTTTATGCCCTCTGAGCACGGGACAAGAAGACTCTTTTCTGGGGAATTCAACCAACCCAAGAGAAGAGAGCTAAATACAACAATCCCAGGATGATCACCCTAAAATGAAGCCATTACAGTTAATAAAGTCCATCATCCACCCCTCTCATCGCCCTGCCCCCAGCTTTGCGGTCCTACACCTAATGGAAAACGGCAGCTGCTATCACCAGATGTTGTAGAAAGCTAACATGAGAGAGTCAAAACAAACAAGGAAATTAATAGGAAACAAACCATTCAGGATGGGGAATATAATTATTATTAACATTCTCAGGTGTCTAACATACTTTCATTCAGAAAATAAAAAAGAGAGAGTGAACAACACTCAGAAATGAAAATATAATTTAAGTTTAAATAGGAATTTAAAGAAAACGTGACATTTAACCATCAATGAACGCACTGATCATAAAGTTAAAGCAAATCCCCTCCCCCCCAAAAAATAGAATTTAGAAAAAAGAAAGATGAAAAAAGAATCAGAAAGCATAAAATCATGGTCAGTCCAGGTCTAGGGGCTGAATAATGGAAGTTCTGAAAAGGAAGAACACAGAAATAGAAGGGGATGTTCTTTTTAAAAGCTCAAGAAAATTTCCCGGAACTAATGAACGTGTGTTTCCAGATGGTAAGCGATCTGCTGAACGTCCAACTACGGATAAAAGGGTCCACACTAAGAACCAGTCGGTTTCCTGAAGTTACTAGAAATGTCCCTCCACTGGGAATGGCCTTCCTGCTGTCCACCTGCCCCACACAACACCCGGCAGCCTCCTTCACAAAGTCTTTCCCAATCACCCTTTCCCTCTGCTGCCCTTCAGTACGAGTGACCCCTCCCTCATCCCATGCCCGCACTGTGCCCTGTGCATGGATCATATCTCACCTGATGCTTTATATCTCTTTTCTGCATGTCTGTTTCCTGCTACTAGGTGAAACACTGCGTCCTACTGAATTCTAACACAGGGCCAAGTGCACAGCGGGGACTTACTTATTAATTGTGCGCTAAACAGTTTCACTTGAAAGTTTACGTTTTTTATAAAATTCTTCTGCACACATCATTTTTTCAAAGCCTTGCAAAAAGACTTCCCTGTTTAAAAGCACGGTGGCCGCCCACTGTTCCCTGAAATGGAGCTAGAGGTTGCTGATAAGATCTAATTACACACTAACCCTGTGATCTGACAGGGCGATTCGGGACCACGGGTCATGCTGATGGCAATCTGGCCTGTGTGTGGCCCTTGTACAGACTTGATTTTAAGAATTCTAAGGCTGCTGGGTCTTTTCATTTCTCCTGAACCCATTTCTTAAAGCGCAGTAAGGCAGCATCCCCCTTCCCACGCACTCTTATTAATTCTGACTCTTTAGAAACAATTCATCTCTGTGATGTAAAAATGATAAAAAACTGACCACACAATCTCCCATAATCAGGAAATCGGCTCTCATTTCTCCCAACAAAAGAGGGTTCTCAAGCTAAATTATGAGTCTTAAAGGGATATGAAAAATCAAATTAGTAAGAATCAATAAAAAAAATTTACAGTGGAAATAATTAGGTACCCCCCCCCAAATAGAAAAAAAAATCTGAATTTGCACTGCCTGATTTGCATCGGTATTTACAAAAAAAAATCTGCTTTTAAACGTGTGTGTGTTTTTTTTCTGTGATAAAATGAACAAAACAAGTATTTATGAAGCACCTACTCTGTGAAAGGAACTGTGCTAGGGAGATTCTGAGAGGATCTGCTCTCAATGAGCTCATTTATTCTCTAGCTGAAGAGTCAGAGAGCGTTCTGCTCAGTGTGCTGGCGGCACACACGGGCCATACTGTGGACAAGGTTACAATGTATCCACAGCACAGAAAAGAGAAAAACAACACACATAAAGTTGAGCAAAAGAACCGTATCTCAAGGAGTACAAGCTCTAGGATTCTATTTTTCGTCAAGTTCTGAAACAGGGTTTCTGGGATGCTGGCCATGTTCAGGTCCTTGAAGGAGGTCCTTTCACACAGGACGCTCAGTTTGTAATAACTCAGAGGGGTACACACTTCAGACTGGAACATTGCACTGTTTTGTAAGTTACAAACCAGGAAAGAGTTCAGAAAACAACAGCACTGATGCCTGCGTCCCACTCCCAGACTCCTGATGGTCTGGCTGTGGCCCGGCCACAGGCTGTGTGGAAGTCCCCAGGTGCCTGCCATGTGCAGGAGAACCTCTGCAGGAGTCAGGGCACTGAATCCCTGGCAGGTGAGGACGCAAATCTGAGGTGAAGAACACAGGAGCAGGAGAAGATTTGGGGGAGGAAAGTGTAAAAGTGCTCTACTTTCAGCAAATACCAAGTCCAACAGAATATCCACCAGGTTGTACTAAACGGAGACAGATGAGCCTTAAGCTGAAAAGAAGACTGGTTGGGGGCAGTACTAGTAAAGGTATTTTTTGTTGTTGTTGTTAATCCTTACCCAAGGATATTTTTCCATTGATTTTCAGAGAGAGTGGAAGGGAGGGGGAAAAACAGAGAGAGAGAAACATCAGTGTGAGAGAGACACATCGACTGGTTGCCTCCCACAAGTTCTAACCAGGGCCAGGGATGGAGCCTGTAACCTAGGTATGCACCCTTGCCTGGAATCAAACCCGGGACCCTTCAGTCCGCAGGTCATCGCTCTATCCACTGAGCCAAACTGGCTAGGACACATCTGGTATTTGTTTTTATTCCAGTTTTATTGAGACATAATTGACATATACCAGGGGTGAGAACTTTTTTTTTCTGCCAAGGGCCATTTGGATCTTTATAACATCATTCGTGGGCCATACAAAATTATCGACTTAAAAATTAGCCTGCTATATTTGGTCAAACATTTAATTAACTCACCCCTAATGCCTTGGCAGGGCCAGATCAAATGACTTCTTGGGCTAAGTCCTGCGGGCCGGATGTTCCCCATCCTTGACATATAACATTGTGCCAGATGTACAACAAAAAGTGCAAGGTGTAAAACAAAAACATTTGATATATATATTCATTGCAAAATGACTACCAAAAATATGTTTGGTTAATATCTATCTTCCTGCATAATTACAATTTTTTCTTCTTCTAATGAGAACTTTAAAGATCAATTCCCTTAGCAACTTTTAAGTACATGATACAATATTGTTAACTATAGTCACCATGTAGTGCATTACACCCCCAGGCCTTATTTTTTACCTGGGAGTTTGTAGTTTGTACCTATTAATCACCTTCACCCATTTCACCTACCCCTACCCACAGCCTCTGGCAACCACCCATGTGATCCCTGTTTTTGAGTTTGGTTTTGTACAATTCAACACATAGGTGAGATCAAGCATTATTTGTCTTTCTCTGTTGAACTTATTTCATTTAGCAAGGTCCATCCATGTGTATCACAAATGTGGTGTGTGCATATATAGTGGAATATCATTCAACCATAATAAAGAAGCAAACATTCTGGAATCTTGAAAGCTAGGCCATTAGATAACAGGAAGAAGAGGGGAAAAACAATCCCCGCTCCCAATTCAAGATGAAATTAAATTCTACAAAAGTTTTCTTTTTCTTGTAATGGTTTTCTACTTGGTTTGGGGGATTATCCTTTGATTAGTGTTAACCATAAACCAGGAGCTTGGTATAAACAATTTAAAAACCAGCCAAAACCGGTTTGGCTCGGTGGATAGAGCGTCGGCCTGCGGACTGAAAGGTCCCAGGTTCGATTCCGGTCAAGGGCATGTACCCTGGTTGCAGGCACATCCCCAGTGGGGGGGTGTGCAGGAGGCAGCTGATGGATGTTTCTCTCTCATCGATGTTTCTAGCTCTCTATCCCTCGCCCTTCCTCTCTGTAAAAAAACAATAAAACATATTTAAAAAAACACACACAATTTAAAAACCATCTTCACAACCAGCACCACCCTGTGGGTCTGGTTGTATTATTCCCATTTGTAGAGTGGGATGGGGGCCATATATACATGGAAGATGTGGAGGTTCAGGGAACCTAGAAAATCTGTCCAGTTCTTATAAGTTAAGGCCCTTGTCATCAACCTGAAGACTTTGGGACCTATTTTTAATGATATGGGGACACATTAAAGGGTTCTGAGGAGAAGGGTGGCATGATCTGACTTATCCTGAAAAGGACTCACATACAGAATAGATGATAGGCGGTAAGAATGAAAGCAGGGAGGCCAGTCCCAGAAGTTCTCTTTAATAATCCAGGGTAGAGATGACGGGGGCTCAGAACCCAGTGGTCTGACTTGGGATATATTTTGAATTTCAGAGCTGACAGAATTTACTGACATACTGAATGTGGGGTATCAGACAGAGAAAGACACCAAAGATTACTATATGGTTTTGGGCTTGAGAAAGTAGAAGAATGAATGGAGCTGCAGTCACTACAATGGGGAGTACTGTAGAGAGAGCAGTGTGAGATGGTGGTGAAAATGTAGAGTTTAGCTTGACCATGTTAAGTTTTAGATGCCTGAGCATCCCTAGTAGAGTCGGGTAGGGAGTAGAATACCTGAGTGTGAAACACAATGGAAAGGTCTGGACTTCAGAGAGAAATGTGAGAACCACTAAGCTGACTGACTCAAGCAGATGAAGTGATTGTTCAGAACCAATAAAAGGTGGGACTTCAATGTCCACACTTGCTTATTCACACCTCGGGAGTACCCTCGGAGACTAGTTCTGTGGTCTAACCCCATGGGTATCCTAGTTCAGCAAGACAGAGGTGGGGGCTGCAAATCCATGTTTTATTTTATGTTTTAATATATTTTTATTGATTTCAGAGAGGAAGGGATAGGAAGAGAGAGATAGAAACATCAATGATGAGAGAGAATCATCGACTGGCTGCCTCCTGCACTTCCCCCACTGGGGATCGAGACCGAAATCCAGATCCTCCTGACAGAGAATTGCTGGTTGGGCAATCAAATCTATATTTTTAAAAATGTTTTCTAAGGAATTTTCATAGACACCAGGTTGACAGCCACTGGTGCAGGCCTTTAGACAAGGATTTAAATGTAATTTTCTTTTCTTTGGGCCTCGTGGAGACTTGGGGGGGTTTCTCCTGCAACGTTGACTCTCACAGGATTTGAAAGTCTGGGAAAGAGAACAGGCTTTGGACCTGGGTCTGAATCCTGCCTTTGCCTTTATTTGCAAGAACTTGGACAGCTTTTCTATCTCCCCGAGCCTCCACGTCCTCAGGGGATATGCAGCCCACCCCTCTCTCTTCCAGGCAGTGGTTAAACCGTAAGCAGCACACCACTGGTTAACCCCCAAGCTGTGGGTCTTTTATTTCACTCCAATTCTCACCCGTGGTGGCTAAGTAATACTATACATCTTCACTTAAAAAATATTTCAAACATATGAAGAAGTATAGAGAATAACAGAGCACGTTCCCACACAGTATACACCACTCAGATATAGCACTGCTAAATGCAATGATCAAGTCACTGGTTCTTGTGAATTTCTGAACAGGTACTTGTGTACCAGCATTTCCATCCATCACATCTTGAGACGTAGGAAGGAATATACATTTGGTCTCTGTGCCTCCCCTCCTTTCCTGGCAGAGAGCTCCTAAAACCTTCCCAACCTCCTTAGTGGTAAGTGGAATGAAGAGGCTCAGCACAAAATCTAAGCACAGAGTGAGGGATGGAGGGGTACAGATGTGGTAAAAATGAGTATTCACTGCTGGAAGGGGCAGGAGTAAGCAGTTAGTCTTCCCTTCTGCACCTCACCCTATACCCCCTCACCCCCAAATGATCACAACGGGAGAGACCTTCTATAAACAAACGAAAATTGCAACCTGCTTTAAACTGCTATATTATACTCTTAAGCATATACACTCTTCAACTGTGAAATTTCAATTAAAAAACCATATTGACAGGAAACTGTCACAAGAGGGAAGAAGAAATGCCAGCCCCACTCTTGGCTTGTGTTTGTGAATGCAGTTGACACAATACGGCAGAGAGGTGACCAGGGCACTCTAAGTCACATCTTGTGTTCTGACTGTCAGGAGAAACTTAATGGACTGAGCATCCATCAGGGAAGACTAAAGACATAGAAGACATTTCCTGAAAACCTTTCACTGCTTTTAGAAACTTAATTTGTTTGCTGTCTCTACCTACCACACAGAAACCAAACCTAGTTTCCTCAAAGAGCAGAGACCTTTAGTTGACCAATGCTTAAGGATTTGCACTGGTTTCCATAAATACTACCATTTGGTTTAAAAACCTAGAAGAACCGGAAATATTTGAAAAACTGAAAATCAGGACCATGTCCCATCCCATAGCTATCATTTCATAAGTATCTACCAAGTGTAACCCACATACACCATCTCTTTAATCCTCCCAATAACACAAGAGATAGGTTTTTCCATTTCACAAATAAGGAAAATGAAACCCAGAGAAATTATGTAACTCATATGAGGACACCTGAAACCAAAGAGCTGAGCAGAATTCGAATCCTAGCTGTGTCTCAAAAGCCAGTTCTTGTCTCAGAAAGCCAGTCCAGCTCTCATTGCTTCACTACCTCTTTACTAAAATAGGTCAAATTAGGATTGTCAGCAACAAAGTACAGAGCTTCAGCTATATTTATACTCGTTGGGTGTTTGAAAATGCAGAGGTGAAGAAGTGTGATGGATGCCGAGGCTTAGGAAGCAGGATGAGAGCTGCACTGTGAGCGATGAGAATTGGAGGTCATCCCATCAGGGGCATGGCCTTGCCTAATTTCTCTTGATCTCTGTGTCCTCACCTCGAACATAGGAGACTGGCTTACCTGATTTCAAATTGAAACCTCTCTCATATATGCATTAGAATCCAGTAGGATAAGTGGACTGGGTCATTTGCAAATGAGTAGATGGCATCTATACCAATGTACAAAGAACCTTAATGTAAATTTTCAGACCCAATGAATCTCATTCTTTGCAAAACCATTGCTGAGATCAAAACCAGTACGTCTTACTTTAAAACTTTAATGTAAAGATTTTAACTTTATTCATTTTTAAACCCTCCTTTTGTTTTTATTTCTGTAAGAATGAATACTACAGTTAGACCATTTCCCAATGATTCTGTTTATGTTGATGGGTCTTTACAAAAAGAAGAGTTAAAAAATAAAAGACCCAATAGATATTTCAAGGAAAAGAAAAGGTAGGTTAGCTTCCTTCTTGTGGAAAATTCTCAAATCTCATTAGGGATAACTAATTACCAAATACAACGAAGATTGTGAACAAGCAAGGTTAAAATTTAGAAGACCAAAGTTGCATTTAAATGCGAAAATGCAGCCTCTTTTTGAAGACAGAAATAGTAGAACTGTATTCTCCTGCAATGGACTCTATTATCACTTCCTACTAATTAACAAAAGGACACCTGCTAACAAAGGAATAACAGGTCAGCATTCAAATCCCTGCTCTGCTGCTCCCCAGCTCTGCAGGGAAGAGAGGGTGCGTGGCCCTCAGCCTCAGTGTGCCTGGGTATAAGTAAGAGGCAATAATACTTACTGGTAGAACTGCTGTGTTGGTGAAATGAGATGATGAATGTAATCAAAGCAGGTACCAAATATTCTTTCTTTTCTCCTCTTGCCCCCTTTTGGCAGGAGAAAAATGTTATCGATAGCCATTTCATTGACATGGTCACCAACAGCTAAAGTTCTACTTCTTTATTTATTTATTAAAGCTCAATGATGTCTTTAGTTAGAGGGGAAAAATGAATTCTGAATGAAACTAAATTTGCAGAGTTTAGTACAGGGATTGCAATTGAAATATTAGTATAAACCACCAAATCATACTAAATTAGGTTTGGGAGTTAGTCCTTGCAACAAAGTGCATTCAAGAAATAACACTTTAGTATATATTTCACATTGGCAGCCGGTGATTGTGCAAAATGGCCTGGTTTTCCCAGGTGAAATCGCAGAGCGTCTACAAGTCTCACAGGAAGCCTCTGCTGCCCCCTGCACTTTGAGCAAATTGTTACTGGCCGTGCGCACTAACAATTCTGAAAGGACACAGAAGATTTATATGATAACGAGGACGTCAGTAAATTTCCTCAAACCTCTGCGGTTTCTTTTGAAAAATCTGAGAAGAGATTTGGGAAAGGAAAGAGACAGATTTGCCCACTGACAAATAAACATGTCACTTCAGCACTAAATCATGCTACCCTCAACCCAAAGGATGGTAGCATTTATAGAACACCTCCCTCCAAGGCCGCAGAGCCCTCTTATGCCCGTGACGAGCAGGAAGCAGGCGGGGGGTATTTTAAGACACTGAGACAAGGTACATGTCAGCAGCCCTAAGAACCTGTGAGCTGGGACAGTGAACATCGTAGGAGGGTGTTGCAAAGCGCTGACACAAGTCTCACAGTGCATTCTGGGAAAGCAGGCAATTGAACCACCAGAGCATTACATGGTTCCTACAATTTGAATACATAATGAGCCGTTGCTTCTCCAGGCTTTCGGAAGGTGCTTGGCACAATGAATATTGTTTGGGAGAGGGTCCTGCAGTGATTTCCCCTGGAGACCTTCCCTGCAGAGGAATCCTGGGGAAGCACCCGAGATGCCCTCAGGTGGGCTGCAAGCCACTGGGAAGAGAAGCTGTGGGACATTTCTTGAGCCGCCACAAAGTGTCAGGCACTGTGCCGGGAGCTTTTTATTTCTCATGTTTCAGACATAACTTCAGTCTTAGCATAGAGTGGACCTGTCCGACCACTCCCTCGGGCAGGGGTGGGGAATGTCCAGCCCGCGGGCCATGTAAGGCCCACAGAATCATTTGGTCTGGCCCTGCCAAGGCAACCACAGGCAGCACTCAAAATTCAATAAACGTAGGAGCCTTTTTCATAGCAACATAAATTTATATTAAATGAATGACGTTATAAATGGCCCGGGACAGAAAAACGGTTCCCCATCCCTGCCCTAGAGGGTTCAGAAAACTTCATCCTATGCTGAAACAATGTGACAGGTTTTCCCAATTTATCTCCTCCTTCAATGTAAGGGATCCAGGGACCAAGAGTGATCAGAGCAAGTGGCTCATGGCCCAGCAGTGATCTGCTTGAAATAGGAGCTCTGTCTGAGGAACAAACAGCCACACTATGTGCTAAGCTGCATCACAAAGTCCCACAAACTAGTGGCTCAAACAACACTTATGTATCTCACAGTGTCTTTAGAAGTCCAGCATCCTCTATTCAGGGTTTCTCAAGGCTACAATCAAGGGCTCGGCTAGGCTGCCCTGTTATCCGGGAGCCTAAGTAAAGACGATGCTGCTTCTGAGCTTACTCAGGTTTCTGACAATGCCACTTCCTGTGGTGGTAGGACTGAGGGCCCTGGCTCCTTACTAGCTGTGGGTCACCCCTAGGTCCTAGAAGCCACACCCAGTGCCCTGACCCCTGGCCTCTCCTCAGGTAGTCACACATGGCAGTCTGCTTCTCCTAGGCCAGCAGGAGAACCCCTCTCCCTCCAGTCTACTAGGGCGGTTTTATATAATACTAGAGGCCTGTTGCATGAAGATTCGTGCAATAGACCTTCCTTCACCTGGCTGCCGGCACCAGTTTTCCTCCGGCACCTGGGACCCAGGCCTTGGCTCTGGCCACCCGCAGATCGGGCCGGCGGGAGGTGCGGGACTCGGGGACTTGGGAGTCCCGCCGCCCGCCCGATCGGTCCCCCCTCAGCGGCAGCCTATCGGGCGGTGGGAGGCGCAGGCGGCGGGAGTCGTGTGATGGGGGGCGGGGCAGCGCGTGGGGGCCGCCATCTTTGCTGGGTTAATTTGCATAGCGCCCTGATTGGCTGTGGGCATAGCAAAGGTATGGTCAATTAGCATATTACTCTTTTATTAGGTAGGATGATCATGGGAGGGACATCCCCCAACTTTGCCATGTAATATAATCTAACCAAGGGGGTGGTGCATGTTCACTCCCATCACCTCTGGCAACTCTACCTGTTAGAAGCAAGTCACAAGTCCCACCTACACTCAAGGGGGGGCAGGGATTGTACAAGGGTGTGGCCAACAGAGGCCTATGTAGTAAGCAGAGGAATGACTGCTATGTGGAGAATGTAAAAGGGGAGTGAGAATGGAGGTAGATGTGTAGTGAACAAATAAAAATGACATGAAAGTAAATACTGCGATAAGGACAATAAAAGATAAGAATGGGGCTCTCTGACTGTAGTGTGCAAACAACAGTCCTGCACTCAGGCCTCTTGCTTTATGGTGGCAAAGACAAGCCACACCTTATAAAGTAAAATATAATAAAAATGTAAGTAGTGATAAAAGCCATGGAGGAAAGGAACACGGGGAAAGGGCTCAGAGAGTGCTGACAGGTAAGGTCTGAAATAAGGGTTGGGAAAGCCACAAAAATGCAACAACATCTGAGCAGAGACTGAGTGGAGACTGAGCTGAGGACGCCTGCAGAGGAGGAGATTTGGGCAGAAGGACCAGTGTGGTGAGATGAGTGAGGGTGCCCGTGGGTATGAGGAATAGTGGGAGGCTATTGATGCTGGCTGGTGCAGAGGGAGCAAGAGGGAGATCGGAAGGAATGTAGGAAACGAAGTCAGACCATCTGACCTTGTAACTCATGATGAGAACTTTCAATTGCACTGTCAATGGGGAACGACTGGAGAGGCCTGTGTAGACAGGGGCTCATGGATGCCTCTCAGAGGAGGTGAGAGGAAGCTGAGTAAGACAAGTATCGTGTGGGGCAGGTGGGGTACTCCAGGAAGGGTTCAGCAGTGCACATCCTCATGCAGGGAAGAGCCTGAAGCACGGGAGAGATGGGAAGGCCGGTGAGGATGCAGTAGGAGGAACAGGAAGACAGACTTGGGGACTCAGAGCACGCAGGGACCACCACATGCAGCTAGTGTATTAGTAGCTACAACTGATAAAGTGAGACTCCATGAGCATACTTTCCCATATCTGTGCAATATCTTTAAATGCACAATATCTCTGTTATGATGAATTACTTTCACTGTCTTGAGAGACACAGTGAATGAATATTATTAATTCACCAATTCCAGCCTACTTAAAATTGGATTGCTTACGGTGCCTCAAATATATTAGGAACTTTTGAATTTTCTATATCTTCCCCAAAGATGTAGTAAAAATCAGAAACCCTCTCCCCCCAGCATTTTCATTATTATGGTATATGAATTACACCACCTATCACCTGACTTACAATTCCCTTTAACATGTTCTTCTCTGAAAGTCTCTATACCCTTGAGTTAGCAACATTTTCCTCAAAATCACTTTTGTAAATCTGTCCTTTCTGGATTATTTTTCAGTGTCAGGATTTGAAAAAGCTCTGGCTATGACACACCTCCTATTCCTTAAGCGAAGGATGGACATGTTCATTTATGACATACTGAAGGAAACAATGTACCATGCATGCGGCTAAGAGCGCCCCGAAAGATGAGAACATGGACACAGTGAAAGTGCCCTCCAGGAAACCAGTGCCTTCACTCTGTTGTGGAGCCCAGGATTTGAACACAAGAATGCCAAGTAACATATGTATTGATTTCCAATTCAACTACCACCAAGAAGCTTATAATCACTATCTTTACTCATCTTTGGAATGAAATAAGAGGGAAGCCCGTGGGCAAGAAGCTTAATAATATTGATATAATATCACTTCAAGGATTAATATGATACTTTAAAATCAATGCAGCGAACTTTTAGTTCCACAGGCAACATTCCACCAATGAGATTTGAATTTACTATTAAAAGATTCTGAACAGGTATCTGAGGATCCCGGTTTACTGTCCCAATCGCAGGCATGCGGGAGAAAGCCAGACCACGTAGGCGTCCATTCAAGGGGAAAGCATTTCTGTAGAGAACCAAACCCCAACTATGCACAGCGATTTTCATGGTCAAACGGCTTTTTCTCCTCACCTCTAGGAAATCTGCATTGGATTGAATCATAAGGGCCAGTATAACCTTTCAGTGCAAACCGAGAAAGCCTCTGGCGTAGCCAGCATGCTATGGCTGGGAGGGAAACAGCCCGATCCAGCCCTATTATGCTACTTAAGGGGACAGTCCCCAATGCAGTGCCATGAAATAGATTTGCAGGGGGATTAACAAAAGACAAAAACACTTAAAAATACCCTGATCCAAAATCAAGAGTCCAATTCCCTACTGAAAAAAACAACCACTGATAGACAAAATCCAAGCAGCTAAACATCATCAAGCACATATCAAACTATAATACACAGGCTGATGAGAAACCTAGTCCTCTGCTGTCTATAATGGGAACCCCTGGCCACACGGGCAATCGAGCATTTAAAAGGTGGCCAGTCCAAACCGAGATGGGCTGTAGTGTAAAACCCATGACATTTCAAAACTTAGTACACAGAAAAAATGTTTTCTTAATATTTTTTAACGTTAATACTTTGGATATATTTAGTTAAGTAAAATATATTATTAAAATAAATTTTACCTTTCTTTTCATTTTCTTAATGTGGCTTCTAGGAAATTCAAAATTATGCACATGGCTTGCATCCTATTTCTACTGGAGAATGCTGACTTAGTGCATTTTCCCCAGAAGGTTATCAGATACTCAAGTAAGAAAACTGCCCAGTGGATGTGGCTCAGTGGTTGAGCGTCGACCTATTAACCAGGAGGCCACGGTTTGATTCCTGGTTAGGGCTGAATCCCTAGTAGGGGGCGTACAGGAGGCAGCTGATCAATGATTCTCTCTCATCATTGATGTTTCTATCTCTCTCTCCCTCTTCTTTCCTCTCTGAAATCAATAAATATATAAATTTTTTTCAAGAAAATGGATTTATACCTTCTGTGATGATTTTACTCATAGAGAACTTGTGCACATTATTTGCCATGTTCAAATTATTTATCTAAGCAGGTTAGAAATTTGTACTGGTTTATACTGCTCCTGTTAGAATAATTTCACAGTCCAAAGTGAAAGACTTTACAGCCCTCTGTTCTATGTTCACAAAAGCCCTGCTTCACAGGGCATACCTGTGGACCTGTGACCCCATCCACCCTCCTCACCTCATCAGTTAGCTGGCATTTCCAGAAGGAATTGGCTGGGAAGCCCTCTGGGCCACTCTCCTCAGAGTGTATGTACCTTATGCAGTTAGGCTGTGAGGTCCCGGAGAGCAGGGGCTCAATTTCGGTCCCGTTTCTACCTGCACTGCACCTCAAACTGGTCTTCACGTAAAAGTGAATGCATTTGATAATTGTTGGTTACCTGGGTAAAGCTGATGGCTTAGGGAGAAGGAAGCGCTTCCCTTCCTGTTCTTTGTATTAGAGCAATTTTATCACATTAGGCACTGGCTGTCCACTGTGCTTCATAATTCATTGACTCACATATCCAAGTGCCGCTGGCTGACAGACCTGAGCTGGGGGCCGGACATGCAGTGGGCGTCAGACAGGCACAGTCCTGTCCTTACTGGGGAGGACAAACAAAAGCACACACATCATACAATTACAATAATTGGCCTGTGCCAGCAGGGAAAAGCAGCTGGAATCATGAGAGGGACGTTGACCGGGGAACCTAATGTTATTGGGGGTCAAGAAGGCTTCTAAGTAACCTTTACACTGGACCTGTGGTAACTGTTTGCCTAGCAAGGTGGAGGAGAAAGGGCAGGCTGACCATGAAGGGAGGGCCTTTAAAGCTATGCTAAACATTTTCAGCTTAATCCTAAAAGCAATGAAAAGCCACTGAAGGGTTTTATGCAAGATAATGATGTGATCAGATTTGCCTTTTAAAAATATCACTCCGGACAGACAGGCAACAGTGTGGCAGTAACCAGAGGGACGGGAGTGGGGGATGGGGGATTTAGAGGGGGCCTAATACATGCTGATGGAAGATGGTTTGACTTTAGGTGGTGGGCACCCAGTGCAATATACAGAACTTGATAAAAAACGATAAAAAAATATTGCTCTGGAGGTGGGTAAGAGTGGATGTAGGACCTACACAGAGCACACCAACAAATTCATAAAAATTAATCAAACTCCCTTTGGTCATCATTTCAATAGACACTAAGTTTCAAAAATAAAAGGGGTGTGTCTGATCTACAACCACAAGATCTGAAGAGCAGAAAGCATCCTGGAGTATTTATCTAACACAAGTTACTCTCCAAGTACCCTCCGAGCATCAACTCCCACTGATTCCACGGGCCTGGCCATGGAGCTGTTACCTGAAGTCAGCCTCCGTCCTCACCCAAGCCGACCTTGCTCATTCCGGACCAGCACCCACCCATATTGGTTGACCAGCTTCTGGGGTCACAGAGAGGCTGAGTTGTCAAAAATTTAGCAAACGGTATGAGTGTGGGGATATTCTTTGTGCTTTTTTGTGCCCAAGAACTGGGTGCCCCTCGGTATTTGCTACATTCTTGTGTCCCTTCTCAAGGACACTTGGGTTCTGAACAAGCATATGTGACCTGCCAGCATCTTTCAAGAACACCATAGCCAGTGTCTGCTCTCAAGGCAAGAAATCCACGGAGGAATGAAATCATTTCTATCATAAACCAATTAAACACAGATTATCTAAATTCTATAGAATGAGTCCATGAACTTTTGGTTTGTTCTGAACTCTTATGGATGACACTTATTTGCATATGCATGTGGCCTGCCTATACATAACTGCTTTTCTGGAACCAACCTGGGATTGCCTGATGATGGGCCTTTACTGTTCTCCTTGATGGCAGATATCCGTTCAATTGCAAACAGCCATAAAACTAACATATTGGCAGCTACAAAGCACATTCAGCATTCTATTAAAAATGTGTCATTTCTAAAAGTGTAAATCTCCCCCCAATTACTTCTTCCTATAATCCTTTTTATTAAAATAAAAATGCTTCGCCCTAGCTGGTTTGGCTCAGTGGATAGAGCATTGGCCTGTGGACTGAAGGGTTGCAGGCTAGATCCCCAGTTGGGGGCATTCAGGAGGCAGCCAATAAATGATTTTCTCTCATCATTGATGTTTCTCTCTCCCTCTCCCTTCCTCTCTGAAGTAAATAAAATAAATTAAAAGATTAAATAAAAATGTCTCAACCCCACAATTTGTTTCCCTTCTGAATTTCCGCTGCACCCCTCTGACAGCGAATGTCCCTTCCCACCTAAATAAAGGTGAGCCCATCCTTCTCAGAGGTAGGACCATCAACGTAAAGTACATGGGCTCAGGAAGCAGTCACACTGGGGTTCCATCCTGGCTTCATCCCCTCCTAAGTGTATGACTTTGGGAAAGTTTCTTAAATTCTCTGGCCCTTGTTTTTTCTTGGCCCTTGTTTTTTCATGCATGAAATGAGGTGAGCCTCCTGTATTCATTGTTTGGTGCCGCCATAACAAATTAGCACAAACAAGTGAAAACAAGAGAAACTTACTCTTTCCAAGTTCAAGGGCCTATAACCCTGAAGTCGAGGTGTCAGCAGGGTGGGTTCTTTCCAGAGGCTCTCTGGGAGAATCCTTCCTTGCCTCTCCCCGCTCCCGGGAGCTCCTGGCATTCCTTGGCGTGGGGCAGCATCACTCCAATGTCTGCCTCCACCTTCACACGGCTTCCTTCCCGGTACCTCTGTGTCCTCTTGTCTCAGAAACATACCAGTCCTTGGAGTTAGGGCTTACCCGAACTCCAGCATGAGTGTTACTCTCAAGATCATTAACTAATTACATTTGAGAATAAATGTATTTACAAATAAGGTCACATTCTGAGGTTCTGGGTGGCCCTGAATTTGGGGGACTGCACCTACCTACAGCAGAGCATCGTTCCATTGTACCCAGGAACTGTGATGGGTCCCCACTGAGTTTCAGTACCACAGTAGATATTTAACACCATTTCTATACTATGAATTGTTCAACTATGTTCTATTTTTGCCATCAGAAAAAAAAGGTTACTTTTAGAGATGGCTTTGTGTATATAACGGGCATGGTACTGAAAATGCATTAGTGCTCAATAAGTACTACGTTTTTCTTCCCTTCCCCTATGTTTATCTTGTCCTTGCAATGAGTTACTAGCACAATTCATGTGAATATCCCAAGAAATCAAAAGGCACTTCAAAGTTCTACATAAAGATAAAGACAAACATTTCTCGCCCCTGTATGATTTCTTACGGCGAGGCAGGGTGAGCAGTTTCCTTCTCAGAACCTGACTTATTACAGTTGTTTAAGTACTAAGGACTGCAGGTACATTTAAGAGATCCTTGCATTTCTGTGGAATGTGAAGGTCATGAAGAAGGCTTTGAAACTTGATTTTTGCTATTCTTTTCCTAATGTCCTAACCATTTGGTCCATTGTCAGTTAAATGCCTGGTTCCTATAGCTTACCACCATATTACTTATAGATTTCCCTTCCTCACATATTCCTATATCTGATGTAGTTTAAGAAGAAAAACAAAAATAGAAACATTATTTCCACATAGTTTGTTCATCTTCAAAACAGCTGTCCTATCCTAGGTAAACAAAGGTTGAATAAAACTGCAGCTGGCAGCAGGGGGCAGTAGAGAGCTAGTCAGCACTGCCTACTGCACTGCCCTGCTTCCTTTTATCCCTCACCTTTCCTTTTCTTATCTCTTGCCCACTAATGCTCACTATCCCAGCACATGGAGGCTGGCCCAATGCCCGGGCCATCTTCCCTAGGACCACCAAAGATACTGAAATCCCAACTTGCAATTCTCAAAGAAACTAGTCTCAAGAGTAAGCAGTTTTCCAAATAGCAATTGCATTTCACTTACATACATTCAGCCTTGCTTCAGGTCTCTATGCTCTAGGTTACAAATGGCTATACAGAAAGAAGAGGGAGGAGGAAGGTGAGAATGTAGGCTGCTTTGCTCTGTTACACCTCATGCCTTCAGAGATTGCTCCAGTTCTGCCTGGTTCTTTCCAAGGCAGAGCTCCATTACCTCTATAATTTCCTTCTCTCATGGCCTACCACGTTAGCAGGAACAAATGCTGATCTGTGCTTTGCTTGGAGAGGAAGCAGAATTTAAAACAACCCTCCAGCCCAGCCAGCATGGCTCAGTGGTTGAAAGGTGACCTATGAACCAGGAGGTCACATTTTGATTCCTGGTCAGGGCATATGTCCGGGTTGTGGGCTTGATCCTAGTGTAGGGCGTGCAGGAGGCAGCTGATCAATGTTCTCTCTCATCATTGATGTTTCTATCTCTCTTTCCCTCTCCCTTCCTCTCTGGAATTAATAAAAATATATTTTTTAAAAACAAACAAACAAAACAACCCTCCAAAAACTGTAGTGAAGCTGTGTGAACAAAAACTCTCTTCACAGAAATTATTCAACTTCCTATCTTTTCACACCTTCTGGGAATTACTATTTCTTATCTTAATATTATCCTAATTTTCTTTCTTATCATCCCTTGAAAATTAAAGTAGCATTAATAACATCTTACAACTATCCTGACATTACATGCCACCCAACCCGTCCACACAATGTAGTCTGTTAAATACACCACAGTCAGATAAATACTACAGCATCCCCCAGTCACTTCAATGTGAGCCTTAAAAAGTCCCACCATCCCAGGTGAAAGTGCTATTCCTGATGTCAATGAACCTCCAGAAAAGGGGCTGAGGAAGCAGAAGTACACCAAACCTAAAACATAGCTCAAAGAGAAGCTTGCAGGTTACCTGGAGGGATACCCTGAACTTGTAAAGTGACCCCTTACCTGGATTGGGTTGAAGGTATTCAATTGTTTTAGTCATTATTTCCATCACAGCCCTGCTGGTGACATCCACTTTCTGAAATGAGAAAATTAATATTCTAAATGACAAAGACCATTAGCTTTAGAATCTTAGTTTTCCCTTGAGTAGATACAGAACCACCGGCAACGCAACAGAGTAACGACAAGCCCGGAGTGGAAGGTGAGGGGCTGAGGGCTGTGAGGAGTGAGGATGGCTTTGTACCCCATGTGATCTATCGAGACTGGAAAGCCTACTTCATCTGAAGAGGATACTGGTCATTTCCTAAAATTTATTATAAAATATACTTCATTGTCTTCTGCCAAAATAAGGTGAGGATAGCTCCCTCTCCCCATAAAAAGCTTGAGATGATCTCTAAAATGGTTCAATATTCAACCGGCCCAGAAAAAAATCAAGAAGGAAGGCCTAGGGTCGGGCAGGAGCCTGGCAGAGGGGAGTAAAGGCGGGGGAGGGATGGGGGACATCTATAATACCCTCAACAATAAAAATGAATGAATGATTGATTATAATTCTAAAAAAAAAAAAAAGAAGAATTTTAAATCTTTGTGTTCACTTGAAGAACATCTGTGAAACTGCCCAGGCCATCGGAAGTATGCATTTCCAAAATTACACTAAGTCTCTGAAAGACGTCGCTTCACAGAAGAGATTCCATTACAGTGCCATGCTGTCATCATGTAATGGGTCGGTAGGGTTGCCCAGGCCAAATGGTGGGGCTGGACAGGCCCCATGACCCAGGAACAGTACAGGACTTTGGCTGCCCATGCTTAAAAATGCAGAGCAATGCTGAACATAAATTTTTTATGTAGACGTTCTGGTCATTGAGCACATCCAGGTAAACAAAATCCCCAGGTGAGCCCCGGATTTACAGAGCTCATAGCAGGATTAACAGGAGCTCACCCTGCCACGCGGAGATGATCCGTATTGAAAAATAGCAAACTGTTCCTAAACCAGAAGAGGTTGCACAGGAGAAAAAGATATCCCAGAAGAAACAAGCATTTATGGCCCAGGAATATATTCAGCACAAAATTAATGTAAATAAAAGCTAAACAAGCAGAATTAAGGAATCATATTCTACCCCCGAGGCATTTACTGAACGTCTGTAGGGGGCTGGGAATGGTGACAAGTTTCACTGCCCTAAAGAAAGAAAATGCAGCATCAACTGTTTATTCAAGAGACAGAAAGTTTTTATTTAACTGCTGAGAACATCCTGAGTATATAAAAATCTTGCTCAAACACTTCTAATCAGCCCTTGAACTTTTGGTTAATTCTGAATAAAAGTCCTGGTGCTGGAGCCCACCTCTGCACAATTTTGAATGGTCAGTATTTGTATCCAGCTGGTCACCAATGTCCTCTTTCTGTTGGAGAGGCTGTTCATTGCACTTGGGTCCTCTCTACATTCCCCCATGAAATCCTTTTTTACCAACATGCCTGGTCCATTCATTCATCTAGAAGGTAAATGACTAGTGGGAATAAATGTACCCTCTTCTCCAACCTCTAGCATATAACATGATAGAGGTATGAGTGAAAGGAACTCATTTTTTGATGATAGAATTTCAGATATCAATTCAGTGCATGGGGAATTTTTGTTTTGTTTTGTTTTAACTGGAGTTCAAGGGCTCTTCCCTCAATTGCATAAAAGTTTTCAATCATCACTGTAACTCCTTATAAAATCATCCTTTCATGGATGTGGTAAGCCTCCTTCTCTTTCATCATCTGAAACCAAGCCATAACCCACCAGAAGATTTTATCTTTTAGTTTGGTTTTTAAATACTTAATAATTTCCGATTCTATGTTAGTCATACTACTGTATGTGTAAAGAAGTTTGCTATTACTGTGAAGTCGTCATGGTATA
This sequence comes from Cnephaeus nilssonii, assembly GCF_951640355.1. NCBI lineage: Eukaryota > Metazoa > Chordata > Mammalia > Chiroptera > Vespertilionidae > Cnephaeus > Cnephaeus nilssonii. The sequence goes on along the minus strand of NC_137085.1, from coordinate 58,993,817 downwards.
AAAATGCATTTAGAAGGTGCCTGCCTATGTAGGAACCCTGTGCCATGTCCTTTTGGTCTAACTGAGTTTAACATGTCTTGGACTTGAGCATGTGCTAAGTAGAATTTACTTCTGAAGTGAGTAAGTTCCCCTGGAGTTGTACAATAAGGACTTCTACGGCCACACGTGGCGGTTCTGGAAGCACCAGCAAATGCCAATCAAGCTCTATGTACTCAATGTCATGGAAATGAATTCAAAGGTTGTATGCAGAACAAACATGCTGCAAGTCCAGGTTACACGTGTGATGGGAGGAAAGGGCAGAGATCCTGCTGACTACATGACAAGGATTAAAGAATTCGAGGTCATATGTATCCCAAGGTCTTGTGTGGCTATGATGGAAAGAAAGTCATTTCAAAGGTCAAGGTTTCTAAGAGAGGGTGCCAGAATTCTCCAATGATCCTTTTGATAGTCTCGAGTTATCAAATGTTAGGAGGCTAACCCATTTCTAACTTGACCTTTTCACTGCACTCAATAATGATAAACACCATCATCATAAAGTGTTCTGTCAGAAATTGTTCCAGAGGCCTTAAGCATCTTTATACATTTAATCCTCAGAAACCCTATGAACTAGATACAGAGAGGATGAGAAACTTGCCCAGCTCCAGCTCTAGAGCCCATGCTCTTAACTGCTACTTCTTGAGAGCATATGCTCCTCATAAAAAGAGAGGAAACAGGAACATCTCCCAACCTGAAGAGAGCGAGCCCGTCAGAGCTGGAAGTCTCCTTGTGCTGTCCTCCGAATGAGGCCTGGGGACCTGGCAGTGGCCAGCCACAGAGAACCAGGAGAAAAGCACCTGTCACCCCATCCTCTGCTTGTGTTCTGAAAATCCCCAAGGTCTGTGGAAACTTCATCCACAAGCACGATTCTACCCTGGGCCTCTGTGGAAGAGGCTCTCCCACGCATGCTGTTAACTCTGTCTAGTGATTACCTGTCAGAGTAAAATCAAAAGGGAGAGCCTAGTGAATGATTTGCTAAGAGCTGTGTCCTGTTTGGGGTATGTCCTGATAATGCTGTATACAAATAACTGTATTGGATAAAGTTGTTTTCAGAGTTTGATTTCAAGTGATGGTTATTTTGCACTGTGATCAAAAAGATTTAGCTACAGCTTGTACTACAATGATGTCTAGTTTAGGTAACTAGGAGTCTGCCTCACTGGGCACCAAGTCTGTAAAGTCTGCATGGGCTCCTGCCTGGGAGATTTCTGTTAAATCACAGGGGACGCTGAGGTTGTTTCTATTCCTACTCCCAGGTGCTGATGCTCTGGGGCCCACACTTAATGAATGTTTTAATATTGGTCTCTCTAATGTGTTTGTGTTTCCCCTGAGAACACTGGCTTTTGCCAAGCTAGTAGCTTCTCTTTATGGAGCAGGAGTAGTTGGCTCTCTATTTACAGCGCCCAGAGGGAGAGGCAGTTCCATGCCCAAAATGAGAACCACTTTTCACGCCTCCCTTGGTTCCCTCCTTGTGGACCATTCAGGATTCACACTGCGGGCATCCAGCTTCTGTAGAGACGAGTGCAGACTCGACTCCAAGCCTTAACTTTCTAAATATGCAAGTCTGGACCCAGACAAGGGAAAGGAACTCCCTGAGGTCACAGGACTGGCCTGGCCTTGATGGGGAGAAAGCAGTCCTGAAGGTCCTGGATCCGAGGGTTTCTAAGAAAGAGTGCTAGAGGAACAGGACTGTCCAATGACCATCCACAGGAAGGAGGCTGGCCAATTTCTACCTTCCTTTCATCTCTGTCCCCACTAACAAGGTCAGGACTCTTTTCGCTAAACTAAGCCACACTGTGACAGCCGGGGACAGGCTGAGGGCCATTACCCTAGGAGAACCGTGAATGTGCCTTGTTAGGCACTTGCTAGGAAAGCTATTTATAAACCTAATCTGGCAATGTCCAGCACATATCCTCTTGTTAACAGGCCTGGTGTAATTCACACGAACTAAGATTTCCACTTAAGTAATTTATTATAACTGGCAAGAGATTTTTCCCATTTGAGAGCAGCAGAGTTTAACGTTGAACTTATGACACATAGCTAAGGCTTTCCTCAAGGCCCAAAGTCTCCTATTACTTGAAAGTAAGTTTGGATGGGTCCTAAATTACAACTTCTATTCTTATGAGCTACGGAGCCTCCATTTCTGTAACTAATCTTGTCTGGACAGGGGTAGGAAACCATTAGGGAAGGCTGTTTAGAGAAGGTGAACTCTAAACATATAGGGTGTCCCAAAAAATGTATACACACTTTAAATAATTATAAAGGCAGTGTTTATGGAAATAGATTTCATTTTTCAAAATTGAGCTATCAGCTGTAAAAGTGTGCATACATTTTTGGGGGACACCCTGCATACAGATATGTGCATGTTTTCAGGAAATAAAAATTCTACATAAAATAATTTTTCCCCTGAAGGTAAAAGCATAGGCATATATTCTTCTGGTCTTTTTCTTCAACTTTCTCAATACCAACATTTTAGCAAATGTCAATACAGTTGACCCTTGAACAACGTAGGGGTTAGGGTAAGGTGACCAGATCGTCCCGCTTTTGGCGGGACAAAACCGATTTTTAACAATTTGTCCCGCATCCCACGGCATTTTAAAAAAGTCCCTATTAGGGGTACTGGTCCCCCATGCAGTCAAAATCTGCATATAACTTCTGACTCCCCCCAAACTTAACTTATTCCTCGGTATCCATGAGGAATTGGTTTTCCTGGACCCCTCATCCCACATTTACCAAAATCCCTGGGTGCTCAAGTCCCCTGTATGAAATGGCATAAATCAAGGCATACAGTCAGCCCTCCGCATCCTCAAACTCCCAACCATGGATTGAGACAGTGCAGGGTTTTATTGAAGAAAGGCTGCATATAAGCGGGCCCAATGCAGTTCAAACCTGTGTGTTCAAGGGTCTACTGTACTTGAGAGTCAGATATGTCTTCCTCCACTATCCAGTCTTATACTTTACAGTGTTGGGTAGGGAGAAAAATAGTTCTCTAAACCTCTTTACTCACTGTAACATTTTTCTTCCTCAGCTAAGGCAAGGGTTGTCACACTGGCCAGCAGGCAAAAACCAGGACAGTACCTGCTTTTACATTTTTGTTTTTTAAAATGTATCTGTATTGTTGAAAGTGAAAGGTTTGCGACGCAGGAAACAAGACACAGAGTCCAGGCCATGGAAAGGGGGGGAGGTTTTAATCTTGCGCTCCTGGGTGAAACTCACCGGTCCGAGAGTGGGCCAGGGAAGTTCGCGCCAAAACTGGGGCTTAGGTACTTCCTTTATACAGCTGTTTAGTGAGGGGAGGGAGGAGAGCATGAGAGTGTGGAATTCCTGCCTCGGGCAAGGGTCTGGGAAGGCTGGCAAGGGTCTGGGAAGGCGCCAGTTATCTTTGTCACCATCTACCTTGTGGATGCTTGCATGGCTGTGGTCTTTCCCCCCTGCCTGGACCTAACAGAAAGTATTACAGATGTCCCTCATTTTTCCCCCACTCTGGCCCTCCCAGGCCTACCACACTACTGTCTGTGCCCAAGGGTTATGCATATGTGTATATAAGTTCTTGGGTACATTTTGAAATGGTTGAGAAAATTCAAAAGAAGGCTCCTCTTTCAGTGCACATAATAACTATGTAAAATTTAAATTTCAGTGCTTTTAGATTAATTGTATTGGAACATAGCTACATCATTGTTTAGACAGCGTCAACAGTTGCTTTTACTCTTTAACAGCAAAAGTGAGGAGTTGCGATAGAGACCACAGAGGCCCTGTGGCCCCCCCAAGCCCAATATACTTATAGAAAGAGTGTGCCGATCCCTATGCTGAGGTTCTCGTTTCCCTAAGGTATGTCACGCTGATCTATGAATGAGGCTGGTCATTTCGCCAGCTGCCTCAGTCTTTAGAGACAAGATACAAGAGAACTGAAAGGCACTGAACTGACTAGAATGGGGTTATTGTTTTGAGGCATCTGAATATTATCCACATGAACACAGCACTCTTTGTGGAGCTACAAAAGGACTGAAACATACAACTTCATTCCATCAGATACTGCCTTATACCAGATGCGGTCATGGGGACACACGAACAGAGCTGAAGAAAAAAATACACACCTGGAAACGGAGCACAGTGTGTGGATTTAATGAGCAGTAATAAATAGATGAATCAGCACCCACTTGGACAGGGGGTAACTCACAACGGCTGTCCAAAATGAAAACATTAAGATGTCAAATGGAAAACTAAAATCTTTTCAAATTCTTCATTCTCTATCCCCGACGTTAAGAGAATAGACATATTAAGAACGCGCACACACACGCTCACGTAAAGCAATGAGAACCCTGCATGAGGACACCTAGAGAGACCAGTCAGAGAGACATGATGAAGCAGCATCCTGCGGGAGTTTCTCTGGCAGCCAGATGCAGGCTGGTCCAACGCAATGTTCTTAATAGTTCCCTACCGATCGGAAGAGTTCATGTACCTCTGCCATTTGGCAGTCATCCTATGTATTCAGAAAGTCTGATTAACAAACAGGGTGTTGAAAAACAAAAATAAATGAGGCATTTGGCTGAGAGTGCCCCAAGGCATTTTCTTGCTAATCTTTTGGTGCATGGAATGACGCCCAACCTACTGAGCCACATCAGAAAGGGCTCTTGCTAATCTTCTTGGGCATTACCTTTAATGAATATTAGCTTGGAAATATATTGGAAAACATAGCTGAGAAGAAATCTATCTCCCCTAAATTTCAGGATAAGCAAAAAGATACCTTATTGGGGGCTCTCTCCCATCTTACAATTCATCACCAGAAAGTGAATATCTTAGTTACAGAAATCCACATGATCTCTTTTATCACCACACATATGAAGAAGACAGCCATGGGCATGACAGACATCCATGGGTGCACTCAGGGATGTGTGTCAGTCTTCGTGTGCTGGTTGGGACTTGACTCTTTTCTCTCCCATTTGAGATAAATCACTAAAATTCAAGTTAGAGTGATGTTATTAAAAAGTGGCATCATTAGTAACAAGTTACTTGCCACAAGACTCGAAAGTGATGATACTCAGTGTGTTTCACACTGCAGCTGAGAACTGTGGGTTTAGCCTCTGCTTAAACAAGGACAGTGATGGGGAATCAGTCTCTCTCTCTCTCTCTCTTTTTTAAACAGCTCTGACAGCCAAAAGTTCTTTCTTATGTTGAGCTTGATTCTATCTCCCCACAGTTTCTACCATAAATGGGTAATTCTATCACCTAAGGTTGGATAGGATCTAACCCTTCCCCACCCAATGACTAATAAAGTGTACGAAGATAATGACCATGGACCTTCCATCAGCCTTTCCCCACACCCCACTCTGCAAACAACCCATTCTTCCTCACTCTCCTGTGGAATGGCATTCTTTCTTTTCTTTCTCAACGTCCAGTTTTTCTTAAAACTTGAGGCTGCTCCTTAAAAAGAATTCCTTTCTTATTAAAATGGTCTATAATCGCATGTCTAACCCTAATGCCCCTCCAGTTTCAACAGAAGGGATTTCCCAGCATACTTTTCAGACTGCAAAGCGAGACACTATCCCCACCCCCCCGCCCCTTGGCTTGGACGGCTGCGTTACCCATATGTGCAGGGCCATGAGGAAACTCCAGGATTTAGCTCAGGTGTTCTCTCCTCTAGGAAGCTCCCACTGACCTATCTGGCCTGAGTTAGTTCTTCCCTGGGCATCAACCCAGGACATCAAGCACTATGCCCTGCATGCCACTGATTTATGTGCCCACTTCTTCCATCAGAACTAGAAACTCCTAGAAGGTAGGAACTGTGCCTTAACCGCCTTTGTATTCCTGGTGTCCAGCACAATGCCTGGCATTTACAGATATTCCTCGTGAATTAATGAACATAAGTACACACACACAAACGCAGAATCACTGAGGCAACGGGTGGAAAATTGAGAAGGAACAAGAGGGCCCTCAGATTCTAGAACTTCCACTCGACAAAAAGTCTGCAGCTTTTCACACACAATGTCTGTGAAGAAATTTAGTTTGTGTTTAATGAAGCTGGTAAGCAACAGATGCCATTTGAACACAGAAACAATTCGGTGCAAGGCACATAAAGAGGAGGAGAAAAGGGGTTCTGGGCAGGGTTCCTGCAGAGACAACACAGTGGCAGGAATTCAGGCAATCAGCTGTGGGAGGGGAAGGCTGTGGGGACTGACAGACACAAATGGTAATTTCACTTCATCTTAGCAGGAGAGTGGCTGCGGTGGCTGATTAGAGAAACAACTTCTAGGAATCCCCACTTCTCTCTCCCGGTAGTGCTGCTTGATGCAAACCTCTAATTTATTTCATTCTGTTGTTTAATTGCACCTCTGAGAATACAGCTGAACAAGCTCTCTCTACTCTGAATCCTTATGATCAGAAAGCCAACTGTAAAAGGATGATTCTTCTGTAGCCTTGGGAATATTGAGCTAAAACACTTTTGTGAGTAATAAACATATTAACAGGAGATAAAATATTTGATATTCTGAATGCAAAGTATGTGCTTTCTAATTACCACAGAAATCTTTACTGTTATTGCAAATTTAGCCTGGGTAAAAAGTAAAAAATTTGCAATAGAGCCACAGATAGACAATAGATGTGTGAAATAAAACGGAATAAAACAGATTTCCACACTGCACTGAAATCTAAATCTCTCAATTTACATAGATATAAACCTAAATACAAAACCACAGGCGTGCTCTTCAAACGATTACTAAGTGTTTACTTTACTGTAGATTTTGAAATGAACCTCCAGAAACTCATTATTTTTCTAGAAAATAGGAGAAATAAACCTTACATTCAGACTCGAGGGATATCTGAGTCTTTGCCTGACGTAAAATACTTGCAAAATCCCCTTTTATTTCAATTAGTTTGCAAGATTAGAATGGATTCAAAACCTCAATTAGTCGTTGAGTTATAAACTCTACTCTGTTCTACAAATTTCTTATTCTGTTTACTATCATTTAAGAAACACAAATCAGTCTGTCTTAGCTTAGCCAGGGAACCTTCATCCTGGCAGATGAAGAAGGCAGGACTCAAATTCTGACTCCTTAGCTCTAAATTCCTAAATATCTGCCTAATCTGTCATCAATGACATGGCACTGGCCAGGTGACATACTGTAAATTCCCTCCAAGGTGAGGGTGGAGAGAGACATCAAAGGATAAGGGAGGACTAAGGAAGATCAGATGTAGACAGAGGTTGGTGCAAATGAACAGCCTTACATGGCTGCTCATAATGAGCGCAGAACTCAAACATTACAGGAAGTAAAGTCAGACTCAAGTCATTCTGAGCAGGTACGTCAGTGTCTGGAGATTCAGATGCTGTAGGAGAAGAACAGGTAGAATACTGTTTCCAGAACTATGAACAGCCATGGCTACCAGCTCTGGTTGATGACCAGGTGGCATTCAGAACTGCCCAGAGATGAGAAATGGGGACCAATGCCAGCTTCAACCCAGTGGGGATGACTGGCTGCCAGGCATTTGGCATAAGAGGCTGGCTTCCCAGACTCCTGGTTGGGACTGAGGACTCATACTAAATCTCCTCTCCCGTGGGTACCTATCCTATCAGCGACGTCCATCTCAAGAACTTAGAATGATCAGCTGGGCAAATACTACAGAGTCTCATTTTACGAGACTACTGTCTCTTGGCAACTCATCTTTTTTTCAGGAACTCAAACGTGTCCTATTCTCTCTTATTTGTTGTTCCCTGCACCAGAAACACACTAGGCTCTTCTAACTCTTACTCATCCCCCGCATCTTCACTTCAATAGCAGGAAAGTCTTCTCTGTGTGGGTGAGTTTCCTCTCTTCTAAGTTTCTCTAGTGCCGTGTCTCGTTCCCCTTGCCACACTGGTTGGTATTTGTCCATAGTCTTCCTTCCCCACTAGACTAAGAACTCCATGCAGTCAGGAACCTTGTCTATCCTGTTCACAGCCATACCCTCCATGCCTGGCTCATAGGAGGCACAAAACAAGAATTTGTTAAATGTATCAATGAACTCATCAGAAGAAAAACTGAAAAACAAAACACAAAACAAAAACATGAGGCAGAGAATATCCAGAAATTGTCTTTGTTGGACTCTTCCCACAAAGAGCAAAAATAGCAAAATTGAGGCAGCCTACTGGAACTCATACGAACTAAGTAAAAAATTTGATTTCTAGGTATCACAGGCTTTTGACATCCTCTCTGTTCAAGGACAGGGTTTGTATTCCCAGGTCCTTTGCCCATATGCAATTTAACACCTAAAATAATTCTTTGCACAGAGCGATACACACACTTCACTATAAGCCTAAGTGTCACTTGCTAAAAACAATCTCAAAGTGAAAGAAAAGAAAAAGAGAAACTATGACAATATGTCACAAGAAAAATGAAATGGGATATTTTGTTCACCTCCAGGTTCACTTATTGAGAACCTACTTTTAGGCAGAATGCTAAAGGATTCACACTATTTTTCACCCTTAATAAAAGTCCTTCAAAAAGTGATGCATATTCTCTTCTTATAAAAGCATAGAGGCTCCAAGCAATAAACTGACTTGTGCAACCAGCAGCGGAAGAGGAGGGAGAGTCAGGGTGGGAAGGGCTCCACCACGGCTTTCTCCCCAAATCTCCCTGCTCCTATGGCTGGCACGGTCCTGTAGGGAAAGTCTTCTGAAGCCAGAAAGTGAATCAAACTCTCCCCAAAACATTTAAGGCACCGTTTCCCCACCTTCTCTTTCTTCCCACCTCACCACATTTCAGTGCCAGCTCCACGCGGTCCCTATTTGGAAAAGTGATGATAAAATCCACAAGGAAAAGTACATGATGGAATTTCACCTTCACTGACATTTTGTTCTTGGGATAGTACAAAGGGATGACAGGATACTTTACATTTTCTGTTTTAGGATAAGACACTAAAAAAAGAGAATTTTCAAGAATAACAAAATGTATTCCCAGGTACCAGTGGAGGACATTTTCCACTTCCTTTCTCCCTTCTCCTCTTTAGGATGCTGGGCAGTTTTGTAACAAAGGGGGTTTTGTGTGGTGAAGACTTACCCTCTCCATCTCCTTGAAGTCATGATCTAGCTTGGTTCCTTCAGCTCCTCCAACCTTCTCACTCACTTTCTGTGGAAAATAACCAAAAAGAATTATTATAGAGTTTCCTTTAAAAATCTCTTACAAGTTTTATGCACTTTCACAAATATCATCTAGTATAATCTCACAACCATTTTGTGACATAGGCAGGCAGTCCCATTTTCACTGTGGCTCAGAGGGTTTAAATAATTTACCTGGTAAGATTTGAAAAAAAGTAATTCAAATACTCGTGTATCTTCTGATTTCAACCCCACCGCTCTTTCTATTATATAAATCATTATATAACTATCTAGTCAGTAACATTTTCCTTTTGAAAGTTCTGAGGGACAACAGCACCATATAATAATCCTCTCCCTCTGCTAATGGATCTAAAATGCTACCTAGGTAGAAAATTGCTACTTCTTCAACTTATTCCTCAAGGGCTATTGAACAGGAAATCACAAACATCTATCAAACTGGAGAGAAAAAAGTATCAGCTCAGCTTATCTTCAGGTAAAAAGACTTGTACAGTAATCTTATAATGCTCCCTGTAGCTGTCTATATTCTTATATATGTAATATAAACTCTATGGAAAGATGATTAAGGACATTTCTGTACCCTCAATGAATTCCCATTATCATACATTGTATATTCATCCATTTACCCAAGCAAATGGTCATTTTTTCCACATGTAGAATTCATGTTCATAAAAAATTTGATGCCCTATCTATTATGAAATAGATTCAAATTAAGTCTAATAAAAATTTATTAAGGAATCACAAGAAAATAGCTTTGGTTTCATCAAAGACATGGATATTAAGTGCTAATGACACAACAATTCCATTCCTCTAACTGTAAAGGTATTTAGGAACTTTTCAATAAGACATTACTATACACGAGTTATCATGCACAGATATCAAAGTATGATTTCTCATTTCCTTTAACAGCCAAGGAGGTATTTTGCAAGGATTCCCACCATGATCAGACCAACAGCAACCTCAGTAACAATCTGTGAATTCCAGTGAGCTTGGTTCACCTCCTTCTAAAAGGGCTCCTGGATGCATGGTCCTGTCTCTTGGCTATGGAAGTTCTGATATTCCCTTGTTGGGGGCTGAGGTGTATTCCTTACCCTTTCTTTCTCTGTCTTAAATTCATTTAGAAGAGATCACTCTTGGAGAAATCAAGAGTCTGAATTCTACCACTACTTTGGCCCTGTATAGCAGATACCATTCATTTCATCCCGGCAGCAGTAACAAAAAGAATATGCTGTGATGGAAGGCCATAGTATGGACTGGTTCCTCTACTTTTTGCTAAGTACACAGAATTGTTATGAAAATTAAATGGCATAATAAATATAAGAATATGTGTCAGAACCTACAAGATATGCAGTATATCCCAGTTCCCTTCTCTCACCAATTAAGTGTATATCTGCTTATAGTACCCTGGTTTCTCTTAGCCATTTATTTACTTCTTATTCATACCTTGAGAAGAATCTAGCAATTTTCATTATAAGACATGTGAATAAAGGTCAATGATGAAAAGTAAAAGGTTGAAACAATATTAATTTGTATAGTTGACATACTTGTAATTTATCATCTGTGTAACACAAGAACTATGAAAAACAGGTATTATTACTATGTTTCAGATGATTAAACTGAGAATTGCATAAATTGAATTGTCTATGCATAGTACTGACCTTTATCTAGGAAGAGGTGAAACCAGGACCTGAATGCAATTTTCCCAAGCTAAACCCTGGGCTCTGCAGTCACACCACCACTTTGAAGAGCTGTCCATGGTACTGGCCTTCTCTGCTCAAAGTTCCATTAGATTCAGATGGCCAGAAGTAGACTCACTACTGTGTTAACCCTTGGTCCTTGACATCACTCTCTCACTTAACCTGTGTCCTGGGTGGTGCTGACTATTAAGTATTTCAATAGTATGCACACAGACCCAGGCTTCATCTGGCATTATTACAACCACATCTAAAGCCAGCACCAACTGTGACCTGGCTCAGCCATCAGCTTATTTGCTTGCTTTCTTAAAGATGTTTACCAAACCAGAATTGGGGCTGGGGAGGCCATAGTATTCAGCTTAAAATCTCTGAGTGAGAGTCTGGTTTCCAGTGACTTGACCTACATATTTAGGTTTTAGTTATAGAAAGTCAGAAATCAAAGGGGCCTTAGAAATTATCACATTTTCCCTATCACCAAATACATTTTTACTCTGATTTTTTATACTGGTTCCCTTCCTTTTACTTTGCTCAGTAATGACTGTTTTACTCATACTGCCAGTCCTCTTATGTTTTACTAGAGGCCCGGTGCACGAAATTCATGCAGGGGGGGTAGGGGTGTCCCTCAGCACAGCCTGCACCCTCTCCAATCTGGGACCCCTCAAGGGATGTCCGACTGCCCAATCAGGCCTAAACGGGCAGTTGGACATCCCTCTCACAATCCAGGACTGCTGGCTCCCAACTGCTCGCCTGCCTGCCTTCCTGATTGCCCCTAACCGCTTCTGCCTGCCAGCCTGATCACCCCCTAACTGCTCCCCTGCCAGCCTGTTTGCCCCTAACTGCCCTCCCCTGCAGGCCTGGTCACCCATAACTGCCCTCCCCTGCAGGCTTGATCACCCCCAACTGCCCTCCCTTGCAGGCCTGGTCCCTCCCACTTGCCCTCCCCTGCTGGCCATCTTGTGGTGGCCATCTTGTGTCCACATGGGGGCAGGATCTTTGACCACATGGAGGCAGCCATCTTGTGTGTTGGAGTGATGGTCAATCTGCATATTATTCTTTTATTAGATGGGATAGAGGCCTGGTGCATGGGTGGGGGCCAGCTGGTTTGCCCTGAAGGGTATCCCAGATCAGGGTGGGGGTTCCCTTGGGGCATGGGGCGGCCTGGGTGAGGGGCTTATGGTGGTTTGCAGGCCGGCCACGCCCCCTGGCAACCCAATCGGAGGCCCTGGTATCTGGGATTTATTTATCTTCTACAATTGAAACTTTGTAGCCTGGAGCAGAGCCACGCCTTCTGCTCGCTCCGTGGCGGCAGCCATTTTTGTTGAGATTTATGTATCTTCTATCATTGAAACTTTGTAGCATTGAGTGGAGGCCTGGGCCAGCAAGGGCAGGCAGAAAGCTTGGCTTCCGCCATTGCTGGGAAAACCCAAGCCTCCCTCCTGCTCTCATGGCTGCAGCCATCTTGGTTGGGTTTATTTGCATATTTGCTCCTGATTGGCTGATGGATGTGGCTTGAGGGTGTAGTGGAGGTATGGTCAATTTGCATATCACTCTTTTATTAGATAGGATTCTTGAAGTATGTGGTTTTTTTAGTTAAATTTGGGCTGGGAAACTAATCTAATCAAACTCCTACACAATAAAAAAATATATGCTACATAATCCCAAATTAACTGTCTCTCAGATCTACCTTACTGGCTCCAATGTCAGGGAACTCACCACATCCCAAGGACCCATTTTAATGATCCTTTATGGATCACTACAGATGTAGACCCCTTCTACCTATGATTTTTAATTTGAAAAAATATCACAAAAAAACACATATCTGAGAAATGTCTCTATTTGTAGTAACATTAAAGAATCCTGTTAACATTGGGTTAATCACATTTTGCCCATCTCTAGGAAATAAAATATGGCCCCCAGCAAAACCACGAGGGCTTATATCACAATTTCAATCCCATATCACTCAACTGAGAGTGATTTTAATTTCCCCACTTTTTTCATTCATCAACAGGTTAGAAGCACAGTTGCTGGGTCACTGTATCAAACAGGATACCAAATTTGATTATTTTGTCCATTAATAATTTAGAACTAGTCCTGGCAATTCACACTGAAGCCATTTCTACTGGGCTTTAACTATTTGGTTTAAGTACTGTGTTTGTGGCGGGGGGGGGGGGGGGGGGGGGGGAGGGAGAGGGAAGAATGAGACTATAAATATCTTTCTCTTCTTAACAAAAGCTGACATTTGACCTGCTTTGAGAGAAACAGTTCAGCAAACAGTGAAAGAGGCTAATAGATACTGGTACTAACTTGATTGGTTGGCTGATATAAAAAATTTCTTATCTAATTAGATTCTTGGGAAAATAAGAGTATTCAATATGACATCTACATGGTTCTCTGGGCTATTGTTTTTACAAGTCACAAAGGATCTAAATATATCAAGGCACTGAATTAAGCAATGGGCTAAATAATAACTGTCACATTCCTTAAGAGTATGCCCAATGTTTTCTCCTCCTGCTCTTTAAATAACATTATTAAAACTTCCATGTATAGGCATCAAGGTAAGGAGTACAAGTTCCCTGAGACCATCTGGCCAAAATGAGTTTTGCTTTCCCTACCCAGTGCCATTTATTTAACAGTAGTTTTGCCCTATTTTCCAGTGAGGTGATTCCTGAAACCAAAGTTTCATAGTATTGAATATTTTCTGTTGCTGTTCAGAACACTTTGGCTAATGTGTTGAAAAATTTATCCCTGTTTAAATGAAAATCAGCAAGTTATTTGAACTTAAAAAGTTCAAGTGAACTGTAATATGCCCCTTGTATCATCTAAAAAAAATTCCTCTATTCAAATATCCACTTAGCACAACACTGAGAGCTTATGCTTCTAATCCCGTTCTTCTCTCCCACTCTCCATGTACTCTGTATTCCAACCAAAATCCAAATCCCATCTTCCTCTCTCTTACTCTTCATTGTATTCCCTACAACAGGTACTCAGAAAGATCTATAACTGAACCACAATGTACTTGTGTAAATATTAATGTTAAGATGACTGAGAGGAGGCATAAAGTGAGGCTGATCACCTCACTTTAGGATGGTCTTTGAAAAGGCACAACTTTAAAAGAAAATATAAATAATACATTCAACTCATGTTTTACTAGTAAATTAAAAGTATTAATTCTGAGTCCACAGTAGTGTGGTCTCATGCTATTTTTCTCTATATACCAAATGAGAAAGATGTCAGAAGGAGCCAGCAGCAAGCAACAGCTTAAATAATTGACCACTGTTCTCAGCTCAAATGATGCTGCACTGCTTCCCGCAATGACTCAGCCTCCCCCGCAGCAACCATCAGTCTAGGCAAAAGACACCGCATCCTCTAGGTACAGCTCTGATTCTTCTCTGAATTGCATTCCATGTATTAAATACTGAAGGGCCAACTACCATTCTTCAACTGCCTCTCATAAAGGTCTCTTTGAAAACCACATCATCAGTAAAATTCAACAGACTTAACACCAAACAGACCCTAAAACCTGCAAAGTTATTTACCTCCTTGTCCAGCTTTGTTTGTGTCCACAGTCAGGTTTCCTCACCATCCACCAAATGTGCTTATTCCCTCAGCCATAGACCTGGATCTACTTCCCTTTTTTATTTTTCAAATTCTACCAATTATCTAAAATGCTGACCCAGATTTCATCTTTTCCATTACCTAAAAGTGATCAGACTTCCTTTGCACTCATCATGAGACACATCATCTTTTGAACTACCTGGAACTTGCCACCTGAGTAAACTTGCTGAAGACCCTTGTTCATTTGAATTATAATATGTTAATGGAGGCAATCATATCGCAGGCTTCTCTTTTGGAAAACTTCTGAGAGCACATTACCAAACATAGTGCTTGCAGGGCAGACACTCAATTTAGTTGAAAAAAAATATCAGTGAATTATCCTAAGACCAAAAATTACACATAAGTTAAAGGAAGACCCTTAACTATGAGTTAGCACAGGTTCTGTGTCTCCTGAGAGTTTACTCTCCCCTCTAAAGTGTAATTATCTTTTTCTCCATCAGCAACAGGCAAAATTAAAAATTCAAAAAGCTATGATGTCTGATATTTTATTTAAAGCGTAGCTAAAGTTAAAGAAAATTCTCTCGCAACTATAACCATTCCACATTCATTCACCAAATTACTTTTAGCACAATTAAAATTAAGAGTAATGATACACATTCTTCACATTAATCATGGTTCTAAATATATATATATATATATATATATATATATATATATATATGTATTTTAGTTTGTATATAAATACACATGTGTGTATGTAAACACACACATGTGGGCAAACATGTTTGTGTGTGCATATGTACTCACATATGATGGAAAGTAAATATAATAGTTTTCCAAAGTGCTTTTTAAAAGTAATCAAAAATAATTTTATCAAGTACTGTATTATTTACTCATATTAAAACAGAATTACTTTTAACATTCCATAAGTAAAGCATAGCTGGTTTGTTAAAAGCAGAAAGTAGAACTCATATATTATCCTGCCAATATGCTCCATGGAACAATCCCCAAAATTATATACATATACTAGTGGCCTGGTGCACGAAATTCGTGCATGGGGGGGTCCCTCAGCCCAGCCTATGCCTTCACCCTCTCCAATCAGGGACCCCTTGGGGGATGTCTGACTGCTGGACATCCCTCTCCCAATCTGGGACCACTCGTTCCTAACCACTCACCTGCCTGCCTGCCTGATAGCCCCTAACATCTCTGCCTGCCTGCCTGATTGCCCCTAACCCCTCTGCCTGCCTGCCTGATCGCCCCCAAGTGCCCTCCCCTGCTGGCCTTATCCCCCTAACTGTTCTCCCCTGCCGGCCTGATTAGGTAATGAAACCTCACTGACAAGTCAATGAGGTTTTATTAAGTAAGTTTTATTTTTCTAAAAAGTGGATTAAAAGTAAAGTTTTATTTTTCTAAAAAGTGGATTAAAAGTAAAGAGACCTGCCCTAGCCGGCTTGGCTCAGTGGATAGAACGTCGGCCTGCAGAATGAAAGGTCCCAGGTTCAATTCCCGTCAAGGGCATATGCCTGGGCTGCAGGCTCGATCCCCAGTAGGGGACATGTAGGAGGCAGCCGATCAGTGATTCTCTCTCATCATTGATCTTTATCTTTCTCTTTCTCTCTCTCTCTCTCTCTCTCTCTCTCTCTCTCTCTCTCTCTCCTCTCTCTCCCCCTATCCCTTCCTCTCTGAAATCAATAAAAATATATTAAAAAAAAAAAAGGTAAAGAGACCTGAAATTCTAGCCCTGACAACCAATAGTTGTGTGAAAGGGAAAATGCATAACCTGTTAGTGCCTCAATTTCTTCACCCAAGAAATGAAAACCAACAGCATCTCACACCAGATTTTTGAGAATTATATTAGAATATGCATTTAAGAGCACTTTTTAAACTATAAAAAAATCATTATTAAAATAAGGGATATATTATGTCTTAAGTGGTCTTACATGAAAGGTGTAATTTTAAGTTGGTTTCTTACGTTTGAAAAAAAAAACTAAGTGTAATTTAACTGAATTAAAGAACATTATTTAATGCACAAGCTTTAGAAAGAAGTTATAATAATTACCCCTGTGGGACATCGTACTGTTTTCTCACTATTTGTAAACAGGCATCACCTATGATAATAAATAAAAGAAGCCCATACTCTGACTCTTCATGAAGGTGCTTTAATCATTACTCATCAGTAAGGTACTAAAATATAAAATTTATAAGGAAAATACTTGATGACATATCAAATATTCAGAAAACAAAACAAAACAGGAGAATCAAAATTACAGCAGTATTTTCTTGGTATTTGGCTAACTACAAGTATATCTTGTTTTTCCAGATGGTGGTATTCCCATGTGTGAAAGGCAGGGTGAATTCACTTCATGAGATATAAGTTTCACACTAGTTTTTCTCAGCTGTCATTAAATTGGAATGCTTAAATGTCAGGATGTTTTGAAAGTGAATTTCAAAAATATATATTATTTATTTTTCCCATCCAGAAACTTCAGATTTTCTTAGAAAAATGCATTTTTTCTCTATCTAAATCAAGCTAATTCTGATCTTACTCTCAAGTAGAATTTTTACATAGAAGAAAAGGATAAAGGTTCCTCTTCTACAATATAAAAACAAGAACTCCATAGGATTAAGACTGCTTTTCTTTGAATACCTGGAGCTAAAAATCGGTTTAGATGAACTAAGCACTTGGCCCTTTTCCCAGCTTCCAGCCTATGTTGCTTCTGGTCAACTATATAGAAAATGCAGAAATTTATTGACATGCATTTCTAATTGTTTCTGGTATGGTTCATTGGGGTTAAAAGCAAAACTTGCTAAACTCCATGTCCCCAAAGTGAGAATTTCCCAAACACTATGCAGCTAACTTACATCACCCCCGCAAAGGTGACATCATTGTGCCCTAGCTGCTTTGGCTCAGTGGATACAGTGTTGGCCTTAACTCGCAGTTGACAGGCCACGAGTCGACTGCGAGTTTGACATGCTTGAACTAAAGGATTCCAGGTTCAATTCCGGTCAAGGGCACGTACTTGGTTGCAGGCTCGATCCGAAGCCCTGGTCAGGGTGCGTGTGGAAGGCAACCAATTGATGTGCCTCGCTCACATCAATGTTTCTCTCTTTGTGTTGTTCTCCCTCCCTTTCACTCAAACTAAACTACCCTGATGCTGGACTGGACTACGCCCTAACATGGAACAGAGATTCTGGACACTAACTCTGATTCTAGCCCTATTGAAACCACAGCCACACTTCCTTTATGGTGGGACTGAGGGAGTGGGGACCTTGGAAACTCATGGATTTAATTCCACAGAAATAAAGCTTTCTACAATATCGCATCCTCCTGTGGGGGCCTCCAGAAATTCTTATTCCACACGTACCCCAAGTGCAAAAGGTGGGGATGAAGACCCCTCTCCACTGGTAACAAGGGGAACTGGTAGGATTCAGTAGGGAGCTATCATGCAGATTTCAGGCCCTCCCTGGAAAGATAGTTTATACTCTCACCTATAGTCTCATTTACAAGTTATCTTTGTCTCTAGAAAAAGATGTTTAAATATAAAAAATGTGCAGATTAAAAAAAATAGCATTTCTCTATTTGTTGACTCCCCAAATACTTTAGTTCCTCATCAGATAAGGGGTAATTTATGAGCAGAAGGGGGGGGCGTATTTTAATAAAGCTTCCCATCCCTGGAAATAGGAAGAATTTTATACATTTTTATATTCCACTGCAATAAGCCACTGAAAATGAACAAAATATAAAAAGACAGTGTCTCCTAAAAATAGACCCTATAACTTAGGGCTAGAACTATGTCATGCAGTATTTTTTAAATTCTATTTAAAGCTCAGTCATAAATTCCCTTGAGGGAAAAAAAACACACTTAACTGGCATAAAGAAAAAGTGGTACCAATAATTCATTTGAGATTTCAGTCCTGGTTAATGAATGACCTAGAACCTATCGCTTGATGACTCAGTTGATGTGGCAAAGAGGGAGTAGTCCTAGGCATTTATTTGTTAAGATAAACTGCTGGCAAGTCCTTTTCTGGTTTGTGAACTGAAACCACAAACTTCCTTGGGCCTCTGCTTCTTAATCCATAAAATGGGGCAGGGGCGGGGTGTGCTGAGATAACCAGGAGAGTGCTAAAATCACTTGCAATTAAAATTCTGGTATCTATTTTGGTGATTGTTCATTTGACGTATCAATTTGGCTAGGCTAGAATATCCAGTTGTTCAAACACTAATTGAGGTAGCATTGTGAAGATAGTCTGCAAATGTAGTCAACATCACAGTCAGTTGGCTGTAAGTAAAGATTACCTTTGATAATGGGGGTGGGCCTCATCCAATCAACTGAATTCAATTGAGAACAAAACTGAGATTACCTTGAGGAAGAAATTCTGCCTTCAGATCCTGCTGGTTCTGTTTCCCTGGAAAACCCTACCAAATACCATTTCTACCTGATGGAGTGCTATTTATAGTGTATAAAAGGTAGATAATAAATTAGGAAAGGGAGAAAATAGCATGCAAAGCTCTTTAAAAAATGCTGTGGTACCCCCCCCCCCACATTAGGATTATATTCATGCAAATCTCATTCTAAAAAAAAAAAAAGACAAATCATCTTTAGATTAAATTCACCAAGTAGAATAAATACAACAGAACTCAACTTGAATGCCTACTATGCACCAGGACTTTGATATGCAAATAAGACATGGCACATGCTCTCTGGGAACTTAAGAGTCTGGTGGGATATATGGATAAATAAATCATTTCAATATACAGCAAGTCCTCAAATAACATTATTTTGTTCAATGTAATTGCATTGCTATGTTGATGAGATGCTGTAGGAACTTAACTCTTGTTTATATCAAATAACCTATGGCAAAATTGATTTGTTAAACGTCATTTTGCTTAAAGTAAAAAAAACAACAACACCTAACTATTGACTACATGAAGGACTTAATATAATTGGGGTAAGTACCTAAAAATATGTAAACAACCCATCAGATCTTAGAATAGACAATTTCACCCATTTGGATAAGAAGACAAGGTTGGGGAAAGCTTCTTGGGGCCTGGCTGATTCTCAAATCAGTACATATAAGTAAGCCAGAAGGATAGACATGGTGAAATTTTTTTCTCAGGTAGAAGCTACTACATGACATAAAACAAATGCAACAAAAACCAGTATATGCTGGAAAGTACACCTATTTCAATGCTGTTATAGATCAGAACATAAGGTAGGGGATGATGAGAACAGAGGATGCAAGAGAAAGGAGTGATCAAATGGCAATGAGCCTTCCATGCCATGCTAAAGACCTCAGTTTTTTTAAGCTTTTGTTTTATTTTAGTTTTAATTTATTCACATAATTGTGTAATTATTACTAGACTAAGTTTTAAACACTTCCATCACCCTACGAAGTTTCCTGAGCCCATTCTTACTCAATGCTGACTCCCACCCATAGGCAACCACTGACTTGCCTTCCATCTCTATGGTTTTACCTTCTCTAGATATGGCATATAAGTAGAATCACACACCAGGTAGTTTTAAATATTTGGGTTCTTTCACTCAGCATAAAACATGAGTTTCATCCATGTTGTTACATATATCAGTAGAGTTCAGTTCCTTTTAATAGCTGAGTAGTATTCCTTTGCATATTATACCATATTTTATTTATTCATTCACCATGAACATTTGGATTGCTTCCAGTTTGGGGGGAATTTTGAATAAATATTTGTATACAAGTCTGTGTGTACATATGTTTTATTTATTTATTTTGCAAGTACAAAAATACACATTTATTACATAACTTATGGTAGTAAACTTTGTCAAGCTATATTATACAATTTAAAACATTTTAGATAAAGCCTAGGTCTAATATAGGTTAACAGTATAATAAGATGAAATATTCTTCACATCATACAATGTAATACTTAACATCAATACTAACAACTATTCACATTAAGTATTATAGGAGTATCTAAGGGAAAAAAGAGCATAGACATGGTTATTCAAGAACCTCAACATCTATTTTCTTCTATCCTTCAAATCTGGTGAGTAATTTTCTACTCATCAATATGGGGGGCAGGGGGAGGACCTAGAACTATTATTTTGTTAACTAGAGAGGAAATTTCTTCCAGAAAGGCACTGAAAGATTAAGAGCTTCATTTACAACTTGGGGTCCAGACAGTAATAGTGCCTAAGGATAAGGGAAATCCCTGAGGCCTTTATAAGCCACAAAAGATGTATATGGACACACAGGAGTCTAACTATAGGAGTGGTCGGTTACAAGTTGACATCTACTTCACATCTGTGACTGAGATAGCCAGGCCATGAAGGAGTTCTTTGGACCCAGAGTTCTAAACGCTAATGATACAGGGCAAAGAGGTTAGGTAGCACCAATAGCTAATACTGAAAAACTTCTTATATTTTACAGAAAACATTACTTTTTTCCCCCTATAACTGAGAAGTGCCACATTTAGGACAACAGGGAAAGAACATTTGACACAAAGTTTCCTGGTGGCTCAGAAAAACAATTTGGAATAAGTTAGTTTGTGGGAGAAAGGTCCATCTAATGGTGGACTAGAGAGACCCAATGGATTCTAAGCAACTTCTTGTAAGTTAAAATGAAGGAACATGTATATCCATCTCTGACTCTATTCCTTCATATCGATTTGCAAGGCGATAATCCAGGAGATGTACCAGTGTGAACTTTAAGGAGAGAGGAGAACTGTCTTATGAAATAAACTTATGGGGCATAAACTATCGGTAAACCTTGAATCACTGGGAAAAATAAATGAAAAAACTTCTGGAGGTGAGGACATCCAAATCCAGTGATTGCAAAGAAGGCCGGCCTGACAGCCAAGACGCCTTCTCTCTCTGCTAGTATCCCTACAATCACACAACAGGACCAATCCCATGCTCTAACAAGGAAAAGCCTCCCAAACACTTAGGTGATGCAAATGGTCTCAATAAAGAGAATCATTTTGTTTTCCTAAGTATTAGCAATGATTAATTATCTTTATGCTCTCTATTCCAGGGATTTTATACCAAAAAAGTCAAAATTATTATCTTGATGTCATTATTAGCCCAATTTAAGTTCTTCTAGACATCAGCTTCGTGTGGTTAAATGTCTTTCATTGAATTTTGTCCCCAACATCACTAACTACTGCAGGACCTGAGTCTGGGCTAGACACACCATCCACAATCCAAGAGCTGGGTGGGGATCTCGCACAAGGTGGAGTACCAGGAGGGCACTGCCCCAAATGCTTTCCTTCCTGGTGGGACTTCATATAAAGCATGAGGCTGGCTTCCTCTAGAGCAGTGGTTCTCAACCTTTCTAATGCCACCACCCTTTAATACAGTTCCTCATGTTGTGGTGACCCCCAACCATAAAATTATTTTCGTTGCTACTTCATAACTGTAATTTTGCTACTGTTAATGAATCGTAATGTAAATATCTGTGTTTTCCAATGGTCTTAGGCGACCCTGCTAGCGGTTCTCAATGAGGAACTGTATTAAAGGGTCACAGCATTAGAAAGGTTGAGAACCACTGCTCTAGGGGCATGTCTTTCTGTTACTCTTGCAGGGAGCTGGCTCCTGGAACACCAGAAGCATGAGGAGGTGGCTCCGGGGTTCTTTCAGAGAAGCTATTTTCTTTTCCTCCGATCTGGATGCCCTTGCTTTCCTTTTGAGGGGCCAGTTTTTCAAAGTGGCCAAACCATTTCTCCACCGTGCGCTGGGTGAAGAGCTACAGAATGCATTTGTGAATGACCTTCTGCAGTGTCATTTTTTTATAAGCTGGGCAGCTGCTGGTCTGCCTGGAGGAGGTACCAGGCATTCGAGAAATGAGACTAGAACTGTAAAAGTCAGAAGAAAGTTCTGCCTGCTTGCTTTGAGCCTGAAAAGTGTCATCATTGGAGAGGAAGTTTAGGTGGGAGTCAATATAGAATGGGCAGCAATCTGAGCAAAAGCACAGTCTTGGGGGCTCACTGATGAGCCAGATGGGGAAGTGCCTGGGGAGGAGAAGCAAATGTTTAATCTTGAGGGTCAAGTCTTCTTAGTGTGTTGCTCTGAGACACTCCTCTTGCCCACCTCGATCCTCATGACTGAACTCTGGTTAATATGCGTTTACCCTTCCATTTTCAAAGACTTGGGCCGTTTGAGATGATCCTCCTCTCCACACAAGTGACCAGCTCCGTAGTTAGTTTTCTTTTGTTTCTTTGAAAACATCCTCCTGAGATAGCTCAGTTTGCAGGGCTGGTCATCAACGTTGGGCTCTGAGCAGTGCTGCTGCCTCTTTGAACTCTTGAGGGCATCCGTTGTGTGCGGAAGGGCATCACCTGATGTATCTGAATCGAAGGGCTGGCTCCTGGGATGATCATGTGAGGACATGTGACTGCAAGATGCCACAGAAATGGCCGCTGGCTTGGATGCAGGGAGAAGCTTCACAGGATTTCCTTCATTACCAAACAAGCTTTCCTTCTTAGCATTTGTGTTAGTGGCCCTTTTCTTGATATCG
Organism: Cnephaeus nilssonii; assembly: GCF_951640355.1. NCBI lineage: Eukaryota > Metazoa > Chordata > Mammalia > Chiroptera > Vespertilionidae > Cnephaeus > Cnephaeus nilssonii. Next base: position 58,970,954 of record NC_137085.1, on the reverse strand, counting down.
GTGCCTGTAACTAAACTCTGTTTAAAATACGTCTTACCCTCTTCCTGTAGGGGTTGATTCTGCTTCAGATGGTCCTCCTCTTTTTGTGAGAGAATCGCATCACAGCTGGACTTGCGTAGCCTTTCCTGCCTGAGAGAGGAAAGCTTTGAGTCTAGATAGCTGGTGCTGGGCTCCGAGCAGCGCTGGTGTTGCCTCAGGCTTTCTGGAGCACCTGCTGCAGCTGTGGACCAGCTGGGTGTGGTCATGCCAGACAGGGGCCCAGCAGGGTCCTGCAGTGTGGGCTCTCCATACAGTACCATAACGGTGATGGGCTTGGATTCAAGAGGACATTCCTTTTGAATGTCTTTGTGTTTAGAACGGTCTACGTCAAAGTCGCTCGGGGTTAAAAGACCAACCACCGCAGGCTGGTCAAGGTCATCATCACTAGGGGTCAAGGTCATCATCACTAGGGGTCAAGGTCATCATTACTAGGGGTCAAGGCAGAGTCCATGCTTCTGCTCCCCTGACCGAGGTTCGTCACCAAGTCACCACACGGGGCCTCAGCATCCGCATCCGCTCACCTTCCAAGCTGCCATTACAGAAGTCAGTCATCTGTAAGCAAGAGATGTGGGAGGCATTCTTAGTATCACATCTCGCGGAAACCTCTCCGAAGAGGGAAGTGGTTTCTTCTCCAAATATTCGACAGTAATTTTCAATCAGAAATGGAATAAGCAGAGTAACCTTATTTATAAATTCATTTTCTAGTTCTGGTTGGAGGAGGTAGGAGGCCAATGAATGCTTGTAGTGATGCATACTGCTAAATTAAATGCTGGCATCTGATTGGATGAGGAATGTTGCTCAATGTTGCGTAAGACCCCAAAAAGGTACCGTAGTAGAACAACATTGGCTCTCAGAAGCTGGTCTAACAGCCTGTGAATTGTATTTATTTTCTCTTCATCATTTCCTTGATCCATGACACAGACCCAGTGATGACAGAGATCTGATGAGAAAATACTACCAGGAATATTTCGTAGAAAATCCTTTAAAATGGATGCTATCACAAAAAAAATAGACTCACTATAGAATTCAGTTTCTCCTTCAGCTCTCTGCAAGATTTCACGTTGGCTGACAGATTGAAGATGCCTTTCGTGCGAGGTCCTTTCTGATCAAGAATGAAAAGCCTATCTGAGACAGGTTTGGGCAGACTGTCATTCTCACAGATACGTGGCAGAGACACTCCAAAGAGCTGTCCTGGAGTAGGAGAGGTTGGTGACAAGGGCAAGTTACCCGGGTGAGTACTAGAATCCTGCTGTATGCTACACCTTCTCCTTTTAAATGTCTTCTGACCTGACTGGCTCAGCTGCTGGGCAGCAGCCTGGTGGCTGGGCTGCAGGGTGAACTGGCACCGCCTCTCCCGGGGCAGCTGTTCCATGAGGAAGCGTTCCCGGGGGACGGACGGGCTGAATCCCTTATTGTTATAGTTTTAGAACAGGCACAGTCCCCAATGCCCTTGGTGACGATTTTGGGGAGAATGCTCTTCGGACAGCCCTTCTCCTTCTCTAGGCTGAGGCATCTCCAGAGGAGGGAGAGCCATTTGCCCTTCTGCTCTGGGGAACGGGAAGTGGCCACGAAGTTCACCGTGGGTCCGCCCAGGACAAACGATCTCATGGCATCGGTACTGCCTTCTCCCACTTCATCCACACAGCTTGCTGCCCACATGCCACTCAGTTTTATTTTAGTTTTCCTCCTGAAGTTGTTATATTTGATTTTGGCCACAACCAACCGGTCACTGAACAGGAAGAGGTGCCCCTCCCGCCTCTGCGGGCCTCTCTTGAGTTCTACCAGGCCATCAGGTAGCAGGGCGCTACCGGGGCACAGGAAGGATGACAGAAACGCACGCGTGTCCACACCTGCAGGAGGCCTCTCCCTGGCAGCTGGCTGTTTTTGGCAGGGCGTTATCAAGGGTAAGAGGTGGAGCCTGCCTCCTCCTTCCCACTAGTGCTTTCATTCTCCTCCTGGCGAGTTGCTGAGCCCTGTGGGGCACCACAGCCCTGATGACTTCTGCAGACCCAGGGTCCAGCGCCTGTGGGGCTGGGAAAGGCAATGTCCCACCTTGGCCCCGCCCCCCATGGGGGACTGGGCTGCCTGCCTACCCTGTGGTGGATGGAGAGGAGGGCGGAGCCTGCTGGGTGGCTCAGAGGTGTTAGACTCACACACAGAGAGTTCGCAGAGTACAGAGTTCGGGGAGATGTGGGAGAAGACCAAGGGTGCTGGGGGGTGACCTGGGAGGTGGTGTTGCCACGGGGCGGATAAGATGGGAAGTTCTAGAATTAGAACATGGCACCCTCAAGCCTCTGGCGTTAAATCCCCCTCGTGATGGGGTCACGTACCCCCCCCCCCGTGGGAGTGTCCGGAGGGAGGGCACCAGCAAGCAGGTCTGGTGCTGGGCAGTAAGTGGGGGGGTAGGCAGGGCAGGCAGGGAAGGGAGGGATAACGGCATCTCTGCCAGCTCAGTGTCCTCACCTTCTTTGTGCCTGGCCTCTCTGGTGCAGACACCTGTCAAGGAGGAGGATCTCCCAGCCTGCCCCCTTAGAGTCTCCTGCTTTGCTGGCAGATGTGCCTGATCTCTCAGCTGAGCAGTTTCCGTAAGTCAGCGGTGTCCCAGGCATTCATTTCACGTGGGCGGCTGGCTCATCAGTAAGAGGCAGAAGACCATCCTACCACCCTCGACTCTTCCACCACCCTCCCCTTCCCCCTCCCCCAGACTCCTAGCCCAACCTCCCTACCCCCCAGCTCCCCAACTCCCCTCCCTCCCCTCCCACCAGAGCAAAGCTCAGTAAAGCAGGAAGGCAGGACTCAGCCCTAAGCCAAGCGCCCTCCAATCTGTTTTCATTTCATTTGGGTAGAAATCTAGAAGTATAATCGCTGCGTCTTATGGGTAATGTATATTTAACTTTTAAAGAAATTTCCAAAATATTTTCCAAAGGGGCTTACCATAAAATTAACTTAGACTGTCTCTTGGCATTGATGGGGAGCCATTAACAGGATTAAGATGGGGATTATCATAGCTAATTAATTCTTAAATCATCTACTTACACAATGAAGACTGACTTCTAAAAACCAAGATTATAAAGGTCCCAGTTAGAACATTACTGTAACCTTCCAGGTGGAAGATGAACCACAAACTCAGAGAGGAAGGATGGACTCAGTAAATATTCAGGACATAAAATAAACAGGACTGTGTGACTGATTTGATATATAGGAGTGAAGCAGAGAATTCTATGTCTCCTAGGTTTCAGGCTTTAGCAGATGGATGAATACTAGTGAACAGAACTCAGGTACAGAGCCATTAGGTTTGAAGTTTAAGTAAATATGTCACAGGTAACTGAATATATACATATATATAAAGTATAATATGCTAATTAGACCGTATGTCCTTCCGGATGACCTTCTGGATGAAGCCAGGACTGTGAGGGAAGCCCGGGTCCCGGGTGCCAGAGGGAAGCTGGTGCTGGAAGCCGGGGGAAGGAAGGCCTACTCTTGCATGAATTTCATGCATCAGGCCTCTAATTTTTATATATATATATATAAACATATATATATATATAAATTATATATATATACACACACACATATATATATGAGTCTGAACCTCTAGGGAGAGGTGACAGCAAGAGACAGATTTATGGAGTCACACTATGTATCTGATTTGTAAAACTGGAAAAGCAGATGAGATTACACAGGGAGAACATGTATCCAGAGAGCAGTTATGGGTCAAGGAGGGAACCTTACACATCACTAATAAATAAAATCTAGGCAGAGGTAGAAGGCCAACGAAAAAAGACCAAGAAAAAACAACACACACACACAGAAAGTAGAGGGAGAATAGGTAAAGAGAAGGATCACCCGGCTAGTGTGGCTCAGTGGCTGAGTGTCAACCCATGAATCAAGAGGTCACTGGTTCTATTCCCATTCAGGGCACATGCTTGGGTGGCCAGCTTAATCTCCAGTGGGGGCGTGCAGCCAATGGATGATGTTTCTCTCTCATGGATGTTTCTATCTCTCTACCCCTCTCCCATCCTCTCCCCCGCACCAAAAAAAAAAAAAAAAAAAAAAAAAAAAAAAAATCAATAATATAAAAAAAATCTATAATAATAAAAGCGTAATATGCTAATTAGACCGGACAGCCGGATGACCTTCCAGACGACCTTCAAGTCAAAGCCAGGGCTGTGAGGGCTGAGCTCCTTGCACGAATTTCGTGTATCGGGCCTCTAGTATTAAAATAAAAAAGAGATAGAAGCGGATAAACAAACCCCAAGGAAGTAGTTTCTCAAATGAGTGTAAGCAAGCCCAGGAGGAACAAGGAGGTGGCAGTGGGTGGTAATTAGAACAATCATTCCAAGTGTCTGGCTGCTCTGGGACCAAGCAAACCGCTGTGTGTATTTGTGATGTTGGTTAGTATGATGGTCTCAAAGGCAAAGTACAAGTGATCTAAAGAATACTAAGAATCCGACAACAGAAACTACATCCTCATACTTTTTTTGTACATAGTATTTCCTCCAGTTTACTTTCTGCTGTAGAAATACCATTTGTGACTGTATGAAATACCCATAAGAAGCAGAGTAAATGACAGCTGTTGGGTGCCAGCCGCAGGCAGGTAGAGCAGAATATGCTCCATTTCCATCACTAATACTTGGACAGCCCCCCTCCTTCCATTCAAGGTAGGTACTTCAGCTTTCAGCTGAGCTTTTTTGTTTGTGTGTGTGTGTGAGGTGGTGGCATTCAATGAAGAAGCCCCAGATCCACCACCACCACCACCACCACCACCACCACACATACACACACACACACACACACACACACACACACACACACACACACACACACAATATTGACCCACTGACAAAGGAATTAAGAACAATGAGCTCAGAAAGATGGATCCCTGTCTGAGATGTCAAGTGTGATAATGCATATCTGCAGAAATTTCATTACCCTAACCCAAAACTTTAAAAGAACCTTAGTGACAGCATATATATATATATATATATATATATATATATATATATATATATATGCCATATATGTTCCATTTATAACCCTAGGCAGGATTTCCTGAATGCTAAGCAGTCCATCACTGCAAAGAAGGCTGAGCACTGGCAGGTACACCATTCTGCTTCCACCCTAAGCTGGGAGTTCTGCTGCCTGCACTTTGGCCGATTCCCCCTGGAGACTCCCAGCTTGCAGGCTCACGCTGAAGTCAGAGAAGGAAAAAAGGTGAAGGCACCCCCCACGCCCCCGCCCCAACCCCGGCCGCGGCCCATCTGACAAAGTCCTCCTTTGCTTTTTCACTCACAGTCTGGTACTCGCCTTTAAGACCTCTCTGCCCTCAGGATGTTTGTAACAGGAAAGGCTGCTGCAATAGCTGGAGAAGGATTGAAAAAACCAAGGAAGTAGTTTCTTGGGATGTCACTGCAGCCCACACCATGGAAGAGCTAACTTGCTTCCTTCCTTCCCAGGATGCTTTCAGGGTGTGCAAAGAAGCCACTGCCTTTACCATCCCATTTCCTACTGCCTCAATCAACTCTGGAACAAGAGCTCTATTTCCCACTCCTATGCAGATATACGGAGCATTTGACAAACAACAGGTACAGTTCTGGCTTTTCTGCAGGCTTAGCGTTGCTCAAAGTTGTGCGTTAAATTGGGGACAAGCTCTGTATATGATTCTAGCATCATGCCAAACTGGCGCTAATGGCTTCCTTTGCCTTCAAGTTTCTGTCTAGTGCTTTCAACCATGTGGGAGACTTGCTCTTGACTGGCCTGACTGCTTGCAAAACTCGAATGAAACTATGCCAAAATATAAAATATGGAAAGGACACAGGAAAGAACACTCTCCTTTTAGTTCTGCACAGGCTTGCTAAGGCGCTGCTCATGAGTAGGAGGTGGTGAATCCAGGGACTCTAAGAGGCTGTCCTCTTGTTTGTTCAAGTTGGACAAGAGAGGAAGGAATGGAGGAGTGCTTAGAGGACTTTTAAGAAGAAGGGCGACCCTTGCCAGCGTTCCTCAGTGGTTGAGCATCGACCTATGAATCAGGAGGTCACAATTCAATTCCTGGTCAGGGCACATGCCCAGGTTGCAGGCTCCATCCCCAGCATGCAGGAGTCACCTGATCAATTCTTTCTCATCATTGATGTTTCTATCGCCCTCTCCCTTCCTCTCTGAAATCAACAAAAATATATTTTTAAAAAAGAAGAGGGGGCCTAGCTGGTTTGGCTCAGTGGATAGAGTGTCAGCCTGCAGACTGAAGGGTCCTGGGTTCGATTCTGGTCAAAGGCACATGCCTAGGTTGCGGGCTTGATCCCCAGAAGGGGACGTGCAGGAGGCAGCTTATCAATGATTCTCTCTCATCACTGATGTTTCTATCTCTCTTTCCCTCTCCCTTCCTCTCTGAAATCAATAAAAATATATTTTAAAAAAAGAAGAAGAGGGGATACCTTATGACAGGGGAAAAGTGGAGTCAAATATGTACCAAGTAGGGGGCCTAGTGACAACTGTTTTGAAATCACTTGTCCTCAACCTCTGGGGCAGGGGTCCTCAAACCTTTTAAACAGGGGTCCAGTTCACTGTCCCTCAGACCGTTGGAGGGCCGGACTATAGTTTAAAAAAAACTATGAACAAATTTCTATGCACACTGCACATATCTTATTTTGAAGTAAAAAAACAAAACGGCAAAAACACCCGCATGTGGCCCGCGGGCCGTAGTTTGAGGACGCCTGCTCTGGGGTATAGAGAAGAATGAATTAATTTTAAAAACTTCATTGAGATATAATTATCATGCCACAAAGTTCACTATTTAAAGTATACAATTCAATAATTTTAGTGCATTTATAGAGTTGTGTGATCATAACCATAATGTAATTTTTGAACAGTTTCCTCATACCACAAAGGCACTGTGCACATTACCAGTCCACTCCCCCTACTCCATTCAATGCTCCACCCTCTGACAACCACTAATCTCCTTTCCGTCTCTCTGGATTTATCTATTTTGAACCTTTCCTATAAATTAAGTCTTATAATTATGTGTTCGTTTCTGGCCCCTTTCACGTAGCATAATATTTTCAAGGTTCTTCTGTGTTGTAGCCCTTATTGGTACTTCATTCCTTTTTTCAGTTGGGTGACATTTCATTGTATGGATAGAGTATATCTTGTTTATCTATTAATAAGTTTATGGACCTTTTGTGCTGTTTTCCAGGTTGGGTAACATGAGGCCCATCATTTTACCTCTTAAGTTTCCTGACTTAAGAGGTTGATAATTAAAAGCCACCTCACAGGGAAGTTGTGAAGATTATGTTAGATAACTGAGTAGTCCCTTTGTCAACTGTAAGGTACTTCACCAACACAATGCTAGTCATTACTCCACAAGCACTACCGCATGACCCTGTTAAGTGAGAGTAACAAAGTGACATGGAAATTCATGGACATGGTGACTATAAGGTGGAGGCGTCCAAATTGCTTCTAACCAGGACCAACTTGTAGTAGAAGGAAGAAACACACACACGTTCTAAAATCCAGGCTGATTGGAAGTGCCCGGCTAGCTCAGTCGGTAGAGCATGAGACTCTTAAAATCCAGGCTGATTAAAGATTTGAGATCCATTAACATATGAGACATCATTCCAGATGAGGATCTTTAAGAGCAAAATAATGTACCTGTAGGCACTGTTACTCCTTATTTGAATTCAAAATTTACATTTCAAAAAGCAATGCTATGCATTTTTCAGAAGTGACCTCTTAAGTTTTCCTATCAAATCAACTCATGTTATTAGAATTCTGTGGTGTATTAGTTCACTGAGTTAGTAGACTTAGGTAAGCAAGAAAATGTGTGAAAAAAGGGAAAACAGACCTGGCTCATGTTGCTCAGTGGTTACAATGTCTGCCTATGTATGGAAGGGTCTTGGATTTGATTTCTGGTCACAGTTGCAGCTTCATTCCCTTGGCCCGGTTGGGTGCATGTGGGAGTCAACTAATTGATGTGTTTCTCTCTCTTGTTCTCTTTATCTTTCTCTCTCACCCCCTTTCTCCATCCCTTCCACTCTCTAAAAAAAAAAAAAAAAAAAAATCATTGGAGAAAATATTTTCAGGTGAGGATTAAGAAAAAAAGAAGAAAAAGAAAAAGCCCTAACCGGTTTGGCTCAGTGGATAGAGCTTCGGCCTGCGGACTGAAAGGTCCCAGGTTCGATTCTGGTCAAGGGCATGTACCTTGGTTTCGGGAACATCCCCAGTAGGAGGTATGTAGGAGGGGCTGATTGATGTTTCTCTCTCATTGATGTTTCTAACTCTCTGTCCCGCTCCCTTCCTCTATGTAAAAAATCAATAAAATATCTTTAAAAAAAAAGAAAAAAAGAAAACATTCATGAGCCTATGCAGAGTATATTTCTTTTTCTTTCTTTTTTCTGAAAAATGAGGGATACCAACTCAGATTTTGGGTGGAGACTGTAAGAAAGAGGAAATCGGGTCACCCATCAGAAGAGAATTACTACAAGAATAAATGTTTTTTTTTATGAGAACACACTATCCAGTGGGCACCTGTGTGTGCTGGAGCGTGGGGAGAGGAGCAGTGATGGGAACCACTGAGGAAGTGGGGCGAGATGAACACAGGTGACGGTCAGACAGCCCGGTGGTACCAGAGACAGGACGGAAACCCAGGACCCCTAATCCTCATACTCAGTTTATCTCCCTTTCCCAGGAAAGGGTCTTCTCGGGCTGGCTGGGATCAGTAGATGTCAATCAGCAGCACTGGGGATACTTCAATGTACACCAATTCTTTAGAATTTTTAACTTACTTTCTACAACTGTTTACATTGCTAAGAACTGTTGCTAAACATGTTTTTGGTGAATACCAAGAACTGCTTAAAATCCATGAGGCTTTACTTGCTTCAATAATAAATCCATTGCTTCCTTCCTTTGCCTCTATGTCTACTATTCAGTATGTTTACTGAATCCTATTTTCTCTCAGTCAATGGTACCATCCTCTGTGAAGACAGGCAAACCCCTCTGTGCTCCCACAGATCCTGGGCTTACCTCTATTCAGCACTTGTTAGATTGTATTTTGTACTACCATCATCCATTTGAATGTCTCTCCAACTTCCTAAATCCCCTGCAAGGCAGTGATTTTGATCTTGTTCTTTATCTCCCGTTGCCTCGCTCAATGCGTAAGCGGATGAGAAGGCCAAGGAGCTGCACACCAACCTCTGCACCAATTTGGTTTGTTCATCTTTTATCTTTAACGTCTCTTTTCTATTCAATTCTACTTGATTTCATTACCCTGAACCATTACAGCATTTGCTTTCTTCTTTCTCACAAAATACTCCTCTGCCAGTGACAAAGCTTGAAGACAAAAGACGGATATAGAAAACAGGGAAATTAGCTGCATCTCTGGGCACTTTCTGCAATGGTACCTTTGTTTTGTTTTAATCCTCACCAGAGGATATGTTTTTATTGATTTTAGAGAGAGAGGAAGACAGAAAGAGAGAGAGAGAGAAACACTGTTGTGGGAGAGAAACATCGATCAGTTGCCTCCTGTATGCGCCCAGATTGGGGATCAAACCCACAACCTAGATATGTGCCCTGACCAGGAATCGAACCCAGAACCTTTTGGTGGTATATGGGACAACACTCCAAAGTACTGAGCTACCAGCCAGGGCTACAACAATATCTTAAACAGGTTTTTAAAATTAAGGTCATGACTGTTGATAAGAATATGATTTTAAAGAAGCTAGAAAGAATAGGGTGAAAATAAGAGTTGGCCTATTTAACACCCATTTAAAACACCAGTGATGAGACAAGGCAGTCAAAGGGGGTACATTTCGCATACGCTTGTTTTCTATCACCATCACCACCCCCACGTGAGAGCCTAGCCACCTTCTGATCTCTGTCACTCATTCATTTGGAAAATATTTATTGAATGCCTTCTATGTGGCAGGCACTGCAGACACCCTGAGAAGGACAGGCAAAGCCCTTGAATATATGGGGTAAGCATGGCTCCCCCAAGAGGCCAGCGTGAATCAAGATTAGAAAGGGAAGGGGAAAGCCCCCAAGATGAAGCTGGCGACGCCAGCAGGAGCCAGACCCTGCAGGCCTTTTGGACTAAATGAAGGCCTTCAAACTAAGAGCCTTGAAGGTGACACATGCAAGGACTTACAATTTTAAAACATCATGCTAGATATACTTAGTGCAAAGCCACTCAGCCAAACGCGAGCGTGGCGTCACAAAGGGATGCTGTCTCAGGGAGAGGTTCCATGCCTGCGGGAAGGGCTACACGTTTCGCCTCCATTTGCGGGACCAAGGAACCAGGATTGTCACCAACCTGGCACGCGCCAGAGAACATACGGCTCCTCTGGAAAAAGCCCCGCACGCATCAAGGCCCACATTTGCTAATGAAAGCATCCTGCTCTCTGAGTAGGCTTGGAGAACACAATGTATTTCCTTTATTGCTGCTGTCCTTTTGCTCTGGTTTTGACTCCCTTCCCTACACAGCACATGAAAACTCACAGTGGGACTTCCTCTTCTGGAACCTAAAAGAAATTTTCCCAATGAAATTATTTTATGGTTTCCTGCAAACTGTGTTTCTTTTGAGTGAACTACCATCTACCCTTACATAACATTTCCTAGAAGAGTATGCTGAACCTGTCATTTATTTTTTTACATTTCTCTTTATTGCTGAAAGATGTAGATGTGACCTGTTTTCCCCATGGACACCTTCTAGCCAGCCTCCTCCCCACCCCCACCCCCACCCCCAGGCCTTCACCACACTTTTGTCTGTGTCCATGGGTTATGCATATATGCATATAAATTATTTGGTTAATCTCCCCCACCCCCGCCCCCATCCCTGCCTTCCCTCTAAGAACCTGTCATTTAAAGCTCAGGAGAATATCTTTAGTAAAGCAGATGCTTTTACATACCACACTACTGTTGGAAGAGAAAGTTATACTGTCAAGTACAAAAAAATGGAGGGAAAGTCTCTTGCAATTTAATGACTGTGGTGCATCTTCTCCTGGACTGGCTGGATACAGGCACCGTTCTTTACGCGTATGATGAATTAATTGACTCACACTGAGATGATGAACATGCCAAGGAAGAAACTGGCCTTAAGCACCACGAGAAACAGATTCCTGGAGAAAAATGAAAAGTCAAAGAGCAAGACTAGCGTCCCATAGAAATCACACTCCGAAAGGTGGGCACCCATCTAAGCACCACTCAGCTTTTAAAAAGCTAATGATTTGCACTACTCGGTATGGAAACTTTTAAATAAACAAAGTGTAAAAATATAATTCAGGTTCCTTTTATGCTCCTTGCCCTCCCCCACTCCCATGAGGTACCACTCTTCCTGCCAATGGCAGTTCTGTTCTTTTACGTCCACGTGTCTGTCTTAGTTTGGAGTTCCCCAAAACAGACCATAGGGGCGAAGTTTCAGTGCAATAGCAGAGAGGGTTTGCCCAAAAGAAGAGGCAGGTCCTAATGCCAGAGCTCCACCATGCTACCTGAGGAGGCTGACTTTGTTTGGGATAGAGTAGGGAGAGGTTCATGCCTAAGGACATTGTCCAAAAACAATGGAGATGTTGGTGGCAGCAAGTAGTTAACTACATGGGGGCTGGTAGCTTCATGATATTAGTAGCAAAAAGAGAAATGATGGACCAGCCATACATCTAACAGAGAGACATCCAAGAAGAGGGCTCCTGGGACCACACTCAGCCCCCAGGGTCCAGAAGGTTGAGAACACACCCTGGGCTGCACCCACTCAGGAATAACCAGACACAGGGCGGACATGAAAATACTCCCCAAGTCATACACCGATCCGTCAGCAAAACACGGAAGCCTTACTGACTCCAAGGGCTTAAGCACACCTTTGATCAAATACTTGCTAAACAATAAGCCACTTTAACGGAGGAGGAAGTCAGGCTTAAAAATAAAGTCAGATTCATGCCTCGTGGTCCGGAAGGCTGTGTGCACAGCCAGTGCCGCACCCTCTCTGGAGAGACTGGAGACAGGAGCACCCAGCTACACGGGGGTGGGGGAGCGTCAACGCCCTGAGCATGAGAGCACACACACCCACCTGGTAAAGGTGGCTGAAGCACAAACTTCGATCAGTAAATGGTATATGCAGACCCAGGGAAAAACCCTAGGAAGCCAGTCTACAACATAAAAACAAGGGGAACAAAATCTGAGCAAGGAGGTCATAAAGTACGTAATGTAGATAAAATAGACTTCACAGGACTAGTCCGGCCAAGTCACCAAAGAGGTAAACAAGTGACCAAACAAACAACAACTTCAAGAAACTTCCTCCAAAAAGAGGACAGAAGGGCCAGCATTCGGAAGTGCTGCAATATTTTACCCAAAATGTGCATTTAAAAAAAAAAATTATGAGGCAGGCAGAAAACATAAGAAAAGCCAGAAACCAAAAAAGTTGGATCCCTCTCCCACCCCCACCCCCAAAAACAAGCAACAGAAACTCACAGGTGCCCAGAAGTTAGATTTAAACGACAAAGACTTGAAAGCAGCCATTATAAACATGCTCAAAGAACTGAAGGAAGCTATGCTTACAGAAGTAAAGGAAGGTGTGATGACAATGTCCCATCAAATAGAGAATTATCAATAAAAAGACAAATTACAAATACAACAATACAACCACATGGAAATTCTGGGGTTAGAAACTACAGTAGCTACAATGAAGACTTCACTAGAGTGGCTCAGCAGTAGATTTGAACTGGTAGGAGAAAGCTTCAGCAACCTTGATAATGGATGAACAGAGACTATGTAACGCAAAGAACAGAAAGAAAACAATAACAGAGCCTCAGAAAGGTAGGATAGTATTAAATGTCCAACACACACATCATGAAAGTACCAGAAGGAGAGGAGAGAGAAAGGAACAGAAACATATTCAAATAAATAATGGCTGAAAACTTCCCAAATTTGATGAAGAGCACTCACTAATCTATACTTTTAATAAGCTCAATAAACTCTATGTAGGATAAATTCACACTCAGAATCATCAAAAGGTTGGAAGTCAACAAGAAATTGTTGAGATCAGTAAGAGAAAAATACCCTGTCCCATTGTGGTACAGCTGACTTCTCATCAAAAACAATAGAGGCCAGACTGTTGAAAGAAAAATGAGGAAAAGACAAGTACATTTTGATTGGGGAGGAGAAAATCCAGCAAGAATGTTTGAGAAAAGTCTTTATAGGCAATAAGAATCATCAGGCAAACAGAGGAAGAATGGATAACTGCCTCAGCAAAGTAATGTTGAGAGAAAATATGAAGGAAAATACAAATTTCAGTTGTTAAAAAATGTCCCCTAAAACCTGCCTTTTCATTAAACAGAGACAATCTCCCATGCATGTGGCTTGGAAGTTTATGAGAAGTTAACAGATACATTTCTCAACCAGACCTGCCAACAAGCCATCCTGTATTTAAGGTGATGTATGAAAAATGTATAGAATCATTGGCTAGTTCTCAGAAAGGAGTTACTAAATCATTATTCAGAGCTTGTAAGTATGTAGCAGGTGGGTGGCATGGAAGGCAAAGTAATGTGAGATTAATTCCATAAGGCAACCAGAGAATTTACTCATTCATATTTTCAATTGAAGATGTAAGATTTCAAAGCCTGTAAAAATAGTGAGCACATTTGGGAGAAATGATAGAAGGCTTCCTGACCCCTGATTATTAGTGCTACAAAAGAGATAAGTATATGAGGTGAGAATTTGAAGGTACATTACAAAAACTTCGGCATAGAAATAATCCAAATGAAACCCACATTTATTTATAGAATAAGCTTTCTCTGACTCTCAGAAAAGGTTGGAATTTTTTTTTCTGTGTATTTTAAATGTGCTTTTACTGTAAAGTACTGTTGATCTTGTCCAATATAAGCAAACTCACCAGTTACCAGTGATTTAGGTAAAAGACATCTGAGAGAGAAAGGGGGATGGGGCACCAGGGAAGCTGAGATGATGAGCTAACTCAGAGAACCTGCTGATTATATTTAGTGCCCTAGATGCGCATCTCTCACCTACATCTGCCACTTCCCACTGGAAGCCTATAGTCAGATATGGATACAAATTACTACAGACGAAAATGGCTAATTTACAAAGAAAGTAAGTGGTGATTATAGCATCCCTACTGAAGCATCCATCTTATATAAAAACTGCTGTTTGAAATTTTAACCCTGCTATTTTGGCTTCTGTAAACGCTTGCTTGCTTAAATAATAAGGAAAATAAGACTACTCTCATTCCAGAGAAGCCATAAACCTTCCCCAGACAAAGTTATCAGTGCTGGCGCCTTTGGTTTAGGTCTCAAAGCCCCAGCATATAGGGCTCTTTAAGAACTTGCAGCCCTGACCGGTTTGGCTCAGTGGACAGAGTGTCGGCCTGTGGACTGAAGGGTCCCAGGTTCAATTCTGGTCAAGGGCATGTACCTTGGTTGCGGGCACATCCCCAGTAGGAGGTGTGCAGGAGGCAGCTGATCTATGTTTCTCTCTCATCAATGTTTCTAACTCTCTATCCCTCTTCCTTCCTCTCTGTAAAAAAATCAATAAAATATATTAAAAAAAAAAAAAAAAGAACTTGCAAAGGGGACTGGAAAATCCCTTATTTGGGAGACAAAGAGCTAGAAAAAGTATAAATAGGAAAGCTTTCTCCATGTTTCTATGCCCAGAATTTGAAAGGGATTTTTCTCTGGGCCCGTGTGTAATAATAATAAAGTGTGACTCCATTTCTCTAAGCGTTGCTTGGTTTTTCTCCGGTTATCAGACAGTAAAGGGAAGTGACCCAGAGGTGTATAATCCTGATGAACCATTTGGTAGTAGAAGGAATTTTTGCAAATCAACATTTTACTGCCCACTCTAAAGCAAAATAATTAAATTACAAATATAAAACAAAACAAAAAGAGTATTTCCAAAAGGAAATGAATGTTGATGATGGCATAGAGAAATAATGGATTTTAACTATGTTCAACAAGCTCGTGTTCAATGTAGAGAGGATAACAGCCACAGGCCTGTGAGGCCTATAAGTTGCTATTATTTAGAGGGGAAACTGTCATTAGTTCAAAAGTGGAGATTAAGAAAGCTCACTAAATAAACGATTTTCATGATCACATTTGCCTTCTCTTGGCAGGCCCAGGTCAGGTCAGAGGTTAACTTAAAGAAAGGAAGCCGGAAAAGCCACCTTCCTGGGTTCCAAGTCTCCCACTTCCCAGCTATGGCATGTTGGGCAGGTGTTGTACTTCCTCAGTACCCTCAGATTCCTCATCTGAAAGCATCCTACAGAGTGCACTTTCCAAGGGCACATGGAAGCCGAGGAAGCGTGAGTCTTTAGCTACGATGAGGCACATTCTACATCCACCTTGGGCTACATTCTATCTGACCAGGGGTAGGAGTGTTACTAAGGACCCCACACAGACCATCAGTTCATAAGAACTTCGTTTTTCTCCCTTTGGAAAGGGTCAGAACATCTGGTTCATCTTAAGCAGAGCATTTAAAAATAACTACTAATGAAGTATTTATGTTTTCCAGTACTTTTTCTGCTTGCTGCCTCTACTGCTTTTCTCCTTGGAGAGGTTCTGTGCAGCAACAATTAGTGCATCAGAGATGCACCAATGCTGAAAGGCCTAACTTCTGGAGTGCTGTTCACCACCCCTATTCAAGAGACCCTCAATTTTCACATTGCATACTTTAAAAAAATTTTTTTTAAATATCCTAATAAAAGAGTAACATGCAAATTAACCATCACTCTGCTACACCCACAAGCCACACCCACCAGCCAATCAGGAGTGAGTATTCAAATTGACCCAACCAAGATGGCTGCAGCCACAGAGAGAGCAGGAGAGAGGCTTGGGTTTCCCCGGCAATGGAGGAAGCCAAGCTTTCCACACACCCTGGCCTGCCCAGGCCTCCACTTAAGGCTATAAAGTTTCAATTATAGAAGATACATAAATCCCAACAGAAATGGCTGTGGCCACGGAGCTGGAGAGAGCAGGAGCCTAGGGTTGCCCCTGACAATCGGAGGAAGCCAAGCTTCTGCAGCCCTGGCCGGCCCAGGCCTTCACTCCAGGCTACAAAGTTTTAATTATAGAAGATAAATAAATTCCAACAGAAATGGCTACTGCCACGGAGCGAGCAGAAGGCTTGGCTCTGCTCCAGGCTACAAAGTTTCAATTGTAGAAGATAAATAAATCCCAGATACCAGGGCCTCCGCTTGGGTCGCCAGGGGCCATGGCCAGCCTGCAAACCACCACAGCCCCACACCCCAAGGGAACCCTGATCCAGGACACCCTTCAAGGCAAACCAGCTGGCCCCCACCTATGCACCAGGCCTCTATCCTATCTAATAAAAGAGTAATATGCAGATTGACCATCACTCCAACACACAAGATGGCTGCCTCCATGTGGTCAAAGATCCTGCCCCCATGTGGACACAAACAAGATGGCCACCACAAGATGGCCAGCATTGGGAGGGACCAGGGACCAGGCCTGCAAGGGAGGGCAGTTGTGGATGATCAGGCCAGCAGGGGAGAGCAGTTGGGATGGACCAGGCCTGCAAGGGAGGGCAGTTGGGGGCGATCAGGCCTGCAGGGGAGGGCAGTTAAGAGGTGACCAGGCTGGCAGAAGAGGGAAGTTGGGGGCAAACAGAATGGCAGGGGAGCAGTTAGACATCAATCAGGCTGGCAGGGGAGTGGTTTGGGGGTGATCAGGCTGGCAGGCAGAAGCGGTTAGGGGCAATCAGGAAGGTAGGAAGGCGAGTGGTTGGGAGCCAGCAGTCCTGGATTGTGATCAGGTCTAAACAGGCAGTTGGACAGCCCTTGAGGGGTCCCAGATTGGAGAGGGTGTAGGCTGGGCTGAGGGACATTCCCACCCCTCCGTGCACAAATTTCATGCACTGGGCCGCTAGTGTGTGTGTGTGTGTGTGTGTGTGTGTGTGTGTGTGTGTGTAATTGATTTTTTACAGAGAGGAAGGGAAAGAAATAGAGAGTTAGAAACATTGATGAGAGAGAAATATCAATCAGATGCCTCCTGCACACCCCCCTACTGGGGATGTGCCCGCAAACAAGGTGCATGCCCTTGACCTGAATCAAACCTAGGACCCTTGAGTCTGCAGGCCAATGCTCTATCCACTGAGGCAAACCGGTTAGGGCCACAATGCATATTTTTAAAGTAGATAAAAATTTGTTTTGTCTATTCCTGGGATAAGTTTGAATAATGGTTTAGAAATTTGGAATATCCTTTATGTTGCTGTGCTCCAGGGTACATGCTTTCCATAAAGTGGTTATAAAGATTAACTAATAAAGATGAAGCTACTGTGTGTGACGTTGCTTCGAATAGTGCCTGGCACTCCATGAGTGCTTTAAATGCTGGCTATAATGGTAATGATATTATTTGATTTTAACATATTTTATGTTAGTATTGTAATCGCCATATTATTTCATTAGCAATGCAGACAGGCAGAGGGAAGAGCGTCTGGCTCTCATTCAGTTCATTATTTCCCTGGCAAGAAATTATCTGGGATCACAGGCAGGAGGCAGGAGCATGGCTACAGACACCACTACGGGGTTCTCAGTACAGCTGCCCCTATTCCCCTGCCCCGATTTTCCAATTAATAGTCAAAGCCACAATTACACACTGAGATACAAGTGCATAAGGAAACACATGTGTGATCACACATGAAAAGATACTTTTTTCTGTACTTCAGCTAGGATGATACTCGGAAGTTTAAGAGAAAATTTAAGAGAAGCATTCCTAAGAAACTAAGAAACAGTCAACAGACTAGTTAAGTAAAATATGATACTTTCATTTAGTGGAATGCACAGTAACCATTAAAAGTGGTGAAAAAGATGTTCATGAGAATATGAGTCAGACTTAAAAGAAAATGAGTCAGACTTAAAACAGCATGATCCTATCTCTTAAAAGTATACATGTAGAAAAGGACTAGAGGAGATTAAGTCCTCAAAATACCCAAACTAGCCCTAACCGGTTTGGCTCAGTGGATAGAGCGTCGGCCTGCGGACACAAGGGTCCCAGGTTTGATTCCGGTCAAGGGCATGTACCTTGGTTGCGGGCACATCCCCAGTAGGGGGTGTGCAGGAGGCAGCTGATCGATGTTTCTCTCTCATCGATGTTTCTAACTCTCTACCCCTCTCCCTTCCTCTCTGTAAAAAAATCAATAAAATATATTTTTAAAAATACCAAAACTAATTTTCGTGAGAGAATTATAGTTTAAATTTCTCTTCTTTGTTGATACTTTTCATAATGAATATATGTTACTTTTGTAATCCTAAAAGGAACCCTGAAATAGTGAAGTTCCAGGGAAACCACGGGATGTGGCCATTTTAATGCTAATTTCTAAGTCTGATAAAGGGTGGGGTGAGTCCGTATCTAGGAGCCAAAGCCAAAACCTGCAGTTCTGCAGTCAGTGTAACCAAACTGCCCGTCTCGGGCTGCTGGGCGGAGGTGCAGAGCCCAAGCAAGTCAGCGAGCAAGGGAAGAGCTAGAGACCTCATGCAGCCTGAGAGACAGACCTCTACAGACCTCGGTCTGTTACCAGTCTGATCTTCCAACAAAGCTTCCCACATCTCATTTGCCACACTTGTACCCTGCTCAACAACACACAGCCACTCAATCTCATCAAAATGTTTCTTCTAGAAGGCAATGTAGCGATTATCGTAGCAAACATTAATTGTGTACAGTGATCACATTGTGGCGGCTCACCTATGAAGGGGTCATGGTACAAATGGACACCATGGCTCATAAATTAAGAACTACCAGTTTAGATAGGTGTACATCGTGAATTCCCAAGACTATTGGGCTTTTGAAAAGTTAAATTTAGAAAATTGAGTATTACTAGTAAGTCCTTTGTTTTTATTTCTCGAATTTCCTTTTCTGTCATTTAATGTAAAGTGTCAAAAGAATGCTAGAAAGTCAATTGCTTGTTTCTTTTGTCCTCTCTCTGCTACAAAAAGGCAGAAGGTTGTGTAGTTAATTCATTTTTAGGTTCATCTCCTTGCTGCATCATGTCTTGGTAACAAGCTAATTTCTTTGTAAGAATATATGCTGCTAAAATAATAATTTTTGATCCAAGCAGAGTAAATTGAAACATTTTTCCTTCTATTGATAAACTACTTATCTACTTGTCAATGATAATTTGGTTTGTTTTGGACAACTATAACTTCACAAATAGTATATACAACATATTAAAATATATGAAAGTTTTTATAAATAACTAAGAGAAATAAAAAAATTCTGCTTATAAAAATATGTAAGATTTAGAGTTTACAAAACTACAGGTGGAACAAAAAATGTAGAAAAGATTCTTCTCACAGTACTATACTTTAAGTATTGATATAAGTACAGGGCACTAAAACTTTCAAATGCACTCAGAAACACATGTGTGTGACTCCAAAAGCTTAACTTAATATTTTAGGTAAGATCTTGTTCTTTTTTCTTATTAATAATTTGCCCTAAATTTGGTAGATCATGAAAACAGTGATTGGAAATAGGCCTGGAAACAGTTCTTACAGTCTAGAACTAGTTAACGCACCTGTACAATGAACGCTTGACGTTCTAGTTTAGAATCTTAGTTAGCCTGGCCACTTTGGAAAGTAAACAACATTCAGCGCATTTAATGCTAAGTCAGGGGGAAGTCACGCTTGTTCTGAGACTGGGCAGGCACCTGATTTTCCATTCATTTTCCCAACACCCCTGAAGAACGGGTAGATTGTATGATCAGACACAGCTACCCTGACTAAACCAGGACATACAGGTATCTTAAGGCTAGCCTGGAGAGTCTTGTCTAACTCACCTTTTTGATTCCTCATGATATGAATTCCTGATTTTTTTTTTTTACTAGTAAATAAATTAGAGTCAGAGTTGGTGGGCAAGAACAAATACAGGGTCAGAGGCAGGGCAAGATTTTCTACCCTCACAACACAGTATCACTCCCCAAAAATGTTTCTTTTTTAAAAAAACATATCTTTATTGTTGAAAATTATACAGATGTACTCCTTTCCCCTATTGACCCCTTCTGGTCTGCCCTCTGCCTCCACCCCAGGTCTTCACCACACTACTGTCTGTGTCTGTGGATTATGCATATAAATACTTTGGTTAACCTCCCCACCAATGTTTCTCAATGTAGGATGGACCCACCTGTGCTAGGATTATCCAGAAATGAATTTCAAGCACACAGCAGCTCTCCTGCCCCCAGTACCCACCGAATGGCTAAATCACAATCCTTGGGGGTAGGACCTGAAAATCTGCATTTGTAACACACTCCCCTAGTCTTAGAAATACTGCCATATTGTATGCTCTCCCAAATGATGACTACA
Source organism: Cnephaeus nilssonii (assembly GCF_951640355.1). NCBI lineage: Eukaryota > Metazoa > Chordata > Mammalia > Chiroptera > Vespertilionidae > Cnephaeus > Cnephaeus nilssonii. Next base: position 58,950,616 of record NC_137085.1, on the reverse strand, counting down.
GCAGCATGCCATGTCTATATATAGTTCTTTCTCTTAATATCATCCTATATAATAAAAGCCTAATATGCAAATTGTCCCCTCAACCAGGAGTTCAACCGGGAGTTTGACTGGGAATTCGACTAGGGGGTGGGGCCAGCCAGCCAACCATGGGAAGGGAGGCCCCAGCTGGCAGCTGGCAGCCCCTAGGGATCCTACCTGTGCACAAATTTCATGCACCGGGCCTCTAGTTTATTATAATCTTGGCAAGGAAATGAGATGCTTGAAAAATTACGATGAGAAGCCCTAACACCTGTATCAGGGATATAGCATGACCTAGTGCTACGAAATCACGATACCTGAGTTTTGCACCGCTTTCTTCTGAAAGTTGTTTTCTGGCTCCCCATATGGTAAATGCCGAAGTATTGTCATTGCGATCTAGAGTTTTAAAGTGTTAAACAAAAAGGCATCAGTAGGGATTTACAGTACACCTAGCTTACAGGGTCTGAGTTCGCATAAACGTTCATGAAGTTCAAGGTGTCTTTATAAGAGTTGAGTCCAAATAATCTACAGGGGAAAAAAGTAACTTATTGGTATGCTTCCACCCTCCCATGGGCACCATCCCTTATCAAAACTCATTCATTGTGTGGAACCCAAAGGTGTCACTCAGAACCTGAAACGGAAAAGGTCAGAGGTATAACAGGCCTCTGGAAAACAAATGGGGACAGGTCAGCTGCTGATACATCTTTGTCTACTGCTAATCATCATACCAAACACACTTATTAGCAGTCCTTTTCAGTGTATAAGCTTCACTTTGGAGACCTTAATTAATCTGATCTTTTCTAAAAGCCTGTGAAAGGCCAGCTCACTTGGCACACTTCTATTACTCGGCATTTTTACCTCCCCGCTGTATCAGTTGCCATCTCTTCCCCAATGAGTTTCTGGGAGGCAGATACAGCATTTTCTCTTCTGCATCTGGCATTCAACAAGGCACGCACAGACACAGGCAGCTTTTCCAAAAAGGCCACATCCTACGAACAAGACAACTGAGGTGCGGAGAGATGAGAAGATGCTTCTCTTGGAGAGATGACTTGGGAAGGAAGGAAGCAAGCAGCTTTGAAATATGAGCGGGGCTAGATGGAAGTTAGAGAAAGACAGATTTTAGCTCATATAAGAAAAAAAGCTTCAAACCATGAGAAGCATCTAGAATAGGAAATGTGTTCTTTAAAAAGGAAATCTGCCCAATGTGTGAAAGTATGGGAAAAGTGACTCAGAGAGAGTTTGGGTCACCCGTTGGAGAAATGACCTCATAACCTATAAAGTTTCCCCCAGCAGAAGACTCCATGAGCCTGTCCCTTGAGATGGCTTACACAGCTGGTAACTGGTAGAAAGAGGATGCAATGCAGCCTTATATCAGCATTCCCACTAGACTACGTGGATGCCTTTGAAAGACACTGAGCTAATAGGTTCTGACAATTCAAAAAGCATTCCATCAGGCTTCAGTTCCAGGGCAAGGTGGAGTAAGAAGGACTGACTTCTCCTCCTGCCTGAAACCAACCAACCATATGATGCATATGTATACGTGAATTTGCAACCTGGGCATGTGCCCTGACTGGCAATCGATCCACCACTTTCTGGTGTATGGGACGATGCCATACTGGTACCCTGACCCCAAATTCCAGCCTCCAGAACTGTGAGAAAAATACATTTTAAGCCACACAAATTTATGATATTTTGTTATGGTTGTCTGAGCTAACTAATCTATACTAATAAAAGAGTAATATGCTAATTAGACCAGGTCGACTGGACATCTTCTGGACAAAGCCACAGTGGTGGGGGCCGAGGCAGAGGTGGTTAGGGGCGATCAGGCCAGCAGGGGAGCAGTTAGGGGTGATCAGGCCAGCAGGGGAGAGCAGTTAGGGGCGATCAAGCAGTCAGACAGAGTGGTTAGGGGCGATCAGGCAGGCAGGCAGGTGAGTGGTTAGGAGGCAGCGGTCCTGGATTGAAAGAGAGATGTCTGATTGCCGGGATCATGCCTAAACTGGCAGTTGGACATCCCCCGAGGGGTCCCAGATTGGAGAGGGTGCAGGCCAGGCTGAGGGACCCCCAAGAAAAACGGGGGTGGGGGGAAGATGTGAAACACAGAGGAAAAGAGAAGAACAGATGGAACAAATAGAAAGCAAACAGCAAGACAGATTTAAACCCTAAGATATCAATGAACACATTAAATGTAAGTGTTCTAAAACACAACAATATCTGCTTGTAAGAAACACGCTTTAAACATAAGGAAACTAGTCCCGGCCAGGTAGCTATGTTGGTTAGAGTGTCGTCCTGATACTCCAATGTTGTGGGTTTGATCCTTGGTCAGGGCACGTACAAAAATCAACCAATGAATGCATAGATAAATGGAACAATACCCCTCCCGCTCTTTCCCTTCCTCTCTCTGTCTCCCTCTTAACATAGCAGGTCCTTCCCAGACAATTCCATCCCACCTCAAGTGCCCCTGTTCTAAGGACTTCACACCCTCCTCGAAGGTCCCAAAGCACGTAGTACATATAGTGCCTCTAATAGCACTTCCCTCACTCTCTTAATGGCTTCTTTTTCTATCTCCTTCATGGTACTATAAGCTACTTGATAATAAGATTCTTATTTTCATTTCTCTTTATATCTCCAATACCCTCCCACAATGCCAAGTACACAGTAGAAACTTGATATATATTTGTTTGTTTGTTTTTTAATATATTTTTATTGATTTTTTTACAGAGAGGAAGGGAGAGGGATAGAGAGTTAGAAACATCGATGAGAGAGAAACATCAATCAGCTGCCTTCTGCACACCCCCTATTGTGGATGTGCCCGCAACCAAGGTACATGCCCTTGACCGGAATTGAACCTGGGAACCTTCAGTCCACAGGCCAACGGTCTATCCACTGAGCTAAACCAGTTAGGGCTTTATATATATTTGTTAAATGAGTGAACATCAGCTCAGGTGTCCAAAGAATAAAAAACATTGCCCTCCTATGAAATAAGCAAAGTAACAGAGGAGACAGAATATAGGTTAAACATATGAGTGTATAATGCACAGGTTATGTATGTACATAATGAGAAAACCTCTTTTCCTTACATGTAACGTGTAGTCATTCAAATGCTAGTGTCCATTTTCAGTCTTAAGCTCCTGACCATGCAGTCCGGAGGCCCTGCCTAGCACAGTAGAGGGAGAGAGGCCAATTATACACAGCCTACACCAGAAAGAGGCTAATGAGTGTCACCCATCTCTGCATGGACTGGGCCTTTGATTTTATGAACACACCACACAAGAACTATGTTCCTGCATCTGGGACTAGGAATGTGCTATATGACTTCTTGATTAAAGGTTTAATAAGCGTCTGTTTTATATTCATACCAGAAGTAATCATCGAATATTAATAATAACCACTGTCTAATAATAATATATTAGACGAGTACTTCAGCATGCAGCTAAACCTGATGAAAGATTATGGAGAATGGCTTTCTTGAAGCAACAATTTAAACTAAAATAAATGGCAGTTTCTAACTGTGCACACTAGATGACTGCTGGGTTTTTGTTAACTTCGTCAATCTTTCCTGGTAACGGAAAATGTATTTACCAAAAAGATTCTCACTTTCCAGATGGTGCTGCTGCAGGAAAAAAAAAAATTGTCACAGAGCACACTACCGGGCTTTCTGCCCATGGGCTGCCACTAAAGAGGAGCCATGCCCTCGGTCCAGACCCAGGAACTGTAGGGCATGACCTCCTCTTGCAGGTAAGATGCAAGTAGACAGAACACGCTTCTTCCAGGCCGAAAGCATTTTTGCCCTGGATGAGCAAGCCCTGGGAATCACTGCAACCCGCACAGCCAGGAGCATAGAGATCTGCCGAACCTCTGGGCTAAACACTTCACCTACACCAGAAACAAACACAGTGTCTTGCTAGGAGGAAGAATCACAACAGCAGGAAATAAACTGATAAACAAAAAGTGTATCAAGGCTACAGAATCAATTTCTGGACATGGAGAAAATTATAGTCTGGTCACTGAGGACTCAGAATGAAAGAAAATATCCTGGTGCTGGAAGTGGAATTATTCTTACATAAACCTTTAAAAGGCCAAATTTCAGTGTTTTAGTTCTAGAAAAATCTAAGATCTATGGTAACCAAGAACTTCAAATGCACTTCAAATTTCCTTAAACCTGAATCGTGTAATCAGGTTGGCTTTGCATGGCCTGATTTCTTAAATGGGGCCATGCAGACGGCCTTTTAATAACACTTTTAAAACTGATCTCTGAAGTGGATCTCCCTCGCAGATTTGAAGCACAACAAAGGGCATTCGTTGCCTGAGCTACCTGAGGGTAAGTAAAGGGGTCTGCCAGAGCTACCAGCGAGACCTCACCACGAGCTCATCGTTAAAGGACATTTATTTATAAGGAGAATGTAATCCACTTGCTAACTACATACTTGTGGAAAATGTTCTAATAAAGTTCAAGATCAAATGGTTCTATACTCCAATTTCACATGTTTAAAGACCCAAGTTAGAATATTTTTCAAACTGGCATTGTTCTAGTCTAGAATTGCCGAATTACTCAGGATAGAGTTTCTCTAGAAATATCTGACATGAAACAGGGTCAAGAATAGTCAAATTCAAAAAATAAAATGCATGAAGCCAAATCCAGCATCACTGAGTATGAAAAATCAAACTCAAGAACAAGTGAAATCATAGAAGCAGCAGAAAAAAAAGAAGAAATAGAGTGGGTGATAAGAATGCCAAGAGGTAGGTATAGCACCTGGGGAGAGCAGAGTGACCATGAGGAGAAGAAAGAAGACAATATAAGAATAGTCCAGAATCCAGGCCATTCCCTACCCATCTCAGAGGCCCTGAGGGCAGCACGAATCCACACAACATTCATAATGGAGATGCTCAGAGATAAAGATTGGCTGAATTATCTCCATACACTCTATTTAATATACAGCTGACCCTTGAACAACATGGGGGTTAGGAGCACCAACTTCCCATGCAACTGAAAATCCAGGTGTAGCTGTGACTCCCCCAAACTGAAGTCCCTCAGTATCCATGGGGGATTAAAGAATCCATGATCCCCAGTGGTACCAATATCCATGGATGCTCAAGTCTCCTACATAAAATGGAATAGATCAAGGCATACAGTTGGCCCTCCGCATCTGCGGACTCCCAACCGTTATAGAAAACAGTACATGTATTTATTGGGAGAAGGCCACGAATAAATTAGTGGACCTGCATGGTTCAAAACTGTGTTGTCCAAGGGCCAACTGTAATGCGGACATCATGGTAAAGAGGGATTTGTAGGCAGTATCTGGACAAGACAAGTCCTCACCTTGTACTGGTGGGGGTAGGGGGAACCAAATGTGAAAGGTAAATACATGTGATGAGTGTGAGAGAGACACTATATGCCATAGGGTTATTTTATTGCCTGTTTGTGTTGGGACAGGATTTGCTTTGTATCTCAGAGGCAGGATTTAGGAGGAAGATCTAAATGCTGTAAAGTAAATATTTGATGTCAATGATAACACTCCTCTCCTGAAATGCATGCATATATTCATCTAGAAAGTAAAGAATTTTTCACATCAGTTGATGATTAAAATAAAACATTTAAATTTAATTTGAGCCTGTTCATAAACACACCAAATTAACAAATGAGACTGTATGACATAAACTCAGTATAACGCAGTAAAATATAGGCAGATCACAGAAAACACCATTAAGGTGCCTCCAGCTGACTTACCCCTGTTTTGTCTGCATTTGTCCTTAGATTACACAGATTTCAAATTCACAAAGGACAACAAACAGCCCTAGAAAAAGAGTTGAGATCTGAAATTAAATGTCCCTGGGAGACCTCTACAGACATTACAAACCCGTTCTATGTAGCCCTAAGAGGTATACTCAGCACCAGCTTCCGAGTTCTGAGTAATGCAAATAATAGTTACTCTTATCTCATTTAATTCCCACAACAGCCCGATGATATTACGAAAAGGAAAGAGTTAAGAGTCTTGCCCCAGGTAACAAAGCACAGGTGGTGCAGTCAGAATGCAGGAATCACCAGGTTCAAAAGCTGAGGTGCTTTCTGTCCCCCTAGCAGCTCATAAATGTCTGGTCTGTAGGGCGGGCGGGTCAAGCAGGGGTGGGCTGACTCCTGGTTAGCAGTGCAGGCGCTGTATCTATCCAGTGGTTATACACAGATGCTGCCTGAAATCCCTATTTACACTGAGATGCTACAATTCTCTTACCAAAGCACACTGTTTGCATTTCCTTTCAACACCTTCTGTTTTGTTGAGTCAAAACTCTTCCTCCAGCAGCTTTCCCTGCCTTCTCTGGCTCTTAATCGAGGCTCTCCTATGTAGAAAGCAGGATTCTATTTATGTCATTATGCATTTTAATGGTTCGAGATTAGCCTTCTACATCAGGAAGGAAGGGACAAACAAGAAAGATTCAAGGACCCGAGCTGGCCACCTATGAGATAGCTGAAGCTGGGAGGGGAAAATAGAATGCAAATCTTCCTTCACAAATAAAACTTCCCATTCACACAAAAGAAACTAGAATGAAGACATAAGCAGTGTGGACCCTATAATCTAACACAGGAAAGATTAAATGCACTGCATTCACTCATTTTTGTGATGGATAAATGACCATACACGTTTGCCCGGGTGAGAAAAGATAAAAGGACAATCAAGTGAACTGGGGATTTCGGCTTCTGCTGCATCTGGCAGAACCAAGGGCTGGTGCAGCTCACAGGATACAAGTTCATGAAAAGGTGCTGGGATCACAAGCAGTGAGGAGAGGCTTAAAGGAGAGCATCAAAATGCATTCATGTCTACCATGCCCTCGTGGAAACTTCACCCCATTCGGAAAGAACAGAGAACACTGGGTTAAAGGTATGAAAAGTGTGGTCCCACGGAAAGGACACAGGACTGGGGACCAGGAGACCTGAGATGCAGGCCCTACTGAGCGAGTCCCCAGAAAAAAAAGAGATAAACTCTCAAACAGTATAATTCTAAATTTTACTTAAAATCTGAAATCTATCGCTTTGATCTGTCTTTAGCTCTAAGTCTCAGAAAAACTTTTTCATTAAATTATTCATGATTTTTAAAAAAGTGGAGGTAACTGACACATGTTATTCTAAACCAGTCGTCGGCAAACTCATTAGTCAACAGAGCCAAATATCAACAGTACAATGATTGGAATTTCTTTTGAGAGCCACATTTTTTAAACTTAAACTTCTAATGCCACTTCTTCAAAATAGACTCGCCCAGGCCACGGTATTTCGTGGAAGAGCCACACTCAAGGGGCCAAAGAGCCGCATGTGGCTCGCGAGCCACAGTTTGCCGACTACGGTTCTAAACAGTCACACTCATTTTGAAAGTCAAATTTATGATTATGACATCGAAATTTGACCTTAATCAATCTCACAATTATTTGGTCTCACAAGCATTTTAAATATCTTCATGAAAAGAGGTTCACCAAGTCTACCTGTTAAAAAAGTATTTTTATTGTTTCTTTTCCTTGAACCACAAAATCCGTAAAATATTTCCCTTCCCATAGACTGTAGCTGATTTTCATTTGGCGAAGGGCTGCAAATTCTGGAGGTGCCTACACATTTCATCTGCATTGAATCTTCTTTCAAGAGCTTGAGGTTCCTGCCTATAGCTGATGTATACACCTGGAGAAATCTATGAGAGACTGCTGGGTTGTCATCTGTGACAGCCCTAATCGATGTCTAAGGGTGGGTAAAGCAACGAGCTTCAATCAGGTCAGAGCAAGATCCAGGATTAATAAAAGGATAATCGAGGGCATACCCAGCTGACAGCAAGGCTGATTCAGAGCATTTGGAACAGACACTGCAAGCGGGAAGTATCTCAATTTAATTTAATTTAATAGCAATTTTTGCAGCATATTCAGTCTCTTTATAATTAATTTTTCCAACATTTCTAAAGTCATATAATGTGCTTTTAAAATATATTTATATGTTTATATGGATATTATTTACCAGAAGATTAATTTTCCTATGACTTAAAAATGATCATGAATATTAAGGAATCATTAATAGTTTAGTTATGATAATAGGATTTTAATGTGTTTTAAAGAAAGGCGTTTATATATATATTTAATCCTTACCTGAGGGTATGCTTTTATTGATTTTAGAGAGAGATGAAGGGAGAGAAGGAGAGGGTGAGGGAGGGGGAGAGAGGGAAAGGGAGAGGGAGAGAGAAACACAGATGTGAGAAACACTGATCCATTGCCTCCTGAATGCACACCAACAGGGAAATGAACCTGCAACCTAAGTATGTGCCCTGACCGAATTAAATCCACAACCTTTTGGTGTACAGGACAGCACTCCAACCAACTGAGCCACCCGGCCAAGCACACAAAGATAATTTTGGATGACATGTTATGACAGCAAAAATAAGCTTCAAAACAAACAAATCAGCCATGAGTGGCTACTGGTTGAAATTATAAGCAACTGAGGATTCACTGGCTTTCTCCTTACTTTTCCATTTGTTTATATTTTTCAATGACCTTGCTTATGGGGTTTTTTGCCATGCACCATGATTTCTTTTTATGTAGATGTATATGTCGGTTCTTTTTTTTTTATAGCTTCTGGGTATGAAGTCATAATTTGAAAGGTTTTCACCAAACCAGGATTATTTTTTAAATTCTTCCATGGCTTCCTCTAGCGTTTTTATGATTTTATTTATAAGTACTTAGATCTTTATTCCATTTAAAATTTGTCCTGGTATAAGATATGAGGAATGGGTCCAACCATTTTCAAAGAGGACTACTTATTTGTCCCAATAATATTTACCGGACGCACTATCCTGTCTTCTCCGATTATAAATGTCATCTGTATCTTACATTAATTTCCCATATGCACTGGGTCTATGGCCTCATTTTTCTAGTCCATTGATCTGTTTCTTCATGAACCAGTAACACACTGTTTTAAGTACTGAATGTTTTAAAGTGTGCTTTACTCTCTGTCAGGGCTAGTTCTTCCCATGATCCTTATTCATATCTTCCTTGGCTATCCTTGATTATTTCTCTATATAATTTATGTTAAGCTTATTTTGTTTAAAAAGGTATTTTTTATAAGTATCACATTACATTTATAGTTTAATTCAGGTAAAATTGATGCCTTTATGATGCTGAGTCTCTCATCCAAAAAACAAACAAAAAAATGGTATGCTTTCCTATTCTTACATGTTCTTCCAGAAAGAATTTTACTTTGTGTTTTTGTTGTTGTTATTGCTGTGTTGTTTTTTGTTTTAGTTTTAAAATAAGAAATTGTATTCTTAGTTTATCTTTTATTAATGCGACTGCAAATGAGGCCTTCCACAATACCTTCCAACTGGTGGTTGTTTGTATCCATGTAAGCTATTTCTGCATGCTAATATTTCTGTATGTTAAAGTGAAAGTGGTTATTATTTGTCATGTTTTTTTCATTTGATCCCATAAAGTTTTCTACATATACAATCATATCATCTGATAATAGTGGTGACTTTGCTGTTTCTTCCCATTTCTATACTACTATTTTTTTCTTTGTTGAACTGTATGGGTGACAAGTACCTCTAGAAAAAAGTTAAGCAATAGTTGTTCTTGACTTAAATGGGAATTTTTAATGTTTTGGCATGATGCTGGTCTGCAGGACTGAAGCAGATTAAAGAAGCATTAATCTATTCATATATATCTTAAAATTATTATAATGAATGAGTATTGAATTGTGCCAAATGCCTTTATCATTTATGGATATATATATATATATATATACATATATATATATATATATATATATATATATATATATATATATATATATATATATCTCCTTAAATTTACTATGGTAAAATGTAGTAGCAGTTTCCCAAATATTAAGCCATCATTGCAAATCTAAAATAAGCTCAACTTGATTTCTCCTCCAATATTTGGTTACTTATCATTTACTTATATATCTTATATTATCATACATACTTTTATATCTTATATACTTAATTTTAAAAAATTACAATGTTGCATATTTGCTTTATTTGTGTGCATACACATGATACACATATTTGTGTGTATGTACGTCTATGTGTACATGTGTGTATATATGCGTGTGTGTATATATATTTGCTTAACCAGGTGAAAGCAAATTGACTTCATGACACTTCATCTCCTGATATTTCACTAAGCATCTCCTAACAATAAGTACGCTGTCTCAAATAATCACATACCAATGCCACACTTAAAAAAATAGCAATTTCCTAACATCATCCAATATCTCATCCATATTTAATTTGCTTAATTGTCCTCAAAACATCTTTTAAATTCATCTTTCCAGAATATAATCATGATACTGCATATAAATTATATTTGGTCGTTACATCATTACAAAGTACTTTAATTCTGAAATGTTTTCCCACCCCTTCTTGTTTTTCCTTCATGACACTGATTTTTTTTCTTAAACAGACCAGGTCAATTGTTTTGGACAATGTTCTACACTTTAGATTCATCCAATTGTTTTCTGATGCTGTCATTTACTTTGTTTCCCTATCTCTGTATTTCCTGAAATCTCAACGTTAGATGCAAAGGCTTACTTACACTCACGTTGACTATTTTTCCGAAGACTTCCTAGGTCTAGGAGATGACATGTGCTTCATATTGCATCACATCAGGAGGCGGACCATGTCAGTTGTCCCACAACAACTGCTGGTCAGTTTGATCACTTGATTAAAGTGGTGACCCCCAGATTTCTCCATGATAAAGATACATTTCCATCATCTCAATTAGAATTTTGTTGGGTGACAACCTCATACCATACAAAATATGTTAACTGCTCTAGCATTGTTTAATGGCCTTTATCAGAATCAATTTTTTTCCTTGGGGGTTACAGAACTGTGATTTTTGAACTCTCATTCCTTACACATGTATGAGTCATTCCCCGTTTTTTAAAAAAAACATTCTTTGCTTCATTTAGTGCTTTCAACCGTCAGTTTAATATTGTCTAACAATAAGACAATACTGTCTAAAAGGTAGGTTCAAATCCCTGCCTTTTCTTCCTTCCTTCCTTCCTTCCTTCCTTCCTTCCTTCCTTCCTTCCTTCCTTCCTTCCTTCCTTCCTTCCTTCCTTCCTTCCTTCCTTCCTTCCTTCCATCTGCCTTTACTTGGTACACCACTGCAGATGCAGATATCATCAAGATAAGATACAGTCATACTGGATTAGAGTGAGCCCTTAAACCAATATGGCTGGTGTTCTTATAAAGCAGAGAACAGACAAGTAAACAGACACATAGGGGAAACGCCATAAATGCCATGTTATGACACAGGCACAGACTGGAACGAGGTGTCTACACAGCAAGGGACACCAAGGTTTGCCAGCAGCACCAGTGTTATAACGTTATGGTCATAAGGAAACCCCTCTAATGCGTGAAATGATTATTGTGTGAAATGTTTGCTGTGTGGAGACCCCAATACTCTGTAACTTCCAAAATGTTATAAACGTGGTGAACACCCCACTATCTTGATATAAACGCCATAAGCCCTTAAAGTGTAAGCGCCCTGCTCCTAGCATAAGGCACACCGTGTGGCCCACACTGATAAGGACACAAGTTGTTTACTACCGGCTATATAAGCACCGGACCTTCTTCAGTCGATGTCTCCTGCCTGATAGAGGATGACTCCACGTCTCTTCGTGAGACGATCCCCTGACTGACTGCTCTTCAGTGCGAGCCTGAACCAACTGCAGCCACCTGTCTGTCTCCGTCTTCATTGTCCATCTTTCGATGTGCATCACCGGGTGGCCTTTGCCGGAGCCTAGAACCTACTAGGAATAGGTAAATAAACCCTGTGTGATTGCATACTAATTCTGTCTTGTGTGTTCATGTGTTCCAGTTCTGCTCAGCTGTCTAGACATTGAAGTACCAGGAGATAGGCCGTTATTGCTGACTCCTGGTCACCTGTGTTTGTCCCACTAAGTCTAGACAGATAATTAATTAATTGGGGCATAACTGGGACAACCAGAACCAGGAGAAACATGGGACAGCTGCTCCCCAGGGCCCTCAGAGAACATGGCACTGCTGACCCCTTCCTGTTGGGTTCTGTCTCCAGAACAACAAGAGAATAAATTTCTGTTGTTTTAAGCCACCTAGTTTGTGATTATTTGTTATAGCGGCCCTAGGATACACAGGGGCTTGTTCTTAAATCTGTCATATTTTAGGTAATATTTTGTTTTTAAGCCTTAAATTTTTTTCACTATTTGGCTATTTTACTGTGCACTCAGGACTTGTCCATGTGCAATTTATAAGGTTATTATTTAAGTTTGCTGAGTTTATACAAAGGGTGACTCACTTTCAACTTTTCTCCTCAAGAAGAGATAAAACTCAACCCTGTTCTTATCACCCACCCTCCCACCCCACCAGGACAGTGCAGCTCTTCAGTTTCTCTCCGTTATTGGTCCCTGATATTCCCTGGACTTTTTTATTAGCTCTGTTATTCATGGAAACATGTAATTGTTACATTTTATCCAGCATTTCTACGTGTTTTGCAGCAAGATTTCCCCCCCGAGGTTTCTAGGCTAATCCCTCTGGGAAGATTCTGTGTGAGATTCTCCTGGGTATAGACTGTATTCATTCAGATGCCCGAGGGAGTCTTCTTTGCTGGATTGGTGACTGCACTCTCATTGCCTCCATGTCAGGGGGAGGGGTTATGGAATGATGGAAGGTTATAGCTCATTTTATTCATGAGGGACCAAGGCCCGATATGAATGACTGGCCCAAGGCTGGCACGCTCCCGATGAGCACGATGAGACACAGCCAAAAGCTCCATCTCTCTGACGGTAGGCCTTCGGGAGGAGTTCATCTGCTACTCTGCTTGATATGGTTCTAACATTAACAACTATTTGCCCAGCATCTTTATAGTTGGTCCGATGGTTGTGGGTTATTGTTAAGCTGCCCAGCATCTTTAGATCATATGTTTAAGTCCTCAGAGTTTGATTTAAAATATCAGAATAAGTGTTTATTTTAGCTTGCAGAACATGTAGGAAACCATGTGGTCTTATTGCTGACAAGATTTCAACATGGGTCACTATAATATTAAGTAGACCCCTTGAATTAATCAAAAGCATAGAATCTAGAAAATTTTCCAAAAAGAAAGGGTAAAATAAAGGGAAAACATGAAAAATTTAGAACAGCAAGTGAATTTGGCTAAAGAACAAAAGGTAGCCAGTAACTTGGTATCGTCAGAAAAACAACAAAACAGACTTAGAAATGAGTACTGGCCAACCTAACCTAACCTAGCCACCAAGAAACCACAGAAAAATGGAGCCAGGGCAGAGGACTCCAACAACTTCAGAGTTCTGTTAAGTTTTTGATACACAAGTGATATTTGGGAATACTGCTTTAAGTAATTTTCATATGGAGTTCCTGAATTTAAATTTATTCTAGTGGGTAAGTCATCTATAATAATAAAAGGGTAATATGCTAATTAGACTGGACGTCTTCCGGACATCATTCTGGATGTCCTTCCTGACGAAGCTGGGGCCAGAGGGAAGCCAGCCCAGGTCCCAGGTGCTTGCGGGCAGCCTGAGGAAAGCCAGCCCAGGTCCCGGGTGCCTGCCAGCGGCTGGAGGAGGGAAGCCCAGGTCCTGGAGGGAAGCCGGTGCTGGCAGCCGGAGAAGGAAGGCCTACTCTTGCACAAATTTTCATGCATCGGGCCTCTAGTCTATATATATAAAAGCCTAAGCGACCATTGCAACCGAATGACCAAAATGACCAGCAGTATGACGTGCACTGACTACCAAGGGGCAGACGCTCAATGCAGGAGCTGCCCCCTGGTGGTCATTGTGCTCCCACAGCCAACCTCCCCTACTGGCTAACTTCCCATGGGTGGGTGGCGGCAGATGCAGCCCCTTTCCCAGGGGACCTTGGAGTTGGCGGCCAACCTCCCGCACACTGTCCCTTCCCCCAGCCAGCAGGCCCTGGTGGCAGCACAGCGGCGAGGGAAGAAGGAGGGGGTGAGGCGAAGAACCACTGGGTTGCAGGGCGCCAAGGGCAGTGCCAGTGTCGGCGTCTGGCATTCATTCCTTCCGCATCCGGCCCAGTGACTGTCGCCTTCTCTCCCGACCCCACTGGAGCCTCTGGGCCGTGATAGGCCCAGCCCTGATCGAAATGGCCCCGATCAGCCCTGATCACCTGTCAGGCCTAGGGACCCCACCCTTGCACGAATTTCATGCACCAGGCCTCTAGTCCTACCTAATAATAGACAAATATGCAAATTGACTGTACCTTTGCTATGCCCAAGCCATGCCCACCAGCCAAGCCACGCCCACCAACCAATCAGGACAAGTATGCAAATTACCCCAACCAAGATGGTGGCTAATTTGCATATCAAGACAGTGTAGAAAGAAGCCAAGAGCTGCAGAAGGGAGCAAAGCTGCGGAGAAGCAAGCAAGCCGGGGCGGGGGGGGAGGAGAAGGGAGGAGCGGAGGCGGGGCTGGGGGAGAAGGAAGGAGAGCAGGTGGGCTGGCGGAGAAGGGAGAAAAGCAGGCGGGCTGGCGGAGAAGGCGGGATGGGGGAGAAGGGAGGAGAGCAGGCGGGGCGGGGTAGAGTGCAGCAGGAAACCCTATTGCAGGATTTTTCCTGCAACAGGAATGCTAGTATGTATATAAAAAACAATAACAATAAAAGATCATAAATACTCAGCAGGCTGATAGAAATCTGACCACGTCTTCAAATATAGTGAGAGAACATGAGCTAAACAACCCATCCTCTAAATCCAAGTGGGTTGATACAACCATGTCAAAACAAACTTATCTTGAAAAACAAGAAAAAAACAATAAATCACAGCAGATGGATCCTGATCACACAGAGGAACTGGAGTCCCTGAAGATAATTTTGCCTGGGTGTGGCCAGACGTTCCCTTCAGAGCCTGGAATAGCCAGTCCACTTTCACAGAGATCAACAGCATGTGTGATGGTGCAGGGCACTCTCACGCACTCTTGCTGGGAATTTAAATTGGTGCATCTATTCTAGAATGCAAAACTGCTATCTGGGTCAAATTTAATAGGGCTATCTTTTGACGCAGCAACATGACTCTTGGGAACTAAGTCTAAAGAAAAGGTTCAAAAGGGGGTTCATCATGAAAACAACCTAAATGTTCATAATTAGATTACTGGCTAAATAAACAATGGCACATGTCATCAATGAAACTGCATGGAACACAAAAATGTGGATGAGACACTGAACTGGCAGAGCTGCCCTCGTTCAAAGTGCTACATAGACTTTGCTGGGAGCTAATGCTCAGGAGGCAACACAATAACACAGGCAAAGCGCTGCTGCTCAGCCTCCTGGGGCCCTTGTTCAGCACCGTGGGAAGGCTCAGGGGCAGGGCAAGCGGCAGGAGACAGATAAATACTGAGGCTCTTTCCGGGTGAAAGCTGATCTCGGTGCATCTCCTCTTTGGAGTGTGTAAACGGGGGTGGGGGAGATAGGAAAGGGTACTTTTGAAATTCCTGTCAATCTGGCAAGTACGTATTGCACTTGGTTTTAATTTCGTTTGGAGAAATATCAGATGTGACCAGTTGTTTCCTTCACCTTGCATGTTATAAAACAGTTCATGCTGGTTGTACAGAAGTTAATATTTTCACCAAATGATTGACAGTGAATCAATCATGGTGATATATATATCACAGCATGTTATCATTCTTATTATATTTTCTCAAAATGGTGCTGCCCCACCCTCCTGCATATATATATAGAAATACCTCAGGAAATTTTGGCATTTTCTCCCCATGGCATTCTGTACTCACACACACACACACACACACACACACACACACACACCACACACATATATTTTTTACAACTTGCATACACCATACCTTTAGAGAAAAATAAAAACTAAAAGAAAAAATGATAAAAAATCTAACTTCCCTTCAAGGTCAAAAACATATTTCAAGGTGTGTGACCTATACAGAACAGGGGCTTAAAGTAAAATTTCGTCCAACTCCTCCACATATGTGGAAACAAAGCCAGAGAGTTTCCTAAATGACCTACCCAGCATCATTTCAGCCATCTGGTTTAATATTGTATTTCCTTTTCTCTCCTCTCTCTCTCTCCCTCTCTCTCTCTCTCACACACACACACACCTGTGAGCATGAGAGAGCCTTCTCTTTATTATTTTCCTAGAACTATAAGCCATAAAGGTTCTTCAACATCTACACTACTTTTCCCATATAAATTTCCCCTTGATACCCTATAAATGTTATCAACTGTTCTAGTTTAAGGGTTAATGACCACCAGGTCTTTGCTTCTCTGTCCAGCATGAAAGGTAAAAGGGGGTATAGAGCACAGGCGTGAGGCTGCCTTTCCATCCGACTCCATTTCGGTGTGGACCAATACAGAGGCCGGATCAAACAAAGTTCTAAAATGTCACCAGCTACATTCAATATTCATCTTCAAGTTCTTCCCGGGTCCTCTAGGGAGAACCTGGTCCGTTGTATGTAAAGCTGACAACTTAATCCTACACGACCACCGACTGGACAAGGTGAGGGGTGAGTAAGCGTAACAAGCACACAGACAGGACACAGAGAGCGGATATGCCTTTCAACTCCTAACAGCCCATTTCCAAAGGCTGCAGAACCAAGGCCAGCCTGGCGTCCCTCCTTCCTTTCAAGCAACAACCTGGCAATAGAGCCAGTGAAAAGTCAGGAAGAATGTTGGAGAACAACCAGGCCACGTAGTCAGGAGACCTGAGTGACACTCCCAGCAGTTTCTGCAGCTACAAGATTACGGGATATTTAAAAGCTCCTTGGTCCACTCCAGCTCAGTAGTCTAAAAGCCTACTTGGGAGGCAAGGATGAAGTCACTGGATGAAGTCACTGACAGAAATAACGCACTAAGGGATTTCTTATGAAGTCGCCAACAGGGGACTTGTTCATGCCGGATGACTGAAAGCGGCTTTTAATTCCTCCACTCACGTGATGAACACAGGAGCTGGGACTGGAGATCACTCTGGCTGCAACCTCCAATAGGGAAATTCTTGGAGGATGAGTTCAGACTGAGAGTGTAAAGTCAGCTATGAAGATGGAGGGGAGCGCACTGTCTGAACCGCTGTCCGCAGTAACAGGCCCACCCCTGAGTGTGCACATCCAGCTTCCACATCCCAGGTGGCCCCTCTTGTACCTGTTCGTGGTAGCTGACCCCTGAAAAAGAGGAACCGTCAGCCTGTGACGGCATCACCCCAACACTGAACTTAGTCCATTCCCCTCAGAGTGCATCCCCTTTTATATATATATACTAGTAGCCCTGTGCACGAATCCATGTGCCAGTAGCTCGCCAGTAGCTCGCTGCTGCCCTCCAGTAGCTCTCCACCCGCTGCCCCGCCCACCTGTAGCTCCCCCGATCCCCCCCTCATAGCTTGCTGCCCTGCCCCCTCCTGTAGCTCTCTGCCTGCTTGTAGTTTGCTGCCCCACCCTCCTGCAGATCCGTGATCCAGTCATTATGTGGTCGGTCATTACGCTTCACGGTGTAATGACCACTTGCATATTACATCTTTATTATAAAGATTTTAAAAATCAACGGTTGTGTCTGTAAGAGACACCGTGGCTTCTATGTGTCCAGTGTCTTAAAATCACCCTAAAATGAACACAAGTTAAGAACGTGAAGGAAGGTAAGAGGGTCACAGAGATACTGTGCGAGGACGTGTGGAGGTCAATTTTGTTTTAGCATATACAGAAAAGATGAGTGTCTTGGAGCGGGGGTTTGGCGGGGAGATAAGAACTAAAAGAAAGAAAAAGCAGAGGAGGACCCACCCCCACCCAGGGTAAAGTGACCCCTTTCCTGCCACATACATGTAAACATACTTTCTTTGGTTTTGCTTACAAAACTGTTTTCTTCTTAGCTAGTTTCAGAGCACAAACACAAATGTGAAATCATCACTATAATATGCAAATGTGAGAGTAATTTGTAGTTAAAATATCCTTCTTTGAGTTATAAAGCCAGCTTTAAAAGATGTCCTCTGTTAAAAAAAAAAAAGTGTCCGTAATTTCAGTAACGTGGGCCTCCCCAACCCACACGCTGCCCTTAATTAGAACAAGGATAAAGCGGAGGGACTGGGGACTGCAGCGGCCTTCCCTGTAGGTGTGAGAGAGGAAAGGCAGGGAGAAGTCCTGCGACTTGTATCAGAATGTTGAACTGGGACCACTGAGCCCGGACCAGAACCAGTAGGCCTGCCTGCTCTAGTGTTATCCTTCTAATGTCAAGATGCCTTTTATAAATGCAACATCAACACAGAAAGGCCTCTAGTACGTACTGAGGTCCGATCTGAGCCATGACCCCAATACTCTCTACCAATTCCTTCAGATAAAACACCATTCTCCTATTTCAGAGCCAGTGAGGTTTGCTTTTTCAGGTTTCCTTTTTTTTAAAATCTGAATTGCTTTCTCTTTGCTTATTTCTGCCAAGAAGAAATCCACTCCCAGCTCTCCGCATAAAAGCCAACGGGACTGAGAGACTGTGCTTATGTAACTGCCATTCGACCCACCACCACCCCTGGGGCACCAATACAGAGAGGGCTTTTCAGGGAGAAGGGCAGAGGGTGCCAGGCGAGCACCTGGGGAGTTCAGACCCCTCCTGGCTACAGAAAGTTTCCATCTGCAGGCGGACGCTGAGACCCAAGTCACCGCATTAGTTTCACTGAGGTTATGTGACACCAAAACCTTACTGACTCAGTGAAAATGATCCAGTTACCCCTTACGTGTGCAGAGGAGAGGAGCTAGGCAAGTTTCTAACCTTTTAGACAGAAAAATATTTGCTGACACCTCAGGCATCTAATCTACCCTGTCGCAAGCAGAACCAAGTTCATGGGGTCCCTGGGTTCCTCTCCCATCCTTTCTCACATGCCTTCATCCTAAGAAGGCAGAAGGACTGCACTACATTTTGAGAAGAAAAAAAAAATCTCGGTAGATGTTGAGCTAAGAGATACTCCTGAACACTGCGGAATTTTCACCCACTGAATACTGCCATAAGAAACAGCCCGGGGGGACACTTCAGTGACATGTCTTGTTAACTCTCCGTTTTTTAATTATTTCCTTTCTCTGTTTTCCCTGTTGTAGTCTTTGCAGGGTCTCTTTCCCCTTTGGGGATCTCTAGCTATTTTTCTCCTCATTATTTATTCATTTTACAGCATGTTATCATTCTTGTTATATTTTCTTAAAATTCAACATCGTGATTGCTGTGAAAGATATCGCTGGAGTGCTGCTTCCCCTAATCTATCCCCTTATTTAAAACAAAGACTAGTCCAGTCCATACCCCCTATTTGCAAAAAATTTAGTAGGCTCTGTAAGTATGAATCTTGGTATTTAACCCAATTACTTTAATACCTCAGAGCAGTACCTTAGGGAAATCATCACTCCATTTCACTGCACACAGAAACCTAGGAAGAGGACTCTCATTTTATCTAGAGGTAGGTATTTTCATTCCCACCAATCACACACTTATAATATTTACCCCCTCAAATATTTGCTTTGTCCTCTTCTGGCTTAAGCTCTACTACCTCAGTTGACAGAAAGGAAAAAAAAAGTGATACTTTATAATGTAAATTCAATTCTGTAGGCTAAATGATAGCCAGTACTTTAGGCTGGTAGAGACTTATCATGCCCAGTATATAGCAAAAACAGGATTATGGTACAAGAAAATAAAAAGTTGCTCTTAGAATAAACAGAGAAATCCCCCAGAGAAAAAGAACTAATGTTTTCTCATTAGCATAAAAAAAGGGCAGTCAACAACAGACTCTTAGCACACTCTAAGATCTGCTTAGGTCTCCAATTTCTTCACCAGGAATTTTCCTTTCTGAATAACATGCAAGTTTCCAACTAGCAAAAAAAGCAATTACCAATGAAAATTTTGAGAAATAGTAGGAATAGAGGAAAGTAGTAAAATAAAATCTAGCATATACTTCATATAAATTCAGATCAATAAGCTTCCTAAATTTTCTTTATACCTGCAATAATAAACTCTTCTATCAACAGAAATTAAATAATTACCATAAAAATTCCTACCAAGATATAGGTAGTTAATATTATTCCAAATATACTGATGTTCAATTTCTATCCTGAGAGCAAAATAAGACCCCCCTTACCCATCAATGATTTTTTGATGCAGTCCACTCATTGCTTGTCTTATCAAGTTCTTATCAACTTCAACTGAATTCTGGCAAAATAATACTATCCAGTTTTAAATTACAAGTTTTCAGGTGGCAATTCTGCTGTCCTTTTCTACGTGTGTGGAAAGATTCTTGTACAACATTGTGCAATAAAAAAAATCTTTCTTATTATTTGTGTTTGTTTCTTCGAAGAGCCTTTATACCACTCACATTGTTCAAAACAAAATGAACACAATTACCTCTATCCCCATTTCACACAGAAGTAATGGCAACACCTAGAAAGTAGAAATAGAGCCACATAAATATAGTAACTATCTTAGACCAAGGAGCAAATACAATGAAATGGAGGGAAAAAAATAGTCCTTTCAACAAATGATGATGAGACAACTGGACATCCACACACAAAGGAAATCTAGATACAGACTTTGCACCCTTCCCAAAAATTAACTCAAAAAGGATAAGAGACCTGAATGTAAAACACAAAACTATAAAACTCCAGGAAGATAACATCGGAGAAAATCTAGATGAACTTTAGTATGGTGGTGAATTGAGACACAACACCAAAGGCAAGATTAATGAAATAACGGATATGCTGGACTTCATTAAAATTAAAGCTTTCTTCTTTGTGAAAGACAGTGTCAAGAAAATGAGAAGACAAGCCACAGACCAGGAGAAAATATTTGCAAAAGAAACATTGACAAATGACTGCTATTCAAAGTACACAAGGAACTCTTAAAATCTACAGTAAGAAAACAAACAGCCCCATAAAAAATGGGTCAAAGACCTCACCAAAGAAAATAGACAGATGCCAAATAAGCATATGAAAAGATGTTCCTGATGCATGTCGTCAGGGAAATGCAAATTCAAACAACAAGGAGGCACCACTACACACTTATGAGAACAGCCAAAATCCAGGACACTGACAACACCAAACGCTGGAAAGGGTGTAGAGCAACAGGAATGTCATTCTTCAGAAAATGCAAAATGGCACAGCCACTTTAGCTGACAGTTTGGCCACTTCTTACAATACTAACCATACTCTTACCATACTACCTGGCATTTGTACTTCTTGGTATTTACCCAAAGGAGAGGATAACATGCCCACCCAAAGACGTGCACTCGAATGCTTATAGCAGATTTATTCATAATTTCTCAAACTTGGAAGCAACCAAGATGCCCTTCAGTAGGTGCATCCAGACCACGGGATATTATTATTCAGTGCTAAGAAGAATAGAGCTATCAACCCATGAAAAGACATGGAAGAAACTTAAATGCATATTACTAAGTGACAGAAGCCAATTGGAAAAGGCTACACCAACTATATGACATTCTAGAAAAGTCAAAACTATGGAGACAATAAGAAGACCAGTGGCTGTGAGGGATGAACACACAGAGCACAGAGGATTTTCAGGGCAGTGGAAATACTCTGTATGATACCATAATTATAGATATATGTCATTACACATTTGTCTAAACCCATAGAATGTACAGCACCAGGGGTGAACGTAAACTGTGGTCATTGGGTGATTATTATGTGTCAATGTAGTAGGTTCACCAACTGTAACAAATGTCCCACTTTGGTGGGAGATGTTAGTAGAGGAAGAGGCTGTGAGGGTGTGGGGGTGTGGGGCACATGAGAACTATCTATACTTTCTGCTAAATGTTTTTGTGAACCTAAAACTGCTCTTGAAAAAAAGTCCATGTAAAAGGGAAAAATGTACAAAATACAAAGTGAAAAATGTTTCCTATCCATCTGTCTCAACTGTCATCTCTCCCCCACCTAATATTTGTAATCAATCACATTTATCAGTTTCTTGGATATCCTCCCAGGGTTTCTTTAGGCAAAATAAGCAATTAAGAATGTCAGTATCCACCATCCCCTCTTCTTACATAAGAGCTATCATAATATGAGTGTTCTGCACTTGGCTTTCCTCCACATCAAAACATAGCAATTCTCTTATGCTTTTTTTTTGTTTTGTTTTTACCACCTGCACAGTATTCCATTATGGATATACCACCATTAATCTATCTATGGTGTCTTTCAAATACTTTGCCATTTCAAAAATGTAACTTTGCACAACTTATTTCACATATAAGTATGCCTCACAAATAAATTCTCAGAAGTTGACTGTATTTGTAACTTTGATAGATACTTCAAACGGCTATTTCTTCTGATGGCTAAAATAAACAACTCTTCAGGAATACTCTCAAAGAATATACAGCAGTTTATATGGAAGAGTTAATACTTTATAATAACTGTCAAAGACATTTAAAATCATTAATTTTAAAGTGAAAATCAAATGCTGACAAGATAAATAGTACAGAAAAAAGTCTAAGTCTAAAGAATGAGAAAATCTTGACTATTATTTAGAAATCTTGACTGTTGTTACTAAAATAGCATAAGTTTATTTTTAATAAAACACCAACAATGTTAGTGTAAAATCTTCTATAACTGCAAACCCCATAGATTTTTGTCTGAAAGCAAGAAGAGCAAATTATGGAGAAAGAAGCTGTTTACTTGTCAATTTTTAACAATCCAGTCATGTTTCATATAGTCGATAAACTAAGTGCTTTTGGTGTTAGATGTAGCAATCATATGCAAACAAAATAAAGAAAAATACAGGCTTAAAATGGTGTAAACTAACAAAAACCACTTGTACAGGGACTACCAATGGTTAGACTAACCGCCCCCCGCCCAAAGTTAGCAAGACATGTACTAAGTCCTCATATTTTTCTAAGCAGTGCATTAATAACTGATTTTATATTATCTGTCCAAAATATTTTTAAGAGGTAAGTAAAACACATCTTTCTAATGTTTTTACCGATAAAGGTTGTACTATTTTCTGATAGGCAAGGTAAGATTCAAGTGGACTTATAGTCAGGAAGGGATTAAAAGGGCAATTTAGGTCTCAAAGGGAAGGGTCAAAACTGTGGCAAAAAGCTATACAGCAACAATTAGAACAGGGAATAAAGAAGTGAAGAAATCCCCGTACATGATTCCACTGGCAAAGAGCATATCGTTCACAGCTCTCTTCAAGGGAGTGTGTATGAACAATTAATATCACAGTAGATGATGAGTGGAGAGAAAGGGGAATGGCATGAATCTTAGGCCACATCATATAGAATTTTAAGGCATTTTCCTGGAACTAGCTTCTTCTCAAAATTGCCTCCTCTAGTGCATTTGTTCCATGAGGCCTGGGGACTTTGTTTTCTACAATGCATATGCTCCGCATTCTGAGCCGTATCTGACACACAGTAGATGTTCAAGACATAACTGCTCAGTGAATAACTGAATCTTCGTAGGACCTTCAGGATGTCCACTAACGCAGCCTAGCAGACCTTTGTCCATCAGCATTATTCCACAGCCCCACGTTATTCTTTTGTAGTCCTCCCCACCAGAACTTCACCATAGCAGTGCTCAGTCAGAGCACACAATAAATCTGAACAATTCATGCTAACATACAAATGACTACCAGCACTTTAAAGTCGCGGATATTCATAAATCCTAGAAAATAAAATTCAAAAGCTGATATTTCAGGTGCCTGGAAGGAAACAGGAAATAACTTACTTTAACTTGCCTACCCTAATAGCTTTCAATGATGTCTTAAAGAAGGTGGACTATAAATAGACTCTTTAAGCTCTAGGTTTATTTCAGCGTAAGTTGCCAGAAGGAAACAGTTTTGTAATTAATTAAATGAGAATACAAGAAATGAAAAAGGTGACAGAGGAAAACCGAGTTCTAATTCTTTGCTAAAACTATGAGAGGAAAACTGTTCTGTCTTCTGAAGTTCAAATTTTCCACCTCCATACTTTGTATGAAGAACCTGAAACCATGAGAAATTAAGAACTAAGACTGTAAATTGGCTTTTTAAAAAAAGCAACTATTCCAACAAGAAATCATCTAGGAGAGGAATTAGCTGAACAGCATCCAAGGCTGGCCTCAAGCATAAATGCCATTATGTAAAACTGAACAAGCTTTTCACAATTGAAGAACTATTTTGAACCAGTCTTCACACTGAACCGTCATATAAAGAGTCTTAAAACAGGAGTGACTTTAAATAAAGGGTCTGTATTAGTTCAAAGGATCACCCTAGGAACCATTTCCCAAACTGCTGGGCCCTAAGATAACAAAAATCAGTGTTTAAGGTTACTGTGAACTCTGGAATAAGGCTCCTCAGGGAAATTTCTCCCATAGTAGAGAAGATAAATACACTGAAATCTTAGTGATTTGGTCACATTTCCTCAGAAAACCTAAAAAAGAACTAGTCACTTGTTGGCAGAGTAAAGTGAAAACAAAAATACAAATGCTACACATATAAATGGCAGAAAATCTGGCATTCGGTACCTGCAGGGACAGATGCGTCATTAACTGTAACGCGTCAGCTAAGGCTCCGGTTATGAACTACTGCAAAGTCTCCACTCTGCAAAACATGTCCTTTCCTTCTTAGGAGGAGCTGATTTAAAAGTGTAGTATGTGCCACCTCCCTGGAGCAAATTTTTGGAGGCTACAATACAGAAGTCTGTTTATTTCTATCTAATCACTCTGTCTACAGTTCATTCAGGCAAAGCTCTACCAGGTGGACACAGGACCCTGGGTGAAGCTTCATGAACAAATGCCCTGGCGTGGTGTAGGTGTAATGATTCACACTGCATGCGGACCATTTTTTTTGCATGATCCATTCTCCAAAGTCTTTGTATTTTACTCACCTACCTGGTACTTTGCCTGTCATTCTTTATAAATGCAAGGAGTCAATCTCCCATTAGGAAGATTACCTCATACAAGCTACATTATATGTTTGCAATATTGAAATTCCTCCCTAGACAGGTGTTCTAACATCTGCATTGGGCTTTAGGTGGCCACAGGAGCTGGGTGCCTTATAACCACAGTTATCGGGCAAGATGAGATAGCATCCTATTGGGTCTCTATGCTAGGGCCTTAGTTAAAAAAAAAAAGAGTAATAAGAGTAATACCTCCAATTCTAACGAGGACATATGATGGAATGGAAACCAAGACCAAAGTCAAATGGGTCAAATTCTAGACAGCAGAACAGAGAGAAGTACAGATTGGTGACAGGGAGGTAATGCTGGGGGAGTCCCTCAGCAAAGCAGATGTATCCAACTTTTTATGCAGTGCCTGAGGCACCCCACTAGGCTAAGTTGAAAGCAGTTACACAACAGAAGCAAAGCAGCCACAAATATTTATTCCATAAATGGCTATTGAGCAGCACTCTCCTGTCAGACACAGGAGCTTGATACTGTGTGGGGTACAGAGATAAATCACAGACACATAAGGCTGCAGTGTAGCCATCTGGAAGGGAAACCCTGTCTGACACACAAAGCAAGAATGCACAGCACAGAATAGTTTTTATGAGGGGCACAGAGAACGTGCGGTATGCACTAAATTAAACAGGCGGCAGAATTTGAGAATTCTTCTTTCACTCCCTTGGCCTGTCCACAGTGCTGACCTAGGGACCAAGAGCTGGTCTAGTTGCTACAGGTGCCAAGTAAACATTAACAACAGCATTCCTGACATTATGTCACCTAAATTCTACTGGTGTGGAGGTGAAAGTTTAATGAATAAATAATTTTAGAAAAGGCTGAGGACCATGAAGAAAAAGAATGCAGGTTTTGTGGTTATAGACTACAGGAAATACAATTTTATGTAGGATGGTCAGGAAAAGTCATTCTGACTTGGGGCAAAAGACCAGAATAAAATGCACAGCACATGTGAAGATCCAGGCGGAAAAGTTCCAGGCAGAGAAAATGGCCGATGTAAGGGTCAATTACAACAACCTTGGCATGTTCAAGGAAAAGCAACAAGCTCATTGTAGCTGAAACAGTGTAAGGAGAGAAATAATAATAGACACAGAACTGGAGAGAGAAGGGACAGGTCATAGGGGGCCTTGTAGGTCTTGGTAAGGCTCTTCTAAAGGAGAGCAGTGAGCACTGGGCTTGAAAATATTTGTTCCTCCTGTTATTAACACCATACTCTAGTGCGGTACATTGGTTACAATTAATGAACCAATATTTGTACATCGTTATTAACCTAAAGTACGGAGTTTACTCAGATGTCCTTTGTTTTTAGCCTAGTGGCCTTTTCCTCTGCTCTGCAACCCATCCAGCATACCACATCACCTCTTTGGTTTCCATGTCTCCCCAGGCGCCTCTTGGCTGTGGCAGTTTCTCAGACTTTTCTTTGGCTTTGATGACCTTGACAGTTCTGAGGACTTATGCTGTAGGATGGCCCTCTACTGAAATTTGTCTGATGTTTTCTCATGCTTTGACTGAGGAACTTCTACAGAAGTGTCATTGTCCTCATATCATATCAAGGATGCATACTATCATTATGACTCATTACTGTTGATGTGGACCTTGATCACCTGGATCAGACAGTGTTTGTCAGGTTTTCCGCTGTAAAGTTACCCTTTTGCCCACATCTCCTTTCACACTGTAATCTTTGGAAGAAAGTCTCTGAGCAGCTACACTTGAGGAGTGTGTATTTATTCTCTCTCTCCTTTACAGCAGAAGAAATACATTATTTGAAAATCTTCTGCATGAGCTATTTGTCTCAGCTCCCCCATTTATTCAATCATTTACTTATAGCAGTATGGATTCATGAATACTTATTTAATCCAGGTTATGATCCAATACTATTTTTTTTCTCAAATGATTCCATCTTTGGCAATTGGGAGCTTTTGCGTTGACTCCTGAGTCTCTCTGGCATATTCCTATCAATATGTATGTTTGTTCATTGGGGTGAAGGGATCAAAATACCTCCTAAACTTTCTAACACCACAAATTCTCCAGGCTCATCTTATATGTGCCTTGCCCCAGTCCTAGAATCAGCCATTTCTCCAAGGCACCCTGGTTCCTCCTACTGAAGAATGGTATTAGAAATCACACCTTGGCACTAGAAGTACTCACAATCTTGCTATATTTTAACACTGGATCTTATTTTCCTTTTTCTTCTGCTTATAAAGAACTTATCTCTCACCTGTTGAGGAATATGCTTCTTCTCTTATATCCAACATTCTCCTTTCACCCAATTTCTACCCCAAACTTCAGTGTTTCAACTGATGACCAAACAAGCTATATCCAATACTACATACCAGAGAAAAACATTTCCCCAAGACAATTCTACTGGTTGTAAAAATGCTGCCATGTTGTGCTGCCGAGTCTCCTCATACAACTGAGCCCAATGGGAAGAACCGAATAATCTTAGTGCCCCTTTACATTAGGCAGATGGACATCTCATTACCACAACAAATTCCAGGGAAGTTCAGAGGTATCTGAATTTTCCAAGTAGATTGAGACTAGAACAGACGAATTTAGGTGAGTACAAGTAGTAGAAAGCTAACTCTCATACACCACATTGAACTGGTCAATGGAATCTCTGTTCCTATCTTTTAAACACCATAGAGTTATAGAAAGATATCATCAGCCATCTCTTAAATGAGTTTTGCTACATAACAGAATTGGCTTTGGGCAGGAATCTTACTGTATTCCCATTTAATTGCCATACTCTCTAATATGAACATTACTTTCTAAATTATAGGCCCAGATAATAAGCAACCTTTAAAAGCCCTTCTTCATAAATTCTTAAGATTCATGTAATTATTTCTCTCTAGTTTAAAATATGTAAATATAAGAAATATACAGCACGGTAATGGTTTCTGGGTCATATACACACATTGTAATATATTTCTGTTTTTTTCTGTAGAGAACTCTAACTAATACAGATACAAAGTACATTACCCTTATAAGCCATCAAAACTTCAACCATGTACTAGGATCAAGCACAACTCAAAAGTCATAGGCAAACTCAGGAATGGAGACACAGTTGAATCACCACAGTTGTTAGTTCACGTCAGTTTGGCTGATACCAGATCCTTATCTTCGTCTCCATAGACATTTAAAAGTTGGCAGTGAAATGAGGAGTAATAAGATCATTGATTGATTTTCTTTCTTTCCTTTTCTTTCAACTTGAAAGACATTTTTGCTGGATATGAAATTATGCATTGGCAGTTCATTCTTTTAGCATTTCTGTCTCACATAATTTTGATCACACTCTGCTTTAATTCTTACTTTTGTTCCTCTGTATATAATATGCCTTTGTTTCTCTGGTTGCCCTGGAGTTTTTCTCTTTGGTTTGGGCAGGTTAAATACAATGTTTTTGGTGTCTGTGTGTATTGTATTCATCCTGCTTGCTATTAATTGAGCTTCTTAGATCTGTTATTTGGTATCAATCATTAATTTTAGAAAATTCTTTGCCATTATATTTTCAAATATTTTTTGTCTTGTTCACTCTCTTTTCGTACTGTAATTACACATATGTTGGAACCTTTGATAATGTTCCAAAGCTCTTGGAGGCTCTAAGTTTTTTGTTTTACCTAACCTTTTTATCTTATGTTTCCTTTGACCTATCTTCAGGTGCACTATTTCTTTGGCTCTATCAATTCTAACAATGTGCCATCCAATGCATTTTTATCTCTGTTACTATTTACCATTGAGTGTTTTCATCTTATTCTTTTTTATAATTTATACCTCTATTGAAGTTCCTCATCTATTCATGCTTATTGTCTGCTAGAATCTTTAATATATTTTCTACTAGAATCTTTAATATATTGATGGTAGGTATTTCAAATCCCCTAACAGTTCAAATATGTAGGTCATATGTAACTCTTCTACTATTTGACTGATTTGTTTCTTGTTATGTGTGTGGTTTTTTTCCTGGATTCTTTGTGTTTCTTGGTAATTTCTGGCTGAAAGCTAGACATCTTGTGTAGAACAGTAGAGACAGAGGTAAATTTATGCCTAGAAATGAACATGTCCTTCCCTTTGCTACACTTAAGTGTGGGGAGTTGATTCAGTCTAGCCAGGCACTGAGACTGGGTTTGGATTTTATTGTTGCTATGGTTATCCTCTGCACATTAAAGGCGTCATATGGCTTTTCTAAAAATATCTTTTTATTGATTTTAGAGAGAGAGAAACCATACTGAACTGGTCAAAGCAATCTCTGTTCCTACCTTTAAATACCATAGAGTTATAGATTCAAGTTAAAATGCTATCTCTTAGAATTTATCCAAACCAAACAGATTTTTCAAAGGAGGAACATTTTTCGCCTTTGACACCATGTTTCCTTAAGTCAGAGTTAGATGACTTCCTACTGACACATGCATATGTCACAGGGAAGCCTTAAGCAGTTTTATAAATGTGCTCGTATTGCCCAGGCAGTATGTATCAGTGGTTGAGTGACGACCTATGAACCAGGAGGTCATAGTTCGATTCCCAGTCAGGGCACATGCCTGGGTTGCTGGCTTGATCCCCAGTATGGGGCATGCAAGAGGCAGCTGACCAATGATTGTCTCTCATCATTGATGTTTCTATCTCTCTATCCCTCTCCCTTTCTCTCTGAAATAAGTAAAAATATATTTTTTTAAAAAAGAAATGTGCTTGTATTTTTTCAGGTAAGTTGGGAGGACAACACAATGGGAACAAAGGAAAACAAAATAACAAATGACAAGCATTAGCTGCTACCGTTAAAGGTGTCTGTCATTCACCTTTTCTATACTACAGGCTTTCAATCCCGTACTGATTACACTAAGCCATTTTTACTAGTTATCCCTTCCTCTTTAGTTGTATACTTGAGAAATAATACAACATTTCCTAAAAGTTATTTGTGGTACTTTCCATCAAAGGCTTTTTCCTATTCACCTCCCCCCACCCCCCCAATTTGGTAAAGTCACTTTTAGATCCCTCAGAAGCTCACAGGAGCACGGGTGGCTACAAGATTGGGGATAAATTCTGTGAAATAACAACATATTTAACACATTAAGAAAACCATTGTAGCCTTCAAAAGAAGGGCTTGGTGGAATGTTATAAATTGCTAAAAGCTTCTAATTGACACCATTTCAAAGCATTCACCAGAAAAACAATCAATATTGAAATATCATCTTCGCAAATTCAGAGCTCTGCATCACTGGAAAATTATCCAACTCATGTAGTGTGTATAAAGGTCAAAGATAAGCCCAACATGAGATGATTCAGTGAATAATCCCAATGGGGATGAACAAAAAGGAAAAAAACAATGAACAGATCCCAATGTTTACACAAATGCTGTGTTTTCAGAAAAAAGGGCTGCTTAAAATTTTCACAGAGAACAAGTCAGAATATAAACTCGGTTCTTTAAGGACAAAAGATGGACCGTGCTCACCCTGCAGAAATCCCCTAGCCCACAGGAGTGACTGAAGGCAGAGGGTCAGGAAGGAGGAAGGAGGAGGACCTCGCTGGATGTTTCCTCCTGGGGACTGGCCTGTGATCCCTCTGAGCAGCCCTGGTGCTGCAGGGCTTCCATTGGTCTCTTGGGAAGGAACCCAGACACAGGAGTTAAGATACTTCACACACAGGGTAGAAATGTCAGTGAGAGAACCCAGACAGAAAAGGAGGAGGCCGAAATACTGGAAAGACAAAAAGAATTGGGGGCAAAGGACAAAGAGGAGATTAGAGAAAGATGGAAAGCAAGTTGGAGAAGCGTCTGTTATGTGTCAGACCTTCTTAGTCACAACTCACTCAATCGCATTTTTAAAAAATCCTTGGCCTGAGGATATGTTTTTATTGATTGATTGATTGATTGATTGAGAGAGAGAGAGAGAGAGAGAGAGAGAGAGAGAGAGAGAAATGTGAGAAATATTGATTGGTTGCTTCCCGTACATGTCCCAACTGGGGATCAAACCTGCAACCTAGGTATGTGCCCTGACTGGGAATCGAACCTGAAAGCTTTTGGTGTATGGGATCATGGTCCAACCAACTGAGCCACCTGTTCAGGGCTCATTGTTCTCATTTTAAGAGGACAAACTGAGTGGTGAAAACTATATTGAGACTGTGTAGGTAAATACCACTTATAGAGATGGGTAATTATGCATTAGGGAAGAAAATGCAATGATGTCTGTGAAATACTTTTCAAGTTTTTGGCAAAATTAATCCCCCCTTTATAGATGCATAAGTACTTTTATAGTGAAGTTATGGGTGAGAAAAAAGAGCGAGATATCAGCACTAAATCAGGGAATAAAATTAACAGCAGGGATTTATGTTCTTCCATTATAACTCAGGGAAAAATGAACTGAACAGTGTGCACAGCCTCTAAACCAGAGGTATTCTTATCCCTTCCCACTCTCTCTAACTGCCTTTGTTATACACACAGCTTCTAAGCACTCTGGAAAAAGCCATCCATGAAGTAAATCCAATATGCAAGTAAAAGCTTTAGAATTTCTACTCGGCTTTACTGGTCTTCCATGAAGCAAATCTAATAGGTAAGTAAAAGCCTTAGGATTTTTAGTGGGATATTATTGACAACAAATAATAGTACTTGACAGAGCATGTCTACACCCTTAAAGCATCTTTACCTACACTTCCCTCTCGTATAGCAAATAATTTTGAAGTTCTAGGAAAACACACACACACACACACACACACACACACACACAATCTCTGTCCAACTTAAAGAACTCTGTAATTAGCTTTCTTTTTCCCAGAGAGTTACTGACATTGTAAATGGGAATGAATACCCTATACCAGTGGTTGGCAAACTCATTTGTCAACAGAGCCAAATATCAACAGTACAACCATTGAAATTTCTTTTGAGAGCCAAATTTTTTAAACTTAAACTTCTTCTAACGCCACTTCTTCAAAATAGACTCGCCCAGGCCGTGGTATTTTGTGGAAGAGTCACACTCAAGGGGCCAAAGAGCCGCATGTGGCTCGCGAGCCGCAGTTTGCCGACCACGGCCCTATACTATTTATATTAGTCTAACTGACTATAGAATAGAACTAAACCCCATATTAATCTTGATGGATATTAAACCTAGCTTGTTACTCTAAACTGATATTGCTCTCTCAAAACTAGAGCTTACATGCTAAAAGTTTATTTTCCAAGTATACTTTACTAGAAACAGCAGTTTCCGTTCCTGTGTGAACCTAAGGAGCAGCCTGATGTTCAAGGCCTGGGTGAATGCTGACTTGCCCGACACAGGAACCCAGATGGCCAACTCAAGGACGCTGGCCATGAAAATCCCTATCAGGACCATCAAGGACACTGCCTGCATGTCCACAGCCCCTCCTCTGATTTCTTTGTTCCGCTTTCCCTCTTCCTCCTTATAAAAACCTCTGCCTGCAGTGAGATGTTAAGATAGGTTTTTGAGGACAGGTGTCCCCACCATTTTCACGAAGTCTGGCACTTGAATAAACCAGTTTTCTTCTCACCAGAACCTTTCTCATGAGTTTGGCTTTTGTTGCAGCAAGCAGCCAAACCTGGAGTTTTGCTTCAACATTACTCAGATGCTTGTAATAGCCGCAGGCTTCAAAAGTGGTCCTCAAATTATGAATTAACTGAATTTTCAAGGCAGAATGTTTGAAATTTAGAATTTATTCTCCCTTTGAAATAAGGTCCGAAATAGTTGTTAAAAGCTCAAGGCAGCCAAGGACAGTTTATTATAACTCACAGTGTAACTGAACAGGCATTGCTATTTTAGCTATCAGTTCACAGCACTGTTTCTATCTCAGAAACGATGCTCAGAGTGGTTGATACTGATTTATTATATTATCTTATTTTTCTGTACACTTGAAATATTTCTTAATCAAAAGAGGATAAATCACCTAAGTATTTCCTGAAAACCTGCCAAATTAAAAAAATCTGCTATGCACTATGGGGGAAACAATTGTTTATTAAGCTCTTCCTAAATGCAGGAAAAAGATGACCTATTAAAGATGTCAGACATACAAAATTGCTGGAGGCTAATTCTAGTAGGTCATAAATGCAAGAAGTTCATCAAAAGGTTGATGAACCTTGGGGCTTCAGCAGGGCTGAATCATATTACCTGCTGCTGGAAGAGCTGAAAGCATTTCCCTACACCTGAAGGTCTGCATATATTATTGCCTCTGCCAGACAGCTGAGGGCAGTTCCCCCAACCTGATAACCAAACCTTACCTTTGATATGTATATCTGCTTTGCTATAGATCAAAATGTGTTCATAAAAAGCTAGGGGTCCAGAGCCTCGGAGAACTTAGTTACTAAAGCTAAGCCTTCCCTGACTCCCCCCAAAATGCCTCCCAAATTTATATTTCATGTCTAGTCTCTTTATTAATTTACTCGCAGCCCCTTCTCCAGATTCCTGAACCCTTCTAGATGCGGATAACACCCCAGCATTACAAAATAAAGGATGTAAGATGACTACCACAAAAATAATACAAACAATGTGCAAAAAAGAACTCAAAAAGTAGAAGTCAATCAATTTTAATGAGACATACTAGGCTGATGGTTAAGAAAAGTCACAAATTCCTCCCATCCCAGTATGCACATTCCTTTCTTTTATTAAATGTGTATGTTTGTATGTGTGTGTGTGTGTGTGTGTATGTATTTTCTATTACAGTTGCCATTCAAGCATAGTGGTTGCACATTTATACAACTTACGAAGTGACCTCCCCAATATGACTGCTCCCCCCATCAAGAGTGGACACTATTTCCCTATTCCTTGAATCTGCACTGGCCTGCTGACTTGCTTTGACCTAAAAAAGTAACAGAATTGCCACCATGTGACCTCTGGGCCTCCGTGTCTGCCCTCACTTTCTTAC
This sequence comes from Cnephaeus nilssonii, assembly GCF_951640355.1. Classification (NCBI taxonomy): domain Eukaryota; kingdom Metazoa; phylum Chordata; class Mammalia; order Chiroptera; family Vespertilionidae; genus Cnephaeus; species Cnephaeus nilssonii. Next base: position 58,916,839 of record NC_137085.1, on the reverse strand, counting down.
AACCCTGGGATGGCCATGGAAAGAAGTCTGAGCCAGTTCCCTGGAGAAAGAGAGAGAGAGAGAGAGAGATAACAGTCAACAACAAACTGCCAAACATGTGAGTTGGGACACTCTAGACCACCCAGCCCCATACATGAGGGCCCCACACAAGACCACAAAGAAATATCCAGTTGAATTCAGCCCAATTATGAGTCCATGACTTTCCAACAACAAAAAAATTGTTTTAAGCATTAAGATTTCACTTACAAATGGACAGTTAATATGTCCTGTATGCATCAGAATACGCAAGTCTGAATTCTCAAGAAAGAGAATAAAGCTAGAGGCATACAATTAAAAGTCTTCTGTATAAGATTTAAAACTAGGATGAAATCAACCAAGGAAAGCTTCTAGAATGACAGGAGAGATCTCACAGGGAGAATTAGAAGTGAAAGTCATTATAGGATTTGATGAATGTAAGGCTTATTGCTCTTTGGATCTTTTATTTAAAAACAAAACAAAACAATAAAAACAATCCCTCCATAGGTCCTCTGAATTAGGGAAGCTGAAGAGAGAGAGTCCAAGGCTCTGTTGCAGCTCATTCATCTCCCAATGGGCTGTAGCTCAGGATTTGCACATTCACTAAATCAAAATCTACAACTTAATGCTCATTTAAGCCCAATTAATTTTCAAGATGCATGGGCTCCTTTTCTTGGAGAATCAGCCATCCTATTCACTAACCTGACCATAATGAGCTCAGGTCAAGGAGCTTAGAATTCAGCTATCATGGCTGTTTCAGTTTCTGTTCAATCAATTATTTACAATTTAGGCATCTTAGCATTAAGCAAGTGGTACACGAATCTGATATTGTGCCTTCAGTTGCCAGGAAACCAGTATTTCTCAAATTTTCTTCTCCCAATTTTAACTACTGCCAAACCAGAAGTTTGCACGTATAACCTTAACAACAAAATAAACAAATTAAATATCTACTTTATAAACAACTTTAAATCACTATTTCACATGCCAAAGTAGGTGTAGGTCAAAATAAAACATCAAGTTGCAGAGGTCAGTTTCCTGTTCGGTCTCTTGTGAAACGCTAAGCGCTGACATTAGAGAGTAGGTACCCCTGGTCAATTCTACACTGACTTCAATGGGATTAACTAGTATAGTTTCATTTCAGTCAAGGTATGAGCACAATCTTTGCTGAAGTAACATAATTGTTATAGGCAAGATAAATCCCTACAGACCTGCTGTTTCAACCAAAGGCCTTGTTATTTCAGGACAATCACAATGTCATTATCAATTATAATGGCCATTATTAAGTTTGTAAAATTATATTTCATCTTTAGTTCATTTGGCTCGAGCACAGTAAATCAATTATGTGCAAAAAGAAGCACAGAACTGCCAGGGTTATTCAAAGACCCTGAAGTCAATGGCTTTTGTTTTTCAATGTTGGATCTTAGAAAATATATTTAACTTTTCTCAAGTAAAATTCCTCACTATCTATATATATAAAAGCCTAAGCGACCATTCAACCGCCCAACCGGTAGCTATGACATGCAATGACCACCAGGGGGAAGACACTCAACGCAGGAGCTGCCGAGCTGCGGTGACTTGGCCGCTGCGGTGACTTGGCAGCTGGGGTTCTCAGGTGACGCACCCGGAACCAGAGAGGAGGGAGCCTCATTCTGGGGTGTGTCACCCAAGAACTGCCCTCTCGCAATCCGGGACCCCTTGGGGGATGTCAGAGAGCTGGTTTCGTCCTGATCCCCACAGGCCAGGCCAAGGGACCCCACCGGTGCACAAATCCGTGTACTGGGCCTCTAGTGTAAAATAAAAGCCCTTGCATTGCCTAGAAAATGTAGTTGGAAGACAAGAAACCTGATGAATAAATGAATGATTCATAAAATGAATGACAAAGATGGACTATTCTATCTCCTTCCAGTACTAAGATTTAAAGTTCTGTTAGATACCTTGTCTATTCATCAGTACAGACATGATGACATATGTTCCAGTCACTCAAATATAGTGTCAATCATAAGATCTAACAACTTCCCTGAGATACTCCATAAGTCATGGCATTAATATAACTAGTGGTTGCCAAACCAGCAGCATCAGTGGCACCTAGGATTATAGAAATGCAAATAATCTCTCTCTCCCCAGATCTCCTGAATTAAAATTTCTCAGGGTGGGACCCATCAATTTGTGGGTGTTTTTTTTTAATATAAATTTTTATTGACTTCAGAAAGGAAGAGAGAGAATCAATGATGAAAATCATTGATTGGCTGCCTCCCGCATGCCCCACACTAGGGACCGAGCCCACAACCCTGGCATGTGCCTCCAACCAGAATCGAACCTGGGACCCTTCAGTCCACAGGCTGACGGTCTATCCACTGAGCCAAACCAGCCAGGGCCCAATTTGTGTTTTAATAAGCCCTCCAGGTGATCTGATGTCCACTAATAAAGAGAGAAATAAAACCTGATTCTGTAGCTTTATTTTCAAAGCTAAATTAAACCAAAAATAGAGTTAAAGTTGAGAAAATGCTATTCAATAAGCAGGATAAATTAGACAAAATCATGTCAATGACATAATCGTTTCTCCCCATCCAAATTAGAAAAACACTGAAAAAGAAAAGTTACCAAGGGTGTTAGTGAAGGCTGTGAAAAAAAGGCTCTTTCACACCTTGCTGGTAGGAATGAAAACTGGTATGGCCCTTATGAAGGGAAATTTGACAATATCTAACACTTACGTGTTTACCTTCTGACCCAACAATCTTACTTCCAGGAATCTACTCTGAATATTCACCTTCAACTATATGAAAATATATATGCACATGTTTATCCATTGCAACATTGTTTCTGGTTGCAAAATACTGGAAACAACCTACATGCTGACATTTAGAAAACTGGCTGAATAAACTATGTGGTATCCAAACAAAGGATACTATGCAGAATGAGAATAATCCCTATGAACTGATAGACATCCAGAATATGCTGTATAGTTAAGTGAAAAAACGAAGTTCAAAAGTATACAGTAGCTTACCTTTTGTGTATGAAAGAATGGGAAAATAAAATATGCATGTATCTGCATAGTTTTGCAAAAGAAATTTAAAAAGGATAAAAAAATAAACTAAAACGAACAACTCTAGTTACCTATAGGTACTAGGAACTAGGATGGGAACAGGGTGAAATGAATTGGAGTCATGACATTCCTGGGTACATCTTTTAATTTTTTTTGGTTAATCCTCACCAAGGATAGTCAAAGGGAGGGGGAGAGACACACAGAGAGAAACATCAATGTGAGAGAGACACATCAATTGGTTGCCTCCCACAGGCTCCCCAACCACCGGCCGGGGACTGAGTCTGCAACCGAGGTATATGCATTTGATCAGAATCTAACCTGGGACCCTTCATTCCACAAGCAGATGCTCTATCCACTGAGCCAAACCAGCTAGGGCCATCTTTAATTTTTGAAACCATATTAACATTTTTTAAATTTAATAAATCTTTATTGTTCAGATTACAATTGTTTCTCCTTTTTTCCCCCCATATCTCCCCTCTACCCGGTTCCCACCTTCCCTTCTGCCCTTACCTCCCCCCCGCTGTCCTTATCCATATGTGTATGATTTTTGTCCAATCTCTTCCAGTACCCCCCACACAGACACCCCTTTCCTCCTGAAAATTATCAATCCACTCCGATTCTATGCCCCTGATTCTATTATGTTCACCAGTCTATTCTGTTCATCAGATTTTTAATTCACTTGACTTTTACATTCATTTGTTGATAGATATGTATTTGTTGTTCATAATTTTTATCTTTACTTTTTTCTTCTTTTTCCTCTTTTTAAAGAATACCTTTCAGCATTTCATATAATACTGGTTTGGTGGTGATGAACTCCTTTAGCTTTTTCTTATCTGTGAAGCTCTTTATCTTCCCTTTAATTCTGAATGGTAACTTTGCTGGGTAGAGTAGTCTTGGTTATAGGTTCTTGCTATTCATCACTTTGAATATTTCTTGCCACTCCCGTCTGGCCTGCATAGTTTCTGTTGAGAAATCAGCTGATAATTGTATGAGTGCTCCCTTGTAGGTAACTAACTGTTTTTTTCTTGCTGCTTGTAAGATTCTCTCTTTGTCTTTTGCCCTTGGTATTTTAATTATGACGTGTCTTGGTGTGGTCCTCTTTGGATTCCTTTTGTTTGGGGTTCTGTGCGCTTCCTGGACTTGTAAGTCTATTTCTTTCACCAGGTGGGGCAAGTTTTCTGTCATTATTTCTTCAAATAGGTTTTCAGCGTCTTGCTCTCTCTCTTCTTCTGGCACCCCCATAATTCTGATGTTGGTATGCTTGAAGTTGTCCCAGAGGTTTCTTACACTATCTTCAACTTTCTGAATTCTCTTCTCTTCTTGCTTCTCTGGAGGAGTGTCCTTTGCCTTTTTGTATTCCAAATCTTTGACTTGATTCTTGCGTTCCTCTAGTCTGCTGCTGGGTCTCTGTATAATATTTTTTATTTCAGTCAGTGTATGTTTAATTTCTAGTTGGTCCTTTTTCATATCCTCAAGGGTCTCATTTATCGGCCTTTTCCATGAATTTCTTGAAAAACCTTATAACCGTGGTTTTGAACTCTATGTCCATTCGTTTGTTTTCCTCCATTTCTTTTGTTTGTGATCTGTTTCCTTGCCTCCTCATTTTCGCTGCTTCCCTGAGTTGGTAGGGTAGCTTTGTGTACTAGGTGTCCTATTGGTTCAACGGGTCAGCCTCCCAGTTACCTGAGGTGGACATTCTTGGTGCACCCCTTTGTGGACTGTGTATAGCCTTGTTGTAGTTAAGTCTTGATTGTTGTTGGTGTCACTGGGAGGAATTGACCTCCAGGCCAATTGGCTGTGAGGACCCACTGTGTCTATAACGGAAGAGTTGCTGTGCTGGAGACACGTTTATGGGGCAGGACTTGTTCCAGTAGGGCTTTGGTGCTCACTGAGACTGCCTCTTGAATGTGTCCCTTATGAGAGTGGTTGAAATCTGGTGTCGTCTCACACCGACCAGTAGATGCACTAGTTTCTGGATCTCCAATGGGGTGCAGGTCAGCTACTGTCTGAGGCCACCCAGCAGGAGCTATAGCAAGAACTACAGTTTTCTCCTCTTTGCTTGGGCTTTGGCGGTTTTGGAGCAGTCTGACTGGAGTTGCAGTTTATTTGGTTAAGCTTCCACAGAACAGACCATTTATATGCAAAAGCCGCTGTGTGGAGCCTGGGCGGGTTTGTAGAATGTGCGGCGCGGGGTCTCAGGGTGTCACTAGGCTAGGGCTTGGCAAACAGCGATAGCTGCTGTCAGCCGTCTCTGCCTTTCCGCATTTCCAAGTTCCCGCGTCCCACGCTCCAGCGCAGTAAACAATGATTGCTGAGCACACCTCTGCAAAAAAGTCACTCTCACTTTCCAACCTGATGGCCGAGAGTCCAGCTTCTCCCCGTAGCTGTCTGGGTCCCCCGCGTGTCCCCAGAAACTGGATTTCAGAGTGATCGGGAGCTTATCTCCCTTTGGGTTGAAGAAAAGCCGCGCACCCAGTCGCCTGCCACCAGCCCGATTCGCGAGCCTCCGAACCTCAGCTTTTCAGCGTTTGTGCTCCTTTCTCTCCTTAGTTGTAAATCTACCACTCAGCCAGCTTTCCCGTGGTTCTGGGTGGTAGACGTTTTGTCTTTTAGTTGTTGTTTTGAAATTGTTGTGCGAGGCGGCAGTTTAGTTGTTTAACTTTGCCGCCATGTTGGTTCCTCCCCCCCATATTAACATTTTACATATTTAAATAAATAAAATGAACCAGCATGGATAGAGGGATCCTAAAATAAAAAACAACAGAAAATAAACCAACTGTATTTCAACTAAACAAAAATCACACTGAAGAAAGGAAAAAAAGAACGCAAGTAACTTCTGAATTCAGTACTTTGACTACATACCATCAGTCTAAGACAAAAAGAACCATAAATAAATATTTAAATCTAGTGATTAGGTTTCTTTTTCACAGTGGTGCAGGTTAGAAATTCTAAAAATACGTTTGTTCATGTTTTTTTGATTAAGCAAGTAAGTAGATATAATGAGAATAATGGAAGCCAAATCTTTCACAGATGGTGAAGTGAGTTACAAATATGGAAAGGAGGAATACTAGAATGAACTCAGTGGTACTGGACTGACATTTTGGGTATCCAGGAATATGAATTCATGGTTTTTAAGTGGATAAATGGACAGACATACATGTATACACATATCCTATCTAAGAAAGATGGAATATGCTAATTGACTCTCACTCCGTCACAAAGATGGTAGCATCCACAGCCAATAAGGAGGGAATATGCTAATTGACTGCCATGCCCTCAAAGATGGAAGCGCCCACAGCCACAAGATGGCGGCGCCCAGTCCTCTCAGCCCTGACAGGGCGGCAGGCGCTTGGGGCGGGCCCAGCCTTGCTGTGCGCCTGCCTCCGGAGTCCCCCAGTCCCCTCAGCCCCCCAGCCACCCAGGGCTGGCCCGAGGCACAGGTACATCTCAGGTGGCAGCTGCCCAGATGCCCAGGGCCAGCTGAGGCTTGCGCTGCCAGCAGTGGCAGCAGCAGAGGTATGATGGGGCATCACCTTCCTCTGATTGCCAGGTCACCTCCCACCCCTGAGGGCTCCCAGACTGTGAGAGGGGGCAGGCCGGGCTGAGGGACCACCCCTCCAGTGCATGAATTTTCATGCACCGGGCCTCTAGTGTTATGTATACACATATATTATATATATTGTTTTCCTTCTTTTAGTTTTGACCTCCAAAAGAGCCTAAATATTATAACATCTGAGTGACAATGAACACACCTAGCACCAAGATCTAAATACCACTCTCCACTAAAAGGAATTAGGGTCCCTTGGTGAGTTGGCTGACTTAAGAGCTAAAGCAAAGAAAATAAAAAATGAGTTTGGAACATCATGTTGTGCCTGAAAGTAAGGAAATATTCAAATTATGGTCGGGACATTTCAAAAGGCTATGGAGCCTGCTTGAAGGAACTCCCACGGGCCAAATTTGAGACAATCTGAGCATCAAAATAAATATACTGGTAGTAAGAGTTTATAATCCACTGAATAAGAACCCATGAGTCCATAACAGATGTAAATGAATAAATAAACAAAACAAAAAATACAATTGAATACAATGTGAAGAAACATCAGACAAATCTAGGTTAAGGTACATGCTACAAAATTACTTCCTGCATTCTTCAAAAACATCAAGGTCAAAAAAGAACCAGTAAGGTTGATAAATGGCTCCAAATGAAAAGAAACTGAAGAGACAGGACAAATACAATCCATTCAAACGATTCGGGATCTAGTGTAGAGGAAAATGCTATAAATATCATTGGGACAACTGGCTGAATTAAAATCAGACGGTGAACTAGTAAAAGGTATTGATTTTTATCACTGTACTAAGGTTAATTAAGAAAATGTCATTGTTCTAGGAGATATGCATTGAAATATTTAAGGGTTAGCCTACAACTAACTCTCAAATAGTTCAGAAAAAACAACAACCCTGTATATATACAAGAGAGGGAAAGTTAATGATAAAATCAATGGAGAAAATAGTTAAACCTTGGTGTATCTGCGTCAAGTGTATGAAAGTTTTTCATGTTAATCATGAATTTTCTGTAAGTTTGACATCATTTCAAAATTTAAAAGTTACTCAAAAAAACATTAGTTTCTTTAAAATATAAGGAAAGCAGAATGAACTTTTTTTCCCAAGCAAAGAAAATGTTAAACTTCTTCTGTGTTTTGAATGAATTTTCCCCCTGAAATGTCACTGAGGGAGTTAAAAGGAAAAGAAGGATGAGGAAAGAAAGATTATATGCATGGAGGTAGTTGGAAAATATTTCCTGACTCCAAAAAGTACTTCTGAATTTTCTAAGCAACTACAGAACCAATGCCACTTTCCCTTTCTTTGTCAAGCAAGTTTGTTTTTCTCATAAATTAATATATTATTACATACAATATATTTATTTTTAAGGCTTTTTTTATTTCAGAGAGAGGAAGGAAAAGAGAGAGAGAGAGAGAGAGAGAGAGAGAGAGAGAGAGGTGTGAGAAATATTGAAAGGTTGCTTCCCGCACATGCCCAAAAAAGGGGATCGAACCCGCCCCCTTTTGATGTACTGGATGAGCTCTAAACAACTGAGTCACACTGGCCAGGGCTCATATAATGTATTTAAATGCAAAACTTTGCCTTTTTCAAAACTTTTGACTGTTTTATAACCACGTGAAATTCAAGCTCATTATAATTTTCATTTTTAAAGAGCAACAAACTAAAGTTAGACATAAAGAGTTGTGCATGCATCTCAGAGTAAATAACACAAAGCAAGCCAAGAAGTGAAAATTCCAGAAGCCTGACCCAATTTCCACATCACAATGGACTTGATTTTGTTTTGCGCCAACACATTTCTGGATACTACATGTGGTAAGAGAAATAGTAATAGGAAGTTCACTTTGCTAACATATTCATGGGAATTCATTTTTACCCAAATGAGACAGGAAAAACAATTTCTATGTTTTAATCAGAAATTTAAGCCTAATAGCATTCCCAACAGCTGTTCCTTTAGTTGTTAGCAACTTCATTTAGTCAAACTCAATGAAAACTTTTGAGTATGAATACAGTAAAGCTAAAGACCATTTCCAAAGTACAAATAGTGTGTGTGTGTGTCTGTGTGTGTGTGTGTGTATGTGTGTGTATGTATGTGTGTGTGTATGTATATATATATATATATATATATATATATATATATATATATATATATATATATATTAGGGGCCCGGTGCACGATATTCGTGCACTGGGGTTGGGGGGTCCCTCAGCCCAACCTGCCCCCTCTCACATACTGGGTGCCCTCAGGGGATGTCCTACTGATGGCTTAGGCCCGTGCCCCACGCTCCTTTGTGGGAGGCAACCGGGCTGATCAGGGGAAGGCAGCAGCCCCATCACCCCGCTGCTGCAGCCACTACCAGTCACCACAGCCACCAAGGTGTTTTCATCAACACGGACTTCAGTCCCTTCACCAAGAAAAAATGACAACTTTCTTTAGGCATTTTCAAGATGTGTCTTTCATAGGATATACATTTTTTTTTTAATCCTCACCTGAGGGTATGTTCCCATTGATTTTTAGAGTGTGGATGAAAGAGGGAGAGACAGAGAGAAACATCAATGTGAGAGGGACACTTTGATTGGTTGCCTCCTGTATGAGCCCTGACCATGGGCGCCAGGCTGGGGGGCATGCAGGGACCCCTGGGCCGCACGCAGCGGTGGCCGCCAAGGGTCTCCACACACCCCAGAGGCCAGCAGCCAGCCCCCCATCATGTGCGCCAGGCTGGGGGCGTGGACCCAAACTGCCTCTTGATGCTGGAGCATTCCCAAGCGGCTGGGGGCACTATGGTGACAGGGGATGTTTCCGCCCCGCCCCCAGCCCCTTGGCTCCTGCACCTATAGGCTCAAAGTGGCCAGGGGGTGTTCTGGGACCCCTGCCACTCAGGACCTAAGCAAGGGGCCTACAGGCTCGGACTGGCCTGGGTCCTGAGGATGTTTGCGGGACCCAGCCCCTTGGTGCCTGCACCCTTGGGCTCCAAGTGGCCAGGGGGCATTCTGGGACCCTGCCGCTCAGGACCTAAGTGCGGGCCTACAGGATCTGAGCGGCTTGGGTCCAGAGGATGTTTATGGGACCCAGGCCGCTCAGGACCTAAGCGCAGGCCTACAGGATCTGAGCGGCTTGGGTCTGGAGGATGTTTCCCAGACCCCAGACCTCTGCAAGTGTTTGGGGGCGGGAACATTCCCGCGTCGCTATGGCGACACGGGAATGTTCCCGCCCCGCCAAGGCTCCCAGTGGCCAGGGGGTGTTCTGGGCCCCTGCCACTCAGGACCTAAGCAGGGGCCTACAGGCTCTGATCGGCCTGGGTCCAGAGGATGTTTATGGGACCCAGGCCGCTCAGGACCTAAGCGCAGGCCTACAGGATCTGAGCGGCTTGGGTCTGGAGGATGTTTCCCAGACCCCAGACCTCTGCAAGTGTTTGGGGGCGGGAACATTCCCGCGTCGCTATGGCGACGCGGGAATGTTCCCGCCCGCCAAGGCTCCCAGTGGCCAGGGGGCGTTCTGGGGCCCCCCGCCACTCAGGACCTAAGTGATCCGCCTGGGTCCGGAGGATGTTTATGGGACCCAGGCCGCTCAGGACCTAAGTGCAGGCCTACAGGATCTGAGAGGCTTGGGTCTGAAGGATGTTTCCCAGACCCCAGACCCCAGACCTCTGCAAGTGTTTGGGGGCGGGAACATTCCCGCGTCGCTATGGCGACGCGGGAATGTTCCCGCCCCTCCAAGGCTCCCATTGGCCAGGGGGCGTTCTGGGGCCCCTGCCGCTCAGGACCTAAGCACTGGCCTACAGGCTCTGAGCGGCTTAGGTCCCAGACCCCAGACTGCTGCAAGTGTTTGGGGGCGGGAACATTCCCGCGTCGCTATGGCGACGCGGGAATGTTCCCGCCCGCCAAGGCTCCCAGTGGCCAGGGGGTGTTCTGGGCCCCTGCCGCTCAGGACCTAAGCGCGGGCCTACAGGCTCTGATCGGCCTGGGTCCGGAGGATGTTTACGGGACCCAGGCTGCTCAGCGCCCGCATATGCAAATTAACCGCCATCTTGTTCGCTCTGATTGGCTGTGGGCGTAGCGAAGGTGCGGTCAATTTGCATGTTTGCCTATTATTAGGTTATATATATATATATATATATATATATATATATATATATATATTGATTTCAGAGAGGAAGGGAGAGGAAGGGAGAGATAGAAACATCAATGATGAGAATCATTGATTGACTACTTCCTGCACACTCACTACTGGGGATCAAGCCCGCATGTGCCCCGGTCATGACTTCCTGGTTCACAGATCGACACTCAACCACTGAGCCACAGTGGCTGGGCCCAAAACAATTTTTTTAAATGACAACAATATTTCTCCTTCAGCATGTAATTATTTTTCTCCCTTAGCATTCTTTCATGTAAAACTGCCACTGGAGATGAAAACAACCGAGAGATGGTGATTAGAGGAGTCTCTTTCTTCATATCTTGGAAAAAAAGTTCATTTATCTAATGAGTCTTTAATATTCCCATAGCTATTTTTTAGTTTTGATTTTTCATTTTGATTTTGTTGTTGTTATTTCATTTTTTAACTCAAGTGCAGTCACTGGCAGCAACCTTACTTTAATTATGGATCCATTAACAATTAGTCTGCAGTGCTGAAGCATGGATTAAATCATCCCACAGTAGATTTTTACCAGTCTTCACATCTCTGTGATGGATCATTCCCCAGAATCATTCGTAAGAATATAATTAACAAGTAACTATAAAATGTCAGACGACAGACACAGAACAACAATAACAAATCCATGATTTCAGAACTTGATAATATATTATTACATACAATGTATTTATGTTTTTTTGATACCACAATAAATTCCTACTTCTTTGATTCACAAACTTTGTTAAATTCCAGATTCATCTTTTGTAAAATAAATCAGGGAATATATGTTAAAATTTAGTTCTAAAGGAAATAGAATGCATAATGTCCAAGCCAGCGGAGGGTTAATAATGAAAAATAAAATTTAATCCATAAAATAAACGGGGGGGGGGGGGGGGGAAGGACAGAAAAAAAAAAGCATTACAGATTGTATAAAAGTAAACTAAAAATGGGGGAGGGGAATCTATGGAGGAAACAAATTTCTGTGTAACAGCTGCATGGAGGTAATTGGAAGAATCCCAGTTGACCTTACTGTTCTATACTAAAATCACCAGCTAAGAGATCATTTCTCAGTCGGATGTTTAAAATTCCAGCAATATGCTAGTTAAAAGAGACATCTGAAATACAGTGGTGCTGCCCTGCTATTATTAATAAATACTAATGTTTCAGAGAACATCATATTTATGAATCTTTTCTGACAACAATAGACTCTTAGCTGTCATAGTTTCTCCTAATCCCAGAAAAAAAAAGAAAGAGCCCCAATAATTTGACAAGTTTCTTCAGAAAATGAGGCATGGAGAAATAAAATGTAACTTTCAAGAATGACTGCTTTGTTAAGGCGCAAAGCCTGAGGCTATTTTTGTCACTTAGCATGCAACTTCTTTCTTTTGCTTACAATACATTCTCCCCAAGAGGTTTATTAAGAAAGGATTTGGGCAAAGAACAGGAAGCATAATTTTGTATGTGCTACTGTGGAACGTGAAAGCATGTTGGTTCTATGTGCTAACATGCCAAAGGAGAGGCCAAAATATTTCATTCTGTATTTGAATGAGTCACTTAAAAATGGAAGCCTAACCAATGCAACTCATTTTATACGGAAGGACTGGAGGTTCTGGTATTTAGACTCTCTCAATAACAATGAGGGAGTAAAAGGCATGGCAGTATTTCTATAAACCCCAGAGAGCTCACGGCAACAGACTCATATACTGAATTCACGGGAAGGCATGGGGTGAGGGCACTTCACCTGCAGGGAGCCAAATATTCTCCCCATCTAGGAGCTTTACATGGTGTGCAATATTCTGATATGAAGAGAAGCAACCAACTGTTTTCCACTAAGCAGCCCCACAAATATCTGAAAACCTAATATTACATATACATTAACTCTTCTCTTCTCTAAGCTATCCATGCTCACTACTCCAGGCACACCAGGCCAGGCATATGGTAAAAAAAAAAAATCATCTCATCAGGGGGACTACAACATCCCCGCTCAGCAAATGATAAAACCTACGAGAGAGAAAATTAGCAGAGATACAGAAGAACTGAACAACACATCAACCACAGGGCATGACAGGTGTTAACAGAACACACCGCCCAACAACAGCACAATGTACACTCTTATCAAGTGCCCATCACATACTCATCAAGATACATGATATCCAGGGTCCTAAAACAAACCTCGATGCATATAGAAAAACTGAAATTAGACCGAGTATATTCTCTGCCCATAATGGTATCAAACCAGATAGAAATCAGTAGTTGACAGGCATAGGGAAATCATGTTGTAACCATCCCAACACACTTTTGAGAGAAGTATTATAATATGTATTTTACACTTAATGAAGAAAATGAAACGCAAAGAAGCCATGTCACCTATGCAACAAGGTCATAAGCGGTTAAGTGTTAAAGACAAAAATTTTATCTAGGAATAACTGACTCCATATTCTATTGTTTCCACCATACTGTGCCGCCTTTCAACAAACAGAGCTTCCAATGCAGTTTCTAAACTTTTGATCGCACCACCCTTCATTAGTGTTTTTTTTTTTAAAGCCTGTACAGTAGTTCCTCGAATAACGTTATTTCATTCAAAGTCATCTTACTATAACATTGATGAGACACCATGAGACTTAACTCTAATCCACTTTCTCCCAGTAAGATATGATATAAGCATACTTCATATCGGGAACAAATCTCCAAAAAATGAGCATTAGAATTAGTTTTCTTTGTGCTGAGCAGTTCATTTGCCCTCGAAATTAAGGCTAGTGTCACCTCAAAGCCACTGCTGAAGTTTCCAGTTGTAATATGTTTACGGCTTCTGAAATGAAGCTGAGGTTATATCTGTCTTACAAGTATATATGCAGATACTCCGAACCGATTTAAAGTTTTATATGTTGAGTAGTGACACGTTTAGCCCTGGTCAAAGCACGCATATATTTTTTATGTGACATCTAAACCAAGACTGTATCAGAATAACAGTATACTACTAGAAACCAGCACGTAGAGATGGTAGAGGAAAGGGATCACTTATACAGGCCCATACTCCATTCCACTGAAGATGTCAAGGCACCAAAACAAAGAACTGAAGAGACACGCCAACCTCAAATCAATTCTGACTTAAAATATGGCAGATTAAGTTTTAACAGTACTTTTCTTCATCCAAGAAAAGCAGGTGTGTCTGTGCATGGGCAACCTGGACCGCCCCCTTCCCCCCCTACACACACACACACACACTCTTCCTGGGACACAGCAGGCTGGGGATGACATAGGGAGGAGGGTCTCTCTGGCAGAAGGCAAGTGATCAGGAAAGGCATAGTGACCTTCAGAGATCATTGGCTTCTGACCACTGGCGTCAGGTATGTTCAATGTGTTCCAAAACTGTGCATGAGCTAGAAGGCAGATTCAGAATAGGAGCTATCACCTAAGTCAACAGATATGAAAAACGAAGGGAAAGTACTTCAACCACCATTTCAAAACATTTAATTTTTAAAAAATATGTTTTAAAAAAACATATTTGATTTTTTAGAAAGAGAGGAAGGGAGAGGAATAAAGAGATAGAAACAGTGATGAGAGAGAAACATCATTAGATTGGCTGCCTCCTGCACGCCCCCTACTGGGGATCAGGCCCACAACCTGGGCATGTACCCTGATCAGGAATCAAACCAGTGACCTCTTGGTTCCCGGGTTGATGCTCAACCACTGAGCCACACCAGCTGGGCTCAAAACATTTAATTTTTAAGTGGGATGCTTAAGTAAGTACTATTTTGTGGGGTTTTTTAAATGGCTTTAGGTAATTAAGATGCAATGTAAAACAAATTACTCCTTAACTCGCTTTTGAAAATTGACTCTTCAATCTCAACTTACAAAGGTACATAATCAATACACTGTGTGAAACATATTGTGAGATATGAAGTCATGCTGTCGTGGGTGTTATTAGAATAGACTCAGTTCATATCACCACTTCCGAAGCTGTGTGATCCGAAAGGCAGAGACAGAAAATGCAGTAAAACATACAATTCCCCTATTCCAGAACTGAATTCAGGGCAAAGCAGGGGAAAAGTCCGTGTGTGCTCCCTGTCCTCACCCGGCCACAGCTGCTTGAGAAAGGAAGCCCTATGCAAGTTCGGCAAGAGGAGACAATGAAACACCCTCTAGCTATTAATTTACAGTCTCCAGACCCTGTGGGATTGTGATTTTTCTTTTTCCCTTGGCTGCTTTCCACTCACAAACCTGGCTTAACATCTCTTAAGAGTCTAAAGCTTTTCCAGAGAAAAAGGAAAGTGCATGCCGATCCAGGGCCTCTCTTCATCACCTCCCTCTGCTGAGGGATTTTTCACAGACGGACAAAAAGCTGTTTGATCCGGGAGCATCTGCGGACACTGAACCATGGCTTCGTCGGGCGGGGCCTGTTTAATCTCACAGCACAGAGGGCCTTCCCTTCCTCCCCGAGCAGCGAGTCTTTGTCATTAAAGGCAACGATTCAGATAGAACATGGCCACATGTTACCACACACATTTATTTATTTTTACTCATCGTTTTCTATACTTATTATACTCTTGGCGCACAGGTACAATAGGGTGTCATACCTTTGTCACAACACTATGTGATCTCATACTCAACAGCATATTAGCAGACTATGTTTTGTTCCCATTAGCTTCTGGTTAATACAGTGCAGTGCCAATGAAACGCATTCTCACGTACCACTTTATTTTCATACATTTTTTTCCCCCCACTAAATGTTTTCTTGTTTTCGCTTATGAGACTGCTGGACAGGATATACCTCATTTTCATCATTAAATTCTACTCATCCTGAGTCCTAAGCTACACTTTTGGACTAGCCAGTATAGCCGACAGGAATACTGGCTCTCGGATGCAGCTCTCCCATAAGTCCATCAAAACCCTCCGCGGCCAAGCCCAAAGCCATTATCAATAACTGCTTATCCATTCATCCGATAACAAGCCTCACTAAACACGGAGGAAGAAGCACAAAGGTCCCCTTCTCTCTTCCAGCGCCGTTATTCCAGAGAAACCCACAGAAACCCACAGGAGACATAATCGCCATAGTAAAGAGAGGTTATGAATGATACATGAGCAAAGGCACAGAGAAGGGTCAATCAATTCTCTAGCAGGGCAGCCTGGGTCAGAGGGCGGCAGAAGGAAGCAGCCGGAGAAGTATTAATTTTTGAGCCTGGTTTTCTTCCTCTGACTGGGAGGAGGAGTCTCCTTCGACTCTCCATTTCTTGCCTCCCACGGCCTGCCAGCTCTCTCCTTGCTTGACACCTCTAGCAGCTGATAGTTGCCAATTAGAGTTAAGGAAAAGTCAAAGCTTTCAAGTGCAGAACAAATAATGACAGAAGTCTGGCTATGTAAATTGCACAACCACTTTTCTCAGTGTTAAAAAAACCAAAAACTTTCTAGTCATTTATTTTGTGATAAAGTTGATGTTTTCTACCTACTTGAAGCTAGGTGACCACAGACCATCCACGTCAGCCTCTTGTGAAGGTTCCCAGGAACGTTGATCAAGGAGCATCTGTCCTCTCTCTCCCTACCGAACAAACCAAGCTCCAAGCAAGTTTTCCCAGAGAGCCTCACAGCTCTTGCTTCACAGAGGGTCTTGATTTATCAGTGAAAAAATTTAGTAAGACAACACTATGTAGCAGCATACCCTGAGACTCTACATGGTCAGGATGTATTCTTATTTTTACTAATTTTAACACAACTGGATTCTGTTAGCTATTATCTGAAGAATATTAGCTGTGTTAATTGGCCTGTAATTATCTTTTCTTCTATCTTCCTCCCCCCCACTCCTTTTGTCTATCAAAGTTTTCTACTCTCAAGGTGATAATTCCAGGAGAATAAAAAATAAGTCCAGAGAAAAATTTAAGACAGATGAGGAACACAGCACTATAAATGATAATACCCCCCCAAAATCTGTATCATCCCTAAGAAAACCAATTCAAGGACCTCTCCAGAATGAGATACAAGATTTGGAGGCTACAAGTAGAAGCATCAGGAGTCTCAGAAGAATGCAGAAAAGGAAATAGATAGAAGAAAATGGCTGAAAAAATACCAGTCAAGAATTTCCAAGAACTGGAGGTTGGGATATAAGAGATTAGGTTGAAAAACTTGCCATTGGAAGGTAAAAAATAAAAACAATGCAAGAAAACAGGCATGATAAAGACAAAACACAAAATAATATGGCAAATATAAGCCTGATAGGACAGTAATTACAATAAAGGAATGAAACTTCAACCAAAAGACAGACTCTCAGATTGGCCTTTTTTTTTTAATCACAACTCAAACAGTCAACATCAACGGTATGGAAAATATATGTCAGAGAAGCATAAAATGGAAGAAAGCCCATGTAGCAATTTTATTGTCAGAATAGAATGTGAAGCCAAAGCATCATTAAGGACAAAGACAGAATCTGCCTACTTATAAAAGAAATGATACAGAAGAAAAACACAACAATCATGGGAGTTTTATGAACCTAAAAATGTGTTCACAA
Organism: Cnephaeus nilssonii; assembly: GCF_951640355.1. Taxonomy (NCBI): domain Eukaryota; kingdom Metazoa; phylum Chordata; class Mammalia; order Chiroptera; family Vespertilionidae; genus Cnephaeus; species Cnephaeus nilssonii. The sequence goes on along the minus strand of NC_137085.1, from coordinate 58,899,595 downwards.
AATGTATAAGTAAACAAGTGACAGATCTACTGGGATGAATAAATCAACTATTTCATTGCTAATTTAATATGCTCCCCATAGGAGCTGACAAAAGATTTAAGTAAGTGATTAATAATGTTATATTAATATAATATTAAGACAACCCTCTCAGAAATGATGGAGAAAATGCAAACATAATTCATAGTAACACACAGAACTTTAGAAACAGACTATCTGGTTCGTCTTAAGTACTCAGGAATATTTACAGATCTTGATTATTTTGTAGCCTCAATGAAATCCTCAAAAAATGACCCAAGAAGTTTATCAAATGATATTCTTACCTCAATGTAATAAAGACAGAAACAAATAATAAAAGGATAACTAGAAAATGTTATATTTGATATATAATATATGTAAATAACAAAAAGCAATGCGTGCTTTCAAGAAGAAATAATGAGAACTAAAAAATCCTTGATGCATAATGACAAGAAAATAACGCATGCCAAAATTAATGGGATGCATCTGAAAGTAATAGTGGGAAATTAAATGAGTTTTAAATACCTTTAATAAAAAATGATAAATATTTAAAAAGAAGCCAATAACTTAATTCATCAAGGACAAAACCAAGAGAAAAAGCCAGATTATAAGGCAGAGAATAAAAATATGGGCAGAAAACAATGAACTGGAAAGACAAAAAAAAACACAAAACAGACTTGATTAACAAACCACCAAGTGGTGGGTGTTTTTGTTTTTTATTTTTGTTTTTTTGTATGTTTTTAAAATATTTTCTAAAATTGATTTTTAGAAAGAGAGGAAGGGAGAGGAGGAGGGGGAGGGGGAGAAGGAGAAACATCAATGTGAGAATAAAACAATTGACTACCATCTTCATGCCTCCTACCGGGGATCAAGTCTGAATGTGCCCTGACTGGGAATTGAATAAGCAACATCCCCCCCGCCCTCCCCCCATCTCCCCACCCTCACCCACCGTAGTCAGGATGCTACTGAACCAAATGAACTACACTGGCCAGGACCCAAGTGGTGTTTTTAAAGGCTAATAATTTAGAATAGCCTCAGGCAAGTACTTCAACTAGCAAAGAAATGGCAAAGATCCCTCCCTCACACCATAAGAAAAAGCAAAATCCAAGGTGTTTACAGACAAATAAAAACAGAGGAAAAATTACTGAAATAGTGAGTGAAGGAACAGAGAGAATAAGGATTTAAAACTAGTAATACCAACATTGAAGATAAAAAATATTGGATAAAGGAAAATGACATATTGAAAGTACTGAAAGAAGATACCACCAACTATCTTTACCCAGCAAAATAGCTTGTATCTTTTTTTCAATTGTAGTTTACTTTCAGTATTAGTTTGATTTAGTTTCAGGTGTACAGTTCAAAGGTAAAACAATCAAATACTTTATAAAATGGTCCCCACAATATTTCCAGTACCCATCTGCACCATACATAGTTATTACAATATTATTAACCCATATATACAAAAGTATTTTTCCTTTCTTCCTTCCTTCCTTCCTTCCCTTCCTTCCTTCCTTCCTTCCTTCCTTCCTTCCTTCCTTCCTTCCTTCCTTCCTTCCTTCCTTCCTCCCTCCCTCCCTTTCCCATCCCCCCAACACACACAAAATAGGGGAAAGAGGAGAATCAGAGGAAAGGTGGGGTGGGGTGTCAGAATTCACGTTTGGGGATATTCTTGTGGGTCTATAATTAGGACATCGGGTTACAGATGAAAAGGAGGAAACCATGTTATGTATTCCTCAGAACAAGAAACACACATAAGATAAGAGGTAGAGGAAAGACTCAAGATGCTCTAGAATAGTGCTTCCCAACCTCTTTTTGGCCATGCCCCACCTAAGCATCTCTAAAATCCTGATGCCCCCCTTATGACATGTAATCCTTATTATTCAAAAAGTGAACTCCTATTCATGGGGAGGAAGCCTAAAAGGCCATTAACTTGGTCTAAACAAGGTTCCAAAGAACATGGCATCCATGAAAGAGAAAAATAAAAGAATGAAAGGACAGTTGAAGTACTGAGGAAGAAATCACTAAGAAATTGTTAAAAAATAATAATATGAAGTGATATGAAAAAATAGCAAATAAAGTTTCAAAACATGTAATAGAAAACTGAAATGAATAAATATGTCACAATATATGTTTATATACTGTATATGAGGCCGCTAGAACCACAAAAAATGCAAAAAATTCACTGTTAATAACTCATTCTCTAATTGCCCCCCTTAAAAATCCAACTGCCCCCTCTGTGGGGGGGGGGGGTGTCCCACGCTGGGAACCACTGCTCTAGAACCAAGAATTATCATGAGCAATGTTGTGTATTTATATACAGTAAGTCTTCTCTTAACGTCATTGATAGGTTCTTGGAAACTGCAACCTTAAGCAAAACGAGGCATAATGAAACCAGTTTTACCCTAGGCTAATTGATATAAACAAGGGAAAGTCCCACAGCACATTTCTGGTAAAAAAAAAAAAAAAAATCAATAAACTTCTAAATAAAGGCCCAAACCCCTCTAATCTTAAACACTGAAATAAATGTGAGCTGTACATATACTGAATAAAGAGTCACAAAAACAAGTGAGATCATTATTTCCAACCCACTTACTCCAGTTCAGGGTTGAGGGGGGCTGGAACCTGTCTTTGCAGCTCAGGGTCCCAGGTGGGAACCCACCCTGGACAGGACGCCCTTCCTTCGCAGGGGAAATCACCACCCCCACACTCACTCAGACTGGGGCAATCAGACCTGCCAGCTTACCTCCTGGGCACCTCTCTGGGGTGTGGGAGGAAATGAGCGTCCCTGGAGAAAACCCACGGGGGGATGTGCCAACTCTACACAGACAGTGGTCCCAGGCGGAAGTTGATTTTTTTCTCCTCGTCAACATGATAACGAATGGACGTTATTTGAGGACCTGCTACATCATAAATAGGACCAGATTCTATAATGCCAATGATGTCTGCTTTATCTTCAAGGTTAACATCTGTCTATGAGTTTACAAAAATATGCTTGTTAGTTGATCATGAAAACATCACGTGGCTATTACCTCAAATACCTTCAACCAATCTATAAGAGCAACGTGATTATTAAAGTTTGAGAAACCCACAGGCCAGATTTCACATTCTTTGTGTACCTCAAATTGTTAAAAGGATGCCATTTATTTCTGTTTTAATTAAAATGCTGGCAGTAATCACATTTTACTTATTTTATATCAATACACATGTACAATGTTTTATCACATAACTGAGTTGAGAATCTAAATGAAAGTATATCATCTCAACTGTTGTTTTAGTTATAATTCTAGTCAGAGCTGGTATGAAGTCAAGTTTACTCTCTCCCGAGAAGATGCCGCTGTCAGTATATGAGAAATGTGTGGGACACTAAATTAAAACTGGTGGCGAGGAAGGCTTTTCTATTAGGTTAACTTAAAGTATGAGTCACTTTACATTGTTTTTTCCCAGGTAGAGCATCTAGATTTATTAAATACCATTTTGGTACAAACCTGTCAAAATTGACATCTGTGATTTTTATTCCTCATTTCTCTCAGATGTTTAACAAATCAGTGTGAAATATTTATCTGTTCAAAATCAGGCTTAGTAGAAAAAATATCTAAACTTCTCTGAGAAAGAGTATTATTCATTTTTTATTCAAAACACCTGAAAACATTCATTATTTTCCTCATGCCTGAAATGAACCTTATATATGTTTTATTTAAAGAAAACTTTTCCCTCCTTTGAGCTAAGTCTAATGAAGCAACTCACTGTGTAAGTAAAATAGGCACCTAATTTATTTTTCATTTGAAGCAGAAAAAGTAAGTTTTATGGCATTGCCCACTGCCCTTTTAAGTGCCATGCATTTGAGAACATAGATTTATCTTCGTCATGCCATTATTAATTATTTTTTCATTTAAATCATACTGAAAACAGAGACCTTTGGACCAAAACGAAGGCATTATTAAACTGAGCTGTTAAATTCAAACTATGATTGTAATTCTGCCTTAAAAAAAAAAGTACACCAGAACCACAGGCATGAAAACACGGAACAGACTGATGAATTTCAGAGGGAAGTGGGGAGGAGGGAGGGCGGGAAGAGATTAACCAAAGCTCTTATATGCATACTAGTGACACGGTGCACAGATTCATGCACACTGAAAGGAAATTAATTAGACGGTGGCAGGTGGGGCCAGAGATGCCCTGGAGCCAACCTCCCTGGTCCCTCCCCAGCAAGCTGCACTTGGGGTGGCACCGTGGCTGGAAAGGCATCTGCGGGTCCCTCTGGCAGGTGGGGTACCTCGGCCTGGCCTGTATGGATCGGGCCAAAACTGGCTCCCGACATTTCCCAAGGGGTCCCGGAGTGCGAGAGGGCACTCTGAAAGTTGCTGTCGTACAGGGTGTGGAACATAAATGCAAGTGTGCAGTAAACCAGATTCGGGCCAACAGTGCCCCAGTAACAACATAACCCACAGCCAAAGATGGAATCCCACGGCCCCGGGAGGAATTGGGCTTTCTCCTCTCTGGTTTCAGGGTGCATCACTATAGAATGCTGCTGCCAAGTCACTGCAGCTCAGCAGCTCCTGCATTGAGCATCTGCCCCCTGGTGGTCAGTGCACATCATAGCAACCGGTTGGATGGTAGGAAGGACACTTAGCATATTAGCCTTTTATATATAAAGATATGCATTACCTATGGACTCCACAAGGACAGAGGACAGAGACAATAGGGTGGTGAAGGCCTGGGGAGAGCACAAACCACTTTTCTGAGCGGCTTTGATTCTATCAAGATACAATCTCAGTATGTTTTGGATAATTAATGTACTTAATAATGGCAAGGAGAAAGTATTTCAAGGGAATTCTCCTTCTCAAGTGTCTAAATAATTAATTAACCAATGTAAGAAGTACTGCATATTTTTTAGCAAATTAAATTGGCATACTGGCTTTCCTAAAGAAGGATAAAGCCTAACTTATTTGCAGGGCATTCATCTTTAATGATTTGGCCTGAAATTACCTTTGCTATCAGCTTCTTACCCTTTTTGGGCACTTTAATTAAGCTACTCTGACTAGTTAATAGTCCTGGATCCTATCTCAATACCATTGTGCAAGCATTCCCCTAATCGTGATCATACTCTTTCCCCCAAGCACTGATCTCCATATATTACATAAATCCTGTTGATGTTCAAGGTCCAATTTAAAGGATGCCTCCGAGTCTGAGTGCTTACATGCCACACCGTGTGCTAAGTGCCTGATGCATATATTATCTTAATTTTTACAATCCCTTCCCAATGGTAGCCTTAATAGCAACTACATTAAGTACTTACTACATGGTACCAAGTGTTTAATAGCCTGATTATATTTAACCCTCACGACAAGCTAGTTTGTTATCCCCATTCTACAGACCAGGAAGGTGAAGTGTTGGATGTTAATTGCGGGAGTTAGGAACCCTAGCTCTGCGGTCTGGATCTGAATCCTGGCTCCAGCACTTGCATCTTCCTAAAGCAGCCGTTTCCTCAAATGCTACAGAATGTGTGTGTGTCTAACAAGAGCTCTTTCATAGAACTGTGGTGAGCACCGATGAAATCGCCCACATACAGCACTCGGCATAGCATCTGGCACACAACAGGAACTCGCTGGGCATCAGCTATTATCCATTTCCGTCTTTCCCCACAATACCTAGCACAGTGTTAGGCATATTGGAGAAACAAAAAATATATTAGTAATTAGAGAATACTCCATCCTTTCTTAAAATGAATTTCTTTTACAAGTCAATTTTCACAAGCGGTTTGTGCCCTGTTAACTTCAGATCATTAGAAAACAAGAATGTAAATTAAAAATGTTTATGGATTGAACTCACTGATGCATCTTTCCTCTCATCTGCTACTATAAGCAGCATGCACTCCAAGCAGAATGGAGATGGTGCTCGAGCTTAACTTTAGAGGGATTGGAAAAGCTATTTGTTTGGAAACTCTCCTGGGTATTAGAAGGCTAAAATGTAATATTCTACTCAAATGGAGATCTATAATATTAGAAAATTGAGAACATTATCAGCATCTACCCCCAAAAAGGCTCCTTTAAAAAGCTTAACTATAATTTTAAAAAAATGAACACATCCAGGTAAAAACCAAACACATATTTTCAACTTTGGTTATAATCAAAAGGACCATATATAGTTCTATGTCTAAATTCAACTCCAGTATTTTACTTAAATTTATGCATACATTTTAGCAATTTATAAAGGCAAGCATTTCTATATCTTTTAACATGAATCAATATGCAAAAGATTTTCGTTTTAAATTTACTGCAAAAACTACAAGAAAAATTTGAAGAGCACTTTGCTGATATTGATACATTTAGAGTTGCTTTTCTTTTTTGACATTTCTGTATCTTATGATGTGATCACCACACTAAAATCTAGTAACTATCTGTTACCACACAAAATTATCATACTGTTATTGACTACATTCCCTTTCATCTTTTTATCCTTTCCTCTCCCCTTCTCCCCTCTTTAGAGAGTCCAGAAATAAACTCTGGCGTATATGGTCAACTAAGGAGGCAAGAATACGTCATGGAGAAATGTCAGTGTCTTCCACAAGTGGTGCTGGGAAAACGGGATACAGGCGAAAATATAAAACTGGACCACCCTCTTACACCATACACAAAAATAAACTCAAAGGGATTAAAAACTTACATGTGCAACCCGCCACCATAAGACTCCCAGGAGAAAACACAGGTAGTAAACTATTTAACAACAATCTTAGCAGTGTTGTTTTGGGTAGGTCCCCTGGAGCAAGGGAAACATAAGCAAACATCAACAAATGGGACTACATCAAACTAAAATGCTCTGCACAGCAGAGGAAACCACCAACAAAACAAAGAGACAACCTACTGGATGGGAGAAGATATTAGTAAACGAAATATCCTATAAGGGGTTCATATTCAAAATACATAAGGAAATCATACAAAAATTAACAATCAGGTTAAACAATGGGCAGAGGAGACAGACAAAGAGGACGTGCAGCTGGCCAACAGACATATGAAAAGACGCTCAACATCACGCATCATCCGGGAAATGCAAATCAAAACCACAATGAGACATCACCTCATACCAGTCAGAATGGCCATCATCAGTACATCAACAAACAAGCGTTGGTGAGGATGTGGAGAAGAGGGAGCCCTTGGGTACTGATGACCAGACTGCAAATTGGCGCAGCCACTGGGGAAGCAGTGTGGTTTCCTCAAGCTTTCCTGTATTTACATTCTTCCCTGGAATTTAATTTAAAACAGTAAGATTCTCTGCTGTTAACTACTGTGCTACACTGGGCAACATGTTGGAAGAAAAAAAAATTCTATTAGGATTAAATAATACGTTAAAATTGACCTGACTATTTGTATAATACAGCCTTCATTTCAAGGACACAGTAATGTAAGAAAAAAAATATATACGAAATAGTCACAGAAAACAAAGATTTCAAGTAAACCGTTCAAAGCACTCCTAGGCTTCAGCTCTGAGAAGATGTAAAAAGCATCACAGGTAAATAGAGTAGAGCCACCAGGCCTGGGAGGCCTTGTCCTGAGCCTGGTCCTGCTACCTCCGACAGATGGTCTCAGGTCACGGTCACAGCAGCACTCAAGGTGGGCAGCACTTGGCCCTAATCCCCAGAGGAGAACACCTGACGAGAGAGGTCCTTTGAAATAAACAGAAATGTTGTTGTTTTTTATTATCACGAAATACAAGCTCTCTAGCTCAAAAATGTGTCCCATAAACCTCTTCGGTCTTTTATTAGTAAGTGGAAATAATGCTCTTGGAAAAAAAATAAAGATGCAGCAAATTTGATTAATATGTTTTTAAAAAGAAAGAAAAAATGACCTCTTTCCAAATTCTCTAGTCACATAATAACTAGTAAAAAAAAAAAAATCTCAGTACAAAATGCTTAGAAGAATAATCCTTTCTTGTCACATTTAATTAAGAAACACCGCAGAAGGCTTCACTGGTAGGAATAAATAAGGTACACTGGCAGAGACTACATATTTAAAAAATGTTTTTGCTCTATTAAAGTGCATTTTATAATTTTACTAATTACAATTAAAATAAGAAATTCATCATTTTAACTGTGCAGTGTGATGAAATTTTGTAGTTGTACCCAACACTGTAACGTCTACTACATTCAAATGATAACAACACCATTACCCCGGGATGTCTCCTGGCAGTCCTCTCTGGCCTCCCAAATTCCAGCCTAGGCAGTCACGGGTCTGCTTCCTATCCGTAGCCTGGCATGAGAGATTTTCATATAAACAGAACCAGACAGTATTTATGCTTTTGAATTTGACATCATTCACTTAGCATAACTTAAAACATTCATTACAATTCGACGTGTGTTAGCATTTATTAATATTTTGTTCTTTTTTACTTTTGAGTAGTATTCCATAGTACAGATATGTCACATTTAGGTTGTGTCCAGTCTGGGACAGTATTGTGAATAGCGCTGCTATGAACACTCACGGAAAAAGTCTATGCATAAAACGTGTTCATTTCTCTTTGACAAATACCAAGTAATTGGGTTGTTGAGTTATACGGTAAATTTACATTTGACTTTATAAGATACCATACTCTTTTACAATTTGCATTCTCACCGGCAACATAGGCGTTCCAGTTGCTCCATATCCTCATCAACATTTAGGACTGTTAGTCTATTTAACTTACGTCATTTTAGTGGGTGTGTAGTGGTACCTTACTGGGTTTTAATATGCATTTCTCTGACAACTAGTGATGGTGAGCATATTTTCATGTGTTCATTGGTTATTTGTATATCTTTTAGGATATGCCTATTCAAATCTTTTGTCCAAATTTTAATTGGATTGCCCTGTCTTATTATTGTGTTGTAGGAGTTCTTCATATGTTCTGAACACCAGGCCTTTGTCAGATTTATGTTTTCCAATTATTTTCTCCCAGTCTAGGGCTTGCCTTTTTCCCTTAGGTATTATCTGAAAGATGTAAAGTTCTGAATTTTGATAAGGTCCATTTTACCACTCTTTTCTTTCGTAGTTCAAGCTTTCTGTGCACTGTTTAAGAAAGCTTAGGTTAGAAATTCAATCTAATGTCACAAGAAACAATGGCAATGGTTTCAACTGAATTCCCACAAATCAGAATGTACACATTCATTCAACACACCTTTATAGAGCTGCTGATACATGAAACACACTTGGCCTGCAGACTCTCCTGCCAAACTCATTTTCTTGTCTCTATTTTAACACACCTCAGGGCTTAATAACTGGAAAATTAGCCTTCATTTTTACATATGGAATAAGAATAAGAGAAGGAGACTTTAAAAATAAACACGTCAGCCCAATGCATAGGTTATCTATATATATAAAACCTTAATATGCAAATAGACTGAACAATGGAACAACTGAACAACCGGTTGCTATGACGTGTGCTGACCACCAGGGGGCGTGTACAGAACATGGCGGGCATCGGCCGTGGTGGAATGGTGGAGAAGGTGAGTGGGAGCGCCAGACCAAGGAGGGGTGCCGGTTGCTATCATCAGGGTGAGCCTCTGGTGGTTACTGAAAATTCTTTGTTCCTGTGCACCGCAGTCCCACCTGGCGCTCGCACCTGCTGCCGGTGCTGGCCCCGCTTGTACCCACTGCCAGCACAGGAGCCACCGCTCATACCCACTGCCGGCGCCCAGCGCTGGCCCTGATTGCCCCTCAGGGCTTCTCCACCTCCCCGTGCTCCTGAGGGGCGATCAGGGCTGGCAGCCGCCTCTCGCACCAACTGCTGGTGACAGCCCCGCTCCAGTGGGTGCGAGCGGGGCCGGCACTGTCAGTGTGTGGGAGCGGCGGCGGCGGGAGCTGGGCTGACAGCAGAAAGGGGACCAGGGGCCGAGGCAGGAGAGGCTGGGCGGGGGTGTGGAGGATGGGCCGAGACCCACCCCTGTGCCCACCGCAGCCTCAAGGCCCACAGTTCCTTTCAAGGTGCACTGGGCCCCTAGTCTCATATAATCATTACAGAAAACCCTAGGAGGTACATATTATCACTACCTGCTTTCACTAGTGGTTAAGAATGGATGTGGGAGTGAGATTGCTGGTGTTCAAATCCCAGCTCCACCATTTCCTGGCTAAAAGACCTTAAAGCCACCTAACCTCCGTCTGCTTTCATTCCCTCATCTGTGGCCCAGAGGGAAATAATAATACCCACATCAAAAGGTCATTTTAAAACTGACAACATAACATGTACAAAGCACCAGCACAGTGCCTACCATATAGTAAATACTGTGTAACTGTGAGTTCTCCCACCTTTATTTTAGGGAAAGATGCAAAGTACTTGAGGGCAAAAAACCACTAGTGGCACTTGAAGTGTGATCCTTACATCAGCAGCATCAATTTTACCTGGGAACTTTCTAGAAAAGAAAATTCTCAAACCTACTTGAATCATATACTCTAGAGGTAGAGCCTACCTCTGACAAACCAAGAGATTATGATGCCCATTGATGTCTAAGAGCCAGGAAGTGAGAGAAGTCAGGACCCGCAGCCTGGAGAGATAAATCTATAGACTGATGGGGAGGCGTGGTTGGCTGAGTCCAAGAGGCATTCCAAGGAGATAACACAGACCATCCAAATCCCCTGCTGTGTGCACTCACAGCCCCTGCACCTGCCCAGCCAGCACCTGCCTTCTCAGCTTCTCTGGGAGCTTGGTGAAGGCAGGAACTGTGCATCCCAGCCCTCAGAAGGCAGGTGCTAGACACAGCGTAGGCCTCCGCATGGTTCCGAAGTAAGCTGAGCTCTTAAGGATGAAGCAGGTAATCAGGTCTCGTGAACCACAGTCAGTGCTCATCTCACCACCCCTTTCTCTGTCCACTTCATCGTGATTAGAGATGCTCACACGAATGCTCACTTTGGACTCTGTGCTTCCCCAAAGAAGCTTTCAGCACACAGATGTCAGAGCATCTTTGCCTGCTCCACCTGGGACCCTGCTGCAGGCTCCACGAGGAAGAACACACGTCTGCACTGGTTATTTCTGTAATTCCTAGTGCCAGAGGGGTACCTGGGCTCAAGGACATCTTCTCTGTACCTTGCACGGGAGACATAATAGGGGACTGAACAAACCACACACCAACCAAGTCACAGGTTAAGAGAAGAAAGAATGATAAACTAGCCTAACCGTAGTATTTAGCCTTACAGGAAAACACCTAGAAACATTTAAGCAATTTGCCCAACTCATAACAGCTAGTAGCAGAATCAAGGCTTGAAACCTAAGTCTCTAGTGAGCGCCAATGAGCCCAGCATTGTGCCAGGCATAGGTAGAATAGGCGAATCCATTTCAGAGGTGCTAAAAATGCACAAGTGACATTCACTAATTAGTATTATGCTCACCCTGTCATTGATATTCCCCCCATAAATTTATAGACGAGATAATGTTATCTATGGTTAAGTCCTTAAGCTCTACTAAAATATTTCTGAAAACACCCCTGAAAAGATGCTCCTCCCTAAAACAAAAAATGCTTTGCCAAGAAAATCAGTATTTTCACATGCCCAGAAAAAGTTATCAAATAAATTTCAAAGCCATGACAAAATATTAATATTTCTGAGGTTGGAAAAAAAATGTAAACACCATGTTGTTAAGTAAGGAGCAGACCTCGAGCCATCAATAAGCCAACCTCTCTACTTTTCAACGTAAGCCTCTTCCAGGTATGGATTGGGAAATAAAAAAACTGACTTTCAGAAAAAGTATAGAAAAATTTAATATGTTTGTGAAGGTCAGTGGGAAATGGGTTAGAATTAAAGATGTTTAAGGCCCCAAAGAACCCAAGATCCTACGCTTATGAGTGATATTCAAAACCTTTAACCCTAGAGCCTCCAAAGCACTGAGCAGCCAGCACTGTCACCCAGCCCAGTGACAGGAACGTCAGTATAACCGAGCTTCATTTTCTCCAGGTTATCAAATTCAATTATTCTCCATCTACAGAGCTTTCAGAAGTCTTGTTTGGTGGGTTTACACAACAATAAACCCCAGAAAAAGATAGCAAGGGAGATGGCAGCAAGAACAATTCTAATAGCCAACGTTCACCAGTCACAGCCATGCCAAGGTGAACATGAAGACCGGAACAGGAGGCGGTGTCAGAACATGTAAGCTACCTTTTTTATTTTAACTACATGCTATGAAGACAAAAACTGTATCCTTAAAACCCACTGCCCTCTCAACACACCCCAAGATACACAGTAGTCAAGAAAGGTTTGCTAAATTGAACACACCTAATTATGTTGTATAATAATCTTTCCCAAGGAAAGGCATTAGATACCAATGCATAATAATCTGACACTGAATATCCTAAAAAACATTCTTTGGGGCAAAAAAGACATATAAATATATTCCAGTGATATCTTAACTCTGAATACAAACCCCAATCAGTAAAAAATTTTCAGCACACAAGCCCCTGATATTTTATGACGATATGCATCCTACTATATAATCTTACCTTATAATAGACAAATATGCAAATTGACCGCACCTTCGCTACGCCCAAGCCATGCCCACCAACCACGCCACGCCCACCAACCATGCCCACCAGGAAACCGTTGCAGGGACGTTGGGGTGTGGCGGAGCCCAAGGCCGGGAAAGCCTCGGGCGGAGGCTTTCCGGGCCTTGGGCACCAGCAGGGAGCCTGCACGGATCGCAGGAAACCACTGGGGGTCGGCTCCTGCGATCCTTAGCAGGGATGTTGGGTGCGGCCAAGCCCAAGGCCACCGCCCGGGGCCAAGCCCTGACCCTGAAAAAGGCAGAAGGCGGTGGCCACAGCCAAGGCCTGGGTCCCCGGTGCCGGCAGAAAACTGGTGCAGGCATCCAGGTGAATGAAGGTCTATTGCACGAATCTTCGTGCAAATGGGCTACTAGTTTAAAATAAAAATATATATTTTTTAAGTTTGATAAAAATATAGAAATATTAAGTTCTAATATTTTTACTATATCTCTACATACTTTCTTACAGACCCAGTGTGGGGTCCATTCTATGCCATATTTGGAGTACCAATGTTTAGTGATTTAGAATATAGATTCATGTTATACTCAAACTATAGCTAGAATAATTTCTCTGACGACTTAGAAGACATTTTAGTAACCTGAAACACTCAAGGTCAGCATTAGGTCATCTGCTTTAATGCTTACCTATGATAACCCTCTCATTCTACCGATGAGTAAACAAAGACCAAAACATAATCAGTGGCCTCCCCAGTGACACACAACTCATCCATCGCAAGACCAGGAATAAGCTATGAGGTTCCCAAAGGCCTGGGATGAACAGACTCCATTTCTCTTCATTATTCCACACCAGAAGAGCCTCAGACACAATCATCGTCAGTGCACTGAAACCTGGTGGGGGCACTGGGAGATGGGGGGCTGGTCAACAGAGTGCAGGGGATAGTAAACAGCACAGAACTCCACCACCGTCAGGTTTTATAGAACTGATGAAACAGCAGGTGGCCCAACCTTCAAATACAAACAGTTCATCAAAAATATAAATTCAACCTGATGTCCAGAGCCTTTCTTTATCAATTCAAGCAAACTGTAGAATACATTTTCTTTTTTATTATTTTACTAAATTTATTGGGGTGACACGGGTTAGTAGGGTCATATAGGTTTTAAGTGCACATTTCTATGATACACGATCTATATATTGCATTGTGTGCCCACCACCCCAAGTCTAATCATCTTCTGTCACCGTATATTTGGCCCCATTTTCCCTTTACTATCCTCCCACCTCCTTCCCTCTGGTAACCACCATACATTTTCAATAAATCTCAGCAACAGGGGTTAGAAGCAGAGATTTTTTTTTTAAGAGAAGAAATATTGGGAATCAATTACAGATGTGAAGAAATCTTAAATAGTGAAAATAAAGTGTGATCTTAATTAAACTGGCTATCCATTTGGAAAACATAATCTCTTAGCCAGAATCTGGCTGTTAGAGCTAAAAGAGACCTCTAAGACCAATTTCTGGTACAAAACTTTCATGTTAGATATGAAAAACTGAGACCCAGAAGACTAGAAAAATAATTCATATTAGGAACATCAAAGTATTGATTGTTTGAAGGGAATTATTGTGAATTCCAGGGGGATAGAGCTGGATAGCATCTATCTTGCATTCTGAAAAACAAATTACTGCATTTATAGTTTGTTTGTTTGTTTGTTTTTAAAACAAAATATACTACCAAAAAAGAATTACTTAGAGGAAATGTAATTTCTTAAATAGTGATGAATCTGCTATGTGGACATTATTAACTATTAAATTTGTACATTTCCCCTCTTTAGGCTTGTTTTAGTAACAGAACAGTTTCCAAGAATTCATAAGGTGGAGATCAGTTCAGCTCTTCCTCTCATCCGCCACCACTGTGCCATGTGATTAAAACTAAACCACCAAACAATCGCAGCATGCATAGGCTCTGGACACTTTTTAATGCTATCAAAGAGCACATGCTACATCAACAGCTGCTTCCCTTCCCTTCCCATCATTCTGATTGGATCTACATCCTGAATCCTCAAGTTCCTGAACAACTTGAGCATCCTAAGAGTCTGTCGTCATTACAGGAGAAACGGGCCACAACAGAAGAAATGGTCACAGGCCAGCCCTGCCTTGACCATAGACAGCAGGCAGAGACAGGGCCTAAGGCCCAACCTCCACCTCTCATCCCTCACCTGCCTAATGGGATCTGGAAGCCCCTGAAGCTCCATCATCATTAGACAAGAAACTAAAGAAACATATGATTTCCAATGAGCAGTAATTTCTTTAATCGGTGCATCTTTGGTCTTGCCTAGTTTCTAGGTTCTAGCGGAGTTCCACAACCACCACAAACTTCTTAAAACAAGAAAAAACAAAGAACCAGAGCACCTGTACCTTCTGCTTCTTCCCCTCCCTCCACCTTCTGCCCTCCCAGCCAGCCAATGGGGGCCCTCCTAACACCAAACCCAGTGCATCTGCTTTCCTACAAGCTTCTCCCCAAGGAACTGGTGTGTTTCTCCAAACAAGGTTAAAGACACTGGGCACAACCAGAGCAGTGTCCAGTAATATTCAATATGTGCTCAATAGCAGTCTCACCCAGATATACTGTTTTTGGAACACTGTTATGAAATGAAAGGTAGTATGTCAGACATTTACGAATGAAAAATTAGTTCCATTATCTTGTTATCAGCACCATCCATTCATTCGGTAAACATTTCAGAGCCTTCCATTATAAATGGGCTGGTAAAGGTGCTCTCCAATTACCTGCTACATATTTACCCATTCATGTACCTGTTCACTTGCTCAAAAAAATATTCATTGCACTCCAGTTATATGTTAGATCCTGAGAATATGAACAAAGGTATAGCCCCAATAATCAAACATAGAGATGCTGAGGATGATTAAAATTTGAGTCACTTGTAAAGCTGGCTAAAAATCCAGATTTTTATATCTGACCCTAAGAGACGTGGCTCCAGGAGGAGGGGATATGAACCAGGAACCCACACTTTTATCAAGCACCTCCAGGAGATTCTACTGCAGGTAGCCTTTAAACAGTGGCCTAAGAGAAGTCAGGATATATAGAGAAAGAAATAGTCAAGGAAGCACCTGGAAGTCCAAATCAGTGTCAATGAATGGACTACAGACCTTCACTGAAGGAAACACCTGGTCACAGGTGTACGCAGAAGATGGGCCTTACAGCAGATGATCACAAAAAATAAAAACTGGATAAATGGGGGGAAATAGGTTTAAGGCAAGCTACAAATGCTCTTTGAATATATAACCAGGGAATCCAGTTAACATGGCAAGGATGTTGTGCCAGACAGCCAGAAATCAGTATCTTGGTTCTTTAAATCTCATTTTCCCCAAACAATTCTTCAGAACCACCCAAGATGCATGGCTCTAAAGAGTATAATACCACAGTTTTAGGAGAAAGACTTACAAACACTGTATTTCATTTCTATCATGTAGCTATAATAAAAAGTTATTAAAATTAAAACATGATAAAATTTTAGAGACCATACAACCCCCTTATTTAATAACTGCTCAATCTGAGAACCAGAATGGCCTTGTGACTAGGTCCAAATCGCACATTTCATGAAAGACAGAACGAGGGCTAGGACCTAGGTCTCCTGGCTCCCTTCCAACCCAATTCTATGCAATGCTCACATTCTAAAGGCCAACATCCGAATCTTTCTCTATGTCCTCTGCAAAAGTCACATCCTAAACCTGAATACAGTTTCATGCAGTTTGGGCAAAAGGCATCAGGGGCGGGGAACAATTTAATTTTCTAGAAATTAATTAAAACATGAATTTTTATAAACAGCTGGTACCGCATATATCACCATATGCTGTGCTAGAGCAAGCATTACTTCTAAAAATATTAAAGCTTCTCTGATGGAATTGGATCCGAGATCGATTCCTAGCTGGCAACCTATGCAAAGCCTTGCTGCACATGGAAGATCTATAAAAGCGCAGCTGGCTGGATTTCACCCATTAATAGTTAGTTCCCGATATGTAATTCTCCTTTTAGCTGGACAAAACCTACCCAGAACTTTTTGCTGGAAAGTAAAGCTACCTGTTAAGAAGAATCCCCCAAACAAGCTGCTAAGGTTTCTACCCCCAATATACGTTGTTACTCTATCTTCTCTCACCTTACGATTGTCAAATCAGAGTCCAAAGGTTTGAAGTCAAGTCAAGCTGTATCTCATTAGGTGGGACCCAGTCTTATGAGGCTACACACATAAGCTAATACACTCACACACATACACACACACGTGTGCCTGTTCACACAAAAAGTAAGTCACCTGTCATCTCCAGAACTAGAGATGCATTATTAAGCAAGGGACTGTGTTTGAGAAATAGATTTCATGTCCCTACTCTACTTGCTGTTAGTCAGAAGGGGTTGGGATATTTGGGGAGGGGAGGGGGCAGGGAGAAGAGTCACCTTCTTCTTGAATGCCCACGTGCCAATGACAATGCTAACTGCTTGATCTCTTTTGGCTCCCTTAAACTACAACCCGTAACTGTCAATGATGTAATCACATTCCATAAAGGAAACCGAGGCTCAGGAGAGATTAGGTAACTTTCCCAAGGTCACAGAGTCACATCTCAGACCTTCAATGACTTGTGCTTCTTGGGAGGGACAGCATGCCTGTGACCCAAGAGAACTTGGAGCTCCTGCATCTCCTGCGCACACACTTGTCTTCACAACCAGCCTGTGCGACGGCTGAAACAAAATAAGAAACATGAGAAATGAAGAGGTGAAAATAGTGAGAAATGAAAAGGTGAAAACACAGCAGAGGGGAGGCTAAAGCCACACCCTCCCAGACCACTGTGGTATCACTGAGTCGCTAGAGCAGCAAAAGGAAACGGTTCATGTACAAAGAGCCGCACAGCCTCCCTGGACAGCAGGTGTCTTTTCCGCTAGGCCATCTGGAACCTCCTTCTCAGGTTTGCCGGGCGCTGTCCTTTGCTTACCCGGCAGTCACAGGAGGATGAAGGGGCATGGCGGGATAATGAATACCTTACACCTCAGAATGCCATCAGAGCACAGCCACAGCAATAGAGATTTTTAATTGACAATCTAGCATTACATACAAATTACACTCCCAGAATTGAAAGTCCCTGAGCTTTAGGTTTATGTGTTTCATGCCAATGTGGCTACATTAAAGAGACCTGGTAATTATAATTATTTCTTTTTGAAAATATGTATATTTTTATACATATAGCGGAAGGAAGAGGGAAAGACAGAAATATCAATGATGAGAATCATCAATTGGCTGCCTCCTGCATGCCCCACATAGGGGATTGAGCCCCCACCGACTAGGAATCGAACCATGACCTCCTGGTTCATAGGTAGATGCTCAACCACTAAGCCACACCAGCCGGGCATTATTTCTAATTTTAAAAGTCAGATAACAGATGGAGTCTGCTTGCTATCACGTCACTTCTGCTACTTTCCTTTCTCCAGCAGAGTCAGTGTAGGCCAACAGGTCCCAGTTCTTCCCCTTCACTTGAGAAGGGCTCTCGGCCGGGCTAGGAATGAAGAACCCAGCAAAGTGGCTGGAGATGGAGCAGGTCCTGAGAGCTCTGCCATGATTCCCCAAAGAGCAAGCTAGTTCCCTGCCTCTCACGGAAGCTGAGTTGACGGTGGCCCCTGGGCACTCTCTAAGCTTTGGGGGGACTTTGGCGCTGCCAGATGAACCAGAGGGAGCGGAACTGGAGGCTGTCTTGCTCGTGGGTGCTAAAAACATGACAGTTGGTGTTTTTGTCCCCGGAGTGTATTGAAGGAACACTGGGCAGATTTGACTTGTAGTCCCAGTTCCTCTACTTACTACCTGGAACGGTACTGAATGTACCTTATACAGGGCACGCACGGGCATCCAGTGAGGGCAGGTGCACACAGCACATACTCCAGAGCCTGACACAACGCCAGGAGGAAGAAGGTTGTCCTGGCCCAGAACTCTGCTCAGGAAAACAAGAGGGACAGGTGAAGAGGGAAGACAGGACCCAGAGTGTACAGCACGGAGAGGCCATGTTGCAAGGCCGGCTCTCCTGGGACTCCTCCACGGGTTAAAGGGCTCAGAAACCCATGACAGGCAACGCCAGTCCTCCCACAGAGGTGGGGAAGGCATATTGGAGGCTGTGCTTTGGAGAAGGACTGTCAGATACCCACGAGAATCTGCAGAACACCGTGGAAGCTGCTCCTCATAAAAATATGCTTGCACACGCAGGTAACAACACTTTCCTTTAATTTCAGGGGTCCACAGATTCCCTAAGAATTCCTGACTTAACGGCCTTAGATTTATTGGTGGTGCTTAGCTGGTATGTACCTTGACATAAATGGACTAGATGTCATTGTTTTACTATAAAAAAAATACATGCAAAATCCAAGCACGTGAAGCCTCTCACAAAATAACAAAAACAAATGTGAAGTAGGAAATAGAAGAGAACAGAACTACAGCCTTTCTGAAGTCACACTCCAGGACCAGCGAAGCTTCTAGAAGGGGCAGCTATGTGGTTCTCTAACTTCAGGCCATCTCCTCAACTGCCCGTCACATAGGTCCCCCTCAACAACACTGCTGGTGTTCCCAAACCAGCCCTGGGCCAGAGGAAATCTGGAAATACTCATAGGAGGCGAGATCCCGACATATGGAGGCAACAAAAGGAACAGGTGCCAGGTAGGATTCAGAATCCATCCCAGACCTGTACCTGCCGGGTCTCCCACAGGCTCCATCTGCTGTGTCCTCGGGCCAGAGCCTCCCTCTATGAGCCATAACCAGAGAAACGGGAGGATAACTACCCCTCCCACCCCCACAGGAGAGCCCGTCAGCTCCAATAAGGGGATCAGGTGAGGAAGTCTAAAACAAAGACAAGAGAAAAGACCGTCCTTTCTGCTCTGCTTCCTCAACCTCAAACAGCGAGCCTGATTGGAACAGTTCTCCCTCATCGCCTCAGGGTCACCCTGGGATTTCGGACCTACTTCCTGGGTCTGGTTCTCCATGAGGATGCAGAGTGCCCTCTGTCTCTTTCACACTGAAAAAGTAACCCCTCGATATGTGAAGCCCATGTAGGATGCTAGTTAAGAAGGAAGAAATTGCCCTGGCTGGGTGGCTCACTTGGGTAGAGCATCATTCTGTACACCAAAAGGCTGCACATTCAATTCCAGGTCAGGGCACATCCCCAGGTGATGGTTTTGATCCCCATTCGGGGCATGTGCAGGAGGCAACCGATTGATGTTTCTCTTCTCTCTCCTCTCTCTCTCTTTCTCTGGAATTAATAAAAAATAAAAAAAAGAAAGAAACACAGAGAAGTAAGGATCTGCCCCAGTTCCTGTTCCTAGACCACTTCTAAGGGGCTCACTTGCCATCTTCAGTCTCTGAATTCCCAAGACCAAGGTGAATGAATACAGAACTAGAGACAGAAACGCTGGGTTGAAGTCCTGCTTCTGCCACTTACCTGCTACTTCCCCTTTGGAAAGCAGCCTTGTTTTCTTTGCCTTGTTTCCTCACCTGAGAATGGAATTAATCTCTACCCGATGACCACACAGGCTACTGTTGAGAAGGTCCCATGATGAGACACACAGGAATGCTTTTTAAATACCTCCTGGCAGTAAGAAAATGCCAGAAAACGTCAGGTGAAGTTGGGGAGACAATGAGGGAAGGCAGACTGTTCAAAAGGAACCGTGTCCCCAAAGCCCTGCAATTAGGATTCCGCTCCTTTGACTCCGAAGCACAAGGTGTGGCTGCCGGACAGGACCCAGTCCACAGCAGACATGAAGGAAATGGCAGCACAGGCTGCTCCCGCCCCGGGAGCCGGGGCATCCTCCTCCCTCCTCCACGTTGATTCACACAGGAGGATCCCATGTTGAAGAAGAGCCTGCAGAGCTCGGTGAGACAGCCGGGCCGCTGAGAGTGCAGGCAGGCGAGAGGACCAGGCATGCTCATTCACATGCAGGCCAGACCCTCCCACAAAGGTATGGCCAGAGGGAAAGGAACGCCATCTGTCCAGCTAACTCTAGCCAAGGCTTATGAATAAATTAAACATAAGAACAATCTTCATCTCAGACGAACTCTGAATATATATTCTTCATTTAACAATTATAAATCACAACTTTCCTTCCTCATTGCCCCAACATTTCTACCTGATCCAAAATTCATTAACCAAGCAATTGGCAGTTTCCAAAACCTTCGCCCAACATGTCTTACAGCCTACAGCAGCCTTTTTCAACCTTTTTCATCTTGAAATACTTAAAGGAAATAAAATTCTGTGGCACACCACAAAATATATATTTTTTTGCCTATTTGACAAAAAAATTGGTATTTTGATTGATTTATAAAATGGTAATAGTAGTCATTATCTATCCCTTTTTTGCTCCAATGTGACTTTTTAAAAAATCAGGTGCCTAAACTTGTATATAAAGATTGCTGGTACCAAAAATTAATCAATCAGATATAACCTTATTATGCCAGGTGACCAATAAGATGACCTATATATTTACGGTTCAAGACAAGGCATTCACACCAGATGGCTATTGTTGTGTTGGCTGTTGTCGTTTTTTTGTTTGACAATCGAAGGGAAAAGAGGTCAGTGCGGCTGACTAAATAGCCAGGAATTGTATGTTTTAAGAATCCTTGGGGCACACCGGTTGAAAATCGCTGTGCCTAGAGGGTCAATGAAAACATGCTTTAAAATGCTGCACCTTTGCTCCACTAAAAGGAACCTGGGCTCCTCAAAGAAATGGCTAATTTCAGGGCTGGGGTAGAGTAGGTTCAATAGGAGCCTAGAACATCTCAACATGATAGAAAGCAAAAATGAGTTCTTAAAAAAAAAAAAAAAAGATGGGGAAATATTACAAGAGCCGGTTTGAAAGGGCTTCCACTGGCCAACGCTGGGGCAATTTGAGCACCAAAATAACTGAGTTCAGTAGTGACTTAAAACCACTGGAAAACAGGAATTCATGAGTCCACAGGAATAACAGGTGAGAGGTGGACAGCAAGATGGACAGACAGACAGGAATGAAGGCAGGATTCCTGCTTACAGTGTAATGCTGAAGGCTGAACTGGTAAACATGGAAGGAATACTGAGTTGGAAAACTGATTGTGCCCCTATCATAGTAAAGCCTGGATCCAGTGAAAATCACCAAAGGACTCTAAATATTGCATTGATTTTGGTGAGAAGCAGGATTTTTGCACAATCTTAACGTGTCTCCTCATAGATTTAGAAGAAAAAGAAAACAGTGATTATATAGTCAAGAAACTGTGCAAGACCTTGGCAGAGAGAAGGAAGTTCTGACCACCAATGGGCATAATTTGCCTCTAGAGGTGATGTCCTGAGAGGGACACAGCATCACCTATTAAATATTCCAATCGAGATTGTATAACCAGAATCTAATCATAAGAAAATATCAAACAACCCCAAACTTAAGACCATTCTACTTTTTTTAGGGGGAAGGGATATCTATCTTGAAAACTGTCAATGTCATGAAAGATGAAACAAGACTGTCGAAGTGTTTCAGCTTAAGAAAGCTAATGAATGCAATTAGAGGAAATCTCTCACACTAGACTAAATATAAAATATGTCATTGAGTTAACTGGCCAAGTTAGAATATAAATATTAGATTTGATTTTTTAAAAAATATATATTTTATTGATTTCTTACAGAGAGGAAGGGAGAGGGACAGAGAGTCAGAAACATCGATGAGAGAGAAACATCGATCAGCTGCCCTCTGCACACCTCCCACCGGAGATGTGCCCGCAACCAAGGCACATGCCCTTGACGGAATCAAACCCGGGACCCCCCAGTCCACAGGCCGACGCTCTATCCACTGAGCCAAACCGGTCGGGGCTAGATTTGATTTTTTTTTAAACAAGTACCAACGCTAAATTTACTGAAGTTGAGAAATGTATTGTGGTTATATAAGAGAATATCCCAATTCTTAAAAAATAAACATTTAGGTATTTGGAGGTGAAGGCCAGGATATATGTATGTAATATATCCTCAAAATGGTTCAGAAAAGCACACTGTGTGTGTATGCAGGTCTGTAAGCATGTGTGTGTGTATGCACAAGTGTAGGAAATGATAAAGCTGAAAATTGGGTTAAATTTTAACATCAGGTAATTCTGGATAAAGGGTGCACAGGTAAACTTTTCCCCTGTAAGTTTAAAATTACTCCCAAAGAAAAAGAAAAAACAAACAAAACTCATTTTCTGATTACATTGTTCTTGAAACACTGTAATGTTCTATCTTCCAGAACATCATTCTCTTCTGGATTTCCTATTTCTTCTCTGACTTCTTCCTAGGCAATGGTTCTTTAGTTTATTCCCCAAAATCTGCGGGACTCTTGTTCTCAGTCTACACACTAGTGTATAAGGTCTGTCATTCACAGCTGAGGTTTGAACTGTACATGAACACAATGCCACTTGAGTCCTATTTCCAACCACTATACTTACTGGACTTCTCCACCTAGATTCCTACACTCTCCTTGAACACAACTGGGCACTGCAGGACACAGCTTCTGGGTCCGAGAAACATTCAGACCCAGCATGGGACCTGAGAAAAGTACCACCACGAGACACCAACCCCTTATTTGTCCCTGACCACTAAGAGGCCCCTGCAGATGGAAGGGAAAGGAGAAAAAACAGAACCAATGCTTTATTTCACTCTTCCAATCGACAGCAAGCTCAAGGAGAAGGATCACCAAGAACCTCAGGAGAAGTGGAAGATGAGGAAAGAGCAGGTATAATTGCATTCTGCAATACAACGGTCAGCAGAAGATGTCACAATTTTGAGTCTTTGTTCCTATGTCCCAGGCCACACTCTGCTAATGAAGGACCAGCAGGCCAGGCTCCAGATCCACCATTCTTTACCCACCACAGCTGCCTCTGACCTTCCTCATTTTGAAAATTAGGACATCAAGGGCACCCTTTCTCAGGGTGTAAGACAGGCCTAAGGCTGCTTCAGAAAACCACAGGTATTGTTTAATCTCAGCTAACAGTCTTACATTTTTAGTTGGTATTGCTTTTTTAAAAAAAATCTTTGTAGAGGGATACAAAAAATAAGTTGAGGACATTATGATGGAACACAAGCAACCTGCAGGCAAAAGCTGAATCTGGAAACAGGAGACTTTTCACTCACAAGTGGCCTGAGCACCCAATTCCAATGTCCCTATCAACATGGAAACATGTTTCATCAAGCTACTTCTTTAGAAATCCCCTCCCTCTTAAGAAAGCTATTGAAATTACTATCCAGCCCCTGGCAGGTCTCTGAGTAAGAACTGGAAGCAATTCTCCCATTTGGACATTGCAGATGGCTTATTTGCATATTACCATTCTCCTAGTTGATGATTATTTGGGGGGATATGGGAAAAAGCAGATGGATGGACAAACTTTCTCTTTAATGTGTCACTCTGGTGAGTAACCAGGCTACTAAGCAATCCCTAAATAATGAACTTACACAACAACTCACAATGCAAATTAATTAAAAGGTTAGGAGGAAAAGATCAATCGGTTTATGAATGCAGAAAATTTCAAAGTGACAGAGAAATAGCCTGATTCTAGGTTTCTCAAAATTTACATTTGGGAATACTAGGTGTACCCATTAATAATAGTGGATTTTGTAATCAAAGAAAACATGATAATTTCAAGAGAAACATCAAAAGTGCTTTATTCAAAGTAATGTCAATCACTCGCTACACATTTCCCCATATTTTGGGTAATTTGTGGATACCGTTCCAATAGAACTTTTCTTGTTTTGGGGCAAACCATTCAGAGACCCAATTATCCACTTCTTCCTATGTTTTGAAGTGCTGCTCAGAAAGTGCGTGTGCCATCGATCGGAACAAATGGTAATCTGAAGGAGCAAGGTCTGGTGAATACAGCGGGTGGGTTAATACTTCCCAGGCAAGATCTTTTAACGTGTCTTTAACTGGTTTTGAAGTGTGTCATGGTGCATCATCATGAAGCAAAATCACTAGACTTTCTTTCGTGCTGTTGAAGCAACATTTTACTGATGACTTTTTGGTTTTCCATTTGTCTTTCATTCAGTTGAGGTGGCACCCATTTTCCTTCCTTTAAAATCTTTCCCATTGCTTGAAAACTATTGGAAATTCTTTGCTGAGCAACATTTAGTCTTTCTGCAAGTTGTTTTTGAATTTGACATGCATCTTCATCCAATAATGCTTATAATTGTTGGTCTTCAAACTTTTTTGGCTGACCTGGACGTCTTTGTCTTTCACATCGAAATCATCACTTTTAAAGCATGTAAACCAGTGTTCACAAGTATCTTGAGGTGGAGCATGTTCACCATAAGCTTCCCAAAGTATTCAGCAGCACTTTTCTTCAAAATAAAGTAATGAATTAAAACTTCTCGCAAATGCTCTTTTTTGGGCACGAAATTTGACATTTCTAAGTGTAAAAATATCTATGATGTTAACACCTTCAGCAAATTTGATATATGAAGTTTTGAAGCTTGTTGTCAATACAACAAAATAGCACACATATCAAATCACATATATATCAACATATGTGTAACTCCATCTATTGAAATAAAATCCTCATTATTAACCAGTACACCTAGTAATCCAGAAAAGCCAGATCCCATGGCTCTTGAGGCAGGAATTAGTAACTTTAATAAAATTACACAAAAAAGGGATGGTGGCTGTGGAAAATTGAAGTGGAATAATTACAGAAATTAAAATTTGGAAAGTCAAATTTCTTTTAAAGGTTTTTAAAAATTGATTTTGAAACAGAGGAATGGAGAGAAACATAAATGTGAGAGGGAAACAAAGATTGGCGGCTGCTTCCTGTGTGCTCAAGCCTGCAATCCAGGTGAATGCCCTGACCGGGAATCGAACTGGCAACTTTTTAGTGCACCTGACAATGCCCAAGCAACTATACAATACTGGCCAACCCAGAAAGTAAAATTTTTTCACTGGGCAAAGTGTAAAAAAACTAGAAAACTAGTATAATTACAGGCATAATTCCAGGCAAAAAGTCATTATAATTTTGTCCAAAAATAGCCAGATAATTTAAAGTAAGCTGTGTTTATGTCCTGAATTACCCATGTAATGGCTTTAATTCTCCACCACTTATCACACAGAGACAGGCAAAATGCACACTGAAGAATAGGCATCTTATAGTGAATTCCAGGTGTCTCTCCCGCCATCAGCCAGACGTTAGCCGAATGACTCTCAAATAACTTTAAATAGCACCCTGGCACCAATGCTTTGACAGAGTTAAAGAACAATGATCATCATCTCCACTTTCTTACCTGATTAGACTTGTAAAATTTGGCAATATTCTGTGGGAATCAGGTATTGGTCTTACTGAAATAAACACACAGTGTATAAAGTCATCTTATGACTGTGATTATAGAATCTGTTACACAAAGTAGGAAGTGAATGATCATGTCACAGAGATCATCAGGATAACCTTCAACACAGCCCGATTAAGAGGTGGATCTTGCACATCAATTCACACAAAAATGTAATTTCATAATATGTACTAAGATGTAGTAATTTTAATTCTGATCTATCTTCAAGGAAACAATTGTTGCTAAATGCTTAAAGTGTTTTCTGCACAAAGACATTAACTGTAAAATTATCCATAATAAAGAAAAATGTCAAGAACTTACCTATTCGAAGATTATTGATTATGCAAATAGTCATACAATCACATTATAAAGTTTACAGGCATTAAAATGAGTTTTTAAAAAGATATTAAAATAACACATTTTTATGTTTGATACATGAAAACCCAACAATCAATAAAATGTTAGTCAACAGCTTTGAAATCGACAAAATCTTCTCAAAAAGTAGACATTGGAAGTATTTAAAGAAAATTACTTTTTGGTAAATAAACTACCAAAACAAATTTGGTGAGCTTCAAAGCTTATAATTCCTCAATAATTTGAAGACAATGGCCTTCTGAGCATCTTTATCTTTCAGATACTTCCCATCTAACCAACCCCAAACTAAAATCATCTCCACCTCCCCAAAAAACTTGCTCCTCCTTCTCCCCTGGTCTTTCCTATTCGATTTAGGTTAGCACGCCACTCATCAGAAAACCTAGGCTTGACCTTCCTTCACATTTAGTCACCAACTCTGATGAATTTCCTCTTGGTAAACCTTTATGATCTTCCCATGTCTCTCCAACCCCATTGCTGGATTGTCAGTCAAGCCCAGAGGATAGCACCAACCCCCTAACGGATGCCCCTCAAACTGGCAGACTCAGGCTTGCCTGGGTTCAGATCCTGATTCAGCCGTTCTGTAGCTGAATGTCTATGATCATCATGGTACTTACCTCCTCTGTGCTTCTCATCATTTAACTGGAAATGATAATAGTAGCTACCTACAGGGTTGTTGTGAGAGTTAAGTGAGTTCATATATATAAGCACTTGGAACAGTGCCTGCCACCTAAGAAGCACTACAAGGGTTTGCTATTATTGTTATTACAAACTTGTTCCTCACTGCATCCCCAACACAAAGTGCAGGGTGTGGTACATAGTAGAAGCTCCATAAATGTGTATGAAGTGGCTATTTTCCGCATACACTGATCACATACCAATACTATTCTGACCAGAATATCCCCTAATGCTAGATATACTTATTTCCTCCAACTCTTCATGATAATATGAAACGGAGCCACAATTGAACAACATGAAGCAACCTAAAAAGAAAATGGCAATATCTTTCTTTTTAATTTAAGATTTTAAAAATCAGTTGTTCCAACTACTTAATTTTCCCTGGGAAATTTCTTTTTTTGTTTTTACCTCTAATTTCCTGACAAATTAAAAAATCATACTAAGTGTCCAGCCATCTGTTCATCTTCTCAAAAAACACCAGCTACTTCATCTCAGAATCAAAAACAGAGAAAACAATATTTAAACAATGGATGCTGCAAACAATATTTGAACAATGGATGCTGCTGAGGGTGAAGTGCTCGTGAGAGGACAAACTGTTGTATCTGGCAGCATACATAAAGGATCTGTAAAAAGTTACCCACGCCAAGTGATTTCCTTTAAAAATCATTCCCTGAAGAAATAATCAGTGGTTGAGCCTCGATCTATGAACTAAGAGGTCATGGTTTGATTCCCAGTCAGGGCACACGCTGGGGTTGTGGGCTCAGTCCCCAGCGTGGTGCATGCAGGAGGCAGCTAATCAACAATTCTTTCTCATCATTGATGTTCTATCTATCTCTCTCTCTCTTCCTCTCTGAAATCAATAAAAAATATAAAAAAAGAAATAGTCAACGATGTAGACAAATATTTATACATAAACATGTTCATGCCAATGTTCTATTGTGAAAACTGAAAACAGCCTAAATGCCAACAATAGAAGACAGTTTAAATAAATTATGGTTCACTCACGGATTCTTTTAACTGCTGAAGCAGCCATTTAACAATCAGACTTTTGAAAAGTATTTAACATAGACATTTATGTAAAACCACAGGGAGTGAGTGGGGCAGAGGGGTGGGGGAGGCAGGCTGTTGGAGATACAGCCAGATACAAAGGGCAGCCCTCTCTAGCTGCTGAGATCATGGAAGATTTCCTTCTGTGTGCCTGAGTTCAAAGCCCAGCTCTGCCATTTACTAGGTCTGGGGTGTTACTGTGCCAGTTTCCTCACTTGCCAATAACAGAATCCTGATGATTAGTTAAAACACGTAATGTGTTGAGAACAGCCCCTAGCTAACAGTCAGCACTACACAGAAGAGATTCTTCTCAATGATCTTAAGTCATTTTTAGAATAAAAAAAAAATCAATAAACATTCCTAACCATTCCTAATTTCTTAAAAGAAACCAAATTGGGCAAAAATTTAGAATAGAAAAATTCACAATCCCTTCCCTGACTGGTGTGCTCAGTGGGTTGGAGCATCATCCCAAACACGGAAAAGTTGTGGGTTCGATTCCCGGTTAGGGCACATACCTAAGTTGTGAATGTGTAGAGGAGGCAACTGCTGTTTCTCTCTCTTTCTCCCTTCCCCTCTCTTTAAAACACCAAACATATCCTTGGGTGAGGATTAAAAAAAGTTTTTCACAGTTACTTATCAGAAACCTTTGGGGCTTAAAGTATTTCGAACACAACATTTTTCAGATTTTTAGAAAGATGATACAGTGCATTGAGTGTTCTGTATAAAACCAGAAGACAGGTCTGCAATCAAACACATGAACCATAAGTCAGTGCAGGTGCGGTGTTATTGTTCAATACATTATGAAGAAACTTTACATTTTCAGAGCCTTTTAAATTATAGAAAGGTGAATACGGGTCCTGTATCTATATAATCAAATGTTAGTATAATGGCAACCTCAGCAGTCCAAAATGGCACATAGCTGACTTATGGCACTTGAGATACTAAGACAAAGAAATAATGACGATATGCTAAGTCCCCAACCCCAGAAGGGTCCCACTAGAGCAGGTTTCTCCATGGGATACTTCTGACATTTTAGACTGGTGCCAACAGCACCTTCCCAGCTGTGAAAAACAAAAATGTCTCCACACATGGCCAAATATTCCCGGGGGAAGGAGGAGAGGAGACAAAACCACCCCCACTCCCACCCCCATTGAAATCAGGCCACTGGAGAAAAAAATATCTACCACTTTCCTCTCCGTGTTCCACAACAGACTGCAAACTGAAACTTCTCCTGGAAAGCTGCTTAATTTAGAAAGTCTCATCACTCTCCTTCACACCCTACTCTATTCCAGATCGGAGCCAAATGAACTGCGTGCTTTTGTCCCCAAGCACAACAGGATTCCACAGCTCCGGGCTTTCGTTCACACGGGCCTCTACCCAGAATATCTGCTCTCACCTGCCTTCGTGCCCGTCAACAGGAGATGGTCCTGCCGCACAGCTTTCCGATTAAGGTGTGTCTCACACTAAATATTGGGACCAGAAAAGTGAGCACACTGCAGGTGTCCAGGAACAGGACTGCAAAGGCCAGCCATCCGTCCGCTGAACAGTCAAACGTCTAGCTATTCTCTCTAACGTTTAGCTATTTTCTCTATCTATGGAACTAGGACTTGGGAGACAGGAATCACACAGGCCGTCATTTTCCAAACTGTTTTTCCCCACAAACTGTCTTGACAGATGTTAACAGACATCTTGAAACATATGATGCTCAAATAAGTCTGAAAAATTCTTTGACAGTTTGTTGCCATTAAAAACCACATGAGTACTTTAAGCCTTTAACGTGCGGATTATTTTACAAAGCTCCAAGAGAAAATAGAGCCTTTTACATTATAGAAAGGTGAATACGGGTCTTTTGTGCATTTTCCAAGCTTATGTGGCCATTAAATCCTGTTTCCTTCTCCAGTAACATCTACGGTACTTTCCTGGTGAGGGTTCCAAGGAACACCAGTCTGGGTAACAATGACAGAGCCCTACCTTCCAGGGGCAATCCTAAAACCATGTGTCAGCTATTGGTTTCCACTTCTTTGTAAACAAATCTAACTATGTGTGCAATTTTGTAAACTGCAGCATTGTTCAAATGAGCAAATTGAAAACATCTCACATGTCCACCAATAGCACAGCGGTTAAATAAGTTACAGCATAAATGATACACCAGAATACTACCCCACATGAAACAATGAGAATGCTCTCAGTGTACCAGTGCAGGATAACTTACAAAGTCAAGAATGTGAAAACAACTAGACAGAATGGTATATTCTGCATGCCTCCATTTATGCAAGAAAGAAAGGGAGGTGAGCTAAAAGAACATGTACAAATTTGCCAACATGTGCACATTGTAGAGAAACACATGATAATGATAAGACTGTCTGCCTCAGGGAAGGGGACTAGCCAGGGGAGGAGTAAAAGAAAGACACCAGTGCCTAACCTTTGGTACTTTGCTGACTGTATTATATATTCAGAAAGCAAGTTAAAGTTAGAAGTCAGTATATAAACCAATTGTACCAGTCTCGTTAGAATAGAAATTAAAGTTAAGATGCAATAACCTACTAAAAGTGCAAGCTGTATTAGTAGAGGCACAACAAGGAACTTATTAAATCAAGGATGTGATGCAGAAGGCTGACACCTTCTTTTTTTTTTAATGATAAATATAGGAGAAAATACTTTTGGATAAAGCAGTAACAATATTTTATTCCTCTTCATCATTTCATAAAGATTCATAATCTAGCAATTCAAGTTGCTCTCTCATTTGTATCCTCCTCCAATTCCCAGGCCCTCAATCTCCTCCCTCCCTCTTCCATCACTTCAAAAAACTAAAAACAAAACAAGACAAAAATGATAAAAAAAACATTACCTCCACAAAAATCACACCAGCTTCTTTTATTAGTTCAGAGCATATGGAATTCGTTTTGGCAGATTTCTCCTTGTTGATTGCAATTTTTAAAAAGTATCACTACAGCCCATTAGCTACAACTGAAGTTGTACCTATATATAACGTTCCCCTCAATGGAACAAAAATGCAGCTGCCACCTTCCTGAAAAATGGGTCACTGGTGATTCACTGTGTACATCGTAAAAGCCATCACACCTCTGCGCTATCGTTGTGTCTCTTTTTCTATAAACTGCAGAGCTTCCTAGTTGATCTTTTCCTCGGGACCTAAGTGCTTCATCCACTGTATCAACGGATGACAATGATGACACAATTTGCCTGAGTTCTACAAGGGTAGTGTTCAAATGTTTCTATAGAAAAGAAACAGAATTATTTTCTATGTTACAATGAGCATATATGGCTACAGGGAATTAAAAACATGCGGTGTTATAAAAGAAAAATTTGAAGATGGAAAGTTAATGCATTTTAAGGCCAAATTTACTCCTAGAAAACATAGATGGTCCATTATATGGCTTTATTGGAAAATGGCTGAAAGGTCCCAGAAAACACTTCCAGCAAAACAGACTTCGGGCAGGTCCACAGCCTCAACCTGCTGGTGCTCACCAGAAAGTCAACCTTTTATTCACCAAACTGTGTAAGAAACACAATGGGTTGCTACCGCTCACGCAGCACCTGTGAGCAGACAGCACACAAAGTGTGCAGAGTAGTTAGGTGGGGCCCCAAGGACAGGGGACCCCAGAGCAGGAAGGATGGGCCAGAGGGGGTGCTCAGACGGGCCAGAGGGGGTGCTCATCCTAAGGAACAGGCTTCACTGGCATTTGGGTATCTCTGTGGGTCCAGGAGGCCAGGGAAGCTTGCCCCAGCACCTGGTAATGATGCTATATGGCCCTATGGATACAGGAAAATTGGAATATTAACCTTTCTGGGCCTCAGTTTCTCCATTCCTAAAATAGCTGTGGTAATAGGAATAGGAATACATAGCTCACAAGGTTGTTAGATGTACATAGTGTTTACATAACACTCCCTGACACATAAGGGGTTCTCCATGAATGTTGGTGGCCTGCTCTTTTTCCCCAGAGTTTGACCTGTTACAAAAAAATAGCTATCTTGTCCCAATTCCAGGGCCACCAAAGATATGACATAGATCTTAACAGGCCAGCCCACCCTGCTCCCTGAAGCCCAGCCAAGCCAATTTCCTTGACAGAAGGCCTCAACCCAATCTTTCCTCTTCCCTCCAATAGAGGGATCTGGCCAACCTGTCACGTTAATTTCCAAGTCGGAACGGGGGCAAGGATTTTTATCTTTTGTTCTCTTCTCAGAAACCATGCGTTTTCAGCATTACAAATTCACATACACACAGCTGGCAACTTCGCTGGAACACTGAGGAGAACAGAATGCTTGTGGTTTGCTTAGAATGATCAGAGCTTCACAGCACTTAGAAAAACAGTAGCCAGGTTAAAGAAAGTACCTGACATCCCGAAGAGATCTGTGAAGAAAGCAGGTCCCCAAAAGTTGAAAAGACAGATAAACGGTATTTTGCCCAAAGCCTTCTCAAATACAGCCAAATAATTGTGTCTCCCCACCAAAGACGGGGGGGGGAGACAAGAGGATAAAGGAAGCACAAAACCCTTTAGAAAGTGACCACACAACATCTCCAGTATTGTCTTCAGTCATTTGATAGACCAGGCAGCCAGCCACGCAAGGCAGTGGCAACCCAGTGGCGGTAAGAGGAGCTCAGGGAGGAGAGAAGAGGGAGAGAAAAAGCTTTTCATATCGCTGAAACCAAAATCAGAATTCAAAGTGACTGTGTAACACGCTAAGAACAGTAAAATGCTGAAATGACTTCAGTACTGGTATAAGAACATCTTCCTGCCGCCCAGCCGGTGTGGCTCAGGGGTTGAGCGTCGACCTATGAACCAGGAGATCACGGTTCGATTCCCTGTCAGGGCACATGCCTGGGTTGCAGGATCAATCCCCAGTGTGGGGCGTGTACGAGGCAGCTGATCAGTGATTCTCTCTCATCGTTGATGTTTTTCTCTCTCCCCCTCTCCCTTCCACTCCGAAATCAATAAATATATTTTAAAACATCTTCCTGCCATTCTTTTCCCAGGAACAACACAAGACACACATCATGAAATGCTCACCAGAAAGCCCAAGAACCGAGCAAACATTTTCCCCAATTGGTAAGGTTCATTAAAAGGTTTTTAAATAGCCGGAGGAAAACAAAGTTGGCCTTCATGTGACAAAAAGTGACTGTCAGCAGGGACAACAGAGGAAAGAATGCTGCCTCCCTCGGGGGAGCTTAATATGACCGAACATCCACAACTGCAGAGAACAGACTGCGTGGGGGAGGGGTAATCGTGTGGTTCCGTGGCAAAAATATAGCCATTGTTGTCATTTCTCCGAAGACAATATTTTGTCATTTTCATTTACACCAACATCAGCTGGATATTTTGTACAGACGGGCACCGTTTTCAGCAGAGCCTGGAGGACATACCACCGCTTTCAGGGGAAAAGTGGTCAAAATTTAAGAAATGAAGACCCATTTGAAAAGAGAGTGTAAAATACTAACGTTTTATTTCTTCAGGTGAAAGCATGGAACGACGCTCCTAGTATTTCACTCGCGCAGTTCTCAGATCCCTGCGCTGGTGGCATTAGGAAAGCAACGCATGCAAGAAGAAATCACTCTTGTGGACTTTTAATGTACAAGGAAAAGACTGTCTCAACTTCAGCAAGGCTAAGAAAAAAGGGTACATCTTCCTCCTTCTCAAAATAAGCTTAAGTAAAATGACAGTAAAAAAAAGAATTAAGTATTGATGCATGTTACAACATGGATGGAGCCTGAAAACATTAAGAAAAGTGAGAAAATTCAGACACAAAGAACCACATATTGTGCCTCTTTCATATGTGAAATGTACAGAGTAGGCAAATCCAGGCCATGAAGGCAGAAGTACATTAGTGACTGTCAGGGGCTTCCAAGAAGGGGGGCGGGGGGGCGGTGCCTGGTGGGAGGTCTTGAAGCACCAGGGGTGGCACAGAAGGCAAGCCTGTGAGTCGGAAGTCCAAATGCTCCGTGGTGGCATTTCCTCTCTTTCTCTCTCTGTAGGGCTGTGCGTGGAGAGACAGGAAGGAGAAGCTCTTCGTGGGCTGTTCCTGGTTGTGGCTTGTGGCTGGACTTGTGGCCATAGCTCTTGTCTGTGTTTATTGCTTTAGGATGTATTGAGTCCATGTATGCAGTGCAACATCCATGGTGTGGGAAGGACACAGGCCTCTTAACCTTGCCACACCTGAGCGAGTTAGAAAATGCAGAATCTCGGCCTGGCCCCAGGCCTAAGGAATCGTCATCCGCTCGTTCCCCAGGTCTGCAGGTGATTCTTACGTTCATTAAATTTGTGGAGCACCAGTTCTAGAATTCAGGGGGCAAGAAACCGTACAGTGGGAAACGGGGTGAGGGGCGTGTGCACAGACACTGAGAGCATGCACTTCATCTTGTGTCCTAGTATGTCTGTAAGTGTGAGAGTGTATTTGCCTCATCTTACTTTTCTGCAAATAACAGATTTAATGAGCTAGAATTCAGAGACCATATATTTCACTCACTTAAAGTGTACCATTAAAGGGGTTTTAGTGTATTCACTTGAGCAACCATCAACACCACCCATTTTAAACATTTTCGTCATCCTGAAAAGAAACTTCATCCTCCTTTGCTCACAGTGGCCATTTCCCGCCTCCGCCCACCCCCTCTCCTGAGCTAGTTTCCTGGTATGTACACTGCAGCCAAAATTACTAGATGCCAACTTCACAGCATCACGTCCAGGGGGAGATAAGAAAATGCATGCCAACTGTTTAAAGAACCGTAAGGCATTGAGATAGGCAAGGTGATGTTCTGATTTCCCTGATGGACATGGAAGACAAGAGAAGTTGAAGGCCAGCAGCCATTGATGCTGCCTGCTCCCGTGAGCACTGAGGAGAGAGGCCAAGGCAATGCCGCCCTCCTCCCCGCTGCTCAGTAAGAGGCGTCAGCGAAGGAAGAGCAGCTCAGAGAAGGAAGACTTCAGCAGGCAAAGTCAGCCAGCCGCCGCCATGTGCTGCGAGGGGGCCAGAGCTTTAGAATATCAGTGTGAGATTATGAACTTAACAACTTAATAACGCGGAGCTCGTAGAGTCTGGGATATGAGGTCCTTACTCAATTCACGCGCATCACAGGAACACCACTGCAATAACATAAATATGTAAGGTCTCTGGTTATACTGTGGCCTGGAGGGGATGAAGCCAATCAAGTTCCAAATGAACGTTCCTTTCTATGAAATTGTAGGCCCCGAGGAAAAGAGATCACTTATTTCGCTGCAGAATATGTTTTAGTTTTCATGAACAATTTCAACCCAATGAATAAATGAAAAAAGAAACCAAAATGTAGTATATGTCTATCATGAACCCAAATTTATCCCATGAAAATTAATATCAGGAAGGATCCAAGATGACAGCAGAGTAAGTGAATGTCACACTCACCTCCTCTCATGGACCAGACAGCAATTAAAATTAAAATATGGATCAACCTAAATAACGACTGAAGACTAGCTGAACAGAAGTCCTATAACCAAGGATTTACAGAGGAAGCCATATCCAGAGTGGTAGGAGGGATGGAGACATAAAAAGGCCTGGCCCCACTCCTATGGGCAGTGGCTAACAATACACAAGGGTATCTTAGCTGCAAAGGTACCTGGTGAGGAGCAACCCCACGTACCTGGGTTGCAGGTTTGATCCCTGGCCCCAGTCAAGACACGTGCTGGAGACACCAATTGATGGGTATCTCTCACATCGATGTTTCTCTCTCTCTCTCACCCTTCCTCCCTCTTTTCCTTTCTCCCACCCTCCCTCCCTTCTACTCTCTCTAAAAACCACTGGAAAAAATATCCTGGGATGAGGATTATATTTTTAAAAATGGGCACTTCTCCAAAGAGGACATACAGATGGCCAAGAGACATATGAAAAGATTCTCCATGTCACTGATTATCAGAGAGATGCAAATTAAAACTACAATGAAGTATCACCTCACACTTGTCAGGATGGCTATCATCAATAAATCAACAAATAATAAGTACTGTCATGGAAGACATGGAGAAAAGGAAACCCTCAGCACTGTTGACGGTGCAGCCAGTGTAGAAAACAGCATGGAGTTTCATCAAAAAATGGAACTGCCTTATGACCCAGCAACTCCACTTCTGTGAATAACCAAAGAAACTCAAAACACTAACTCAAAAGTATATATGTAGACCCATTTTCATTGCAGTGTTATTTACAACAGCCAAGATTTTGAAGCAACCCAAGCTTCCATCAGTAGATGAGTGGATACAAATGGTCTGGTACATTTACACTATGGAATACTACT
Source organism: Cnephaeus nilssonii (assembly GCF_951640355.1). NCBI lineage: Eukaryota > Metazoa > Chordata > Mammalia > Chiroptera > Vespertilionidae > Cnephaeus > Cnephaeus nilssonii. The sequence continues at coordinate 58,863,437 of NC_137085.1, read as the reverse complement.
CAGTCATGGAGAAGAAGGAAATCTTACCTTTTGCGACACCATGAATGGACCTGGAGAGCATCCAGCTACATGAAATAAACCAGTCAGAGAAAGACAAGTACCATACAATTTCACTTATATGTGGAATCTAAGGAACAAAATCAACTAACAAAAGAGAAACAGATTCATAGATGCAGACAACAGGCTGACAGCTGTCAGAGGGGAAGGGTAGAGGGACTGGGTGAAAAAAGTGAAGGGATTAAGCAGAAAAAAAACCTCACAGACACAGACAATAGTAGGGTGATTACCAGAGGAAAAGGGGAGTGGGAGGAGGTAAAAAAGGGTAAAGGGGGAATAAATGGTGATGGAAGGAGACTTGCTTGACTTTGGATGGTGAACACACAATATACAGATGATATATTATAGAACTGTACACTTGAAACCTATATAATTTTATTAACCAAAGTCACCCAAATAAATTATTTTTTTTTAATTTAAAAAGTACCAGAAGTTACTTTCATAATTATAAAACTATTAAAGAAATATAGAGCCCTAACCGGTTTGGCTCAGTGGCTAGAGCGTCGGCCTGCGGACTGAAGGGTCCCAGGTTCAATTCCGGTCAAGGGCATGTACCTTGGTTGCGGGCACATCCCCAGTAGGGGGTGTGCAGGAGGCAACTGATCGATGTTTCTCTCTCATCGATGTTTCTAACTCTCTATCCTTCTCCCTTCCTCTCCATAAAAAATCAATTTGATATATACATATAGATAGATATATGTCTATATGTCTATATATCTATATATCTATATAGAGAGAGAGATATATACACACTAATAAAAGGGTAATATGCTAATTAGACTGAAAATCTTCCAGACAACCTCCGGATGTCCTTCCGGATATCCTTCCCGACAAAGCCATGTTGGCGGGGCCAAGGCAGAGGAGGTTAGAGGCGATCAGGCAGGCAGGGGAGAGCAGTTAGGGCAAACAGGCTGTCAGGGGAGAGCAGTTAGGGGGATCAGGCTGGCAGGCAGGTGAGCGATTAGGAGCCAGAGGTCCTAAGGGGGCCCAGATTGGAGAGTGCAGGCCGAGCTGAGGGGACCCCCTTCCTGTGCATGAATTTCGTGCACTGGGCCCCTAGTATGTATGTATATATATATATATATAAAAGAAATATATATATATATATATATATATATATATATATATATATATATATATGAAATATAGAGCTTATGATGTATTTCCCTAAAAACTGCTTCTAAAACAAATTTAGAAGACTTGTAAAAAGCTATTCATCCAGTTACCTTTTACGAGACACTATTAAAACCAGAGGAAGTTACTCTACCTGTGCATTTCCTTATGGCAAAAATCATTGTTAAACTTTATGAAATAAAAGACTGATAAAGCATTTCTATTTGCAAGGCTATTAAAATAATGTCAACACTATGAATACCAAACCTAATTAAAAAACTTATTTACATCTGTCATGAAATAAAATGTCATAATGATTAAGTACAGTGTTAGAGAAACAAGGTAAAAAGAGTTAATTGGCAATTTAAAAAAATAAAGAGCCTTTGCTGAAAAGAAATTAGTCTTATTTAAAACCTGGTACTATTAGCATCTTCTCTTTATTAAGACAGTAAATTTTAAGTGTATTAACTTCAGGGTGAGGAGCCCTAAATTACAATGTACTCAATTAAAAAGGTGTTCCTATTAGCATAAGAGAAGGCCTCATTTTGAAAAGCCATTGGCCTATTTTTATTACAATTCTACCTGTCATTCAGCAAACTAGTTTACAGAAAGCTATTTTAAAAAATTAGAAAATTTTACTATGGCTTTTTAAAAAAAAAAAAATTGTGTGACACTTTTGCTCCTTCCACTCCTCCCCGGCCCCACCCCTCCCCCCCAAAAAACACCCACAAAAAATATATCTAGACATTATTCAACCACCACAATGCTTACACCCTGGTTTGGGGTTTCCCCAAGTCCTCAGTTCCCCTTGCAGTGTACATTCACCCCAATGGAACAGTCATTATAGCCAAAGCTGCACAGCTAGGAGAAGGTGGGACCACTTAAACCAATCCAACAAACATCAATTTTTATGTGTCCTTCATCCTAAATTATAAACTCCTTGAGAACAGAAACAGGCCTTAACTCCCATCTCTAATGCCCTTGCAGAAGCCTGTCGGCCAGAACACAGTGTAAGTAGAATCAGAGCCCTGTGCTCACACACAGCCTTGATCTTCAGAAAGCTCCTGAGTTATCACTCCCATAAATCAAGTGATCAATGGAAGGGATAACAAGAAAAGGAAACTATCATTTGCTGTATTCCAGACCCTTAGGTGCACGTTAGTATCTTTTCCTTTCAATACCCCAATGATGCTGAATTTTGAGGTGGAACTTGCCCAAGGCTGCACAGCTAGGAGAAGGTGGGACCTCAAGTCAAATCCGAACCCACAGAGCTAAAATTGCATACAGGTGACACAATAACACACTGATCAACGCAGGAAAAACGTGCTTTAGTGGTACAAGGGCTCCACCTTAACTTAGGAAATAAATACTTGGGCAGTGCACTTGCATCAAGAAAGGACCTCTGTTAGTGGTCTGGAGCTTTTGGGCAGCAAAGTAACTCCGTAGCTTCTCAGCCTCCCACCCACCAATGACAGCCCAGCTGGAAGAAGCTAGGAAGCCAGAACCTTCTCCAGGAGCAACCTCACACAGCTCAGCTGTAGCTCTGCAATGTGATCTGTAACTTTCTTTCAGAATACAAACTGTTTTCCCCACATTCTCAATACTTCTCCCCAAACTTCTCTCAAGTACATGTCCAGGACAGCACATCAGAGACTCACAAACTTGATATGGTCCAAAGATCTATTTTTATGACCCATGGGTGTTTTTTAAACCTTTGTTGCGGGGGGCGGGGGGGGGATGTTTCCCCTTCACACAGCTACAGCTGCAGGAGGCTTTCCCGCTCATCACTGCCCCACCTGGCAGGTTCACTCCTCCACTCTCCTGCCTGGCTTCTGCAGGCATCTGATTTGCAACCTTGAACTTGTCAGTTTCATAGGTAGAGACTGTGACCAAAAAAGTCCTCAATGGATCTGCTTCAACACTGGGTTACGTATCTTTGCTGCTTCTTTTCAGTCCTAACCCACCTTTGCTAAATCCCAGAAAAATTTCTACTTAAACTACTTACTTGGTACTTGGGCTGTACAGTAATTGAGTTCAAATTCCAATTCTCCTTATAAACTGGGGTCTTGAGCAAGCTGCTACATCTCTGCACCTCCCTGCCACATCTATAAACAGGGATGCCACTAGTAACTATGTCACTGGGCTGTGAGAATTCTTGACCATTAAGTGCTCAGTACTATTGATTTCTAACAATGTCACCTACTGGACTGAGGCCCATTAAGGGCAAGGACCATGCCTTCATCAGCCCTGCATCCCCAGAGTCTGTTTACAGATAACAGACACTGGGATCAGGTTACCATTACAGATTAACGGTAGTGAAAGAACAGATCCACTTTATGTGTCAGTTGGTTTCTCTTGAATCTCCATCCATCAAAACAGAGCTGCTTTATGAAAAATTTTATTTTCTAATTATTAATGCCAGATGTTGGGGCATCATTTAACGCCGGTGGGTCTTGATCCGGCATCTAGAAGGGTTCTGGAATCTGGAGAAAGGCTGTGCGTAGATTAAGTAGGAGTCCAGAGACGAAAGATAATTTTGAAAGGCATTGGGGGGGTCAAAGGAGTCTGGCTGAAGGAGCCAAGTTCTCCTTGTCTCAGGACCCCTTGCTTTTTATTAACACAAATTGTCCTAAGGCAAGGTGGATATATACACTTCAAAGGGTAGGGTTTCTTATAGAAGCACTGTCAGATTGGGAAATAGCCTAGGGCTGTTCAGGTGTTTGGCCAACAGGAGTCAATAACATGTAGATTAAGATGCCCTGAGATGTCTGGCAGTAAACCATCAATTTAATGCATCCCTTTTAGGTTTGGGGAAATGCCTTTAGCCATTCCCAACAGATGACAACATATGTGACTCAGCCCTTGTTGAGTCCCCAAGTCCCATCAAACTTTTGATGAAACTCTTGCAATTATGGCATGCTGTTACTGGTTTCCAGCAAATTATTATGAATTAAGAGCATTGTAGCCACCTTCATGAAAATGTAAGGGCCTTACATTCACTGGAACAAAAAAAGGGTTAGTTAAACTGTATTTCCAGTTGAATGTTACCGAAAATAAGTCATCTTTTCCCCAACCCTAATTACAACCTCAAATCCAGCTGACAACTCCTTCGCTTCAAGCTTTGAATGATTTTATTTGCTTTCTTGAAATGTCTGTGTAAAGAGAGACAGAGAAGAATCATGAAAGCATGTGCAACTCTTTCAAACTTCAGGGCTCTGTTCCTGACAATACTTTGTCTCCGAAATGTCAAAGCAGCTTAAAATATCACTGCACTTCATCCATCAATAAACTGTCACTTCACTTGAGGCAGTATGAGTCAAAATGGAAATAATTGTTGCTTCCAACCTATCTGAGTAGGACCAAACCTATTCATCCAAGTTTCCTTTAACCGGTTTCTACAATATGGTTTGACCCTAATGCAGTGATGGCGAACCTCTGACACGCGTGTCAGTGCCATTTCTGATGACACGCGGCCGCTGGGGCGGCCGCATGCCGAGGATGAAACATTTATGTGATTTAAACTATAAATATCGCGAAATAATGTTTTTTCCTCAAAGTGACACACTACCCGAGTTATGCTCGGTTTTTTGGCGAAGTTTGACAAACCAAGCTCAAAAGGTTGCCCATCACTGCCCTAATGAGAGATGCTTACAAATTCCAAGTTCAAACAAGATTTATTTCTAAATATCTAACTTCCTTGGTTGTTTATATACAAGTGCAAACCAGCCTCCCTAACACAAGGATTCCATTTTAATTTCAACAGATGAACTAAAGGGAAAGAAAAATCCTGAATTTCTTCAGGGTAAGAACATTTCATATTATAATATGTCCAGCGCTGAGCATAAGGATTTGGGACAGAAGGTATTCCATAAATCATGAAATGAACTGTATTTAATCCATGAGTTTGAAGGATCAGTTTGTGACAGTACCAAGTTTCACACGATTATTCTCATGTAATTTCAACAGAGGCGATTCTGCTATGAACTGAAACAAATCTAATCACAACAGACCAGCTTTTGGAGCTTGCTGGAAGTGTTAGTCATTCAACTTTTGAAGAAACAAGTCAAAAATACAATTTCATGCCCTATAATATGATGTAAATATATACAGACTATGAATAGTGAGCCTATAAAAAAGATACTTGGGACAAGGCCTTAATATAATTTATTTGACTTAATCATAATTTAAGCTAAATGTGTTATCATTGTTTTTTCTTTTTTATAAATAAAGTTTTCTTGGAACAGTAATGCTTTTTAATTTAGAGAGAGGGAATGAGAGAGAGAGAGACATCAATGTGAGGAGAGAGGAACAGGGATCAGTATACTGGCGGACACTCCAACCAACAGAGCCACACTGGCCAGGGCAATGTGTCATGATTTTAAAGAACTCTCCTCCTCTCTACCAGCCCCTGTAAGAAGATGAGAAAGAAAGGGCATCAGCTAGTGAGCATGCTCTTCTGAAGCATCATGTTTGGGGGGGGAGGGTGGTCTTCCACCTTTCACGAGCATTCTTGGGAAATCGCAATGAGGCCTTGTTTTCAACTGTTGACGCTCCACTTCTAAATCGCCATTTCACTGCCAGGAAAGAGCTGCCTAGACAAGAACTGAAGCCAGTCAAAACATCTTAAACTTCACAACACTATTTATCTGTTGTGGTGGTTATTAGCATCGTGGGACAGAGAACTCCTGATGCACGATTCCTCCTTTACTCACCTAATGGAGACAAAGAAAAATATCAAACAGAAAATGTTAGGCAGCTCCGACTTCGGGAGAATGTCAAGCTTTCACTTCACCAGACAACATTGATTAACCTTTTATAAGTAATTTTTGCTTTTTTTTTTCTCCCCTGGACCAACCCTCTCAGGATGGCTAACAAGAAGAAACCCAACTGGTACAGCCAGGGGTGTGAGGCAAGCAGACCAGCATAGTTCACACCAATTAAGAGGAAAAGAAAACGGCATTCATGCTTCTCAACCCCAGCTGCGTGTTGGTATCCCTCGGAAGCTTCTGGTTTCATTGGTCTGAGGAGGAGTGGGTCTGAGACTTTTTTTAAGCTCACCAAGTGATGCTCACCCAGCAGTGAGGGTTGAGAATTACTGGATTAGAATAGTTGGATGGAGCGGGGGAAAGCATTAGTGAATTGAGGTCAAGTGTAGAAATGTTAGGACAGACAATGAGTCAGTAGTGGGAGGGTGTTTATCATCATTGTCCCTGCCTCGCACTATGCCAAGCTCCCCATGCAGGCTGACCAACTTCTCCGACATCGAAGAGTCAGTGACCCCTTCTCAGAAGATTGTGAGACGCAGGCTCAAGAGAACATACCTACCACAGACAATAGGGTGGTGAAGGCCTACGGCGGGGGTTGAGGACTAGAAGGGGTCCATGGGGGGGGAAAGGGGACATATGTAATACTTTCAACAATAAAGATTTTTTTTTAAAGAGAACACACCTCCACCCTCAGCCCCGAATCAGAGTTTAGCGTGTCTGCTCTCAGCACTGCTCCTGAAGACCAGGACTTTGCAGACCTGAGGCCTCCTGCCTGCAGAGACGTTCCCTTAACCACTACAATAGACTGAGCTTGTTACCGCTGACCCAGTGCTCCATCTGGGGCTTCCTTCCTTCACAACCACCACACCAAGACCAGCAACTCATCCACCACCTCACACACTGGTGCACAAGGAGAGACTAAGCCGTCTGGCTAAGACCAGAGAGCTAACAGGCCGTTACCACTGAGCCTCAATCCCCCAACTTGCCTCCAAATCCTCCTTGCAGCAGAAGCTAGAAACAATAACAAAAACAATCGTGGTAATACACAGCTAGCATTCGTTTGTTACTGGGTGCCAAAACACCACGCTCAGTGCCTAACATGGACCAGCTCAGTTAATCCCCACAACCTCCTCATGGCTGATGGGATTCCCATTTTATGTATTGGGAAACAGGTTTGGAGAATTTAACCATCCTGGTGAATCTGGGTCAAGAAGCAGAGCCAGAGAGAAGCCCAGGCACTGTGACTCCACAGCCCACCTCTTCATATTCTCGATCCGGGCTGCCTCCAGGGAAAACTGGTGGAGCCAGAAGGCTGGAGGACCACGCCCTCCAATGAAGCAGGTGAATCACCTCCCCGGAGACCCAGCTTTCTCACCTGTAACGTGAGTGTGGGAGCAGATAATGAGTAAGGCCCCTTCCAACCAATAGCTTTGCTCCCTGTATCATTCCCAGCACCAACCGCAGGACCAAGAGAGCCACTCTGCACTGTGATGAGAGGAAAATCAGAGTGTCTCACTCAGGATTGTGTGTGTTTATTTTTTAATTGAAAAATTTTTCGTAACATAAAATTTACCACACTAACGGTTTTTAAGTGTACAGTTCAGTGGCATTAAGTCTACTCATATTTGTTGTACAACCATGACTACCATCCATCTCCAGAACATGTTTCATCTTTCCCAACTGAAAGTCTCTAACCATTAAACCTAACTCCCCATCCCATCTCCCAGTCCCTGCAGCCACCATTCTACTTTCTGTCTCAATGAATGTGACTACTCTAGGTACCTCCTGTAAGTGGGATCACACAGCATCTGTCCTTTTGTGCCTGGCTATTTCACTTAGCGTAATTTCCTCAAGGTTCATCGTGATAGCATGTGACCGGAACACCTTCCTTTTTAAGGCTGAATAATCATCTACTGTATAGACATACTACATTTTGTTTACCCATTCATTTGTCAATGGACACTTAGTTTGCTTCCACCTTTTGGCTACAGTGGCTAATGCTGCTATGAACATGGGTATACAGGTAACTCTGGGTTTTTAATTAGCCAAAATGGATCCAATTTACTCACAAACAAACCAGAACTCATTGCCCTTCCTAAATGGGCCAAACACTGTAATCACAGCCCAGACTCTCTGTATCACGCATGGGAAGCAGAGTCACACACAGCACTGCTCAATCACAGGTCCAGACTCCCGTCGCTAGTCTGGCTCTTTGCCTATAACTGAAGAATAATGAACACATCTGCCTAAGGAAAATAATCTGCCAAAAAAAGTACCATAAAGAGGAAAAGTTGAGTGTACTTTGCAGGGGACTGAAGGTGGAGTTTTCTTGACAGCACATCAATTTCTGGAATAACTAGGATTTCTTTTAACCGCCCTGCAGTTAGTGCAAGCAGTGAAAAATAAATAAATAAAAGATTCAATAATAAAAGTCCTTTTTTTATTCTCGCAAAATAATTTTCATTTTTGCTCAGGTGTCTCCTACATGTCTCTACTCCATTTTCAAAAAAAAAAAAAAAATTGGAAGAATAAAGAAGAAACTATGACAGTCAACTATCTTGTTAGCATTGCTTATAATCCCTCCTTTGCAAATCAATGATGTTTCAGGTATTTTTACTCTGTTTGGTCTGAATGAGAGTGCGGCACCCCCCGCCTGAGTCCCACCGGAAAGGCAGGATCCACCACTCTGACAGTCCTCAGACCTGCCAACCTCCTGAAGGCCAGGGCGAAAGGGAGAAGGAGTCTGGAAGCCTTGAGAACAGAATGAGCTCAAAACACTTGGAAAGAGAGAAGCTGAAGTCGCAAAAAGAGATGTTTTTGCCAAAATGTATCAAATCAGAGATAGTTTTTATGCTTCATTATAACCTAGCCATAAAATTGATTTCAACACTGACCTACCATTGACTCCCTAAGTGAAACAAGACGTTCAGATAAGAGCAATCAAACTGACTCTCCATTGACTGGGTTTGGGAGGTAAATAAGCTAAAGGAAATAAATGTCCTGCATGTGACACAGCATCTTGTGGGAGACAGAGACAGGAATGATTCTAAGAGACTGAGGGGGCTGAAGCAGTCTATGAAAAAGCCCGGTCTCAGAGCAGGAGAGAGGCAGGACACACCTGAGAACAAATTCCAAGGTCATTGCAAACAACTTAAAAAAATGGGAGCCCAGCCGAAACCGGTTTGGCTCAGTGGATAGAGCGTCGGCCTGCGGACTCAAGGGTCCCGGGTTCGATTCCGGTCAAGGGCATGTACCTTGGTTGCGGGCACATCCCCAGTAGGGGGTGTGCAAGAGGCAGCTGATCGATGTTTCTCTCTCATCGATGTTTCTAACTCTCTATCCCTCTCTGTAAAAAATCAATAAAATATATTTTAAAAAAAAAATGGGAGCCCAGCAGCCCATGAGTTAAGATCACTCCTGTCGCTAGCTATCCCGATCCTGAGGAAGGATGCTGGGTGCCAAATGCATCCTGCCTTGAGTCCAGAGAATGTCAAGGATGTCGGACTGCCATTCTTCAGTCTTTTCCTTTTTAAGTCATACCATCCAATAAGCAGAGCTCTTCGTTTTTGGCACTCTATATAAATAATGCCAATTTGGTTTTCGAGAGAGGGGAGAGACAGCCTGGGAAGGAAGGGTGAGGTTTCATCAAGTTAAACAAGAAGTTCTGCCTGCAATGCCCTTAAAATGGTGATGTCTCAGCTCCCCTTACATGAAATGATCTGTAAGATCCCCAGCTCATGACTCCCAAGCTTGACATTTCCGTTTTTATTTATTTTTTAAATATGTTTATTTATTTCAGAGAGGAAGAGAGAGAAACATCAATGAGGAGAGGGAATCATTGATTGGCTGCCTCCTGCACAAGGACCGAGCCCAGAAACCAGGCATGTGCCCTTGACTGGAATTGAACCTAGGACCCTTTGGTTCACGGGCCGACACTCTATCCACTGAGCCAAACCAGCTACGGCGGACATTTCCCTTTAATAACTACCAGAACTAGAACTACTTATAACGATTTGACAGAATGAAATCCACGATAGACAGATGAAGACCTTCCCACTCGGAGACTCTCTCCCCCAATAACCATATGCCAAGGGGTGGTGAGAGGAGTCAACAGTCACCAAATAAACTGGGCCACGCAAAATGATTCAAAAATTACTTCTAGCTCTACTTAAACATTCCAGGGGACCCAAAAAAATAACGACATTATTTTCCATTCACTTGCTTCCTCTCATAATTCTAAAAAAATTTTTTTAATTAATGTCATGCCTTACGTTAATATATAACTTCACCTTTTCTGAAGCTTCTATAGAAAGATTTTATTTTTGTAAGGGCTAAAAATGATATTTTACAAGAGATAAAAGGAAATACTATCCATATAGCCATTAGACAAAATAACCACACTCCCATAAATCTGGGTTACCAATCCTCTCTCTCTCTCTCTACCCCCCCCTCGTTAAAACCAGCATTTCATCCTTCAAAGAAAAGCCACCAAAAATGGGAGCATGAACGAATTATCATACTTAACTATTTCATGGAGAGTGGTGTGCTGCTTTTAAATCTAAAAATACTCTCTGACTATTAAGCCCTGTGTTTATTTTTTTCACCTTTCACCTGTTTTCCTAAATATCCTTTGGTAACAGACTGGTTCAGACTAAAGAATACAATATCCCTTAAGACCACATGAGCTTCGATAACCAAGAAGAGACACACCTGTGCCCGTCAGGCACACCCACCCCAACAGGACCTGCACTGTTGGCTGAAGAGGCTGCGCGGGGCAACGAAACTGGAGAAACAACAACACTTACGAGGCATCCGAGGGAAAGCTCAAGGGGTGTCTGCATGCAATGGTTCAAAACGCGGAGGAACACAGTGACTAAGAAAAATAAATCACAATGGTTATCACAGAGCTAATGACAAAGAAGAAATTGCAGAAAAAAATGACAGAGATCCATTATCTATTGCAGCTCCAACAACATATTACAATCTCCATCCCCTAAAACCTAAACTCTAGATTCACATGGCATTTTTCATCAACATAGGCACTCCATCCCTTTCTTCCCTCAGCTCTGCCTTCCCATGATCCCTCACATAGGACAACGAGTAAAGATTTTTTCTTCTTAAGATCCCAAATGTGTCCCCATATTGTGGATTATCATAAACCCATTCTTTAAAAGTCCATTCCCCACAAAATCCAAAATAGTGGCACAAATTTATTGAACCGCCCAGAGTGTTGAATATCAAATGCTACTTACAGTTCTGAAATCAGCATAACCCTAGTAACTAAAGAACAAGCAGGTATCTTATAGTAGGATAGAAATAGAATTTTTTTGCGTATATCATTAGCAAAATTATGCAGCTAGATAATCCCTGTTTATAATGGGGGGGGGGGGGCGGCTACATAATTAATGCTTTATTAAACTCTGCTCGGAAGATCTGAGAAAAAGAATCTGAGCCAGCTGCGCTGTTTAATATTCTCTCTGATGGAGGTGTGTGCGTAGGTGGTTCATTTGAAATCCTCCCTTCAACATTACACTTCAACATCTCTGACACCTTGCTGGTGGTGGTGGTGTTTTTCCTCCTTTGTCTTACTCTTATCTTTTAAGGCAAAGAACATAAAACGTTTAATTAGCAACAGAAGAGTCTAAGAACAGTGATGCTTAAAAAGCTGTGTTTCTATGAAACATTGATCCGGTTCATGCGGGAAGGCTTTGTGCTGGAGAAAAATCTCAGGATTCATGCAATTTTAATGAAAGTGCTTCAGAACTCCACTTCCTCTTGTGTGTTTGGCCTCCTGCTCAGTCCCCTGAATATTTCAAACACCTCTACTCCTGTGGCTCGGAAGGTCAGAAGTGGGCGCAGCATTTGTAGGAGTAAGAAATGTTATAAGAATTTGAATAGTACTTACAAAAGGATAACAAATATCTCAATTGTTTATTTCATGAGCTAAAAAACTGTTCAGATTAAAAAGGAATAAATAATGATACCCAATCTTACCTATTTACTGTCATTTCCTGGATAGTTTTCTTTATTCAAAAGATATATGCTCATTGTTCAGTTTTTTAAAGAAAATCCAAATGTTTAAGAAAAAGAAAACATTCAAAAGCCCACATCTAGAGATAATCATTAACACTGTGAACCTCGTTTCAAACCCCTATGCAGGGAGTCATTTGGACCTGTGTTACCTGTACTTTCATGCTATGCTTGCCTTGCTAAAATGTGCCCTCTGCCTCAAGTATATCAAAGAAAGGCATCCTGCTAATAGAGATCACCTCGTTTTAAAAATATATTTTTATATATTTTTAGAGAGAGAGGTAGGGAGAGGGAGAGAGAGAAACATCTATGCACGAGCAAAGCATCAATCGGTTGCCTCATGCGTGCCCCCTACCGGGGATTGAATCTGCAACCCAGGCATGTGTCCTGACCAGGAATCAAACCAGCAACCTTTCAGTGCACGGGCAAAGCCCAACCAACTGAGCCACACTGGCCAGGGCAAGGTTACCTCATTTTTAATGGCTGCATACAACTCCGATGTGTGATTGTACCATATTTCACTACCATTAACACAGTGTTGAATTCTGCACATCTGTCTGCACACATCTCCAATTTTCCTGCCCTACTTGATAAATGATAAGGAGTGCCTTCACCAAAGGGAAGCCTGCCTCCACATGGACACCATGCCGAACTGGATCCCGGAAAGGATTCACATGAGAGTCACCCTTGGCTGCACACTCTTGCCAAAACTGGGCTGTGTCCATTTTGTGTTTTAGTTATATGCTGCCCATCTTAACCTCATTTGTCATTTAGACATTTAGGATGCTTTTGCTGCTCAGAAGTACATCATTTTTATGTATCAAAAATCACCCACCTTTATTCTGCAGTCTCTAAACCTTATCAATCACATTTGGAAAGTATTTCTGCAGCTCAAGAGCACCTGTATTTTTCTCTTACTGCTTTATACTCTTTAACCTTCATATTTTCCAGCCACCTGAAATTTGTTTTAGTATAAGGTGTGATACAAAGGATCCATTTTTATTTTGTTTTCCAAGCTGATAGGTAACTACCAAACATGATTTACTGAATAATCCATTTTTTTCTTCACTGGTTTGAAATGCTACCTCTATCATATACCAAAATTACCACAATATACTGATACTACCTATTTCTGGACTTTCTTTTCTGTTCCATTGACTGAGTTATTAAGTGATCAATTTAAGGTCTATTCCAGCAACCAAAGGATGGACTGACAGTTTCAAATTCTGTCTCTACAGTTAACGAATGGCTGTGCTACTTTGGATAAGGCCCTGAACCTCTCTGTGCCTTAACTGCCTCATCAGTAAGATGGGTATAACGGTAACTACCTCATAGGGTTTTTATGGAGTTACACTAAATGGTAAGAGTCTATACATGTGCCTTATCATCAACACTAAAAGTAAGCAAAGAGACCTGATCCCTGCCGTTAGGAGTTTAGAGAACAATGAGGGAGACAGGCATTTAGTCACGTGGCCACAAAATTAATGCACAATGACAAACCACAATAAATGAATTAAGGGGAAACTCATACAATCTGGCAGATCAGGGAAGGTGCTTCCAGGAAGTAACACTTGAATCAAGGGCTAACGGATGTGCAGGCGTGAAGTACCCCCAGGGTGATGGGAGGGTGGGCCGTCAATCAGGCGCATGGGCCTGGCCGCAAGTCACACCTACACCTGCCTGTTCTGGGGCACTCCTGTGTGCTTCATCGCGTCCTCAGAGTGAGACTCCATGACCACCTCTTCCAAAAAGCCAGAGATATGGTCTTCCATAAGAAAGATAATGATGTACATCATATCATAGAATCTTATTCATTCAACAGTAACTATCTGAGCTTCAGCAAAACACAAGAAGCAGTTCTTTAACTTCAAGACTAACCTTTCTGAATTAAAGTATGCAAGAGTTCGTGAAACCAACATCTGTTATTTTTTTACATGCAAATAACAGTACCTTTCTCAGGTCTGGAATCATCTCTGCTGGTCAGAGTTCCCCTGACTACACCTGATAAACAGCCCTCAACTTTTCTACATGCTGAAGACACACTGTGTCAGCCATGGCCTCTCTACCACAGCACCCTCGCATTCCTTGGTTGTACTTGAGACAGTGTCTAATTATGTATTTGCATGATTATTGCTCTGTCTTCTACACTACATGCCAGTTCCGTGCAGGCAGGGAATGAGTATTTTATTCACCTCTCTGTACCCAGAGCTCAGCACAGAGCCTGGGAGGTAATCGATTTCATGTCTACTGTTTGTAAGGCAGATGGATGACCAGAGCCCAATGTGAGGGGAAACCGGCACGAAATCAGGGGCAGAGGCAAGGGTCAGATCACGCAGGCCCTTGCAGCTCGCTACTTAGGATTTTGGTCTTTGCAACCAGAAGTGGCAGGGACATACTCGAGTTTTGAAAAGATCACCCAGGTCAAAATGTGGCCTGACTGGAGACAGGAGGGAAAGGCTGACTACTAACCTTGATACAAAATGTGAGACTACAACGTAGGAAGGAGTCATTATCAAAAGTCAAAATGGGAAGGGAAACTGAAATAAAGTCTATTCCCCACAGTGGAGTCCCAGTTCTGAGCAGATTCATTCATCCAAAAAATAAAATAAAATTGTATTGATCAAAGAGAAAGGGAGAGGGAGAGAGATAGAAACATCAATGATCAGAGAGAATCACTGATCAGATGCCTCCTGCACACCCCCAACTGGGGACAGAGCCTGCAATCCGGGCATGTGCCCTGACCCGGAATCGAGCTGTGACCTCCCGGTTCATAGGGTCGATGCTCAACCACTGAGCCACACAGCCAGGCCATCCAAGGGATATTAATTATCAACTATGAAAAGACATCTCCTGTGTATTAAATACAGTGCATATACAAACAATATTAAATCAAGACCACAAAGCCTAGTGGGTAAAGGCCTTTGCACTGCCACATTTGTAACTCAACAGCACCACGGTTTATTACTCTTTATTCCATGAGGCGGAATCTTTGACTCTGCTTTTCCAATTTAAAAGTTAACATTGGCTCCAGAAATTTGAAGATATTCTGCAGAAGCTGAAAGAAAACAAGCTTTACTCCAGAAATGACCTCACAGCCTATTTGTCTCAGAGCTCGAGGCACTTTTCACTGAAGCCGCCAAAGAGAGCCAGGCCCCAGAGAAGGCCAAACCACCCAGAAAGGCACACTCGTGCCCAATCAGCAGCCACCGCAGCGCGCTGCGAGCTCTTGCCAGACATGTCCTCTCTGGGAGGAAGCTGGACGTGGCCTGCCCGTCTCAGGGCTGGGAGACCAGTCACAGGCCACGGAGGCAGTATGCCTGAGAGAGGGTCACAGGTTAGACTAGATGGGGTGGGGAGGTTGTGTTTCATGGCAGTGGGTCCTCCACTGTGTTCTATTTTGTTTGGGGTGGAGAGCAGGGGGTATTGTTTTTCCATCCATGGCTTCCTAAATTTTACATTTTCTGTCCTCAACATAGAAAACCAACCAGAGGTATTTTGCATTCGTGTTCAAAGGGGACCACTGGGAATGTCTCCTATCTTCTGAGGGTGTCTCCCCCTCACTCATTCTGCTTGGCTGGGATGGCACTGCCTCCAAGCCTTCTGTGGAGAAGCTAAGAAGTGACAGGCACCCCGGAGACTTGTGGTGTAAGGGCTGGAGAACGATGCTAAGCTGAGCACTTAGCACCAAACTACCAAGGACATCTTGCAGACGTGCTCTTCGACACTCCACGCGTCCCAGCCACCCTCCTTCCCAGAATCAAAGCCATGACGCTGTTCCTGAGGAAGACTAGGGACCTGGGGAAAACCTACACTTAAAGCAAATGCCAAAGTCACCCTAGCCGGTTCGGCTCAGTGGATAGAACGTCGGCCTGCAGACCGAAGGATCCCGGGTTTGATTCTGGTCAGGGCACATATTTCGGTTGCAGGCTCCTCTCCAGCCAGGGCTTTGGTCAGGGCGCGTGCTGGAGGCAACCAATCGATGTGTTTCTCCCACATCAGTATTTCTCTCTGTCTTTCCCTCTCTAAAAAAGAATGAAAAAATATCCTTTTATTTTTTAAAAAAAGGAAAGAAATGCAAAGGTCATTAGCAGGTTTCTTTTTTATGATGCTTCTACACTTCTTAGAGAAACAGGAAATGCATTCAGGAGAAACCCAAGCAAAAGTTTAACTCCGGGCTCCTTGGAGGGTGAGGCAGGCGCTCAAAATAGTCTGAAGCTAAATGCCTAAACAGTAAACTGGTTTGCCCTCAATCACAGTGACTGCTTGAGAGATTCTTCTATTCCTCATCTTCAATTTAACCCGAGGAAGGTGGGGATGGGAATAAGAAGTAAAGACCATGGAGGGGAAAGAAAATTTAGTGACATACATCTAACTATAAATCACAAGGAAGGAAATGTAGAAACACAAACTCCTCATCCATAGGCTTACTGATCAGGAAAAATCACTGTTTAAATGTGAAGTTTAAAAATAATCTTAGAGCCCTGGCTGGGTAGCTCCGTTAGTGAGAGCATCGTCCCTGATAGGCCAAGGTTCAATCCCCAGTCAGGGCACAAAGAAGAAACAACCAATGAATGCATCCATAAGTGGAACCACAAATCAATGTTTCTCTCTCTCTCTCAAATCAATTTTTAAAAAGTAAATGGATTAAAAAAGATCTTATAGCAACATAGCACAGTGCCTGGCATATAAATTCTCAGTGTATTTTAGCTAATATGATAGATCCTTTTTTCCCAATATTAGGCCTGCTGCATAACTGGGTTTTGGCCTGCTTTTTTCACTTACCAATAACCATAAATATTTCCCTACATAAATAAATACTGCCCTACAGGTAAAACGGCTTATATACACTCCATAGCAGCGGTCACCAACCTTTCGGACCCCACGGACCACCGGTTGGTGACGGCTGCTCCATAGTATGGACATACAATAATTTATTTCCCTATCCCCTCTAGGGGACATTTAGGTTGTTTCCAATTTTTCACTACAATACCTACTAAAGTGAACAACTGTGGGCACAAGTTTCGTATGCTTACATATTTATTTTCCGTGGGTAGATTCCAGAAAACATAATTACAAGGAAGAGAACTGCTGAGTTCTTCCATATATTGCCAGAAGTGTCTCAACAGTTTACACTCCCACCACCAATGAGAACGCATGTTCCTGCACCCTTGCTTTCTAAGTTCTCATCTTTTCATCTATGCAGTTCAAAAGAATGAAAAATGTCATAAACTGCTGCTTGATTCCCATGATTTGTATATTTGTATCCTGGCCACTTGCAGTTCTTCCTTATTGCCTTTCCATATGTTTTTCTAACTTGTCTATTAAGGTGCTCATCTTTATCGTACTTATTACTATATGCTTTAACATAGTTCTTAGTTTGACATTTAAGATTGGAATACAACTCACAGCTGAGAATTACTGCCAGTTACCAACTTTGAAACTAGCTGGTCTGGATTAAAATCCTGGCTCTGCCCCTGAAACTGTGTAGCCTTGGGCAATTTACTTAACCTCTCTGTGCTTCAGTGCTCCTTGGTAAAATAAGAGCAAGAATGCCCTTATATGATGGTTGCCGTGGGTAGTTAATGAGTTAAAATAATGCCTAGCCATGCTAGCCCTTTTTACAATTAAGGAAGTCTATTTTAAATGTACAAATTTACAATTTATGAGGGCATGCTTTAATTTAACACTAAATTGACTCTTAAAAAAATCTGATGTAGTCCTGGCCATTGTGGCTCAGTTGGGTGGAGCGTTGTCCTGTGTACCAAAAGGTCACAGGTTTGATTCCCAGTCAGGGCACATATGGGAGGCAACTGATTAATGTTTCTCTCTCGCATTAATATTTCTCTCTTTCCTTCTTCCTTCCACTCTCTCAAAAATAAAGAAAAAGTGTATCCTTGGGTGAGGATTAAAAAACAACAAAAGAAGAAAGCACTTGATCGTTTTTTAAAAATCTGATGTATTTTTTAAGCACAAATAAACAAATTAAAAACATATACACAGGCTAATTCCACAGATGGACAAATAGACAGATAGATAATAGAAAAGAAACATAAAGGATGCATTAATCCCACATATGTCTACTGACTGCCCGCCGTGGGACAGGCACTGGGACACAATGAAGGACAGAACAGAAATCCTTTATACTCACCCTGGGTGATGCCAACAAGGAAACTGATGCTCGCAGTGCAGTGGGCCAACCTCTACATTGGGAAGTATTCTGGGCAGTTTTCATTGCACATGGAAAGGCATTTGACCCCCACCAAATGAGAGGTTATATTTCCGTAAGAAAGTATCAAGCTGAGATGTAGTGATTACTCAAGTACCAAGTACAAGAGAGGAAAGGGAATGTCCACAGAGGACAGCATGGTGCAAAGGCTTAGAGGCAGGGATACTGTGTGATACAAAGGGAAGTGTAAAAGATAATCATACAAATAAAGAGCTGTGAGAGATGAGACTAGATCTGCAAACGGGGGTCAGATCATGGTTCAAACTCCTCTACGGGATTGATAAGGACCTTGTGCTGGGAGCCATTAGGAGCCACTGAAGAGGTTAAGGCAGAGGAGCAACATCAGGTGTGTTCTTCAGAATGACTACAGGTACACTTAGATATGAGTCAGAGGGGAACAAGACAAGGTGCACAAAACGTCAGAACTGATACTCATGCATAAGACCATATTCCTCAGCTCTCGAACTTGGGATTTACGTTGGGGGAGGGGAGTGGGTGTTGAAGTCAAGTGACCAGTGACTTGTCTGGGGTCTCACAGGTCCTCAGAATTGGAAAACTGGCAGGACATCTGAATTCTCTGAACTTCCTCTCCTGGGATCCTATTGATCACGTTCTATACAGACCGGCGGTATTTCACCATTTTCTAAGCGATTTCAAGAGCTTCTCTTGAAGTACGCCTCTGCCTCTTTTCTGAACATTAGTTACAGATTGGATGACTCCACAAATGGCCGCTTTTATGCTACATAATCAACCCCCCTTGTCCTGAGCAGAAAATTCCTTGATGGTCAGAAACTTGTCAACCACTTATGTAGTTAAATCGTGGAAGCGGGCAAGTTTTGATCAGTTGGTGTAGAATTGTACCCTGGACAAGGATAACATTCGCTGTATTCTTCTTTCAATCATCTGATTTCATGAAGGAAGAAGTCTCATTGTATTTCAGGGTATCTACTGTTTGTCAAACATTTGATAATCTCCTGTTTATCAAAAGCAGAATAAACTTCAAGCTCACAGATTTACTCAAGCAAGGGTATCTAGGACTTAACACATCTGTGTGTGGAAATTTCCTATACTTCTATGACAAGTGACAGTGGTTCTTCCATTTATGAAAGTGGTATGATTCATTACTCAATTAAACTCAAATCAATAGTTTAAACATAAATACAGATGCCAAAAGTCATGAAGATAAAACTGAATGACAAATCTGGAGAACAGTCAAATTATTCCACTATAACCATATGAGAAGAGTCTAAAGAAGTTGACTGCCTAAATTCACCTGAATCAACTAGTAGACAGTGACATCAGACACCAAGAATTTAGATCTTATAAAGGGCAAGCCAATACATATCACATGATATCAGCATAATTCACTGCCTCGTAAAAGTAAAGTAATTAAATTTAGACGAGTGCATTGATAAAGAAATTTTATGATAATCTTTCTGGCTAGGACACATTCTTTCATATAAAATGATTTACAGTGAAAATAGATCAAAATGTTTTAAATATGTACATCCTGTGACATTCAAGGTAGTAGAAAGAGCTTTTATATCATGAATTAAATGTATTTTAATCATTATAGAACACTTTTTAAATTTAGATTCTTTATTGTTTAAAGTATTGATTACAAAATACTTGTTGGACAATTTCAATTTTGAAACCACGATCCTTCCCATCTCCCCTGACCAGTTTTCTCAGTGTTAGAGCATTGTCTGCACACCAGAATCACCGGGTCAATTCCTGGTCTGGGCAAGAGAAGGAAGCAACTAATCAATGAGTCTCTCTCCTCCATCTCCATCCTTTTCTTACATTCTCTTTTAAAAAACAATGGAAAAAATATCCTCAGATGAGGATTAAAATTAATAAAAGTAAAATAAATTTAGAGAAGAGATGGATGGTGAGTACTATAAGGATCTCTATGAATAATTGGTACTGGGTTCAAGGTGAAGGTAATGACCAAAAAATGTGGAAAATCTAAAGATTCTGGATTTGTGAGATTTGAAGGGACACAGATACACTGAGAGTAGTGGAAGAATTGAACAGGAAAGAGCCTAATGGAAAACAACTTTATGTTTCTTTAACTTAATTAAAAAGTGTAACAGAAGACAGAACTCAAGGGCAAGGCTGAACACAAGGAACAGAACAGAATCTGTGGATGACAGGACACTAACGCTCATGAGTAAAATCTTGAGGAGGTGTTTGATGAGGAATATCTCCAGAAAGCACGCCCTTCAGTCAGTCGAGAAGCATGATGGAGGCGAGTTACAGCAAAGGGTTTAGGTTTGTAGGTCCCTCTTGCTTAGAAGTAGTCTAATGAGTTACATAAATATGGCCAGCAAGCCACTGTACACAGCGTTTGCTCAACATGAAGAAGCACATTGGAATCCCTCCAGTGAGCAGTAAATGCGAAGAACGAGCAGGGTGAAAGCTGCGCCCACCCTGAGGTCAGTTCCCACAGGACACCTCCCCCTTGGGTTATTTCATGACTCAGACGCAGAACCATGTCTGGCTGTTCTCTCCCCAGCCACGCTGCCCAACTGGCACCAAGGCCTCACAGGACATCTCAGGTGCCAGAACTCATCCTTCCCAGAGTGCCGGACACTGTCCACCAGCTGCACTTAGAACCCCATTCAGGGCTTTGGATCCATCAATCATGTCAAAGAGCACAGAGCTAACACATCACAGACAAACTCCACAGTGTGTGCTGCGTGCATCTGCAATCCTCAAAAACAACTTCATCAACAACTTCAGATTCCCACGGAGCTGGCTGATGTGCTAGATGAGGGCGTGTCATTGTGTCTGTGTTGGCACTGCCCTTCCACAGGCACAGAAACAGATGCAGGGTGAAGTGTAACCACTCTCCTCTCACTGGCAAAAATCACCGAGACTCATAACTCAAAGCCTCTTCATGGTTCTACAGTCTCTACATTCCAAGGTTAATGAAGCCGTCATTGTACTACCAAGGTAAGAGGCTGCTCAAAAAGTAAACAACTTCACTGTCTAAAATTGATCAGGAACAAAACAGCAGCAAAAAACATGGTTCACCAGAGAAAAATACCTAAATATAAAAAATTACAGGGAAGAAACCTGTAAAATATAAAATGTATTTTTAAAAAAAATATGGAACATGACCCTTATGTATTTAGAAAAGACTGACTCAGCAAAGTAGACTTATAATGTATATTTATGATGGATTATGTGCACATACATAAACTCATAAGCATATATAAATTAATATGTTATAGTCACAGGGAGAGCAAAGACTTCTCACCTCTTACCAACACCTACTTCTACATTGCTGGTACACTGCTGGACTACAATTCCCAGCCTCCTCCCTTCTTCTGTTGCACTTACATCTATTACAGTTGGGTCATATTACGAGTTCCAACCAACTGAACACAAACAAAAGTGATTGTTCCAGTATTAGTTTTCTGTTGTTGCATAACAAATTACCACCAATTTAGCAGTATGAAACAATAACCATCTATTAGCTCAGAGTTCTGCAGGTCAGAAGCCTGGGCCAGCTTGACTGGGTTATCTGTTTAGCATCTCACGAGGCAAAAATCAAGGTATGAGCTAGACTGGGCTTCTGTCTGCAGGCTCTAGGGGAGAATTCCTTTTCCATCAGGTTGTTGGCAGATCCATTTCTTTAAGGCTGTGGGCCTCGGATCTCTGATTCCCAGCTGGCTGTCATCCAAGAGCTATTCTCTGCTCCTAGAGGCTGAGTGCATTCCTTCCCACATGGCCCCCTCCACCTTTAAACAGCAGCGGCATGTCCAGTCTTTCTCATACTCCAATCTCTTTGACGTGCCCTTCTGGTACCAGCCAGAGAAAATGCTCTGCTTTTGAAGCACTCATGTGATTAGAGCAAGCCCAACCATAAAATTCTCCCTTTTGCCATAAAAGGTAACAATCTTGGGAGTGACATCTTTTCATAGGGACAGGCTGACCCACACTCAGAGGAGAGAGGACTATATAGGAGGGAGGCCATCGAGGGCCTTAGCATTCTGCCCAGCACACACCTCTTCCAGGCCTGGCCCATGAAAATCTCCCATTCTTGTTCCAGTCTACTCATTCCCTTTGGCAACCTTAAAATTCATGTGTTAAAGATAGTGGAACCCTAATCAGCCTGGGTCCATGAAGCAGATAGGAAATATGAATGAAACAAGCATTGAGCAACAAAGATTCATTAAAAGGTCTTTGTTAAACTAAAGCATTAGGCCCTCTTGCAAAGGTGATATTAACACAACCAAACCAACTGGTTGAAAATTAGATCAAAAGAAGAACTTCCATTGTGGTAACTGGCAAATGGAACTGACTAGAAGAAAACAGGTCAAAAGTGTTCTAAGGTTTTGAAATAATTTTATTGCCCACATCATCCATATTCTGGAACAATATATCCTGAATTTCAAGTTGTACTAAATGTAAAATCTTCATAAATAGTAGTTATTCCTGAAGCATCAGGCTTAGATGATGTTAGTAGTGTTTGAACGTATTTGTTGGTAGTCTGCAAAACCACGTGACAGGTGTCACATCCATGATGTTTCAATAGGTAGAGTTACAGCACTCCTCTGAGTCTTTATTACCCACTAGAGGCCTGGTGCACAAAATTCGTGTACTGGGGGGGGGCGGGGGCTCAGTCTGGCTTCCGCCCTCTCACAGTTCAGGACCCCTCGGGGGATGTCCTGTGGGGAGTGGGCCTAAGTCGACAGTCAGACATCCCCCTCATAGTCTGGGACCCCTCACTCCTTACCACCCACCTGCTCCCTGCTCCTTACTGCTTGGCTCACTGCTCCTTAGTGCTGCCGCAAAGGTGGGAAAGGCTCCCGCCACCACCGCTGTGCTCACCAGCCATGAGCCCAGCTTCTGCCTGAGCAGCATTCCCCCTGTGGGAGCGCACTGACCTCCTGCGTTGAGCATCTGCCCCCTGGTGGTCAGTGCGCATCACAGCGATCAGTTGTTCTGGTCATTCCGCCGTTAGGGTCGCTTAGGCTTTTATTATATAGATTACAGACCATATAAAGCCTCAAGCATTTGGGCTTCAAAATGGTTATGGAAATAAAGAAAATATAATCCCCCAAACTGAGAAATGTTGTACTGTAAATTTTAAAAATATATATTTTTATTGATTTCAGAAAGGAAGGCAGAGGGAGAGAGAGATAGAAACATTAATGATGAGAATCATTAATCAGCTGCCTCCACGCCCCCTACTGGGGATTGAGCCTGCAACCAGGACATGTGCCCTGACCTGGAATCAAACTGTGACCTCCTGGTTCATAGGTCAATGCTCAACCACTGAGTCATGCTGGCCGGGCTACTGTAAAATTTTATATTTTGCCGACTGCTGCCTTAACATGCCCTACACAAGCTGTTAGCACCTACCCAGGTGAACAAGTACACCAGTGTGATAGGTGACCCATCCCCTTTCTTGCTGCCCCTGACCACGACCTAATAACATTCAAACGCACCAAGGAAATCCCCCTCTAGCCAGCCTTCTCTTGTGCACTCCAACCTGAACTCCAATACAGGCACTTGCCTGGAGTCCCCATGCTCCTCACCTTGGCTCCTCACCTGCTTGGTTGAGCCTGCTCCCCTGGTCCTCTCCCCACTGTCCCTCTCTTGGTGTTCAGTGTCTCCCTCCCCTCCCCTCCCCTCCCCTCCCTTCCTCCTCTCTCTCTCTCTCTCTCTCTCTCTCTCTCTCTCTCTTTCTCTCCCTCTCTCTCTCTCTCTCTCTCCCCCCCTCCCTCCCTCCCCTCCCCCCCCTCGGACCTGTGGGTATAATAAACTTTGTTTTCCTGAACCTTTCTGGGTTCCCTCTTGTGGGCACACTGACTGATTATCGCACCTAAGATCACAGAGCAAGGGCACAAAGGATCAAAGAAAAGAAGGGGGAAAGGGAGAGGAAGTCAAGGAAATCCTTTGCTTTCTTACCCCCCAGTATCTTGCCCATCTGGCGTTAACTTCTGAAGGCCTGCTCATTCTGAGGGACCCTGCAGCTGCCCTTAAATTCCACCTCACCTGATTCTCATTACGGAGCCCCTCCTTTCGAAAGACCCACTTATATGTGGAATCTAATGAACGTAAGGCCCACTTTTATGAAAGACCCACTTGAGCACCTGTTTTCACTAACCACAAGAAATCCAAAGAGGATTTTCACTTTTATGAAAAAAGGCAAAAAGTGAAATTTAGCGTTTAGTGAGCCCTGACAGAGGCAGCCGTGCCCCGGCAGCCACAGTGGCCCACCAAGCACCTTCCCTGGAAAGCACCCCCCCCCTCCCCAGCACCCCGACATCAAGCCGCCAGAGCTTGCCCTGCGTCTGTGAGCACCTGCACTTTATCTCGATTTATTCTGTGCTTTCATTAGCAAGATGTGTCCCAGGTTATCAGAAGAACCTAAGAGAGCTCTAAGGGTGCTAGGCTTAGCATAAAATGACTCAATTAAGCCTTTGGGTTGTGGTGAATGAAATGAAAAATGTGCATGCCTTGAATTGTGGGTGTGGAAACCCTCGAACATGATTCCATATAAATTAATGGCAATTGCTTCATTGCTTTACACCATTTCTGCTTATGGACGTCTTCATAGGAACACTCTACTTTCAGGAAATACAGTGGGGAAACCTGTATTCACCTATCAGTGGGTCTTTTTTAAAAGTATTGTTCACAGTATTACAGATGTCCCCCAATTTCCCCCCCGCTAAGCTCCCCTCCTCCCAGCCTCTGCCCCAGCCCAGGCCTTCACCACACTATTGTCTGTGTCCATGAGTTATGCATATATGCATATAAGTTATTTGGTTAATCTTTTCCTATATCCCCCTCACCCCTACCTCTGAGATCTGTCAGTCTGTTCCATGCCTCTGAACCTGTTTTGTTAATCAGTTTTATTATGTTCATTAGATTCCACATATAAGTGAGATCATGTGGTACTTGTCTTTCTTTGACTGACTTATTTCACTCAGCATAATATTCTCCAGGTCCCTCCATGCTGTCGGAAAGGATAAGAAATTATTCTTTTTTAGCTCCATAGCATTCCAGTATATAAATGTACCACAGCTTTTTTATCTACACATCTACTGATGGGCACTTGGGCTACTTCCAGATCTTCGTAGAGGTGCATATATTCTTTCATATTTCCTAGGATATATTCCTAGAAGTGGGGTCACTGGGTCAAATGGCAGTTCTATTTTGAATTGTTTGAGGAAACCCCATACTGTTTCCACAGTGGCTGCACCAGTCCGCATTCCCACCAGCAGGGTACGAGGGTCTGGCCCTTCTCTGTCATTTTCTCAAGGTCCTCCTACTCTAAAGAAAGCCCTCGGGTGGCCTGATGCCCTGGGAATCTGTATGTAGCACAGGAGGCTTGGCAGAATAAAATCTGCTCTGCAAACATAAGCTTCCCCCCTCACCCACTCTCCCAATGATATTTCTCCTAAAAATAGAAAATTTCACCAACCAGGTCTTGCCATTTTCAATAATATTTCTAATTAATTTGGGGGATACTTTAAAATTTTACAAGTAAATTGAAACTAAAATTCATATAAACTCAATTTAAAACATTAAAGAATCACTGTGGGGGGGGAGCAAATATATAACTATGTCAACAAAAACTTTGATCAAAAAGAAGCTGTCTCAAAGGAAATGATTTCCTGTTGCAACTTTCATTTCAAACAAGGTACGTGTCCACTAGCCATGTGTATGAGTCAGCTCGAGCTCATTAACAACTTTTTAAAAAACATGGTTCAAGTTGTCCTTCTTATGCAAGGATGGCACTCTCACAAACATTATCTAAGTCGATCCTGACACCTCTGGAAGGATTTTTAAATATTTGATCGCCCCTCAGAGGAGGCTGCATTTTGAAAACACAAAATTTTAAATATGATAAAGGATGAAGAAATTAGTTAAAACAGAAAGGCACAGAATACCCGTGTAATTAAATGTTTCCAATTGAAGAAGCTGAGTATGACAATAATCACATACCAGACTACATCCTAATACACAGCCTAACCAAAGGAGTTTCATCACTAAAAACAAAATCAGGAGACAAAGTCTACAATCGGTACATATCCTAACCAAACTCACTGAAAGAAGAAAGCATATTATTTACAGACCGAATTATCCTTTTAGATGTTGAATCAAATACAATAGTTAAAACACTTGTGAATCCTTTTATGCAAATAATGAGTGTTATAGGTTGAATTATTGCCCACCCCCAAAAAAAAATTCACATGCTGAGTTTTATCCCCTAGTACCTCAGAATGTAACCTTATTTGGAAATAGAGTCATTGCAGATCTAATTACTTAAGATGAAGTCATACTGAAGTAGGGCCCCAATCCAATACGATTGGTGTCCATAGAAAAAGGGGAAATCAGGACACAGAGAGACAGCGGAGAATGCTATGTGAACACGAAGGCAGAGATCTGGGTGAGGTGTCTACAGGCATCCCTTGGAGCTCCTGTGGGTTCGGTTCCAGACCACCACAGTAAAGCCACTATCACAATAAAGTGAGCAGTAATATTTTTGCATGGAGAGTCTTTCCTCCAATTTATAAAAAACACAACATCTGTGAGGCTCACTAAAGTAAAGCACAATGAAACGAGGAACGCCCATACAAGCCAAGAAACGCCAAAGATTGCCAAACAACCATCAGAAGCCGGAAGAGAGGCCTGGAACGTATGCTTGCCCAGTGCCTTCAGAGGGAGCTTGGCCCTACCGACACCTTGACCTCAGCCTTCAAGTCTGCAGAAGTACAAGACAATAAATTTCTGTTGTTAAGGTACTAAGTTTGTGATACTTTGTTTTGTAGCTCTAGCAAACTAATATAATGACCTAATAAATTTTACTCTGTAACAGACTTTCATGTTACTATAAAGCAAGTTACATTCACATCAATGCCTGATAAAGCAAAAAAAAAAAAAATTATATAGATTTTTGTAAGAATTTTTGAAGAAGCTGAGTATGACAATAATCACATACCAGACTGCATCCTAATACACAGGATGTGTATGTTACTAATCTGATAATGTTTGTGAGAGTGCCATCCTTGCATAAGAAGGACAACTTGAACCATGTTTTTTAAAAAGTTGTTAATGAGCTCAAGCTTGCTCATAGTATGTTACTAATCTGCTACCAGTGTAAAACAAGTGAAAAACAATATTGCCATTACTCTTGCTAAAATGAAATCTCAATATGAATAAAACACTAAAAGTAGAATAATACAAGCTTATTTTCCTTACTAGAGGGCCAGTGCATGAAATTCGTGCATGGGGGGTGGGGGTCGGAGGGTCCCATCAGCCCAGCCTGCACCTTCTCCAATCCGGGACCCCTCAGGGGATGTCCGACTGCAGGTTTAGGCCTGATCCCGGGGATCGTGCCTAAACTGGCAGTCAGACATCCCTCTCACAATCCTGGACTGCTGGCTCCTAATCGTTCACCTGCCTGCCTGCCTGGTCACCCCTAACTGCCCCCCGGTACCAGCCTGATCGCCCCTCAGCCCCTCACTGTCTCTGCATGCTGGCCTGATTGCCCCTAACTGCCACCCCTGCTGGCCTGGTTGCCTCTAACTGCCCCCCCTGCCATCCTGGTCACCCCTTACTGCCCCCCCTGCCAGCCTGGTCACCCCAACTGCCCCCCTGCTGGCCTGGTTGCCCCCAACTACCCCCCTTGCTGGCCTGGTTGCCCCCAACTACCCGCCTTGCCAGCCTGGCCGCCCCCCCCACACACACACACCCCCACACACCGGCCTGGTCGCCCCATGCAGCCTGCTTGTTCAGTCATTTGGTTGTCCCTCACTAACCCCCGTGCCGGCCTGGTCATAGGCAGCCATCTTGTGAGGGTGTGATGGTCAATTTGCATATTACCTCTTTATTATATAGGATTTTACAGGAATAAATAGAGAATACCTTATTTATTCTAACTGCATGGTAAATTACATCTTTATAACCAGTAAAGTAATAAAGTTTATGAAAGTAAAAAGATTATCAATTTTTGTTATTTTAAGATGTTCTTCCACTCTAGTAAAATTTATTTGGCAAAAGCAGTTTTCACCTCCAAATAGCTGAGATATTGAAAAGAATTGTCAACAACAAGGTAGAAATAGTCAATTCTAAACCAAGAGAATAGTTATGACACATCTAATCAGATATTTCAAATCAGTGGGCAAACATTAAACATATACTGCTTTTTCATACAAATATCATCCCTCCCTCACATAAGCAAATACACACACACACACACACAGGAGAAACATTTGCCTCACGAGGGATCTTCCACTTAAGAAACATAGACTATCTAATACAGCAAATCTGTTCTAAAAAGGAAATAATTCTAGGTCTAAAGCTTCCTTTGTAGATAAGATCAGGTTCATGAGCTGTGTAGGGAAAATGGAGAATATGGCTATTTCCCTTAACATCTTGGTCACACGCAAACATTGGTACTGGCTTTACACACCCTTAAAAATACACATACATGCCCAGGAAGAATAACCTTTGCCTTGGGTTAAGATTGTGCTACATTAAGCAATGGATAAGACTCTGTGTTGCACCACCTTTAAAATGAAAGACTTTTCAGTAAAAAGAAGCAAATGATGTGGTGATTCTGCATCTGGATTCAGTGTGATAAATACTAATTTTACCACAGGCAGACATCCTACAAGAACCTAAGAAGTTCTTTCACATCACAATTTCAATTTTGTATTCAGAACATTCAAAGCTACATATAACTTCAGGATTTGGCTGAAATGGAGCCTTCTGATTATTTCTGTTAAGGAAGCCAAACTAAAAAAAATTCTAGCTTCTATAATTTCCTCATGCTCATTCTTGCCAATATAAGGGACAGTATTTTAACCTAATAAAATTATCCTTCATATTAACAGCATTTAGTGAACACTTTGTGTGTGTGTTCTACAAACTCGCTTATGTTCACATCAATTCTAAGAAATTGGTATTATCCTCATTTTAGCAAGGACAGATGCAGAAGTTAAAGAACTTGCTCAAGGTCATAGCAGAGGAGGGGTCAAGGCCTTTCCCACCCTAAAGCCAAGGCTCCTAATTGCCTTTTAGGGCACCAAGATTTGCAAAAGGAAGTCCTCAGAATCAACGTGGGGGAAAAAAAAAAAAAGAAAGAAAGAAAGGTGTGGGGTTGGTAAGCCTGGTGCTGAGGTCTGCCCTAGAGAAGTGACAAGTATCTGAAATAAAACAGGTCAGTGGCATCAAAGACATCCTGCCTGGACCTTACAACCTTACGGGTGGTGCCTATGCTGGGTCTGTAATCTGAGGGGATTTGAAGCATAAAGTTATGAGAGGCCTTCCAAATTACACCAACAATACACTTATATTCACAAACATTTCTGGCAGAGAGGTCGCAGAAAGATCCAATTTGAAGAGCAAAAATGATGCCACTGATGGGCATTTTCACTAAAATGGTCTCAGTTTCTTTGATTTCCCAAATCGGCCAAAAATAACTGGTTCTATAAAGGCAAGGCAAGTCTGTGGTGACAGAGATGGCACGTGGGTGCACACAAGAGGAATTTCGTGCCGCATCTGTCACCCTAACTTATCCAAGATTCTATAAATCACAACCCTCGCCCTTTCTGGATGTGGTTCCTAGCCGGGCTGCTACTGTAGTTGCCTGGGGAAAACCTCCCTACTTCTGAGGAATTACCAGGAAGCTCAGCATTAATTAAAGCTCATCTATGAAAACAAGATTTAAGGCTAAATTATGAGGAATATTTAAATAAATCAACAAAGCCCTTAGCCAAAGATCCCATAAACTGGAACTGTTTCTGGATTGTAAAAAAATAGTACTCATACTCATTATGTAAGATATAGGTCACACTATAAGCATTCAGGTATTTTTCCCTACATAAAATCCTTCAACCAAGCCCACTGAGATTTAAATCATTAGAATCTGAATTAATGTCTTACAATAATCACAGCTTACTAAACCCACAGAGAAAGATAGCCACATCCGGAATGTAAAAGGCTCACTAAAAAAAAAAAAAAGTGTTAAATATATGATGAGCTGGTTAAGGCTGCAACACCCTTGGGAATGTTTTAAAGACATGCTGACTGCTGGTCAAGCCTTGGCTTGAAAGGAGTTGGACCATCAAGTTCCCCAAGGAAAAGTTGATGCATGAGCTTCCAGAAGGCAGCCCAGTCCTCGCATTCCTCTGAGCCTGCGGACGACCGACCGTGGGAGGAGTGATTCAGAGAGCAGGGAGGAGCACCGACCGCGGACATCCCCGCAGCCACCCTTGGCGCCGGCCACCGTTCGCGCCAGCACATCCCAGGACCATCGGGGGCACCGACGCCGCAAGGTCACCGGGGAAATAGGCGACTTTACATAATCTCCCCCCGCGAGGCACCTGCGCGCCCGGGCGACGGTGCAGCCGGGTCCCCTCCCGGTCGTCCCCGCACTGGGCGGTGCGGAGGCGGGACGCCGGACACTCACGGGCGCCCGCAGCTCCGCACTGAGCCGGGGGTGGCGAATGGAGGGCGGGCTCCCAGTCCCAGCTGCGGCGGCCGGCGGGGCGGGCGATGCGGGCGCAGCCGGGGACAGCGGGGTCCCACGCTCCCGGCCCCTTGCCAGCGCCCAGCGCGCCCCTCGCGGCTCCGCCCGGGACCGCCCCGCCGCGCACCTGCCCCGCGCCTTACCTGAGTGGCTTTATGGAACTGCTTCTTCAGCCCGGCCACCGACATGGTGCTGGAGGGCGCGCGGGCGCGGGCGGCTGCGGGTGCGGGAAGGAGGAAGCGGCGGCGGCGCGGAGCAGCAGGGCCGAGCGGGGCGGCGCGCTCCCGGCCGCCGCTCGTCGTGCAGCCGCGGGGCTGTGGGCGCTGGGGCGCGGAGCGGCGCGGGACGCGGGCTCGTGCGGATAGACACACTGACGTCAGGGGCGGGTGATGCGGCCTCTTAAAGGGGACGCGGGAAGCCCCGCCCCGGGCGCGGGGCTGGCGGACAGGTGCTGCTGGCCCAGCTACCTGGGCGCGGGCGCCCCACGCGCGGACACGGCTCCGCGGAACTCGCGGGCCTGCTGCCTGGTCAGAGGGCCTGGGCGTGTGGTTCGTAGCCCCGCGGCCTGTGCGCTGATCACTTTGATGGCCCAGGCACCCGCAGGACTCAGGTGTCCTGCTGGCGCCCAGGTCGCCACAGCGCGCTGCCTGCCCTTTGAGCCTGGTCTCTGCAGCCTGGGAAGGAAGGAGTGGGTCCTATGGGGAGAATGAGTAAGTCATCGCTCCTACTCTGCCTATCAGCTTGCCTCTGCTTTTACGTGTTTTAGTTTACATGACCAGGACATGATTGGTACCCCAGCTTACAGACAGGATCCCCTTCTATCAGATGTTCCCCCTGTGCCCAAGCAGCGTGGCTGGCCGCAGAAAACATTTGTCAGTATCCCTTAAACCTACAAACGCTAGGAAAAACCACCAGCCCTTCTTTAGTATTTATTTTGGTTTGATACAACTTAACGACTTAAACAGAACAGAATTCTTAAAAATCCTTACAGTTGGGTAAATAAAGTTGAAGTGGGCTATTTACTACAGTAATAGCACTTAAACCTCTGTTTACAGCTATGAAAAGGCCCGAATGTGAACTGGGATTTCACTTACGATAGTGGGTTTCAGATTGCCCATCTAAAACAAGCACTGTCTAATGTGAACAAGCGTGATGCTAAGTCACACAAATACGGCATGTATCACAAAGTATGGATGGATGGGCTCAAGCGAAACTCTGATGGAATTCGATGAATTGGTAGCGGAACAGCCCTAGATGGGTTCTAATTTCTGGGAATTAGCCACTTCCCCTGGTTTTTCTAGGACCGAGGAGCACAAAGGAACGAACTTGAATGCTGTCCCCAGGTAGGGGTGAAAGTTACAAGGAGAGGACAGAGCGACAGAAGGCAAGGTGAGAGACATTGCCAAGGAAGAACCGGAGCCGCATGGCAGCCTGGGAGTACTAGGCATCCCTTTCATTCCGCCACCACCCCTGCTGCTTGAACAGAACCGCAGGCCTCACCTCCACCCCTCCGCAGGCTGCTTGGGCACAGGGGAACATCTGATAGAAGGGGATCCTGTCTGCAAGCTGGGGTACCAACCATGTCCTGGTCATGTAAACTAAAACACGTAAAAGCAGAGGCAAGCTGATGGTGGTGGAGGCGGAACCAGTAAGAAGAGCACGTGGGCTTGTGAGCCAGTCCACGGAGAGAATCAGACGAAATGAGTAAACCTCCAATGTCCCTTCCAGGTACATACATAGAAGTGCACTTTCCAAACACCTTACGGTTAAGTGGGGACACAGGGACACGTTTTTTTCTAGTGGGTTAGGAAGGACAGTGATGATCACTTCTTACAGAGAATGTAACTGTTGGTATGAGAGGCAATAAAGCTTTCGCTTCCCTCTGCAACAGTCTTCTAAACAGCCGTGCTCCATCAACCAGAATCCAGAGTGAGGACCGAGCAGGGCAAAGTCACCAACTGATGTTCAACAGACGTTTAGCGTGAGTGAGAAACCTTGAGTGAGGAATTTTAATAAACTGAGTCTGGAGTTGTTAACTGTGGCCACACTAGTCTGCCCTGACATGCATGCCCATTTCCCAGACGAGGAAGGGACATTCTCCAGTGCCCACATGTATTTTGTTTTTGTCATTAGATGAAGTTGCCTGTTTTATTCTTACAAAAGCCTCACTGACGTTGGGGGAAACTCCGCCCCAGGCCGGAGGGTCCAAGGGAATGGTGGCTCCGTGCACAGACCATATCCTGAGCTTTTACCCTGCATTTGCCTTACCAGCTGGAGAGGGTGAACAGTTAGCTCTGGTGATCCATTCTAAAGGAATGTGTCTCAGAGAAACATCAGCCAGGGAAAGATGCGAGTCCTGCCAATAGGTAGGTGGGGCTACTGAGCCATCAGAATCTAGAACAAACCATTAACGTCACCTGCCCGAGGCCCCAGGAGGCGGTCCGCCCAGAGCACATGGGCCTGCTCGTCACCTATAAGGCCCACCATGGTGAGTCCCCGATTCCTGACCTTAGGGAACTCTGCAAGCCTCTGGACTTACTGCATGAATGGGTGGGGCTCTAGGCTGGAGAGATTCAGAGTTGTCACAATGACTGCCTTTGTACTCTGATAGCTTGGTGATGCCTGTGTACACACACACACACACACACACACACACACACACACACACGCACACAAGACTGCTGTAAAATGCTAATAATGGTTTTGCAGCTGGAGCAGTTCTTAAACTCCAGTGCATCCGGATCCCTGGAGGACGTGTTAAAGCACAAATTGCTGGGCCACATCCCGCCCCCCTCCCCCCCCCCCCCCCCCCCGTTTCTGATGCACTAGGTCTGGGTGGGGACTGAGAATGTGCATCTCAGACAAGCCCCCAGGTGATGCTGACTCTGTCCGGGGGCCGCACTTTGAAAACCACTGGGCTAGTGTGGAACTATTAGGAGGAAACCTTTTGCCTGATTCTCCAAATTTTTAAAATGTTTTCCCATGTCTTGCATAATAGAAAGTTATAATAATTTTTCTACCTGATTCCTGACGTGAACAATGGAACATTTTCATAGAAGAATGGGCTTTGTTTAAAACCACTAGGAGATAGAGCGACTAGTCTGGAATTCATGAGCTCTGGTCTCTCACTGATCGTTGTGAAATGGGGACCTGAGGAGTCTCCTCAGATCTGTGAACACTTAGCTGAACCCTGAATTAAACACAAACAACTCTCTATCTACCCCTGGTTCTTCATTCACCAACTCAGAAGGCTTACCCTGCTATCCTTCAAAGAGAAAAAACCACTTAGGGACTTCAAATCCTTTTGAAACCATAGCTAATTCTCCAACTATCCCCTGGATCTCATGTAAATCCAGTACTTCTATAGAAGCACAATTCATACCTGTAAAGACCTTTGAATGTTACCTTTGAAAGAGACTTGTTGAGCTCCTTTTGATCCAGGCGACAAGGGAGACCTCAATCTGATACTGGGATACAGGTTCTTGTCACGGAACAAGAAGGAATTTGAGAGTGTGACAGAAAGATTTAGCAAAGCACAGTAAATTTAAGTGACAGGACGCAAAGCACTTGAGAAGTGAGAATGGGTGACCTTAGAGAACTAGATGCTCCCGATGGGGTCTGTGTGGAAGGTTTTTATTAAATGTGGGTCGGGGAGGGGAGTCCTAGGCTTCTGAGGCTGGTGGGGACTGCTGGCAGGCTTGTCCTTGTCTCTCCTCTCCAGATAGCAATTGTTTTTGTCCTTCCATGCCTGTCACTGTGATTTTGGGGGCGGGCAAAGTAATCCCGAAACCTTAAGGCAAATTTATTATGAAGGTACTAGAGGCCTGGTGCACGAAATTCATGCATGGGGTGGGAGTCTCCTCAGCCCAGCCTGCACCCTCTCCAATCTGGGACCCCTCAGGGGATGTCCGACTGCTGGTTTAGGCCTGATCCTGGGGATCGGGCCTAAACTGACAGTTGGACGTTCCTTTCACAATCCGGGACCGCTGGCTCCTAACTGCTCACCTGCCTGCCTGCCTGATCATCCCTAACTGCCCCCCTGGCAGCCTGATCACCCCTAACCACCTCTGCCTGCTGGCCTGATTGCCCCCAACTGCCCCCATGCCAGCCTGGTTGCCCCCAACTGCCCCCCTGCTGGCCTGGTCATCCCCAACTACCCCCCTCTGCCGGCCTGGTCACACCCAACTGCCCTCATGCCAGCCTGGTCACTCCCAACTGTCCCCCCCTGTTGGCCTGGTCACCCCACGCAGCCTGCGTTCAGTCGTTTGGTCGTCCCACACTAACCCCCCTGCCGGCCTGGTCACCCCACACAGCCTGTGTTCAGTCATCTGTCTAGTTGTTTCAGTCGTGACGGCCCCTGGCTTTTTATATATTAGGATTATAGTGTGGCCCTGGCCAGCATGGCTCAGTGGTTAGAGTGTAGGTCTGCACATTGGAGGGTCTCGGGTGTGATTCCTGGTCAAGGGCATGTATCTGGGTTGTGAGTTTGATCCCTGCCCCCAGTTGGGGTGCCTCTGGGAAGCAACCAATTAATATGTTTTTCTCACATCAATGTTTCTCTCTCCCTCTCTCTCTCTTTCTCTTTCTCTCTCTCTCTCTCTCTCTCTCTCTCTCTCTCTCTCTCTCTCTCCTTCCACCCACCCACTTTCTCTACAAATCAATGGAAAAATAATCCTCACTCATTGGGTGAGGATTCAAAAAATAAATGATATTATAATATGGCTGTCAAATCTGGCTGATACTGGTCTTTTGGTCTCAACTACAGGAAATTGGGGAGGGGGCGGGAGAACCAGTGGTCAGTGAAGGTCACAGCTTCCATGTTCCAGCCAAGATGGAGGAGGGGGGTCGGCCTGAGGCCTCTGCCCCCTACTGTCCTGGTCACTTTTACGAGCAGGCATCACGGTAGGAGGTAAAGTGAGACATCAAGACAAGGTGGACAGGACCTTGAACCCCAGGGAGTTTCTAGGCCAGTCATTTGGAAGATGCTCCTTAGAGACAGTAACTGTGACTTAAATGCAGAGGAAGGATGCCCCAGACCCTGGAAAATCACCCTCAAACCTGAGTGCCCTCCTCGGTTGCACAGAAGCTGTGAGGGAGGCTCTGTGGAGAGACCCAGAAGCACAGTGCAGGGGAACCTGCCAATGAGGAAGAATCTAGTTTAACAAGAGGGGGCTGTCATTCAACATGCTGCCCTCTCCTCTCCTGAGACCAAATCCATGTGAAATGGTCAGTAAACCTAGGTCTGCTTTAAAAAGCTCCAGTGCAGTGAGACCCCCACCCAGCACCACCTCACTGACTGGGCAGGGAATTCGCGGTCTGCGATCATCCCATCACACTGTTCGCGCAGTTTCTCCTTGCGTTTTGCCAAAGCTTCCGACAAAGCCTCTAGTGTGCACGGTGGGTCCCTGGCGCCTTTCAGGGGCCTTGTTCCCCGGGAGCAGCGGACAAGCCGCAGCTCTCATCTTTCTGCACCACTGCCCCCCACCCCTCTCCCCTGGCCCCCCACACAGGGGCTGCTCCTGACTTTATGTGTAAGCTCGGGAAGCACAGAAAACACAGCACAGCAGAGGCATAAAACCCCAACTTCTTGTTTTACAGGCAACAAGACAGAAGCAATGAAAAGAGGGGACTTACTTAGAGTTCCTTTTTCGACTCCTCCTGTAGCCTCAGATCAGGGCCAAGCCTCCAGCCAGTGCTCATAAATACGGATGGGAACGAGGAGTGGAACACTGAGCAATTTATCACTGTCCCTGATGCCGTGTTCTTGCCACATTGGGCCTCATATTCCACAGCCTTCACCCGAGAGCCATAGACTGGACAGGACTCAGTTGTTCTGGTGTGACTGGGCCTTCACATGAGATTTTGTGCCTCTGGGGGCTGCCAGGAGCCTTGGGCCCACGCCCAGCACGGACAGGGCTCACAAACCCTTTTCTAAACAGAGATGGGGATCAAGGGAAAGACCATCCTCATTTCCTTGTGTCCAGGTTTGTCACCCTACTACAGATACACAGAGAAACACTTCTTTGTCTCAGAGGTAGAATGTGGGGGTCTTGCTCTCTGTCTCCCCTTCTCCTCCCCCCTCACCCCCCACCACCACCTTTCCTTCTCTCCCTCCTGCCTCCAAAGGGCAGGGCCTCTTCCTGCAGAAACTCCCCTTCATTTAGCTAAGCCCTATTAACCAAATCACAGGAGGAGGGATGTACTCAAGTGGGTGACTCACATTAGGCTCTTACTTCTGGCCCCTTCATTATTTACATTCCGGTTTGAAATGCTGACAACTTCCCTAGCAAAAGCTGCCATCGCCAATGCTCATCACTAGGGCCTTTCCTTTGAAGTCTTTCTCCAAACCTCCTAACCTGGTGTCCTCTCTTCCTCGGTGGAATCCCAGAGCCCCGATTGTGCCCCTGCCGTGAAGTTAACCCAGCATGCACTGTAGACATGGATTGATATATCGTATTAGATCCTTCGCTCTTTGTGTGTAGACCTTGCCTTTACTTTTACAACCCTTAGCAGATAATATAAACACCGCTAGACGCTGACTAATGGAAATTCTGAAAGCCTGGTGATATTTTAAAAGCTAGATCCAGTAGGGGGCCAGAAAGCCTGGAACCAGCTGAGCCTTTCTCCATCCGAGCAGAGCAGACCATTCGGTGGTCCTTGTTGCTGCTCCCTCACTGTGTCCAAGCCTACGCCTCCAGGTTCCTGTCAATTCTGAGAGTTCCCAACCACCATCCCATAAATTCCCCTTTGTTCATTCAGTCAGAAATGCTTTCTGTTCCTTGCAATCAACAAACTCTAAATGATCTATCCTCTCCACTCCCAACTCCTGCCGTAATATTCTAATCTCAGTTCCATTTCTTGTTCAGATCTAGCAACTCAAATACAGCAATTTGAGCCTGGCCAGTGTTGCTCAGTGGGTGAGAGTTGTCCTATGAACCAAGAGGTCATGGTTCAATTCCCAGTTAGGGCATGTGTCCAGGTTGTGGGCTCAATCCTCAGTAGCTCAGGAGGGGGCATGCAGGAGTCCGTCAATCAATGATTCTCATCAGTGATCTCTCTCTCTCTCTCTCTCTCTCTCTCTCTCTCTCTCTCTTCCTCTCTCTCCCCCTTCCTCTCTGAAATCAATAAAAAATATTTTAAAAATATAGCAATTTAGGCAACTACAATTCCTGCTAAACACTGCATTAGGCCCCCTTCTCAGACAAGAGTGGACAGATTGAGTGACAAGGAATATAGTCCTTAAGCCAGTGGTCGGCAAACTCATTAGTCAACAGAGCCAACAATTGAAATTTGTACAACAATTGAAATTTCTCTTGAGAGCCAAATGTTTTAAACTTAAACTTCTTCTAACGCCACTTCTTCAAAATAGACTCGCCCAGGCCGTGGTATTTTGTGGAAGAGCCACATTCAAGGGGCCAAAGAGCCGCATGTGGCTCGCGAGCTGCAGTTTGCCGACCACGGCCTTAAGCAAATGTCCATTCTCCCTGTAAGACATTGACATTCTGATTTACAAATCAAACCTTTCGTGTATTTGGTGAATATATGTCAGTCTGTCAGGGCCCCAACCTCCCAATTGGCAGCAGCTGAACAAATAAAGGTCAAGCAGCTGGACTCTGAGAAAGCAGTGCCCACTCCTGGAATGAGAACAACCTAATTAACTGTAACTGCGAGGGCATCTTCGCCATCGGTTTCCTTCTTCTATTCCTGGTGGATATTATCGTTAGAGATTCTGAAGGCATGTTGTTAACCCTGAACATGGGATCTGGCTAGTTGGCCTGTTAAAGCATGTGTTAAAGAGGCCAAGTTCTATTTTAGTAGCTAGCCATGCAGAGGAAAGCTATTCCCTATTAAAGTATGTGTTTTACTGTGCCATACCAAGGGTGCGTTCTCTTAATTACAGGAAAGTCTAGGTAAGAAAGGAATAATTTAGTTAAAAAAAAAAAACACAACAAAACACCAACAACACTAAAAGCACAACCTTATATTGCAGAATACAATCTTCCAATATTTTGTTAGCATTAGCTTTATATAGGAAAAAATATATTCTACTTTGC
The DNA here is from genome assembly GCF_951640355.1 of Cnephaeus nilssonii. NCBI lineage: Eukaryota > Metazoa > Chordata > Mammalia > Chiroptera > Vespertilionidae > Cnephaeus > Cnephaeus nilssonii. The sequence continues at coordinate 58,824,692 of NC_137085.1, read as the reverse complement.
TAGTTTGTAATAAGACAAAGTACACGTTAAAAGGGATAAGGGAACCTATAATAATAAAAGGGTAATATGCTAATTAGACCATACGTCCTGGACGTCATTCCAGACGAAGCCAGGGGGTGGAGGGAAGCCCTGGTCCCGGGTGCCAGAGGGAAGCCGGTGCCAGAAGCTGGGGGAAGGAAGGCCTCCTCTTGCACAAATTTCATGCATGGAGCCTCTAGTGTGTGTGTGTGTGTGTGTGTGTGTGTGTGTGTGTGTGTGTTGTGTATTTAAGTATATCACTTCTCTTTGATTGTTTGGGGCCTTTTATTCTTTGCTTTTTAAGAAATTATCAGTGGTTTTATTAAATGTGCACAAGTTATATTTTCCCTGACCCACCTCTATAAAGCTGACTTCAATGATGCGTTAAGTATAAAGCATTATTTTCAAACAGCATTTCAAACATTTAAATTAACATGAAAACACCACCTTCTCAAGGCTACACGTTTTCTCTCCAGGCCCAGTCGCAGGGAGGTTGCCACGCAGGGAAGTCCACCCTCCACGCTGACTTCTTTACTTTCCCCATCACCCTTCCCCAGGTGACTGCTAGCCTGGTGGGGGGGCTCAAACGGTGGTCCCCAGACCAGCGGCATCAGCACCATCTGGGAACTCGTTAAATGAGCAAATTGTAGAGGCCCCACCCCTGACCTACTGGATGCCATCTGTGATTTAAGCCCTCCAGGGGGTTCTGGCGCATGTTCAAGTTCAAGAGCCGCTGGTCTCCAAGTTGCAGTGGTAGTGCTGGGGCCAGAGCGGGTGGAAGCCAGGGAACTACCCCTCAGGCCAGAAGGCTCAGGCAGCCAATGATGAAACTTTCCTTTAAAGAAGCCCATTGGATCATTACAATGGGCGGGTATTTTTTTTTTTTCTTACTCTACAAGAGAAGACATTGAGACAAAATTATTAAGCCGTTTGGCTAGCAATTTGAGACCTGTATCCGTTTTTCTAGGGCTGCTATAATACATTACTACGATCTGGGTGTCTTAAGACAACAGAAATTCATTCCCTCACAGTTCTGGAAACCAGAAGTCCAAATTCTGGGTATCAGTAGGGTCGGTTCCTCTGAGGGCTGTGAGGGAGAAGTTGCCTGTGTCCCTACCTGGCTTCCGGTGGCAGCCCTTGGTGTTCCTTGGCTTCTAGCTGCTGCAGTCCAATCCCTGCCTCTGTCACCCCCTGGTGTTCTTCAGTGTGTGCATTTGGGTCTGAACTTTCCTTTATAAGGACACCAGTCATATCGGATTAAGGGCCCACTCTGGTCCTGTGCAACCTAAGTCATCTAAATTTAGCAAATTATATCTACAATGAACTTATTCCCAAATAAAGTCACGCTCTGAGGTACTGGGAGGTTAGGACTTCCAAAGATCTTTTGGTGGGAACAAAACTCAACCCATAACAGGGCCCTGTCTCAGGACTCCTGTTGAAAACATTTCTTCTGCCTCAGCATTCTTAATTCCCCTCCCTGACACCAGGGACACGGGAATACTTCGAGGTTCCCCACCGACTGTCATTCGCAGAGGAAAAGCTCCACAGAGGGATACGGTACTGACTCCCTTCACACAGTATATGGCCCCAAATCAATGCTGTTTATATACATGAACTTGGGATCTTTTCTGGGACCCTTCTTCCCCATTCCTTATCTGGCATATTGACACATAGTAAGTAGTTTCCTCCTATTTCTTGGATCTATAGGTAGCTATTTAAAGACGGAGTTTAAGCCAAAACCGGTTTGGCTCAGTGGATAGAGCGTCGGCCTGCGGACTGAAAGGTCCCGGGTTCGATTCCGGTCAAGGGCATGTACCTTGGTTGCGGGCACATCCCCAGTGGGGGGTGGGCAAGAGGCAGCTGATCGATGATTCTCTCTCATCGATGTTTCTAACTCTCTATCCCTCTCTCTTCCTCTCTGTAAAAAATCAATAATATATATATATATTAAAAAAAAAGACGGAGTTTAAAACATAATGTCCATCACCCACCCCACAGGACTCTGTGCTCCCTCTGGCTATGGCCATATAGGGTAGGCCTAGAACAAGAGAACTTAAGTTCAGATGACTATAGATTCAGACCTACTCTATAATGTTGGCTAAGCCCTTTTGGGCTCACAGATCTTTCTAAAGAAAAATTGGAGAAGTTTGTAATCCACTTATGTGACTAAGTATCCACCAGCTCACTGCTCACACCCCGCCTTGAGGTGCCTGGGGGTGCCCCTTACATTTCAGTGACTTCTGTTTAAGGATTTTGGTAGCCAAGTAGTGATAAAAGCACTCAGACCTAGATTTTATTATGAAATACTTTTAAATACAAGTAAACACCGAGAGATCTACACTGGGCAATGTATTTTTTAAAATGAAAGTTCCAGTTATTAAAGTGCTTAAGAAGTTAAATGAAAGGATCAACCCCCAAATAATTACCACTTCTAATTTCCTCCATTTTATTGAACATAAACTAGGATCAAATTTTCAATTAGATTCGTTGAAGCATTGAGGTCTCATGTCATCAAAGTGTCCTCTCCCATTTAGTTTCCATTTGCGTAACACTGTGCATTATGTAAACAGCCAAATATAAGCTTTTAAATTTTCCAAATCTCTCTTAGTTCTTTGGAAATGGTTATTCTGCTTGGCTGTTCTGCAAGGGCCTTGAAGTATAGGTTTTTCTCAAAGTATTTTATAGTGATAAATTACTGGAAAATTTTCCTTTTCTATCACAATCTATTCAAGATGAACATTAACTATTTTAATAATTTCCAAAGCAAAACCTAGACTCAATAGGAAAATATACAAAGAATACAACCTCACTGAAGTTATATAAATAATTATGTAATATTGAAAAATTTTAGTATCAGTAGAAATGGGATTAAAATAAATAATTCCAATTTCACTAAAATGGCAAAGATTTTAAATGTAATATTTATTTTGATGAAAGTGTTATGAAACGAGAATTCTCTTTATTTCCAGACTGAGTAAAATTGGTATAACTAATGAAAAGCAGTTTGGCACTACACATGAACTTTAAAAATGGAGTAATTTTATATCCAAAAAGTACCATAATTAAATAGAAGTTCAGTAATTTTATATCCAAAAAGTACCATAATTAAATAGAAATTCAGGCAATTAGCCATCAGGGAAATGTAAACCAAAGTGATAATGAGGTAACACTTCAGACCCACTAGGATGGCTATAATTAAAGAAACTAGATAATAAGTTTTGGTGAGGATGTGGAGAACTTGAAAACCCCCTCATTGCTGGTGGGAATATGAACTGGAGCAGTCGCTTTGGAAGACAGTCTGGCAGTTCCTAAAACGGTAAAACATAGTTACCATATGACCCAGCATTCCCACTCCTGCTTATATGCCCTAGAAAAATGAAAACATATGTGCACACTAACGTACATGAATGTTCATACCAGGATTATTCAAAATGTCTAAAAGTGGAAACAACCCAATGTCTATCAACTGATAAATGGATATAGATAAATGATGGTACAGCCATGTAGTGTAATATTATTTGGCAATAAAAGACATGAAGTACAGATACATGCTACAATATGGATGAACCTTGAAAATATTATGCTAAATGAAATAAGCTTGTCACAAAGGACTACCTATTGTTTAACTCCATTTACATAAAATGTCTAAAATAGGCCAATCTATAGAGATAGAAAGTAGATTAGTGGTTCCTTGGGCTGGGGGCTGGGGGTGGGATAGAGGGATTGGGGTGGATGACTGAGGAGAGTGGGGTTTCACGGGGGGATACTGGAACAGTTGTAAATGGACTGTGGTGAGGGATGCACAGCTGGCTCTAACCCCCGGGTTTGCCATTCTGTGGTTCTATGGTTACCTCTGCACGTAGAGAAATGTTCTCTGAGACCGTCAGCAGTTGCTTCCCCAAACTCCTTTCCTTCTCCCATTCTCAACACCAAGTAAAACCTTATTGACCCCAGCCTGCTGTCCTCTTCCTTCTGCCTCTATTCTGGTGTCTTCCCCAGAATCCGGTTTGTGTTCTTACGCACATTATCTGATTCTGCAGAGCAGACACCGAGGAACTGAGCCAGCACAGGCAGAAGTCACCTTTAAGAGGATGGAAAAACCCCCTCTGGCTTGTCAGGACAGGGAGGCTATAGACACTCACACGGCAGTAATTTCTGTCCCGCCACCATAGTCCAGTGTACAAAATGATCCAGAGACTCGTCTCATCTCCTTCCTGCATCTCCTCCCTGCCCTCTTTTTCCCTCCCTTCTTCTTCCAGCCTGCATTTGGGAGATACAAATGCTTTCCCTCATCAGCTCAGAGGCAAATGAGGCCAACTTCACTAGTCCAGCAAATCTTGGTCTGAAACACTTAAGTAATTCTTGGGTTCTTAGTGTAGTCAGTGGGGAAAGAAGACAAGGTCTGAGTCAAGGTCAAAACACACATTCTAAAACAGAAGCTAGTTAAGAACCCATCAATGTGAAGTACTAATAGCTTTTTTTGAGCATCATTCTGTGCATCACATTTTGTAAACGTACCTCGTTTAATTTTCTTATGCTGTGTGGATTCATATCCCCATTTATGACAAGGACACTGCAATTTGTATAGACCAAGTACTTTTGCCCAGAGCTGCAATTTGGTAAAAAGGGGAGCAGGAGTTCAAGCACAGCTCTGTGTGTCTCTACGGACGCATGTCCCACCAGCTCTGCTTTTCCTGCCTTACCAAGCCCTGTGCCAGGACAAAGGCTGGTCTTTCTGGAGAGAGAACACTAAATGCAACTTGGAAGAGGAAATTTGTGGAGGAGCTAACCTCGTGAAGTTCAAGAATGGAACTTCCTGCCCCAGCCGGTTTGGCTCAGTGGATAGAAAATCAGCCTGTGGACCGAAGGGTCCCGGGTTCGATTCCGGTCAAGGGAAAAATGTCCTCGGGTGAGGATTAAAATAAAAATGAAGAATGGAACTTTCTGGTGGTCCTGCATGACAAAGATTCGAATTTAAGGTAGGTCAACTTGGCAACAATCCTATGTCCTTTTGGGGACTTGCACTAGATGACAGTTCTTCAGGATAGGCTTCTTTGTGTATTTCTCCTCACCCAAGCTTGTCTACACGGGAGGATGAACCCCTTTCAGACTTGTTCTTCTGCCAGCCCAAGTTCCCTGGGCCCTGTGATTATAGAGGGTTCTCCTGTAGGAATCTGTTTTTCTTTCCTCCTACTGATGAACATTTTGGCTGGTTTTATTCATGGGCTGTTACGAATAATGCTGCTGAGAACATTCTTGAAAGCATCGCTCGTGGCACACACATGCAAGCATACCTGCTGAGTTTTTACCCAGGAGTAGGATTGTTCAGTCACAGAGAGTATGTTCAATTGTACCATATATTGCCAATTGTTTATAAATGCTTGCACTGATGTACGCTTTCACCAGCAATGTTTGAAATGTTTCCCCTTTGTTCCGCATCCCCACTAGAACTGGGTACTGCCAGCCTTTGTGATGAGACATGCCGTAAGGATAACTAAAAATTTCACTTGCATTTCCCTAATCATTAATGAAGTAGCGAGTATCTATTCATATTTTCATTGGCCATTTGAACACTATCTTTCATGAAATACTCATTTAAATCTATTGATCATGAGGGATTGTCTTTTTCTTATTGATTTGTGGGCAATCTCAATATATTCTAGAATCAATCCCTTTGCCAGTTATATCTGGCACAGGTCATTTTTCTCTATTCCATTAGTCTATTTGTCTTTGTTCAAGAATGAGACTGGCCTGCTATTTCCCTTTTTCATCCTGTCTTTTTCAGGTTGAGGTATTAAGGTGATGCTGTTTTAATAAATCATGTTGGTATATTCCCTTTTCTCTTACTCTCTGAAAGAGTTTATGTGATATTTTATTTCTTCCTTAAGTGATTGGTAAAGTTCACTACTGAGGCCATTGGACCCAAACCTTTGGGAGGTTTTCAATTACAGATTTAATATTTGCCAAACTTTCTGTTTCTTTCTATATCAGATTTGTTCTGTTTTTCAAGAATTTGTAGATTTTCATGTAAAAATTTTAGATACATTAGCATTCAGTTGTTCATTATACCCTCTTACACATTTAATGTCTGTAAGTTATGTAATGATGTTGCTTTCTTCATTTCTGACATTGGTTACTTTTGCCTTCTTTTTCGGTTTCTTAATCTGTCTCAGAGGGATTTATCGGTTTTATTAGTTCCTCCAAAGAAGCAATTTTGGGTTTATTTATTTTCTAAGTTTTATATTTGCTTTCTATTTAATTTCCCTTTTCTTCCTTTACTTTAATTTGATTCCTTTTCTAACTTCCTGAGATGAATGGCGAGCTCACTGATTTTCCCTCATTGCATATACAGTTACAAGTTTCCTTTCAAGCATAGTTTTAGTTGTAGCCCACAGATTTTAACATGCAATAATTTAATATTCAACATATTTTCTAATTTCTATTATATCTTTGCCCTGACCTATGAACTATTTAGTAGTATATTGCTTAATTTTCAAATATATGAAAATTGTATAAATATCTCTTTATCCTTGATTTTTAACTTAATTCCACAGTGCACATAGAACATTATCTGTCTGATTTGAATATTTTGAAATGTGTTTTGCCACAGGTCCCAGCAAATGGTCAGTTTTTGTAAACATGCTGCATGTTTCTGAAAATAATGCACATTCTGCCGTTGCTGAGACCAGTACTCTATGTATGTCGACAGTTGTTTGATAATTATGTTGTGAAATCTTCTATGCTATTATTGATTTTTGTCTATATATTTTGTCAATAACTGAAAATGTCATGTTAAAATTACCCACTGTGAATGGAGATGATTCTATTTCTTCTTGTATTTCTGGTAAGTGTTGCTTTATTTACTTTAAAGCTACATTATTAGTTATATACAATTTAGGTTCATTACATATTTCTGGTGAGTAAAACCCTTCATTCTATTAAACATGTCCTTTACTTCAATTGATTTTATCAAAAAATATTTTATCTGACATTAATATTAATAAAAGATGGATATTATACATTAGCATTCTTTTGGTTATTCTTTGTATTTTGATATTTCTGTATCCTCATGTTTTAGGTGTATTTTTAAAAAATCACTTAATCCATTTTATTTATTTATTTATTATTGATTATATTGGGGTGACATTGTTTAAAAATTATATAGTTTTCAGATATACAATTCTATAATATATCATCTGTATATTGTACTAGGTATATCTTTTATAAACCTTATAAATATTTTTAATCTGAATTTTTTTCTTTTAATTTGCTAATTTCTTTTTTTATTTGCATTTAATATAATTTCTGATGTATTTGGTTTAAAACTATGATCTTACTCCATATTCTTTATTTGATCTAGCTGCTTTATCTTCCTCATTCCTAATTTTCTTAACTTTTTTGGATTGGTTCAGTGTTTGTTATTCCATTTTTTGGTACTATTACCTTCAAAGTTATAAACACTTTTTAATGGTCATATGTGAGATTATTACATACGGTCTTTTTTTAAAATTTACATTCTTCATTGTTGAAAGTATTATATATGTCTCCTTTTTCCCCCATTGTCCTCTCCACAGTCGCTCCCACCCCGCAGCACATGCCCTCACCCCCACTATTGTGTGTGTCCATTGGTTATGCTCATATGCATGCATACAAGTCCTTTGGCTGATGTCTTACTGCCCCCACCTTTCCACTCTCCCCTGCCCTCCCTCTGAGGATTGATGGTCTGCTCGATGTTCCTGTGTCTCTGGATCTATTGTTCATCAGTTTACGTTGTTCATTATATTCCACAAATGAGTGAAATCACGTGATACTTATCCTTCTCTGACTGGCATACCACATGCAGTCTTAACTTATTAGAACATAATGTTGATCAGTACTCTTGCCCTTCTCTTGGACAATGTAAGGATTCTAGAATACTTCAACTCCACTTGCCTGCCTACTGACATAAGTCCATAAGACAATTCTTATACAGCCAATATTCATTCCAGTTTATTAATAAACATTCCTTTCTCTTCTTTCTTCCTGCTTCTCCCACCTTCCATCTGGGAGCATTTTTTAAAATATATATATTTTATTGATTTTTTACAGAGAGGTAGGGAGAGGGATAGAGAGTTAGAAACATCGATCAGCTGCCTCCCACACACCCCACACTGGGGATGCTCCTGCAACCAAGGCACATGCCCTTTACCGGAATCGAACCCAGGACCCTTCAGTCCGCAGGCTGACGCTCTATCCACTGAGCCAAACCGGTTTCAGCGTGGGAGCATTTTTATTCTGCCTGAAAAATAGCCCACTGTATTTTCTTAAGAATAGGTGTGCTGGTGGTGAATCCTTTAAGTTTTAGTTCATCTGAAAATGTTTTAATTTCAGCTGCATTCTTTAAGGGTGAAAATAAAAGTTCAGATTGGCAGTTATTTTCTTCCAGGACTTCATGTATGTATTTTTTCATTTTCTTCTGGTTCCCTTATTTCTCATGCAAAGTCAGCCCTCCAATTTTTGTAATGGGAAGGTAATGTGTCTTCATGCCTCCCCACCCCTGGCTGCTTTTAAGATTTTCTGTTTATCATTTGTTTTCAGCAGTTTAACTGTGATGTGCATAGGTGTGGATTTCTTTTAACTTATCCTACATAGTCTGTAGGACTTCTTAATTTGTACATTGATGTTTTTCACCAGTTTTGTAAACTTCTTAGCCATTATATCTTCAACGACCTTCTTCTTTATACTTTTGCCCTTTTGTTTTTCCACGCTTCATTCTTATTTATCTTTTGTTAGCTATCTTGCGAAATATGTTCAAATTGTAATTCTTTAGTTGTTTGAATTACTATGTAAATATATGATTGATTTTTTTGTATAATGAGCTTTATAATGACCTTGAGAAATTCATTTACTAATTATAATAGTTTATTTAAACATTCATTTGGATTTTTCTACGAATGCAAATAGGTGGTGTGTGGATGGTATTACTTCTCCCTTTCCAGTGTTTAATTATTTCCCTTGACTTAGCTGTACTGACCAGGACCTAGAGTGAAGTGATGAACAGCAGTGGTAATAGCAAGCATCCTTTCTTTTTCCTGATCTCAGGGGAAAGATTTTAATATTTCTTCATTAATTACTGGATGTGTTCATTCCTTTTTGTAGGCACCTTCTATTCTATTTTTAAAATTCCTAGCTATTACTAATTTGTTAAGTTTATTATGAACTTGATTAAATTCTATCAAATATTTTCACTGCATCTATGAAAGAATCACTTTTCCTTTATTTTGTGGTGCATTACATTGATTTTCAAATATCTGAATGACCTTGCATTCCTGGAAAACAAACGACTTGTTCATTTTATATGTACTTTTGTGTATTGGTGGAAATTAATTTGCTAATATTTGGGGGGATGTTTTGCATCTCTGTTCATAAGAGTACTTGACCTATCCTTTTCCTTTTCTTGTAATATCCTTCTCAGGATTTTTGTTTGATTCTTTCAGACATCTGAAGGCGCAAACATTCTAAAATCATTTTAACACAACTTCAGGCCCAGAGAAGGTTCTAAGCTGACTGTGGTTCCTGAGGGTGCCAGACCGCGCCCCGTCTGCCCCTTTCCCTATGTGGACACCTTCTGCATGTCAACACCACACATGGATTTACACATCGCCATTGCTTTGACAGGCCTTAGACTTCAATTTTTGTCTGCCTCAACTCTGGAAACTTTAAAAAGTGTTAGTTCTCAGCCTGTCAGCTGTCTTTTCTAGAATTTGCAAATCTCCCCAAGGAAAAGCAACTCCCCAAAACCATGTTCACTTCTCCTGATTCCCATCTTTTCCCAACCCCTTAGCAAGAGGTTGCCCCAATTTCTTTGTTCGCTATCACTGGCATCGGATGTCCCGGGCTGCTTCTTACGTAGTTCAGTGATTGCATAAAATAAGGTCCTCGAGCCACCAAAACCTTCACTTCACAAAGCTGCCTCTCCCCAGCGTGATGCTAGGGGTAGTAGACTCAACGCAAAGTTTGAAAAAATACAAGATACCCTGGATTATATGGATGAATAAGAATTGAAGTAGATTGGATAATTTTATTTAGGATGAAACAAGACTTTAACAGAGAAATCAGTTTCTTCATCGCTGAAGAGGGATCAACAAGCGTGTTTATAGTGCTTAGCAACAGAATTGAAGAGTTAGAAATTTTTTAAATAGGAAAAAATAATAGATTGACATGAATGTAGGCAAAATACAATTAAGATGGGAAACTATTGAATAATTATGCTAGTACTATTAATAATATCATGAAAATAATCAACTCCTTAACTAATTCCACAGTTATGACCCACAAATGTCCACATTGGCCTGGTGGCTATTGGCTCTCAACTCATTATTTTGTAGAAAAAAATAGTTAAGAGCTCAGATTCAGAGTAATAAGTCACCTACCCCACCTCACCCCCAGCCAGGAAAAATTAGAGTAGATATGGCAAATGACCCGGATCAACCAAATGCCCTTTTGCTTATGTTGTCTTATTTTTACATCTTTAAACAGGTGTTTCCTTTTAAGAAGATGTTATTTTTAAATAAAAAAAAAAAGAGGCCTAAGAGTCCATGCAAATGGGGAGTGTTAAAATAAGCTTCAAATAAGCAGCTCGCGAAGACCTCCCATCGAGGAGCTATCAGGCACAGGGCTTCTCCTCCACCCCGCGGAGGAGCAGACAGGCTCTTGCTGAGCAATAAATCTATCCACAGATAACATGACCGAACCCTTCACAACCTCAAGAGTGAAAAATGAGGCTTTAAAACAACCTTATGAACAACACAAGAAATATTGAAGTGGAGCAAATAGGATCTTGGAAGGGAGAAATGCAATGACCGAATTCCCAAGACAGCAGCAAAAATATTTGAATTTCCACAGAGCTCTAACGCTATAGAATCAAAGGATCTGTTCTAAGCAGTGACCAATATAGGAAAATTGTCTTCGAAGGCAATTGGAGGACACAGGCTTTAATCTATTCTATAACCGTCTTACCATCAGTGTCGGCGAATATTGATGGAGCTCTCAGAGCGTTTGGCCATGCCTGCACACACTTGTAGTAAAAAGCCCAGAGAAGAGCCAGTCCTTTTCCCTTAAGAAACTTCATTCAAAATGAGAGAGACGTACAGCTCATTCTTCTTCTGTGGGCAGATGTCATTTTCATTTTTCTTTCTACCATGTGGGATTCTTAGCATCTACCCTCCAAATGAAGATTAAATTGAGGGAATTTTAAATGTGTCTTTGAATAAATGAAGAGGAAAGCAAGCTTGATGACCATGTACCTTTTTGTTCCAATTGTAGGGAATTCTGAATTGTTGAATGAGGACTAGATGCAGCCAGGGATTATGAAATCAAGAACCAGGATGCAGGCCGGAACAGGCATGAAAACACAGGCTCCCTCTCTTTCTGCCTGAAGTACGAGGTTCTCAGTTTGTCTTTTGTGTCTATAGACCTAGGAGTTCAGAGGAATGTTTCTTTACCTTAAGAAAAACTAATGGCAAGTCTGATGATAAGTGATAGCCAATCTTTGTCCTTGGTGTAGAGAGTACATAGAGCACATGGCATGGGCGATCCAGGTTTCATAGAGTCTAGGAATTATACAATTGTGGAGACCTCTTTTAAAAAGAAAAGATATTTTTACAGATATCAGAGAGGAAGGGAGAGGGAGAGAGAGATAGAAACACCAATGATGAGAGAGAGTCATTGACCAGCTGCCTCCAGCACGCCCCACACTAGGGATCAAGCCCTGACCGGGAATCGAACTTGACCACTAAGCCATGGCAGCCGGGCTGTGGAGGCCTCTTTATGAAAAAAATACAGACTTACAAATACAACATTAGGTCAAGGGCCTGGGAGCAGCAGAGCGCTCACGCTTGAGCTTCCTGCCTTTACAACATATGACCTCAGCTCTAGCTAACCGATACCCTTAGGGAAACTGACAAGGGTGGGCAGATCTTCTGATATGTTAAGATAGCCAGGAATTTGGATGTTTTTAGGGGAAATGTCACCCACTTTTAAATGTTGACAAGAATTTTAAATTTTAAAAACAACACTTGGTAAGACTCAGCCTTTGGTCATCACTTCGGCACCAATGGCAAATTAAGTTGTTCAGCAATTGAGGCCAAAGGAAGACTGTTGTCCAAATCCCTCAATGTGCCTCTCAGCTGTCCACCCCGGCGGGGCTAACGGCTGAAGCAGTGACCCCTGTGTACAATGCCTTGCGCTTAGATAATGGTGTGGGGTGAGGCACTTGAGAAGATGATAAAAAGCATAAAGAAAATGTTAGACCAGGGTGGCAGACGGAGATGACAGATTGAATGTAGGAGGAGAAAGAAAAACTACTTCCAGACCCCTTTCTTTGGAAATAGATTGAATGATGGCCCCCCGCACAGTGATCTGACAGCTGGGGTGCATGGAAGATCGAAGGCAGCGTTTCTGAAAGCGGGGTCCACAGACGGCCAGTCCTGGGGTACAGGGTGTGCTCGCAAGAACGCAGAGAGCTGGGCCCGACCCCAGAGTCCTGTGCACGTCTCTGTGAATGGGGCTCAGCAGTGTTCACTTAACACGCACCGGGCGATTCTTAGACAAAATGGCATTCGAGAAACACTGTAGAGAATTTTTTTTTTTTTAATCCAGCCAACAGCTGTCTATGAGAATGGATACACGTGGAAGTTCCCAGACTTCCAGTGACCAGAATTGGTACTTCTGGAAGGTATTAGGAAGTTGGTCCTCAACCATTTACTGCCTTCTTCACGGTATGCTAGTACACGCGTTTAGTTCTAACCCTGAAGGGCCTCCACGCTGCCAACAGGATGAGCCACTGACACTTTAAGAACAGCCTGTAAATGAAACAAGCCACGTCCCCGAAGACTTGGCCCTCTGGCTTCCTCCTTGACGTTCCTGCTGACACAACACAAGCTCAGCTGTATTTTGTTGGTACTTAGCAGATGAAGTGTCCGGAAAACCCAAGGTGTGCTTTATGTGAATTCCAAAATGCTTACCAAGGACAATGTCAATACCGGAGCCTTCTAATTAACACATTTTCGATTAGACTAGTAACTGTTTCCAAGTCTTCCGCAAAAAAAAAAAAAAAAAAAAAAAAAAAAAATCTCAGATGTTTTGTGCCACAGGAAGAGGGTGTGTCCAAGAGGCAGGCTCCCCGGTGAAACCCCATTCTCCACAGTATCCCCACTGCCCTACCTGTGTAGCCTGAACCTAGAGCCTTTGGTCTGTACTTCCCTCCTTTGCATGAATAGTTTGACATTTGTGCATGTACTTTATTTTCCCATCAGAATTGTTATTTAATAAAAAGTCAATATCAAACAAGTAGGGGGAAAGGTAAGCTATGATTAAGGACTTGGAGGAAGAGAAGATCGTGTGAGATTCCGGGGAACTGAAAAGCCAAGTTGCACCCTGACAAAGGCAGACACTGGGAGCGGACTGTCCGTCTCATCAGGGCCCTTTAAATAATCGGAGCCTGAGACAGGACAGAGCCCACAGACAAAGGTAATCTACGTGGCACGCCCTCTGTTTGGTACCAGTCCTTGATGCAACCGGAGGTGATCCTTCTGCAGGGGACCAATGTGGGGACTCCTGTCCCTCAGATACCATCTAGTCTCTTTATTTGGGTCACTGTGATGGGCTGAATTGTGACCCTGCAAATTCACACGTTGAATCCTTAGTCCCACTACCCTGAATGTGACTGTACTTGGAGAAAGAACCTTTAAAGAAGTACTTAAGGTAAAATGGGACCATTCGGGTGGCCCTAATCCAACATGACTTGTGTCCTTATAAGAAGAGGACATTTAGACACAGAGTGACAACCAGATGAAGAGGCAGCAAGAGGGCAGCCATCTGCCGGCCAAGGAGCGAGGCCTCAGAGGAAAGCAGCCCTGCTGAGACCTGATCTTGGGCTTCCAGCCTCCAGAACCACGAGAAATTCGGTTTCTGTTTAAGCGCCCCAGTCTGCTATGGCAGCCCTAGCCAACCAGTGGTCATGCTCTTGAGCTCTTCAGATATGGCGGGCTACAATCCCAGTGGCTCCGGCCACTTATTTCATTGTGGCTCTAAGTTTGTGATCTAATAGCTTCTCAATCACAGGCTGACAGAGGAGGCAGCTGGGCTTGAAGCAGCATCAGGGGAAGCCCGAGCCTGCTGTTGGCTGCGGTATTGCCTGGCCTCCCAGGCCCGGGGAGGGAATCAGGGACTAAGAGGCCCAGGGAATAGTTGGTAGAGTTAGGTAGAGTTTTTCTCGGGCTTAGCTGCACATTAGAATCAACCGGACAGGTTTAAAAACTGCCCAGAATGCCTCTACTCACCCTCACACCTACCACATAAATGGAATCAGAATCTCTGAGGATAAAGCCAGGGTGTCTGTATCTTTTTTAAAATTCTCCTGGTCTAGGAAGCACAGAGTTAGGGGATAAATGTCATTATCTTTGGCTGAGAATCTCTCTGATACTGAGAACCAGGGGCATTTCACAGGTTACAAAGGCCCATTTATTAGGCCATAGGACTTGGAAGAACATACCATCCCAGACATTTTAAAATGGCAAAAGCCAAGTGTGTATACGTGTGCATGTGTGTGTCTGTGGACATGCATGCATGTGTGTGTGTGCGTGTGGGTGGCCACATGCACACACACAGACATAAGCTTGCAAATATTACAGGTTCATTCCAGACCATTACAATAAAATGAATATCACAATTAAGTAAGTCGTAATTTTTTTTGGCTGATGGAGTCCTTGCCTTTTTGTAAAAAATGCAACATCTGTGAAGCACAATAAAAGGAAGAGAAAACACGATGTATGCCTGTGTTTATAATTAATTATCCAGTTTATGGTGTCACGCAGTGATGATGGATACTTTCTAGAGAGTCTTATTGATGTTGCACCCATTTCACAGATGAGGACAGTAAACCTCTTTGACAGTGAACGGGATCATCCTCTACGGTTGTGTGGACTGGGCCCTACCCGCGAACTCCCAGCAACGGCACAGGGGCTGAGAGAGAGGCTAGGCACTGCTTTCCAGCCCCGGCACCCCGCTTAACCCACCCTGAAAATGTGTTTTAAACTCACACAAGACATCGTCTGTGCCAGCAGCAGACCCCAAAGTTGAGGGGTTGGGTAAGAGAGCCTGAAATTCCTCCCCTCCTCCCGGCACTGTGTTGTCTGTCATTGAGCCCCGCAGGGACCGGCGTGGTGCTCAGCACTGGAGGACGGGCTCATGCACCCTCTGGCCGGCGGGCTCTCCCTCGCTGCCCCCCATCCTCAGGCAGGGCGCCGGGGCTGGAGCATCCTGAGGCAGTGTGACTCGGGTGGGGAGCCCTGGCCTGAGTCAAAGGCTGTGGCATGCTTCTGGGCTTCAGTTTCCCCAGCTGCCCCGCTTTGAACATTCTATAGGTTTTAACTGATTATTATTGTTGGCTTCTGAAAACTGTGCCCATTGAATCCCACCTCCATGGGAAGGAACAGTCAGGGAGTGACTGTCAACAGTACCTGCAGGAGACATTCAGTCTGCTAGAGAAGCACTTCGTCCCCTCTGCTGAAGGAAGAAATGAATCTTATCTCCGCATCCCCAGACGTGAGATACAGGCTCCAAAAGGCTAAGTTCAAACTGACAGCGACAGTGCTGTCTTTTTCTTTCTTTTCTTCCCACTTTCTAAAAAAATTGTGAAAGTAAGCCAACGTAATCAAACTCAGAGTACGGCACTTATAGCTTATGCATTATGTTATGTATTATGTAGTGTATGTATAGAGTTAGTTATGGAGCATTCCATTTAAAATCTCAAAGTTATAAAAATGAATTTTTCTTCTGCTTCCACCTTAACCACTCATGTCCACGAACTCTTCAGTTCAGGAAATATAAACTCTCACGTCGTGCTTGGTCGTGAACATCAAATCCACACGGTGGGGTGGGTCTGCCTGAGGACACTCAGAGCAAGATCCTGACTAAACCCTCCCGGAACAGAAACAGGGCGACTCAGCCCTCTCCCCGACCCCACCCCCACTCCCACCCCCACCCCCAGTACATTCTGAAAGAAAATCACATTCTCAGAACCAGGAGCCGCTCCTTGCACAGCTGGTGGAGGCTGAGGGTTACCTCATGCCCGAGTCCGCAGACATAGAGCACAAGACCTTCAAAGGAGAGGGTGTGGAGAGGGAGAGGAAAGACACACGTAAGCCTGGCATTGCTCCGGCGGCTGGAGGAGGGAGAGGTTAGCAGGAGTAGAAGTGCCCACTGTTGTGTGAAGAAGATGCGGGCTCCCACGCCTTGTGGGGAAGGTGGGTTTTGGAAAGCTTTGGGACACCCAGGCAGTGACTCCAACAGTCCAACAGTCAGACGTGCGCAAGTGAAGGCAGAGCTAAAGGCCAGAATCCGATGGTTGTAGGAGTGTCCTTCATCCTCTTTTCTACTCATTCAGACCTTCTCCACCTCCTCAGCCACTCAGTGGACGAATGTTTACTGAGTTCCCACTGAGTGCAGTGCTGTGCTGGTTCTGGGGAGACAGAGACAAGGACAAGCTCTGCCCTCTGGGATCCTACAGCCTCATGGTCCAGGACAGCCAAGTAATACTTGGGTCCAGGGGCCCCTTTGCACCTAGTAAGAGTGATAGCTTCTTATTTTATATACTAGAGGCCCGGTGCACGAAATTCGTGCATGGGGGTTGAGGGGTGTCCCTCAGCCCAGCCTGCACCCTCTCCAATCTGGGACCCCTCGAGGGATGTCCAACTGCCCATTTAGGCCTGATCCTACCGGACCTAAATGGGCAGTCGGACATCCCTCTCACAATCCAGGACTGCTGGCTCCCAACTGCTCTCCTGCCTGCCTTCCTGATTACCCCTAACTGCTTCTGCCTGCCAGCCTGATCACCCCCTAACCACTCCCTGCCAGCCTGATTGATGCCTAACTGCTCCTCTGCCAGCCTGATTGCCCCTAACTGCCCTCCCCTGCAGGCCTGGTCACCCACAACTGCCCTCCCCTGCTGGCCTGATCCCTCCCAACTGCCCTCCCCTGCTGGCCATCTTGTGGCAGCCATCTTGTGTACACATGGGGGCAGCCATCTTGTGTGTTGGAGTGATGGTCAATTTGCATATTACTCTTTTATTAGATAGGATAAGACCTGAGAGATTTCAGAAGTGCTTACTTTACATTCTGCAATCTGATAAATAGTCAAGAAAATTATCCCCTCTCTGGACAGATGGAAAAATAAAGATGTAAGGGATGATTCCAGGTCTCTCCGTGGGGTAAGTCTGGCTTCTTGTGTGCTGTTCTTTCTATGGCCGTGTGAACACCAATCACCAGAGAGCGGAAAACCCCGGGCCCGCAGCCCTACGGCACTGCGCACCGATGGGGAACTGGTTAGGCAGCACAGGGAAGGTGGTGGCAGCACCTACCAGCTTGTCCTCCTTGCGCCCCCCGAGCAAGGCTGTCCTGGCAGGAGCAAGGGCAAGCAGGTAGCCCAGATGCACCTGACAACTCCGTTGTCCTGACTCAGCACATTCCCCTGGACATGAGCTGGGAGCAGCTCCTTGGTTATTTGACTCCCACGAATTCCAGAGACAGCTGGACAGGAATCTACTATCAACACAACACCGATCACTGGCTTGTCCAACCCCTTACCATGCTCTTGGCTTCCAAAAGAGCTCTGGGATTTGGGAGTACAAGTGCTTACCTACTTTCCCTTTCCCTCTCCCTTCTTGAATCTTGCAACCGTGAGGAAAAGGCCAGAACATTCGCAGCATTGCTGTCCCTGATATCACTGAGCCGCTGGACCAATGCTGGCAGCCACGTGCCTTCACCTGGCCTGTCTAGTCTTGTTTTAAACCACCCAAGGCAAACTCTGACACTGCAAGAATGCATTCTTTTTTTAATATATATTTTAATGATTTTTTACAGAGAGGAAGGGAGAGGTATAGAGAGTTAGAAACATCCATCAGAAACATCCATCAGCTGCCTCCTGCAAACCTCCTACTGGGGATGTGCCCGCAACCAAGGTACATGCCCATGACTGGAATCAAACCTGGGACCTTTCAGTCCACAGGCCGACGCTCTATCCACTGAGCCAAACCGGTTACGGCAAGAATGCATTCTTGATTAATATAATGTGTGGTGTTTGGAACCAGACATATTCAATTCCTGTCTAGTTAGAAAGAAAGTTACCTGATTTCCTTAACCCTCTGTTTTCTCATCTGTAAAATGGGAATAATAAAATAGCTTCTTAGGGTTTCTAGAGGGCTAAAATAAGGTAATTATGAAGGTGCCTAGAATATTGCCTGGCACATAGCATTAGCTCCCTTCCCTTACAAATCCTGAATTTGTTAGTTTGATATTTGCATTACCACTTCCTTTTCTTTTAGGTTCATTAATCTAACCTGCCAAGAAACTGTCAATGATTTCTTAAAATACATTAATAATTAAGGGATATTTTAGCTTATAAATTTTTCTATATTTCAGGAAATTTATAAAATGTGTCTTGCTGTTATGACATATAGTACAAGTATTTCTGAGGGAGTTACCTCTCTCCCATTATGAATATTCATTGAAGCAAGGTAATATTGAATAATATCAAAGCAGCTAATGAGCGTTTCTTGGACACCTTCTCTTGGTTTAGGTCCCTTGCTAAATATTCCAAATGCTAAAAAGATAATAAAAGAGATGTGATTCTTCTCTGGAGATGTTGGATTTCTATTAGAGGTATATACAAGCTTTTTTTTTTTTTTTAAGCTTCTGTAAGCAGCGAGTGGATTGAAAACAATTAAAATCCCATTATGAATTTTCAAGTGAGAATTAAATAGTTCACGGTAAAACAGCATTTTTGTTTCTGTAAGTTGTAATATAGGCATTCAAATGATTTCTTATCAAAATTGAAAATAAGAGTCTTCTTTCATTCAGGAGGAAAACAGCATTTTTCATTTGAAGAGTATTACATAACATAAGGCTAAGCATATAGCCTCTGGTACCAGCCTACCTGCATTCAAATTCCAGCTCTGGCAGCTAATAGCTAGTATGTATGTGGCTGAGTTACATAAAATTTCTGTACCCCAGGTCTCCATCTACACAATGGGGTTAACTATGGTACTTTACCCCATAGGGTCATTATAACAATGAAAGGAGTTTTGAACAGTGCCTGGCTCCTGTAACCAACCACTAGACACATTCAACTAAACAATAACTATTTTCCAGAATAAAACTGGAGTTTGTACTGATTTCCAAACAGTATTTTAGCTACTTGAAGACGCCTTTGTCTTCTGCACTCTGTTCAAGTACAGCCAGTAGCTTTGCATTCTCCTATTCCTGGTTGATTTTTAGTGGTCTTCCCTGCCCCGTCCCTAAAGTCTAAAGAACTAAGCCAGGAGCAGTTGGCTGAGAAAGGAAGGTGGCCGTGGCACTTGAGAAAACCCAAAAACAACCCAGGGACTAGACAGGGACAGAAAAGCCAGAGCATGGACGCAGCTGTCTGTCCTGCCGAAGCCGCCCTCAGCCGCTCAGTGGCCCTCCACCTGTCCAGGAAGGTAAGCTCGCGGCTCTCCATCTGTCCATAAACCACAGGCGGCGGCAGGCCTCTCCGCCTCTCCTCCCACGGTGCCTCTGTCCTCCCTGACTCAAGGTGACCGAGCACAGCTGTAAGACAGGTGTCAAACAGAAGCCCCTCTGAGCCCTCCTCAGTCCCGCCTGTCACCACACCTGTCGGGGAAGCAGTTTGAACACACCCCTCAGGCCCAGTCTGTCTGACTCCTCTTCTCACACCAGGATAGTCTGACTCATGAACACAGACATAAGCAAAGACAGTTTTTCGTGATCCTACCATGAAATGGGACAAAATAGTGAAAACAAATTATTATTTTTTTAAAAGTTTGTACTAATTTTGAGTCTGAGAAGGCAAACAATTTAATTTGCAAAGCCGGATCAATTGTCAAGATAACGGATTTCACCAACGGAATCAGATCATCTGATTGACTCCAGGTCAAAATGAACAACGTTTTGGGCCACATGTCACTGTATAATATCTCTTGAACAACAGGAACTACTGGAAAATTCATTTTCAAGGTGGAGACTTAGAAAAACCAACATTTAATTAATTTGATTTGCTGAAGAAGAAAGTTGCATATTCTGTGAGGTACTGCCCCCTGGTGTCCACAGACACTATCGACACGTGTATTTGACTTGGAAAGAACACTCGTGGTGACTTCCTGACTTTTCTTTTAATTTTGATAAAGATGGTATGGTGTGTTCGATGTTCAATGAATTATCACTGTCTTCTTCGGGTGAATTTAGCAATCATAATAGTGAGCCTACAAATTAAGAGAACAAAACAGAACAAAACGAACCTGGTAGTGAGGACTGGGTAACTCGGAAATTGATCATATTTGAAAAAGAGGAAGAGCCCCTACTTCCCAGTGCAAACTACTCAGGCAACTTTCTTTAACAAAGGACTATTGTCCTCCCCTGGCTCTACAGCTCTTGGCTATTTCTTAGCATTTTTGCCCTGAAACTTGACAGAGTTTCACCCGTTAGCCTCTCTGGTGAGCTGCCTGGTAGGGGCAGAAGGTAAGTTGGTTGCATTCACCAGCTGCACCTACTTCAAATAAAAATAACAGCCCTGGCTTGTTTTCTCAGTGGTTAGAGCATTGGCCCATGGACTGAACGGTCTAGGGTTCGATTCCAGATCAAGGGCACGTACCTGGGTTGCAGGTTTGATCCTCGGCCCCCGATGCAGGAGGCAACCAATCAATGTGTCTCTCTCACGTTGATGTTTCTCTTTCTCTCTCACCCTCCTCCTTCCCTTCTATTCTCTCTGAAAATCAATGGGGAAAATATCCTTGGGTGAGAATTTTTTAAAAAATTAAAAGATGGATCTAAATGAGATCTGAGTATTATTTTCTTAGACTCCTATGAATTTTATGTCAACTTTTTGTCACCAGTTGCTGCTCAGAGGTCAAGGTCAGGTTTAGAAGGTGCACACGTCCCCATCAGCTGTGCTGATTCACCAAATATTCCAAACAAGTCAACGTCCTTCTTAACTCCTTAAAAAGGAGCCCACAAGGCTGCAGAATGAAGACAAGATAAATCTACCTGTGTCCATGGGTGATGGGAATTTGTGATCATTAGACATACAGAAATTATATTTGTCCTGCATTAAATTTAATTTTTTCAGAGCCCCTATTCTGTTAGGCTGGTGTGGATTTCAGTCAGGCTTATTACCTGGTTTTCCTATAACCCCACCTCCATCTTCGCCCCAGAATCCTTTGAGGGTCTGTGGAGTCTTATGCAGGACAGAACATTCCAGAAATGCTTGCTGACCTTTGATCCACATCTGTGGTCACACATATGTTGTGGGAATTGGGGAGGAAACTGAGTCATAAAGTCATTAGATAATTTGCTTCCAATTTCACAGCAACTCTTTAGGAGAATCATGGCTAAAAGCCGAGTCTTCTGAGCACTCATGGAAACTCGCATACTTTTTAGAAAATCACTATGTTTTTATTCATCTCGTTGGAGTTGTAACTCACAATTCATAGTATATTTTGTGACATTACTTCACCCTTATCTCCTTCCCTCAAAATAAATAATAATAATAATAATAATGCCTGTCACTTACTGAGCTGTGCTAAGTGCTTTCCATTTATGATTTGATTTGAGCCTTACATCAATACTGTGAGTGATATTATTGTCCTATTTTACAGACAAGGTTCAGAGAGATTAAGTAACATGCCCAGCATCACACAGCCGGTAAGAGGCAGAATTAGATCTAAACTAGATTAGACCTCATTTCGGTCTTGAGTTTGTCTGGACCTCAAACCTATGTACTTGACTGCCATGCTATGTTGCCTTTTCTAGTAAAATTAGGAGAAGGGATGAAATCATATGTTTTTAAAAGACTAAATTGAATCAAAACATCGTGGGTGTTTTTTGTTTTTTCTCTTGGGAGAATTTTAAGCATTATTTTGTAAAGCCACTGGTTGGAGTTCCTAGGCTAGGCTTTACATTTTCTGTGGCTAACACAATGGATAAATTCATCTGCAAAGTGCAAGTGTGACATTATTGTACATGCATGACAGTAACTTAGAACTACTATTCTAAGGCTTCTTGCAATGAAAATATTACCAGCAATAGTTTAGCATTCTTATAGGGCAGTGTGGTATACGTGCCTTAGACTCCATCCAGACGATTGACTACAAGGACCTCTTTTTCCCTGGATCTCCATGTTAGAGCTTCCAGATTCTCATGACTGACTGAATAACCTAACAGACACTAAAGTAAAAGCTCACAGCCCTTGAAGAAACATTGAAGAAAATAAAGATAGAAGAAACACAGGTACAATTAAAACAACAACAACAACACAGTACAGAGTGGAAAAAGAATGTAATTTCACCTTCTAAGAGAACGTTTGAGAAGCTCAGAAGGTAAAGATGGAAATATCTTTTATGCAAGCCTGCCATCTTGAGGTCAATTAGAGAAATACTTCAGCTTTGGGGGAATCCATACCATATAAAAAAACATAGTTGTTTGGAATGAGATTTTTGTTTTAAACTATAAGAATAAGTAAAAAATATGAGCTACTCTCGGAACACATGAACCCCAAGCTTGCCACTAGGGCATGTTATCAGTCAATATTGCTTGTTTGATCATGGTTTTGCCAGTGCCCCCCAGCAAGGGCCACCCTGAAACAGGTGGAGTTGGACGAGGTGGTTCTCACTTTGGCAGCGAGAGAGGGCACAGGTGACAGGACACTCAGGGTCAGAAAGGACTTGGGGTGGAATGTAAGGGTTAAGAAAATGGGCTTTGCTCTG
The DNA here is from genome assembly GCF_951640355.1 of Cnephaeus nilssonii. Classification (NCBI taxonomy): domain Eukaryota; kingdom Metazoa; phylum Chordata; class Mammalia; order Chiroptera; family Vespertilionidae; genus Cnephaeus; species Cnephaeus nilssonii. The sequence goes on along the minus strand of NC_137085.1, from coordinate 58,801,878 downwards.
AGTTGGACGTTTCCATCTGTGAGTGCATTTGTAAATAAAGCAGCACTGGTGAATTTTTATTGTGCCCACGTGTTCACACTTCCTTCGTGTTTACCTGTTTCCAAGTTCCCACCCAGGATCCCATTACACTTGGTAGTCATGTCTCCTCAGGCTGCTCTGGGTGGGACAGTTTCTCAGACTGCCCCGGTTTTCTATGACCTTGACGGTTTTGAGCACTGGCCAAGTGTTTTATAGGGTGCCATTGGCATTTGTCTAATGTTTAACTCATGACTAAACTAGGATGATGAGTTTGGGGAAGGAAAGCCACAGAGATCAAGTGCCACTTTCATCACATCATATCAAGGGTTCATCACGGTTGCTATTGACCTTGATCCCTGTGTAGTATTTGTCAGGCTTCTCCACTGTACAGTTACTCTCCCCACCCCACTTTCATGTGGTCCTCTTTGGAAAGAAGTCACTATGCATGACCCACGCGCAGGGTCAGGGATTGGCCCCCTCCCCCATCTCACCTCCCCCGTTTCCTGGCAGATCATCTACATAAAGTATTTAGACTTCTCTGCACATGAGATTTGTCATCCTCCCCCATTTACTTATTAATTTGATTACTTATCTGTGTCAGTCTTGACTCACAGATATTTAGTTTATACTTTGGGTTATAGTCCAATACTACTCTATTTATTTTGTTGATCAAATTGCTCTAGCTTTGGTCTTTGGAAATTTTTCCATTTGGCTCCTGAGTCTCTTTGACAAACTCATCTATATAGGGATTTTTTTTGTTTTGTTTTGTTTTGTTTTGTTTTGTTTTGTTTTGTTTTCTCTGAGCACTTTCTGCTTGCTGGCATGAGAAGATGCTCCAGGTTCACCTTGTGAATTTCCTGCCTCATGTCTAGGATCAGCTATTTCTCCTTGGATCCCAGGTCTTTTTTATTAGAAACTGAGATTTGGGTGCTGGGTGTGCTTATTGCTACCAGGATGACATGGTTTCTAGGCTCTATCAGCTAACAGTAAGGAAATATACACTGAGGGCCAGATTATTATGATCTCTGAACGCATAATAATCTGGCCACTCAGCATATATGCTGAGTGGCCAGATTATTATGCGTTCAGAGATCATATATATATATATATATATATATATATATATATATATATACCTTAGAGGCCTGGTGCATGAATTCGTGCATGGGTGGGGTCCAGCCAGCCTGGCCAGGGGGAGGGGACATGGGTGGTTGGCCAGCCTGCCTGCTGGTCGAACTCCTGGTCGAGGGGACAATTTGCATATTAGCCTTTTATTATATAGGATATACACTGAGTGGCCAGATTATTATGCATTCAGAGATCATAATAATCTGGCCACTCAGTGTATATGTGTGCATACTAACCACATATACTGTATATGTATCTGTAAGTATTTCTATATGTACTCATCTGTATTCTATATCAAGCTGAACATACTTCATATTGATGTCTGATTCATTTCCACATGGATCATTCTAACCTCCTCCCACTGGTTACCTGTAAATTTCCACTCCAACAGGCTTCCACCATCAGCTATCCATGTACTTAATTCTTCATTTCCAGTATACATACACAGCAGTATCAGAATTGTTAACCTGCACCCCTACAGGAAACAACTTTATCAAGTAGAGTACAATAGAGCTTCTATTTTAATGATAAATTTAAGTCTTTGATAGCATAGCTTGCTTGAAAAATGTTAGCTTTTCTTTTTAAATATGAACCGTCAACAAACAATTCAATCCAGGTTCTCCAAGGGGGTGTAGGCTCGGGAAGAAGTGCCACTTTAGACTGAGAAGATTTCATGAGAACTAAGTGGGTTGGTCTGTAAAGATGATGCTTGTGTAGCTGTGTCCCTGGAAACTGGCCAAAGGCCAGCATTCACTACTCAGGACTTAACCAAGCCTCCTGATAACAGGCAGATGAAGTAAACAAAGCCCTTCTCAAGAACACAAGCCCTACAAAGAAGCCCTTACTAGACTTTGATTTGGTGACTCAGGGCAAAGTTTGTCCATAAACTATAGGTCTCAGGGGTCCCTGCTGAACTCCTCAGCTGCCAGGGTTGGCTTGAGGAGAGAGTTGAGACATCAGAGACCTCTGTCCATCCTGTACTTAGACTTCCTCTTGTAGACAACACTCTAGATGGACACTCAAGACATGCCGACAGGTCATAGGGCCACGTGTTACAAAGTTGTAAAATAATTGCATTAAGGAATAAAAATTCAATCATAACCACAAAAAATATCCCAGGGAACTTTATTCCTAGGAATATAAAAAGCAGCCCAATGCTGAAAGGCTTTAATGAAGTATCAGAGCTTCATTCAGCGTGGATTTCTCTCTCAGGAAAGGGCAGGTAGAGACCAGGTAGACCAGGTAGAGAAGAGAGGTCACAATGTGCTCACTAGGACTGAGTTGAGGGTCCTGGTGCAAAGCAGGGCCGGGGCTTCAGGTAAATCTCAGCAATTGTTTGTTAATGCCTTTCAGTCAAGGACCAGCAGGCGTACATCTGCAGTTAAATAACTTGTACTACTACTCATCTCAAGGAGGGAGAATGTACAGCCTGGGAACCACAGGGCAACTGAGTAAGAAGCATCAGAAAGAACTTAAGAATTTGGGGAAGGTTTAAGGAAGTAGGGCTTTACTTTGGATTGAATGCTGTCAGGAAGTGGGAGTAATTCCATGGCTGAATATCTTAACAAGTCTTATATAGAAAACTAGAGGCCCGGTGCACAAACATTCTTGCACTCAGGGGTCCCTCAGCCCAGCCTGTGGCGCCCTCGGGGGATGTCCACCTGCCTGCTTAGGCCCACTCCCCAAGGGGTCAGGCCTAAGCTGGCAGTCAGACATCCCTCTGACACCTCGGGGGTCATCCTTAGTGCTGCCGAGGAGGCGGGAGAGGCTCCTGCCACCACCACTGCGCTCACAGCTGTCAGTTAAGCTTGTGGCTGAGCGGAGCTCCCCCTATGGGAGCGCACTGACCACCAGGGGGCAGCTCCTGCATTGAGCATCTGCCACTTGGTGGTCAGTGCAGGTCATAGCGACTGGTCGTTCCCGGTAGTCCCGCTGTTAGGGTCAATTTGCATATTACCCTTTTATTATATAGGATGGGAAGACTAGCGTGAGACTTAATCTATATTGGTAAGGAAAGAGGCAGTCACTCATATTAACCAAGATGGGAGACATTTTGGTCATGTTTATGGTTTAGACTATATTCATGGTTTTGTCTATGTTCAAACATAACTAGAGAGTGGCTTTGTTTGATTTTGATATTCTGTGAACTTACATTCAACAGGAAAATATTGAGGCCAGCTCAGATCCTAGCAACAAGGCCTAGAGGACAGGATCGAGCTAGCTCTCAGATGTCCAAAGCTGCTTTTCTCTCTCTCTTAAATGTCTAGGACTGAAACTTTGAAAACACACACACACACACACACACACACACACACACACGGACATGCACACACACATGTGTACACACCAAGGTATTATTCTTAAAAGCACAATGCCAAGAGTGTTTTGATAGAGCTACTGAATTACAATCAACAAAGAGCAAGGTTTGAAAATGTATAACAAATAGCTATGATCTTCAGAACCTCACTGGAAACTGAGGGTGGAAGTTTAATCTGATTAAAATCAGCAATGGAATGTTGGGATGGTTAATTTTGTCCACCTGACTAGGTCGCAGGGGCCCAGATATCTGGTCCCACATTATTCTGGGTGAGTCTGTGAGGATGTTTCTGCGTGAGATTAACATCTGAACCAGTCAACTGAGTAAAGCAGATTGCTTTCCCTCACGTGGGTGGGCCTCACCCAATCAGTGGAAGACCTGAATAGAACAAATCCGGAGTCAGAGGAAACGGCTCTTACCCGGTTGCCCAGACCTGGAACATCTGTCTGCTCTTGCCTTTAGACTCGTCAGCTTTCCTGGGTCTCTCATCCTCCATAATCACGTGAACCAGTTACTTACAGTACATCATATAAATATTTATGTATGATTATGTGTAAATTATACATACATATGTGTGTATATAAACATATGTGTGTGTGTATATAGCCATATACACACACAAAGCCTATTGGTTCTGTTTCTCTGGAGAATATTGACCAATACAAATATCAAGTTGATATTAACTGGTATGAGTCATATACAGACAGTCTATTTACAAATAACCACTTCTTGAACTTCCTCAATTTTAAGAAACATTTCACATACTTTAAATAAGAGTAAATGGGAAAAGCAAAGGATTTGTTAGTGAAAACTGTTCTTAATGTTCTTTGACCAAAGAAGTTTCTACAGATCCACAGGGGTCACTGTAATGGAGGAAATGTGTTCAATTGATGAGCGCTCCTTTAATTCACATTTTCACTGATTTTTCTGACGGTCACAGACCCAGGCTTCTTTATGGGATCCCTCTTACGAGATAAAAGTGACATCAGATATTCCAGCTCCTGAGACCTAAGTGTAAAAGTTCTGGAAGTCTTATAGGCACTAAGCAATTGCCAAAAAGTAAGTAAAAAAAAGATTGTAAGAGGCCAATCAGCAACTCTATGCTGAATAAAGAAAACAAAGTAAACAATCCATAACATAGTCTTCAAATTCATTTTTTCATTGTTAAAAATCAAGGCAGAATTACATTCAAATTTATTTTCATGTACTAAGCTTCTTTAAAGAAATGCATGTACATGTGTATAAGTCCCTCAAAGGTCACCGAAAACCCCTCTTCAAGTTTTAGGAACAATCTCATGGTTGTCAAGCTTATTAGATGAAACAGGATCTACATACTGGAGTTTCTAGATTGGGCACAAGGGTATTCTTGGGGTGATTGCATTGGAGCCTCTTAAGAGAGTCTAGACATCTGCATCCTAAGATTGCCAACTCATCTACACAACCAGTGAGATGTTAGTATCTTCCATTCAATGACTTTGGAAATTGAGCTACCAAAATATAGACAGCAATTTAGAAAGAGGTAAGGCCTGTTGGAAAGAGATAAGACCTGGAAGATGGGGCCAGAATTTACTTGGACTTAGAAGAATGGACAGGAATCAAGAGGATCTGTCCCAGGCCATGCAGATGAAAGGAAAACAAGGTGGACCAGAGCAAGTTGCCTGTGGTTTGTGCACCAAGTCTTAGAATAAGAGTCTTTACCAATATATCTCTTTGTATGTGTTTATCCTCACGTGTGTCCTACAGAAGTCTAGATGGCCTCAGTCCCTGTGCCTCGGGAGAAGGGCAGGCTCGCTTCAGTCGTGTGCCAGCCACGGCTGCCTTTCTGAGTCCGTCTGAGTCTGCAGGGCTCGGCAGGGCTGTGTTGTAGTTTAAAAACTACGTGTGGCAAAACCGCAAGAATTCTTCTCCCACGGGACTCTAAGTCTGCACGAGTGATGACAGGATTTCATGTTTGGATTGAAGAATCAAAATCAGGATGACCTACTGGTAAAAGGTTGGCAGTCCAGAGGTTGAAGATCCAGCTCACCCACATGAGATCTTGGGAAAGTTAGTTACCTGAGCCTTATTTTCCTCACAGGACTGTGTCAGGGATGATACCAGCTGGCACCGTGCCCAGTCCACAGCTCAACAAACGGCCAGTCCATGCCTATTACTATCACCTGAACTGAATGTAAGGAGGGAAACCAATTGACATTTAAATGGCATCTCCGAGGGGGCAGGCAGTGTACTAGTCATTTTCATGCTTTACCTCCTCTAATCTTCACAAAGTCCCCGGAGATACTCTTCTGTGTCCTAGGAGACTGAAACAGAGACTGCATCACAGCAGCGAGCAGCAGAAAATGCACTGAGCGGGGGAGGGTGTCTTAGTAGAGGGTCGTTAATTCCTCCTTCAGCTCACAGGTCGTGAGTCCAAGGCCCAATATGATGGAGTTACTGTGTATGGAGTTATAGTCAGGGTTCACAGTACTGACAGGAATTTTAAAGGGGGAAAATATACACCTTTGAGAAGCTATCGTTACAAAGAATCAACATGTGCGATTTTTTAGAGTAATACTTGGAAGCACCTGTCAGTAATGATTGTTTCAGAACTTGTCTAACACCCCAAAACCTATTGTCCTGGAGGTTGTGGCTTATAATGTCAAAGACAGTCAAACTGACAGCGCTACTGGGGGCGGGAGAGGAGCCGAGTGCCTTCTCCCTCCTGCACCTGCAGCCTGGCGAGCGGCCACCTGGTGATAGCAGAGTTCCACGCAGCCGAGAGGAAAGGGCGCTCCTAGCTGTGAAATAAGCCACAAACGTGCTGATTGGTTTTTGTTCGAGGGAGGAATAGCTTTCTCTATTTTAAAAAAATAGCTAAAAGTTAGGTTATTAATTAAACCAGTGTTATCCACCCAGACAGACTGGAGTGAATTTGGGGGGAAATTATGCATTTGAGCAAGTCTCCTGCTAGTCCCCATCGCTAGAACCAGCTAAACCATATTCCTGTTCTGCTCTATTACAGACCCTGGCTGGAGGGTTGCTCTCCTGTCTCCCTTATGGCTTAGCTGGTTCCAGCAGCGCCCTTGCAGCCTCCCCCCACCTCGCCTACCGTTCCTCACGTCCATTTCCCTCCCTTTATTCATGCCTCTCCTCACCACCCCCCCCCACCCGCTTCTGTGGCTTTTCTAAAAGGGACCTCTTTTCTGTCTTCTGGGAACTCTCAAATCCCAAATAAGTGCAGAATCTTTCATCAAAGCTTGCAATTTTTATTCTTTTTAAAAAACTTATTTTGACAATTATCTCATGCTCTCCCTAGCTAGATTATTTGCAGGTAAACCGTTTGAAAGCTCATGTATTCATTTTATAAATTTTCATTGCAAGCCAGTATTCAGTTCTAGTGCAAATAACTAAGTCCATGGGATGTTTCATGCTTCAGGCTTGAGTTATGTTTTAGAATAACAAGAAGAGGGCCACTTTAATTAATTTCTTTATTACACAAGAGTTCACTTGAAAGATTGCCATTGTCTGACTTCCATCACCAAAGCATTAAGGCCAGGGGGCTGCCCTGACCATTAAAATTAGGGCTTTTCTTTGTTGCAAACACATGCTTAACATCGAATGGAAATAACTACAGGAAACATTTAAAATGCAACAGCTGATATTTTGCTCTTAACAAAAGCGAAATGTACTAAATTCAATTCCTGATTTTATCCTCCTACTAGCCTGCACCCCACTTATCAGTTAAAATACAATGCTCTGGCGGGTGTTGCTCAGTGGTTAGAGTGTTGGCTGGCACACCAAAGGGTCATGGGTTCATTTCCGGTCAAGGGCAAGTACCTGGGTTGCAGATTTGATCTCCAGTCACGGTCGGGGCAAAAATGTTTCTCTCTCTCTCTCTCTTATCTCCCCCCCTCTCTCCCTCCCGTCCACTTTCTCTGAAAATCAATAAAAATATATCCTCCGGTGAGGATTAACAACAACAAAAATACACCAACCCTGTTTTCAATAAAGACAGTCCTCTTTTCACGTGTGGGATTATCTGGACATACAGGCAGGACCACCTCTCACTTCCAAAGCAAACACCATGTTTCCCGGGAAGTCCCTTCTGTGTGGCTCGAGGTTTGTGTTTTGCATTAAGAGGAACACGCATGGCTAAGCCATCCTTCTGGGCAGGCCACAGAGGCTAGGGCGATGACTGCTTAGCTTTTTGCTAACTCCGGATTTCCTCCAGGGTCCAGCTATTCCAGCTGAAACCTCCGGGGACTGTTTCTCTGGTCTTCTCCCTGTGTTCTGAGCCTCTCTCCATCATCCTACACAGCTTAATCATGTGTAAGCCCTATGTCCTATACTACACCCCTTTACTCCTGTAATACATGCTGTGGCTCTATTTTCTGGATTGGACCCATTTCCATCATTAAAAGTTATACTAGTGTTTATTACAGGAGACCGAAGAAAAAATTTCCCAAAGTCCTGCAAAAGTTTGTCTAGTGAAAAAGGCAAACAATACTAATTAATGGAGCAAATGGGGGAAAATAGTTTTCTATTTTTACAGATGGCTGAATTCACACAAGAAAAAAAGGAATATTTGAATGCAAGTGAGGATCCTGTGTTAGGTGCCTTTACTGATAAAAATCACAGATTTTTACTTTGGAAAACATTGCTTTTCACTGCTTGCTCTCCTGCCCTCTCTGAGAAGGACGCTGCACCGCCCGATTCCGAGGGCTTGTTTAGCAGGTTCCCAGCATGCCTCCTGCCTCACCTCAGCTATACCGTAGAAACTCTACTGACACTTAATGCATTCCACTGACACTGGCTAGCAGACTTGTAATTGTCTGACCTTCTCATCCTCTCTGCATGTTAAAACTACTTAAGGAATGGATGTGCTAAAACTTCGATGCCCTGCGATTGTTGGAGGAAAAGGTCACAGAAATCCAATAAACACATACTTTTATTTTTCACTGGTGATGAAGTCCATGATCCAGCACCATACACCTTGCAAAGAAAGTGTAGAAAAGCATCGGTCCTCCGAGAGTGCTGACAGCTCTCCCTAAATCCCATACATTCCCCCTCATATCAATCTACGTTTGAATTAAATTTCCCACTTAGAGCTCTGGAGCAGTGAATCTTTGTTTTATGTAGGTTTCACATTTTGATATGTAATAACACCAGGAAGAAGTTAATCATTAAACAAGCTCAGAAAGTTATAATTATGTTTTAAATCCTAATTGAAGTTTTTCTTTGTGAGGACTAGGTTAAATTAAAATCAAAATGAGGAGAGTTAATTTTATGCATCTGACTTTTTCCTTCATGCAATACTGTATTAGTCAGGATGGGATACGTTTTTCCATAGTAACAAACAACCCCCAAATCTCAGTGGCTTTTCATCGCAAAAGTTTATTGCTCACTCACAACGTGGTGCACTGTGAGCTATGAGGGATGCTCTGCCTATCATACTCATGCAGGCATCCTGGTTACTGGACACTCAACCACACCTTCTATTTCCAGAAGTGCAGGAGCAGGAGGAAAGAGGAGGATACTCATGTACTTGTTTTAAAATATATATATTTTTTATTGATTTCAGAGAGGAAGGGAGAGGGAGAGAGAGAGAAGCATCAGTGATGAGAATCATTGATTGGCCACCTCCTGCATGCCGCCTACTGGTGATTGAGCCCAAAACCCAGGTACATGCCCTGACCAGGAATCGAACCATGACCTCCTGGTTCATAGGTCAATGCTCAACCACTGAGAAACACCTGCCAGGCTCATGTGCTTGCTCTTAAAGCTTCTACTTGGAGGTGACACATGGAACTTCCATCAGCGCCCAAAGAAAGTCATATGGCCTTGATTAACTTCAGAGTGGGTGGATAATTATAATCCTACCATAGGGCAGAGGGAGAACTGGAATAAGTATTCATGAGCCAAAACTAAAGTTCTTTTTCAGATTCCAGACACATAAGTATTTCATTTACTGGCATTATGAGATTACATTACAATCCAGTGAGTGTCTGCCTTATCAATGGGGAACATTCTCCTTGGGAGATGAAACTGGTTCTTGGGAGGAGGGGCATAATCGAGATTTACAATGGTCTGTGGCTGATCAAAGGGCCAATTATATAAACAGATATACTTTTTATTAAAAGTTTATTGGGGGGAGTGATTGGGAAAAACGTCTAAAAAGACTCCTTACGAGGTAATGTTGAAAATAAAGTTGAGAAGCACTGGTGTAGGAAAAAGCACACTGAACTGGAGAATCAGGAAGTCTGAGTTCTAATTCTGGCATTTAAGTAGATTAATTAAGTGATCACTCAATTAACTTGAAAAGCTTAGCCCTTCTCATCCTTTGTATTAGTTTCCTAGGACTTTGGTAACAAGTTACACAAACGAGGCGATGTCAAAGGACAGAAATTCATTCTCACAGCTCCAGGGGCAAGAGGTCCAACATCAGGGCGTCCCGGAGCCGTGCCCTGAAGGCCCCGGGGAGCAGCCATCCCACGTGGCTGTCCTTGTCACTCCTTGGGCGTCTCTGCCTCTGTCACCACACGGTCTGCTTCTCTCGGGTGTCTGTGCATTTCCAACTCGCTGCTTATAAGGACACTCCCTGTTGACTGGAATGTAGCCGGCCCTAATCCAGTATGATCTCACCAGAACTTGATTACATCTGCAAAGACCCTATTTCCAAATAAGGCCACATTTACAGGTACTGGGGGTTAGAACTTCAACTTATCATTTTTGGGGACACAATTAGACTATCAATACTCTGATTCATAGCTCTATGTATGTGAGTTTCTTTGTGTTGTGTTTTTTTTCAGTGCCCACTACATTCAGGCTCTGTGTTTGAGACAGAAGAGTCCTTTACACAAAGCTTATTTCTTTGTGTAACAAATTGACATCCATACCATGGAATATTATTTGCCAATAAAAACAACAAACTGACATACCTGGTATACATAAGTTGGATGCACTTATGGGGAATTATGCTGAATGAAAAAAGTTATAAATTCCAACTCCAAAAGTTACATACTGTGATTCCTCTTATCAAACACTTTTGAAATGATGAATTTTAGAACAGAGGACAGTTAACAGTTGCCAGGAGGGTCAAAGGGAAGGTAGCGTGGCTATACAAAGGGGGGAGGGTTGAAGGGAGTGTGGCTATACAAAGGCAGCATGAGGGGTCCTTGTCATGATGGAGGGATCCACTAGCTTGAGTGTGGTTGCGGATACATGAATCTAAGCATGTGTTCAAATTGTAGAGCACAAAACACATAGACACACAGAATGCATACAAGTAAAACTGGGGAAACTGAATAAGATGGGTGGAATTGATTCACTCTCAATGTCCTGGCTTCAATATTATACACATTATACTGTTTCAATGTTATTTGGGAAAAACTGGGTAAAGTGCACATGAGTTCTTCTCTATGTTGTTTCTTACAACTGTGAGTGAATCTACAATTATCTCAATAAAAATCTTAATTAAAATTTTATCTGGAAAAGGAACTGTACAGTAAGAGGCTTCCAAAAATAAAAGACACACAAACAAAACACCACTGAAGGAGATATATCTAACTAGATATGAAGAAATAATATAAAGCCACAATACTTAAACAGAATGCTATTAGTACATGGAGTCAATTGCACATAATAGAGAATCTACAAACATAACCATGTATACTTGAGGATGTATGTTATGAAGACAATACTTTACGTAATTGGGGAAAGGAAAGATTAAGTAATGGAAAAGTTTATTATTAATTTGGAGAAAATACATCCTTATGTCATACTACAAATAAAATAAATTCAAGATGGATTAAAATGAATGTATAAAGAACAAAGCTATACAGCTGGTCCTCGATGGAATATAGGAGGATTTTTAAAAATATATAATTTTAAGGTAGGGAAGAGCTTTTGGAGAAAGGCAAAAAAAAAATATTAACAGAAAGTGGACAAACTATTTTTAAGGAGTTAATTTAATGAATACTTTGTGATAGGACCACAATTTGAAAATTCCATTGGGAGTTAATTTGCTGTTTTGTGACACCTGGAAAACAATCCCCTTGCCCAGGTAAACTAATGAATTGGCCTTCATAGGCAGGTGATCCTGTTGTGAGACATGATGCAGCCCTAACATGTGACTTGTGGGTCGGCAGCCCCCAGCTCATGATGGACAGCTGGGCCCGGTCCCATAGTCTCGTGCTGCCACACGGTCAGGCACTCAGGAGCCAGTCTGGAGCTGCATTTTGCAGACAGTACGTTCTTTCTGCAGAAACAGAGGCTGCTCTGTGACTCTCCTATCGGGGCGCGTCAGAAAACCCTCACAGCCCCCACGGAGCTCCTGTGCTGCTAGCACCTCCTCACCAGAGAATCCCTACTGTTCTAGTGAAGCGAGCGGCCTCTGGGCTCTCCTGGGCAGCAAAGTCAGCTGGTGGGATGTACTGTTTTTATAATTAATCTTTGGACCATTTGACCGCTTCATCAAAACTTTGCTGGTATAATTATGGCACCTCTACTCAGTTTGCTATAGGCTGTCCCTTTTTTCCAAGTTTCAAGGAGTCGTTTTAGCAGCAGATGAAGACCAGTCTCGGGTGTTTTTGGCAAGATGTTAAATTATGACTCACAGGAGAGTGTCCCGTATCAACAAACTCTTCCATGTCCAGATTTATATTCTGTTCGGTACCCTCAAGATCTATTTCAGATATGTTCTCCTGGTTCTTGCTGCTATTATTTTAGCTAGATTCCGTAGCTCTTCTGTGAAATATATCTTTACTTTTCAAGCTTGGGCACCACTCCCACAGTTGAGCCATGCTACAACTGGACAGTAATTATTGATCTCAAAGCATTGGGGAGAGGGGGGACGACCTTGAGGAAGGTGAGCATCAGTTTGAGAGGCATTTGTCTCAAGTGAAGTCTTTGCCTGGTCTCTAGGCAGAGGGCTGCTCTCCTCCAGCAGAGGAGGAGTGGGCCCCTCTTGTCAGGCCAGAGGGTTCAGAGGAATCCAAGGGCTCAAAATTCTCACCTGCGTTTTCTCTGACGTCTCCTGCCTAGTTCTCAGCACCCCACCCTTCCCTTTCACCATGTGCCGAGGACTGTGTGTGGGAGCCTCGCTGGGGACATCAGACTAAATGCAATGAGAGTTGCCTGGGCTATTAATTCCCGCACGCATACACATCTCTTCTTTGGCACTTACTATTATTACAAATAGATCCTTTACCTAATAATATTCAGTCCCACTCTGTCCTGTTGTTGCAGAAGATGAAGTCTCTTTAAATGCTGTCAAATATGTTATTTTGGCTTGTTGTTAGTTGACTGACCTGTGACTGGCACTTCCTTCCTTCAATGCATCAGTAGCACTTAATAGTAGCCACCCAATTTTGGTTTCTTTTTAGTTATTGTTCCCCCATATCTTTCAAATATTAGACATATTACGGAAGTGCATCCTTTACCACTCATATCCCCTCCCAACTCAGTGCAGTTTTAGTAATTGCGATACTATAGCATGTGGGGTTATCCTCCAAAATTACCGCCAAAAATGGGGTCTTTGCTGTCATCTGGTGTGCCGCGCCAGCATGGCCAAGGGTGAACCTGAGTGGGGGCGGTGAAGGAGTTAGAAAAGACAGACGAGAGGAGAAAGCTGGGTCTGGGTGGGACGCTGCCCTCTCTGATGGAGAGAGACAGTGCCACAGCCTGTAAGCTGTCGCTTTATTTTACAGCCAGATGCCACGAGGCAAAGTAAGGGCGTGGTTACAACGTTCTGGTGGGTTTCAAAGCTACTCAATTACATGCACCTGAACTCTATCAAGCCCACATCACTCAGGCACGTGGGGCCACGTGTTCGGACCATAGGTTCAAGCTTACAACTATAGCTGTTGGCTATAATTGTGCTGGGAGCGCTTTGCCCTCCAAGGTGGGACTTGCACGTGACTTTGCCATGAGAGGACTGTGCCCTCTCATTAGGCTAAGGCTTGAACCTGTCCAAACACTGTAGCCGCTCTCCACAATGTGGACAGTGAATAATACAATTCCAGAACACAGTCCTGAAAATCTGCTTCCTAGGACTATTTCTGATATGTCTTCTTGGTTGGGTTCTTGCAGAAGCAGACCTCAAGACAAAGATTTGCATGCAAGGAGTTTACTGGAGAAATGACCTCAGGAAACAGCAGTAGGGAAAAGGTAGGAAAAGTCAAAGACGAGCAATAAAGTGTGCCTTACCATAGAACAGTGGTTCTCAACCTTTCTAATGCCGCGACCCTTTTAATACAGTTCATGTTGTGGTGACCCCCAACCATAAATTTATTTTCGTTGCTACTTCATAACTGTAATTTTGCTACTGTTAATGAATCGTAATGTAAATATCTGCTCTACAGCAGCGGTTCTCAACCGCTAGCAGGGTCGCCTAAGACCATCGGAAAACACAGATATTTACATTACGATTCATAACAGTAGCAAAATTACAGTTATGAAGTAGCAACGAAAATAATTTTATGGTTGGGGGTCAACACAACATGAGGAACTGTATTAAAGGGTCGCGGCATTAGAAAGGTTGAGAACCACTGCCATAGAAGGCAGCACTGTGAAAAACTCGAGTTTAATCCTGAAGGGGGAATTATGTAAATGCGTGCCTTAGATTTTTGTCACAGAAGGGGCAAAGGAAAGGACTATTTATATACCAACTTCTGCCAGGGTTAGTTGAGGGTCGCTCCTGTTAGTTTTCTAGCATTCTGACTGCTAATGCCTGCAGGGTTTCTTTGGGGTGTGATGAAATATTCTGGGGGTGGATGATGGTGGTGATTGTACATGTGAATATACCAAAACCCACTGAATTTTATACTTTAAAAGGGTTAGTTTTCTTATAGGTGAACTAGATTTCATATAATGCTAGAGGCCAGGCACACGAATTCATGCACAGGTGGGGTCTGGCCAGCCCGCCCAGATTGGGCCTCATCAGGGCTGGGATGGCTGGGGGAAGGGGCTGTGGGCGGTTGGCGGGCCGGCCCCGCCCCCCGGTCGAACTCCCAAACTCCTGATGGAGGGGACAATTTGCATATTAAGCTTTTATTATATAGGATATGCAAATGGTCACTCCACCAGATGGACCATTAAATGCATTCTATTTTAATAGTTAGCCATAGATATGATTGTTCCACAACTTATTCAACCATTTACTGATGAACAGTGAAATTGTTTATTGCTTTTTGTCTCTACAAAGTATTTGTTTATATTTATTCCTATTTGTTTATGCTTTTGCTCCATAGAGCAGATTCCCAAAAGGGCCCCTTCCTGGTCAATTTTTAGCAGATACATTAAATTATCTTGCAAAAATTTAACAACTCACAACTCACCAGCAATAAATGAGATAGCTGACTTACATATACTCTCACTGGCACTGATATTTTTTACACTGAGGGGTAAAAATTATTTTTATCTCCATTTGAGATTCAGTATCTTTTTATGTCTATTGGCCTTTTTCAGTTTCTCCTTTTCTTATCATTTGTCTGTACAATTTACTTTATAAAAGCTGTTAAATTTTATCATATGCCACAACAAGTATGTTTCCCCTTTATTCTGTTGGCATAACGAATTATTTTTATATATTCCTTATTCATTGTATTTGGATTGAAATTTATTTGGCCAAATAGGCTCTTATTTGAATAACTAGAATTTCTATTTTTACTTAGAATCTTTCTATTTCTACTAGTGAGTAATATTGATCTATAGTTCTCTTTTTAGTTATATTTATCTGGTTTTGTCATTTAGCCTATCTTTGCTTCATAAATATGACTTATGGGATCTCCTCATCTTTTTTCTGTGAATAAATAACAGGAATCATCTGTTCTTTGAGGATGGACAGGTTTCAATGATAAAACATCAGGTTCTGGAGCCTTTAAAAAGGCAGACTTAGCCGTGTTCCTAATTTCTGATACAAGTAATGGTCTACTGGAGTTTCTATCACTTCCTAAGTGAACCTGGCTAATTTATATTTTGCCAGAAAATCATACATTTCCCCAAGATTGACATAGAGTACATATCCTTTTATGATTTTAAAAATGTCTTCCATAGCTTTTACAGTTCCTAACATTGCATGTTTTCATCTTCCTCTCTTGTATCCTTAGTTAGGTTTTCCAGGGTTAAGTAAGTTCTAAGTATCAGGTTTGTTTTTATGTCTTCTAAGTTGTTTTCCTTTTTAAATCAATTTAACTTTCATGAATTCCTTCCTCTTATTTTTAGGTTTATTTTTTTTTCTATTTGTTAAGTTGCATGTTTAGCTTATTTTAAGTCCATTTTGTAAATAAACCATTTTTGAGTCATTTTCTTATAAATACAGCTTCAACTGTGTCCCACAGGTTTTTTTTTATTTTAAAAAAAGTTTTAATATTCATTACTTTTTAGATAATTTTCCATTTGCATGTTCTTTATCTTCACTTCAGAGATGATTTAAGAGTTTATAAAAACTGCCTTTAAATTGTAAGAGAAATACATGTCCATGGGAGCATACTGGAACAGTATAAAAAGATGTACTGTAACAAGCAAGATAGTCTCCAACACAGACCTCCCAGTCCTCTCTCCAGAGAAAACTAATCTTGATCAGATTCTGGTGTTTCTCCAGTAATATGAATACACTGTACAAATATGTTGTGAAAGGCATTCCTTAACTTCTATGTTATTTTGTTAGAAGTCTGCCCAAGGTCATTGGTATGGTATGGTAGGTTTGAGGAGCCAAAGACTTGTTCTACTCTGGTCTTGAGTCTCTAACCCTTCTACAGTTCAAATTTGAGAAAGGGTCACAGAATGAACTCAGATGGTCTAAATTTGTAGATTTCTGATATTGGTTTTATTTTGTTTGCTGTGGAAGTCCAGAGATGAGAATTTATGACCTTATTTTTTAAAATGTTTTTATTGATTTCAGAGAAGGTAAGGGAGGGAGGGAGGGAGGGAGAGGAAGAGAGAGAGAGAGAGAGAGAGAGAGAGAGAGAGAGAGAGAGAGAGAGAAAGAGAGAAAGAAAGAAAGAAAGAAAGAAAGAAAGAAAGAAAGAAAGAAAGAAAGAAAAGAAAAGAGAAGAGAAGAGAGAAGAGAGAAACATCAGTGATGAGAATCATTGATTGCCTGCCTCCTGCACACCCCATACTAGGTAGGGATCAAGCCCACAACCTGGGTATGTGCCCTGACCAGGAATCGAACTCCGATCTCCTGGTTCAGTCAGGCATGAGCTCCTTAATCTGTAGAGCATTTTAAAAGGATGGACCCCACGTTTGGTAGGGAAGGTTCCTTTTGTTTAAATCCTATGATGATGGTGCCAAGAGGTGTTTGCAATTTTGCAACCCATGAACTCTGTTTTTCTTCCCCAAACAACACAAATAAATAACCATTCTAAGTAAAATCGATGCTTACCTTGTAAAGATGGGTTCAAGGAGGATTCTCTAGCAGCTCCGCTTTGTCTCAATTGTCAAATCTAGACACTTGCCACTGCCGAAATGGTTCCTAATGGTCTCCACACCGTTTTTCACATTCTTGTGAAATCTCCTCCGTGTGTGTTAGATGAAGCAGATTGCCATACTGAAGCTGAGGGCAGTCTCTAGCCAATAACTAGCAAGGAACTGCAGCCCGAAATTCAACAGCCCACAAGGCCCGAGTCCCAGCAATTACCGGAGGGAGCCAGAGTGTGGGTCCCTTTGAGTTAAGCCTGGATATGATTGCAGTCTTCTGAGAGACCCAGTGTCAGAGAATCCATTTAAGCTTTGCTCATATTCCTGTCCCAAAGAAACTGTTCTGAATAAGTGTTTTAAGCCACTAAGTTTTAGGGTAATTTGTTACGGAGTAATAGGTAATGAGTAGGCCTGTGTTTGAGAAGTTCCTTGTAAAACCTGTGGTTATGGGAGTTTGTTTTTTTCCAGATAATTGGTCTGGGGAAGAATTATGTGCGTCAGCCAACTCCAATCACCTGTTCTCATTGGCCCATACAAATGCAGGTTTTGAAGATAGAAAAGCAAAAAATGACAAATGTGACCAAGGAGAGAACAAAACTTAAAAATGAAAACATTACCATTATATGCCTGTTAGAATGGCTAAAGTAAAAAGTACCAAGTCCGGAAGGTGAAGACCAACTTGGCCTCTCAGACGTTGTTAGTGGGGCTGTAAAATGGATAGCCATTCTAGAAAATAGTTTTGCAGTTTCTTACCAAATGGAAAACACAGTTACTACATGACCAGCAGTCACACTCATGGGCATTTATTCTAGAAAAAGGAAAACTTTTGTTCATACAAAAATCTATACACAAATATTCAGAGTAATTTTATAAGTGATAGCCAAAATCTGGTGTATTAGCCAGGGTTCTTCAGAGAAATAACCAATAGGATGTGTGCCTGTGTGTGTGTGTATTCATTGTGTTGATGGCAAAACTCTGTGATGGTTATATTAGCTACACATGTGATAAAATTTCCTAAACGCCCCCCCCCAAAAAAAAATGAATGTAAAAACTTGTGGATCTCATATATGGTCTATGTCAGTTTCCTGATTTTAACAATGTACTATGGTTATGTAATGTTGACATGCATCGAGTTCTTTTTAATATAGGTATAGTGGCACTGTATAATAAATACAATGCTTTGCCATCTAACTCAAAAGCAAAATAATTCACACTCCACTATGCCTTAAAAGTGTGACATCTGGTCTGGCCGGTGTGGTTCAGTGGTTGAGCATCAACCTATGGACCAGGAGGTCATGGTTCATAGGGCACATGCCCAGGTTGTGGGCTCAAACCCCAGTGTGGGGCATGCAGGAGGCAGCCAATCGATGATTCTCTCATCTTTGATGTTCCTCTCTATTCCTCTCTCCCTCTCCCTTCCTCTCATAAATTAATAAAAACATATTTTTAAAAAGTGTGACATCTGACATTATTCTTTCTTGTTTTGACATGATGGATATACACTGGCATTAAAAGAGTCACAGAATTGTGGTATTTGTGGCCCTTGAAGTGTTGTCAAGTTCTAACTGTGTCACTGTGATCTTCAGTGTGCCAAGCAGCAGTGCAAGGTGATGAGTGCACCGTACACAGTCTCTGCCACGATTCACCTTCACTGCTGCAGTGTGAAAGTAGCCATAAACAATGCGTAAACAAATGAGCATCGCTGTGTTCCAATAAAACTTTATTGATGGACACTAAAATCTGAATTTCATATAACTTTCACATGCTACAAAACATTATTCTCCTTAAAAAAAACCATTTAATAATGTAAAAATCATTTTAGCTGGTAGGCCACACGAAAACAGGTGGCAAACCAGATTTGCCAACCGCAGCCTAACCTCATGGGACCTATTCTAAAGGTGGGGGAAAACAATAAGAAAATAAGTGAGCACATAAAGTAGACAATGTTGTGTTAAAAATGAAATTAAAGTGTAAGGTGGCCAGGGACTGTGTCTCTGAAGGAATACGTAAGATGAACCTGCACCTGAAGGATGAGAAGGAGCCAGTCATGAGAAAAGTTGGGTACAGAGTATTCTAGAAAGAGAGAATAGCAAGGGTAGAAACTGGAGGCAGGCACAAGTTTGGTGGATTAAAGGAACCAAACATGGATGGCACCATTGTTAAGAATTTAGCTCTAGTTGACTCCAGTAGGATCTAGCCTAATTTTATACACTGCGTTTGTGGTCCCTTGCTAATTTATATGACCACACAAAGAATATGATATTTAAAAAGAGGGAGAGAGAAGGAGAAAATATTTTTATTTTTGCCAAATAGTTCTAAGAAAATACAGTATCTCCTATATGATCCAGAATATTGAGAACAAATATAGTTGGACCATACAAGTTATTTCACTGAATGCTCATCCTTAAGTTATGCTGCTTCATTTTATATTTGCTTACAATACAAATGTTGTGCTCACTAGATGATTTAAGGCCATTTATAGCAGTTTTATGTAAAAAGTCTAGTTTCTTTATAAATCTTAAAATATTAAATCCTCTTTTTACATCTTTTTGTTTTTATGTTCAGCCCAATGTGAGTGTGCCAAGCTTGTTCTGATTTCTTCTAACACACTGAAGAGAAAATCATTTTTAAGTTTACATTGATTTGCGGCAATATTTGTATTCAACAATCAAATGCTACACCATTTCCTTTTAAATGGCTATGCACTTAATTAGTTTCACTCGTGTGTTCAGCAATTAATTAGTTTTGGAGACTTCTATTTTGGTATTGAACCTGAATATTGACAGTCAGAGTAGATACTGTATCAGGATTGCAATGCATGTTTTCCAATCACACCACATAAAAAGTTTTCACATTTGAAAAAAAAGTTCTTCATTGTAATATCATCTAATATCTTTCATAATTGTGAAATACACTTCAACCAGTTTCTTTTTTTCATTTATTTTCTCCAGTATTGCTTCTAGTAAATATGAGGCGAAAGGAAGCTGTAAGAGAAACACAGGAAAAAAAAAGGGTTATCAAAAGTCTATATTTTCTTCAGTTCAAAAAATATACTAAATATCATTAAACCATTAGAACTTGGCTGTCTGCAACTTTGCACTCGTATGGTACCCTATTGGGTCTCTTTTCAACTGATCTTGCTGGTTAGTGTGGGTAATTTTGTCTTTTACAATAAAAATGATAAAAGAGCTGAAGTAAAATGAAAAAAGATAAACGCCTTATTGAACAATTCATGGTTTACTGACCATGTTAATGATGTAATCTGCAATACAAGCAGCTAAGCCATTTATCTTCAATCAGCTGATCAATAGCAGGTTACAGTCATCTCTAGGGCCCAGAGCCCACAGAAGTGGTACTGTATGTTCATCACTCATAAAAGAATGAGAGAGAACTATCAATATACTTGTCTGTGTTAGAGCTGAACATCTTAAGTTGTAGGGTAAAATTTCAGAGGAAAAAAAATGGCAAAAGTATACCCATTGATTAAGTTGTTATAGAAAAGTTTGTTTGGCATATCAAAGTGTAATACACATGTTGCAAACTGCTGAGTTTATGAAATGTAGAGTATATTTTTAAATTTCATAATTTATAGAACTTTTCTAGTAAAGTTTTATTGTTCCCGCTGCTTCACTGGGTTGCCTGTAGAACTCCAACTCATACAATTTAAAACGCTCCCCAAGTACCTCCCTCATATCCCTATCCACTTCCTTTTATCCTTCTTCCCTATCTAGTCTCACATAAAAGATTTATAATAATAAGTTCATTAAGTCATTTCGTGGAGTTGTCCTTTTGATTAACCAGTGAAAGGTACGTGTTTTTCCCCCGGAACATATTGATGAGAATGCTTGTCATGCTGGATCCCTTCCCTACAGAGTTGTAACAGGCCCTTCTCTGTGCTAGGATGACCACGGACAATATCACTGGTCAACACTGAGCAAAGACGCCCTCGGTATGAGCTGCTTAGCTGTGCTCAGCTCAGCTATGCTCAGCTAAGGTGATTACAATTAGCTAAACCACCAGGATGGTTCTTGTCCAAATTTGAACTGGATAAAAAGATTGGCTAGCAGCAGTGAAAATAGTCCAGACAGGGACACACACAGGTGCCCGAATACACATGCTTTCACGTGTGAACACACACACACGCGTGTGTGCACAAAACCCACATTACATAGGTCCTGAAGGAGAACTAGAGACTGAAGCTGCTCCACAGAATTGTGTCAGATCCTAAATAACTTTCTAGTTTAACTTCCTTCTTATCTTTATAACAAACTGCCTTATCCTTAAGGAAGTCTGTGTCCATCAGGACAGACTAAATCTATAGTTTATATCACAGCTTTACACATTGGTCTTACTGGACACTTAACATTACAGAAAGCTTAAGATACCAAAATGTCATGTATATTCAGTTCTAAGATACTGTTGAATATAAAAGGCACACATTGATTTTTAAGAAACAGCCTTTCCTGTGAAAAACTCTACCACTTGAATATATCCATACTGCATATGCATTCCAATTTCAGATATGTAAAAATGTGGGGAAATGACATCTTAGAATCAATGAAAAAGAATATAGATTGGCTACATTAACAACTGAAACTATACTTAAAATATGACATGCCTTGAATAGTCCTTAAAAATTCACATGGTCTCTTTGTTTGCCATATTTTTTTTAAAGTGAAAAATGTTTTAAAAACAAAAGATCTGAACGTTCTACTACTTTGGAGTTTAGTTCATACAGTCAGTCTAGAGTCAATTAAAGTTTCTCCCTATGACTCTGGAGGGGCTAAGGCTCCTCAGAACCCCCTCAAATACAGAAAGCACAACCGCTCTTGTACTGGTGGGATTTTGGAGTTGAAGTGGCAACATGATGGGACAACAGCAAAGATTTTTTCTCACTTGCCCTATCACATATATATGATATCTTTATTGTTGAAAGTATAACAGATGCTCCCCCCCCCCCCGCCCCATTGGCTCTTGGTTAATCTCTCCACCCCTCATTCCCTCTAACATTCCATTCCCAACAAGTATGCTGCCTCAAGTTCCATTTCCGATGGCACATGCCAGGGAATACAAAGCCCAGAAAGCCTGCCTGACTTCTTTCTTTTGCATCAAAAAGGAGAAGCAATACTCCTGGTAATGACAATGCAGAGCTACACAAGCTTGAACTCCTCAGCATCAGAAGAAAAATGGAAAGGTAAAGAGTTGATACTATGTGAGATTTCTTAGTTTGAAAATTCAGCTAAGGACATGTGATAATTTTACTTGTCTACACTGTAGTCTTAAAGTGGGTCTTCCTAGTTAGTCTGCCTGTCCCTGTTGTAAAAGGTGATTTCTATTACTGGAGGGATTTCTCTTGACTTCACACAGATATTCAGTTTCTCTTACATGGAAACACCTGCAGATGTTTGCCTTTAGCAACTGCTAAGCCACTGACAATCTCAAATTTATCACTTACACTTACAAATAGTGGCTTCATTTAGAGGTGTTTCTGTATAAAAGTAAGATATGAATGATGGTTGCAGATGTTGAGAGCCATGTGGGAAATATAATAAAGCCTAAAGACCATGACTGGAACATAGTCATATAACTTAGAGCATCAGCACTAATTGGAATGTAGTCCTTAATAATGTAAAATTAAAAATTTTTGTGCTGAAAGAAAATAATTAAAGGTAACAAAAATCTAAGGGACAAGATTAACATTTTCACCATTTTTTTTTTAACCAAGGAAACATGTTTATTTTTATATGAGTTTCTGGAATCCCACCTTTTATCTTTTCTGACAGAAACAGATTTAAAAATGCAAAACGGGAAGAATTAAAGTCCCAGGAGGAACCAAGCAATAATAAACCCACACTGCTGAGTGACATGGCCACTCAGAACAGCTCTTTGTTCTAGATCCTTGGGCAGAACAGGGTATCTTGAAGGTCTTGGAAGAAGCAGATAGATAACAATTTTAGCAACATGGTTCTAAATGTTTACACAGACAGTAGATTGTCCCGGTGCATCTGGACCAGAGTGCCCGTGGTGGTATCATCAGTCAACAGCAGAGTCCTTTGAGAGACAGCACGTCATCCTGGCCATGAGGGCGATTGGGAAGCAAGAGAGCATGCACAGTGTGCGGCGTTGGAGGTGTGGTGGCCCAGAGTGGTGCTGCTCTGGGACGCGGTGGCTCTGACCGATGGGGAAGCTGGAAAGCTGGAAACATTAGTGTTGTCTTTCCTGAGCCAGAGCACGCGAGCAGCCGAGAAACCACACTTCTCTCGTCTTTTTAGCCACGCTTTGGTTCATTCTGTCACTCCCATCTCCCAACTAGACACCCAGAGTTCCTCTACCACCTGCCACTCTGCAGGACAGGCTCAGCTGCCTTGATGTGGGAGAGGGAAGGTGCACACTGAGCTCTCCCAGCTCGGAAGAAGGTGGGAAAGCAGCTGAACCCCCCAAGGGGGGAGCAGAATTAACAGGGATCTCTGCTTCCATCAGAGAGGTGGAGGGCTGATAAAGGATCATCATCCGTCATTGCTGTTGAGGTCATTCATTTGGGGAACACTTAATAAAAGCTGCAGAAACTTTAGATGTGGAATCGGGCTGCAAATTCCTACCTGTGTTGGTTTAAAGATTGAATGAGCAAATGTGGGAAGTTAGACTAATAATGCCTGGTATTTAATAAATGCTTGATACCATTTCACCATTTTCATTCTTGTTTTTGGTTTGAAAAAATATTATCGTAGAGATATTGTTTAAAAATACGAATTGACTTTAATCTAGTTTGAGTCATACTAAAAGTGAATATATTAAATTTTATGTATTACACCTGCTTTTACAAAAGATATGATTCAGTGAGACTCTGAGACTTAAGAAAGGCCAATGTCGTTTGAGTATTGTAAAATGAATGGTGCAAAATTTAGTATAATAAATATATAGATATACACACAATGTATATATAAACACACATATACATTATGTATTTATATATGTACTAGAGGCCCGATACATGAAATTCATGCAAGAGTAGGCCTTTCTGGCAAGAAGAAACACAAACATTAAGAATAAAAATGACAACAAACAAGTACTTATCAATAACAACATTAAACGTAAATGGATTAAATGCTCCAATCAAAAGACATAGGGTAGCTGAATGGATAAGAAAATATGACCCACCTCAGAACAAAGGATTCACACAGACTGATAGTGACGGGATGGAAAAGAAATTTTCAGGCAAATGGAAATGAGAAAAAAGCTGGGGTTGCAATACTTATATCTGACAAAATAGACCTCAAAGTAAAGGCCATAACAAGAGATAAGGAAGGCCAATACATAATACTAAAGGGAGCAATTCAACAAGAAGATATAACTCTGGTAAACATATATGCACCCAATACAGGACCACCCAAATACATAAAACAACTTCTGGAAGATATCAAGGGAGAGATTGATAGCAATACAGTCATAGTAGGGGACTTTAATACCCCAATGACAGCATTGGATAAATCCTCTAAAGAAAAAATCAGCAAAGAAACAGCAATCCTAAATGACTCACTAGATCAAATGGACTTAATTGACATCTTCAGAATATTTCACCCCAAAGTTATAGAATATACATTCTTCTCCGGTGCACACGGGACATTTTCAAAGATAGACCACATATTAGGACACAGGCAAAATCTCTTCAAATTCAAAAGGATAGAAATCATATCAAGCATCTTCTCAGATCACAATGGCATAAAACTAGAAATCAACTACAATAAAAACAATGAAAAAAATCAAACACTTGGAGGCTAAATAGCATGCTATTAAACAATGATTGGGTTACCAAAGAGATTAAAGAAGAAATAAAAAGCATCCTGGAAACAAATGACAATGAAAACACAACAATCCAAAATCTATGGGACACAATGAAAGCAGTTCTGAGAGGGAAGTTCATAGCTCTACAGGCCTACCTCAAAAAACAAGAAAAACTGGTAATAAATAATCTAACCTTGCAACTTAAGGAATTAGAAAGATAGCAACAAGAAAAGCCCACAGTATCCAGAAGGAAGGAGATAATAAAGATCAGAGCAGAAATAAACGACATAGAGACCAAAAAAAACACACACACCACAAACAAAAAAACATAAACAAACAAACCAAACAATACAAAAGATCAATGAAACCAAGAGCTAGTTCTTTGAAAGAATAAACAAGATTGATGAACCTCTAGCCAGGCTCACCAAGAAACAAAGAGAGAGGACCCAAATAAACAAAATCAGAAATGAAAGAGGTGAAGTAACAACTGACTCCACTGATACACAAAGGATTGTAAAAAATACTACAATCAACTCTATTCCAACAAACTGGACAACCTTGATGAAATGGACACATTCCTAGAAAAATACAAGCTTCTAAAACTCAATCAGGAAGAATAAAAAAATCTGAATAGGCCGATAACTACTGATGAAATTGAAATAGTAATCAAAAGGCTTTCAGCAAACAAAAGCCCTGGACCAGATGGCTCCACATGGGAGTTTTACCAAACATTCAAAGAAGAACTAAAACCAATCCTTCTCAGACTATTCCAAAAAATTCAAGAGGAAGGCACACTTCCAAGCTCTTTCTATGAAGCCAGCATTACCCTAATCCCAAAACCAGATAAAGACACCACAAAGGCCCTAACCGGTTTGGCTCAGTGGATATAGCATTGGCCTGCGGACTGAAAGGTCCCAGAATGGATTCCGGTCAAGGGCATGTACCTTGGTTGTGGGCATATCCCCAGTAGGAGGTGTGCAGGAGGCAGCTGATCGATGTTTCTCATCGACGCTTCTAACTCTCTATCCCTCTCCCTCTCTGTAAAAAATCAATAAATATATATATATTTTAAAAAGACACCACTAAGAAAGAGAATTACAGGCCAATATCCCTGATGAACATAGATGATAAAATCCTCAACAAAATTCTAGCAAACCGGATCCAGTATTACGTTAGAAAGATCATACACGATGACAAGTGGGATTTATTCCAGGAATGCAAGGCTGGTACAATATCTGCAAATCAATAAACATGATACATCACATAAACAAACTGATAGACAAAAATCACATAATCATATCAATCGATGCAGAAAAGGCATTTGACAAAGTCCAACACCCTTTTCTGATAAAAACACTCAGCAAAGTGGGAATAGGAGGATCATACCTCAACATAATAAAAGCCATATATGACAAACCTACAGCCAACATCATAGTCAATGGGCAAAAACTAAAACCATTTCCCTTAAAAACAGGAACAAGGCAGGGATGCCCGCTTTCACCACTCCTGTTCAACAAAGTACTGGAAGTGCTATCCAAAGCGATCAGACAAGTAGGAGAAATAAAAGTCATCCAAATTGGAAAAGAAGAAGTAAAATTGTCATTATTCGCAGATGACATGATACTGTACATAGAAAACCCTAAAGACTCCATCAAAAAATTATTAGACTTAATAAATGAATTCGGCAATGTAGCAGGATACAAAAAAAAATGCCAAAAAATCTACTACCCAAAGCACTATATAGATTCAATGCACTCCCCATTAAAATAAAAACATCATATTTCACAGATCTAGCAAGAACTCTCCAAAAATTCATCTGGAATAAAAAATGACCCCAAATAGCTGCAGTGATCCTGAGAAAGAAGAACAAAGTAGGAGTTCCAGATATCAAGATGTATTACAAAGCCACTGTTCTCAAAACTGCCTGGTATTGGCACAACCAATGGGATAGAATAGAGAACCCAGAAATCGACCCCAACCACTATGCTCAATTAGTATTTGACAAAGGAAGCAAGAACATATGGAGTCAAGAAAGTCTCTTCAATAAATGGTGCTGGGAAATTTGGTCAGACACATGCAAATAAATGAAACTAGACCACCAAATTACACCATGCACAAAAATAAACTCTGTGGGGAGCCAGCACGGCCATGGCATACTCAGCCCCAGGGCGCCTTATGTGCCATGCCATTTGGGCCAGGTTCAGTGACCCTGAGTGGGGGCGATGAAGGATTAGAAAAGACAGACAAGAGAAGGAAAGCTGGGACTCGGTGGGAGGCTGCTTCCTTGATGGGGACCCAACAGCGCCAGCACCCACAAGCCTTGTCTTTATTTTATAGCCGATGCCACGAGGCAAAGGAAGGGCGTGGTTAAGATGTTTACAACATTCTCGTGAGTTTTGATCCTACTCAATTACATGCACCTGATCAAGCTTTGTTTACTTGCAGCCTATATCACTTAGGCACGAGGGGCCACGTGTTCGGACCATGGGTTCAAGCTTACAACTACAGCTGTTGGCTATAATTGTGCTTAGAGAGCTCTGTCCTCCAAGCTGGGACTTGCACGTGGCCATGAGAGGACTGTGCCCTCTCATCGGTCCAAGGCTTGAACCTGTCCAAACACTGTAGCCGCGCCCCACAAAACTCAAAATGGATAAAGGACTTAAACGTAAGATGAGAAACCATAAAAATACTAGAGGAATCCACAGGCAACAAAATCTCAGATATATGCCGAAGCAATATCTTCACCAACACAGCTCCTATGGCAATGGAAACTAAAGGGAAATAAACAAATGGGACTACATCAAAATAAAAAGCTTCTGCACAGCAAAAGAAACCATCAACAAAACAACAAGAAAACCCACTGCAAGGCTCTCACCTGCCAATAAACTGCCCTTGATCACTTACAAGAGGGGCACCTCCCAGCAGACTCTCTGTGTATTAAAAAATGCTTGAAAGGGAAGAAAAAGTATCACACAGATCACAGCAGCAGTCTCAATAGACCCCTCCGGGACTTCCACTCGCCTTGGCCTTGTCATCCTCTATGCAGCTTTCCACTTGGCCCAGAAAATGTCTATAATTTGTTTTCACTTTGATTTTTGTCCCCAACTTTTTTATAGTGGTAAAATACACATAATATAAAATTTACCTTTGGACTTTACACCACATCTGTCTATTTTCGGGAAACATGAAAATAGGCTTGAAATCGTTAAATTAAAAAATCCAAGCAACACTCCAAATGGAGAATTTTAAATTTTTGCTATTTCAGCTCGATGTGAGAACTCTGTGAGGGTGACTGAGCATGTAGGCTTATGTGTATAAGACAGGGTGGTAGAATGTGAGTGTGCATGTGTTATAAGTGTAACACAGAAAGCAACAGAGTAAATGTGTTCAGAGTTGAAATGAGAAACTTTCAGTAAACCTTCAGGTTAGAAGTTACTTTCCCCCCCCCCCCGCTTTTTTTTTTTTTTTACAAAAGCCAAGGAGATTTATAAACCCTCTCACTGCAACATTGCAAGGCATTCCATAGAAGGTAAGCATATTCTGCAGAGAAGGCACTGGGGAAACAGCCATTCTAAACTTCAGCATTTACAAGATCAGAAAAGGAATAAGGATATGTAAAGGTAATGAAAAATCAAAAGTCTATATTCTACATTCTCGATTTAAGGCAGAAAGACAGAATTTTTGATATTATCCCAGCACAAGAAAATGTAGCTGGACAATCTGAACTAAAATGGACTGAATGAAATCCAGAAGAGGATTAGCTAATAACAGAAAAGGCAACAACAAAGCAAGTCTCCTCTCCCTCCAAATAATCCTACACACTGATTTCATGTTTTTTTCTAAAGCACAACTTTGATTACATTTTTTCTTACCCAAAAGCTTTTCTAGTTTTGCCCTGAACAATGTTTCCCTATCTTTGTTTCTTCTCCAATTCACTAAATTACAAAAACAACAACAACAACAAAACACACACACACACAAAACTAATTTGGTTGGTATCCCATCTTATTATAGTCATTAATTTGCTTTTTGTCCTCTGCCATAAATTGTAAGTTTTTGGAATTTTTTTGTATTTTTTTAAAGAAATATATATTTTTTATCGATTCCAGAGAGAAAGGGAGAGGGAGAGAGAGAGAGAAACATTAATGATGAGAGAGACTCATTGATCGGCTGCCTCCTGCATGCCCCACATGGGGGATCAAGCCCACAACCCGGGCATGTGCCCTGACCTGGAATTGAATCTTGACCTCCAGGTTCATAGATTGATGCTCAATCACTGAGCCCCGCCATAAATTGTAAGTTTTAAAAGGCATATTAATGTAAAAAAGAAATTAATACAAGAAAACATGTTCAAAGAAATTATAAGGCAGTTATGTCATAAAAAAGTAAAAGTAGATATTAGAAATATTTTTTCAGTGTGATTCTTATTAGAAATTTGTGGGGATAAAGGGTAGGTGCTGATAAAGATCAAATATCTAAAAGTACCAACTGTGCCAAAACCGGTTTGGCTCAGAGGATAGAGCGTCGGCCTGCAGACTGAAGGGCCTCAGGTTCAATTCCGGTCAAGGGCATGTACCTTGGTTGCGGGCACAGCCCCAGTGCAGGGTGTGCAGGAGGCAGCTGATCGATGTTTCTCTCTCATCGATGTTTCTAGCTCTCTATCCCTCTCTCTTCCTCTCTGTAGAAAATCAATAAAATATATTTTTAAAAAATAAAAGTACCAACTGCATCAGAAGCACTTGAAGTAATGAGGACATATATTTGCATTCTGTATTACATGTAGGTATGTTAAGGTTTTAGACCTTTTAGTTCTCATGCACTTTTGGCTAAGGTATTATTATTGTGTAGTCCCATATTGCCACATGGCAGAACAGCTTTTTATTTTGTGGTTAATATTTTATCAATATAAATTTTCAACAAAGGAATGCAGAGAAGTTTCTTTAATAGGAAACAATTCTGTGGCTTAACCCTTACACAAAAGAGAAAACCACAAGACAAGATCAGCTCCTATGATCTCAGAATTCTATTACATAATGCAGCAATTTTCAACCTTTTTCATCTCATGGGACACATGAACTAATTACTAAAATTCTGGGCACAACAAAAAAAAGGTTTTTTTTTGCCAATCAGACCAAAAATAGGTATAATTTTGATTGATTTACCAAAAAAAAAGAGTAATTTTCTTTTTTGCTACAAAGTGACTTTTTAAAAAAAATCATGTGCCTATACTTTTATATAAGGATTTCTGGTACCTAAAATTAACCAATCAGATGCAACCTTATTATGCGACATGACCAATAAGATGCAACTCTATTATATGACCTACATATTTAAGGTTCAAAACAGGGCATTCACACCGAAGGGCTATTGTGTTGGCTGTGGTCATTTTTCCATTTGAGAATCTAAGGGAAAAGAGCTCAGTGCCCCTAAATAGTCAGGTATTGCATGTTTTATAAAATATTGCAGCAAACCTGTTGAAAATTGCTGACGTAAAGCGCCCAACACAGAGGAAGGTCATAAAAGGAATTTTTTTCTATTATTTTATTTTCAAAATATTTTAATAATCAAATAACAAAACTGAATTATTTAGTATTTATTTTAGGGAATGTACACAATTATCCTACAGCTTAAAGATCATGTAACCTCAGATACACAAAGCTGTATGTCATAAACAAAATAAATTGTATGAATGAAAATATCTACATTTTGCCCATACAATCCCGTGAGTATCACTGAGACTCTAAAACACTGGTGAATAAAGAAAACCTTTTCTAAAATTCAGGACAAATGTAATTGCTGGAATTGAGAGAGAAGAAAAGTAGGCTAGAAAAAAAAGAGATGTTTTCCATTTTATAGATTTTTCTCTTGGGCATAATTAGAATAAAGTGACATTCAAGTGCAACCAATGAAGTTTCTATTTTTTTCTCACAAAATTCAAAGACATCAGCAAAACCACCTATGTCAGTAATAAAAATAAAAAGTCTTTGACTTTTTAAATGTTATCATGCTGTCACAGTGGAATAAAATTAGCTTGAAAAATGATCTAAAGGCACACACTGCAGTTCATTACATGTAGCAGCAACAGCAGCGGTTTCCCAGTGTTCATAAAGGCTGCTCAATTAAATTTACCTCAGTCAATAATTAGGAGTCCACAAATAAACCTGGGCAATTAAATCAATACTGCCAGGCAATTACATTCCAGAGTCCAGGCTCAGTGGCACAAAAAGGCACTATATCAAACTACAGTATTAAGCAGTCTAATGCCATTTTCAACGGGATTTTTTTACACTAACTGGCCAGAATAAGCATACATCCAGATCACGTAGAATGTGTGTGTGTACATCTCCATGTGTGAGTCAAAAAAACCCAGGCCTGGTGTCAATATAGCTTTTGTAAAATGTAATAAAGATTTATACATATGGATTTATTTTTATGTTCATAAATGATGATAAAAATTTCCATATTGAAGGGTCATTTTTACAAGTTGAGCATTAAAAATCATTAAAAAGTTTATTTTTATTATTTTCAGCTGAAAAAAAAAAAAAACCAGCAGGCCATAAGAATCATTACTGAACTCCTTTGATCTGCCAGGCACTGGGCTGGGTGCTGGTGCTGGGCATGTGATATGATTAACAAATGGTATTTCTTCTCAAAAGCAAGTGTCACAGTAGAAAGCTATGTTTAGTGCCTGCACGCCTGCACTTAAATAACTTTAAGAAAAAGATTGCCAATCACCTTATATTACTACTGAATATGGTTTCAAAATATATAAAGCTGATACTAAAAATATGAATAGTTCATATATTCTTTACTTATTCTTGGCTTTTTCTAAAGCATGGACAACTCCATTTGTTAATATAAATGTAAAATAAGTTTCATTTAATATCAGCCTTTATTTTTAATCTTCATATAGAAACATTTACAACTTTCCAAAACTCACAGGACAATAATTTTTTTCTATTTTGAGAAATATGTTTTAGCTGCTTTTTATTCCAGTTCATTTTTAAAATAAACAATTAGGTTGAACAACAACAAAAAACTATAATGAAAAAGTTTTAGAATACATGACATGCCGTCAGTGATGTGGAAACAAAAGCTGGCTCTGACTAGAAAAGCAAGGCTCTCACCTGCCAATAAACTGCCCTTGATCACTTACAAGAGGGGCACCTCCCAGCAGACTCTCTGTGTATTAAAAAATACTTGAAAGGGAAGAAAAAGTATCACACAGGTCACAGCAGCAGTCTCAATAGACCCCTCCGGGACTTCCACTCGCCTTGGCCTTGTCATCCTCTATGCAGCTTTCCACTCGGCCCAGAAAATGTCGATAGGAAAATGTTTGAGGGGCCTCTGGTGGAAATTTTTTCATTCTTTCTGCATTGACAGGATGCCAAATCAATATTTACTTCCCACTAACAAGCTGCTCGAGGTCTCAGTAGAAAATATTGTAGGGAATGCAGGAAGACACAGTAATAAACAGCTGTCTGGCTGTGAGGAAAACATGAATTGACTGGAAGCAGGTCCATAGTAAAAGGTCACTGAAACCCATGAACTCCTCAGGTGTCCATATCAACTACTAACTTTAAAGACACATAATAAAAAATCTCTTTTCCTAAGAGGGCTGAGAGAATGGATCCTTTTCAGTATAGCAAGCATAGAGGTTGACTCAATAATTTAATTAATGCATTTGCTAAGACCCACGTTGGCTCTTTCCCAAGGCATCTACTTCATTTGTTAAGTCCAGGAGTACAAATAGAGAGTTAACTTTTGGTCTACTTATTGGAATACTTCTATACCTAACAGAAGCAAATAATGCATAAGCAAAAAGTTAGGCACCTGGTAAAAATATAAGGCTTGGAATTCTTATCTAGTTTTCATATATGAAGTAGAAAGTGAAATACCTGTCCTTCAAGAAGTTTCTGAATATACAACAGCCACTCCCTGTCATTTTCAGCATCTATCTTTGTCCTTTTGAGTTCCTAAAGGAGGAAAGTAAAAACACTGGTGTTAACTGTATATCAATGAAGTTGCTCATACTATTAAATATTGAATAAATCTAGAAAGATATCAGTAAAACTGGATTCACTTTCAAAAGTGGAGAATATTCAAATCCATTCTCTTTAATATTTAATATTTAATTTCTAAATATTTACATACATATGGAAGATCAAGCTGTAATTCTGTATTCACCATATAATTCAGGGATATTTTTTTCTGTTTTCAGTGGAGCTCAAGGTAGGAACAGAGGTAGAGGTGAAAGCAATTAAAATAAAATGAAAAATAAGATGCAGCTGTATAAAAGAATCATTTATTTAAAAGTGACCGTCATAAGGTAACATAAAAAAATCTGACTTGTCAATAGATAACTAAAGAGTAATTGTTACAATTACAGTCAAAATATAATATTGCATGGCTCTGGTGTATGCTTGTTTATTTAAAATATCCAATAATAACTGATAGGCAAGGAACAGACACTCCAACTTTGTATTGCAAGTCACAAAGTATTTATAACCCATTAATTATCAAGTTAAATATTCCTAAAAGTATATTATATTCACATGTGCAGTTGATTATTTACTAAACTCATAATTCATTTAAAAAAATGGACTTTTCACAAAGGGAAGGGATTTGGAAGCTAGCATTAGTTGAAATTTACTGTATGCCAGGTATCAGGCTAGACACTTCACATAGGTTATCTCAATTTTCTACATGAATTTACTAGGGTTTGATGGATAGCTTAAGGAATATGTTAGGTGGTTTGAACTCTGCTTGGTTGGGTAAGTCAGTCAGCCTTTCCTACCTCTGAAAGATGCAGGGATCAGTCTAAACCGGCTTTGATCTATAGTTATATCTAGTAAATACATCGAGGTGTGCCGATCCTTCTCAGAACAGTGTGTTTTCACTAGAGTCCTTTTGCTTCCTGCAGGATTCCACCCAAGCTTGTGTGAGATGCACACTGCAGGGCTGTGTCCTCTGGCTCCGGACTGCATCTGCCCAGAGGCAGGGGAGCCACCTCTTCACAGGAGGGTATCATTTACTCTTTGGGACTATGAAGTGATCCTTTTTTATTTGCCCAATCAGAAGGGATGCTTTTTTCTAACTTGTAAGCCCAGAGAGGGCATCTTTTGAGACCACACAAAGGCAGGGAGCAGAAGGGGGGTGGGGGGGTCCCGACTTCCAAAATATGTATCTGTGTTCACACATGCACACATAAACACACATACACACACTAGGGATTTTGCTAAATCTGCTTGTTTTAAAACTCTTATGCAAGAGTGGAGGCCTTAAACTTAATTTTTGTTAGGTTTCTCATTATGAATCAACAAATTTTTAATTAAGTCTATAATAAGATATATTTCACACCCTTGCTAGAGAGCATTATTTCCTGCATGTCTTATATTTGATACTATCTCTTATAATGCTCTATACTTCAAAGTTCAATATTCAGTAGAAAGCTATGGACAGTGTGGATTAGGTGATGAAAAGAGGAAAGTGATAATTCACTCTCCTACTCACCCACAGGATGAAAATAATCTCTGTAGGATTCCTCTGACCTCTTTTTTAAGAATTCTTGGCAGACGAATTTCAGAGGGAAGGGGGCAGGGGCGGGAGGAGAGTAACCAAAGAACTTACATGCATTTATGCATAACCTATGGAAAGATAATGGTTTGGGAGGGGGCAGGAGCTGGGCGGAGGGGGTCAATGGGGGAAAAAAGGGGGACATCTCTATTACCTTCAATAAGATAAATTTTTAAAAAGATAATATGTAAAGCAAATAAACAAATAACTGTCCAGCAAAAAAAAAATTAGCATAATACTTGGCACAGATGGCTATTCACTAAATATTAGCTGAACTAAACTGAGGAGCCATTCCCTCTATTATAATGGGTGGAATGCCACAGAAATGTGTTCATGTTTTATTTAAATTATCTCAAAATTTAAAATAAACCTTTTTGAATATTTAGTAAGAAAAACAAAACACCAAACAAACAAAAAATCCTTTGCAAGTTGCAGCTCTTCTCTACTCTAGAAGTCCTTTGAGAAGCTGATGGAGGACTGGAGGATGTTCCCACATAAACATGTCAGTCTAACTTTTTCTTTATTCACTGAGCAAATATTTATTGGGAAACTGCTGGTGCTATCATCTCTTTAATCTTTCCAAACAATGAAAAAAGTGAATATTAATGTATTAAATTTCAGAGACTTAACAGTGGAATGGGGTTGAGAATCCTCCACAGGTTTCACAGATCGTATACAGCAGGGTGGGAACCTTTTTCCTTTAAGAGCCATGTGGATATTTATAACATCATTCGTGGGCCATACAAAATTATCAGCTTAAAAATTAGCCTGCTATATTTGGTCAAACATTTAATGAACTCACCCCTAATGCCTTGGCAGTGCCAGACCAAAGGATTTCTCGGGCCTTATAGGGCCCATGGGCCGGACACTCCCCACCCTTGGTGTACAGGATGGGATTCTGCTGTTTATGAGGTAACAACTATGTCAAAAGTGCAGTGCCTTTCCCAGGAGGTACAGGGATGCCACTGAAGACCTATACTTATATGCACATAAATTCACTTGGACAGGAATATTTTACATAATTTAAAGGAGTAAATACATTCTTAACTTCATCAACAAAAAATTGAATTTAGCTAAGAAAGCCACTAGATTTATTACTTTTTCAAATCTCACACAAGAGAGCCCTAGCTGGTTTGGCTCAATGGACAGAGCATCAACCTGCAAACTGAAAGGGCCCAGGTTTGATTCTGGCCAAGCGCACATGCCTGGGTTGTGGGCTGGATCCCCAGTAGGGGGCGTGAAGGAGGCAGCTAATCAATGATTCTCTCTCATCATTGTTTCTATCTCTCTCTCCCTCTCCCTTCCTCTCTAAAATCAATAAAATATATATATATATATATATATATATATATATATATATATATATATATATATATTTTAATGTATTTTATTGATTTTTTACAGAGAGGAAGAGAGAGGGATAGAGAGTTAAAAACTTAGATGAGAGAGAAACATCGATCAGCTGCCTCTTGCACACCCCCTACTGGGGATGTGCCCACAACCAAGGTACATGCCCTTGACCGGAATCGAACCTGGGACCCTTGAGTCCGCAGGCCGACGCTCTATCCACTGAGCCAAACCGGTTTTGGCAATAAAATATATATTTAAACAAATCTCACACAGGAGGAAGGAATCCCCAAATATATGGTGACCCAGCTACACTAAATCCATTCAAATTGGCTTAACTAAAAATATTAGCTTACAGGATATATGATTAATTAAGTTAAAGAAAACAGATAGGAAAGGATAATTGACTTTAATAACAAACAAGCAATTCTAGAGGTTATATGTACTTGCTTTGTCCCATATTACAGTTAAATTTCTCTAAAGATTTTTGAGTTGGTTAATACTCTTGATGTATCCTTCATTGGTGCATTAATAATCTTACCTTCATAATTATTATCCTAAAGATAAATTCCAAGAATTTGAAAATAAAAATATGTACTTAAATTCAATGTGCAAAGGCCCTTTGTTAATAAACTAGAGGCCCAATGCACAAAATTCGTGCAAGGGGCTCGGCCCTCGCAGCCCCGGCTTCGTCTGAAGGTCATTCGGCTGTCCGGTCTAATTAGCATATTACTCTTTTATTATTATAGATGTTTAAATGATCTTACCACTTCATCTTCTGTGTCCAATATTTCCTCTAGATCTGATCGTGAAATGTTGAGGATAGAAGCTGCCAAGGTCTGGGCTTTATGAGTTGAGGTTTTATGAGCATCCTTCTTTCTCTGCATTCTTTTAAGCTCTCTGATTTGTCGCCTTATTGTATGAACATCAACTTGTAACTCTTTGACCAAAGCCTGTAACATATTGGAAAGAATACAGGCTCATATGGAAGTAATAAATGAAGATAGAACTCTCATAACATAAAAATGTGAAGATACTAGCAAATCTTTTTTTTTTTATTAGGATCACTCTGATTTTATTTATTTTGGAACATAATGGATTGTTATTTATTGTCAGTATGCAGTAAAAGCTCTCTTAAATGACCATTTAACCACCTTGCTGGGTTAACACAAGCTCCCCAACCCCTCTTTCAGATTCATCAACTGCTCTCCTGGCTGGTGAGCACTCGCAACAGACAGGCCACTCTCCGTGATGCCAGAGCACCACTGCTCCCAACTGAGCCTTTGCCAAGAGTCAGTTCTATTTATTTCTGAACGTGGCTATATTAGTGGTAACAGTTTAGTTACATAATTCATTTAATTATTACACAAACTGATGAATTATGACTGCAGAAAGAGCGTTGTTTCTATTTTATTAAAACTGGATTAGAAATGCTTTGGAAGAACTTGATAAAGACAAGTTGGGTAAAAGTGCAATTGAATTATGTATGGGCAAAACAATACAGAATTTAAAAAATCATAAAAATCTTGGGACTGCTTCACAAGAGTCTTTAAGTTCTCCTTTTGAGAAATAAATGCTAGCTCATGCCATGCCTATGTGTGCATAAGGAAAAGACAGCCCTTAACCTGAGTGGACAGAGACCTGCCTAGCTTTGTGAGTTGAGAGCAGACTAGCTAGAAGTTTGGGATGTTTTCAATTTTTTGCAAGTTCAAGCAATATTGCAATAAATAATGGTGCTCATATATACATTTTGAAATCCTAGGATATTTCCCTAGAAATGAAATTACTCGATCAAAGGGTGTGTATAACTGTAATTTTGAAAGCCATTATTTAATTCTCTATGTTAATACCTCCAAAAAGACTATATGAAAGTATTTTTTTCTCCATACCATTAGCAAAACACCAATCTGGTATTTCAGTGTGTTTGTATTTTTTTTCATTTCTCATATTAAAAACAAAGTTGAGCATTAGCCTTAAGAGATAATTATCTTTGTTACTTTTTCTACTTTTTAGTGATTTATAAAATCTCTTTCTATATTAGGGATATTATACATATTTTACATATATCTGTTGTATATATTTACATTTTTTATACTTTGTATTTTTCTTTTGACAGTAATTATAATGTATTGTGCCAAAGGAAACATTTTTTATTTTTATTGATTTCAGAGAAGAAGGAAGAGTGAAAGATAGAAACATCAATGATGAGAGAGAATCATTGATCGGCTATCTCCTGTACTCCCCACATTGGAGATCGAGCTTGCAACCTGGGCATGTGCCCTGACTGGGAATCCAACCATGACCTTCTGGTTCATAGATCGAAGCTGAATCACTGAGCCACACTGGCCAGGCAAAGAAAAAATATTTTTAATTTTTTATGTACTCAATGAACCTTATTCCTTTCTTATCTTTGAAATTAGTGTGATACTTTAAAAAGCATTATCCATGAGATATAAACACATTTTCTAACCATGCTTTTCTCTGCTACCTTTAAGATTTTATTTTTCAGTTTTAATATTTTTATCTATTAATAATCACTTAGGAAATTATTACATAAACTCAAACTCAGTAGTCCCACCACCAGCTAGTAAAAGGTCCATCCTTCCCTAACTGATCTCATGTATGTCTAGGCCAGTTTCTGGACTTCCGATTCCATTCCATCTCTCTTTTTATTAGTGAAGCTTTATAATATATTTCAACTAGTGAGGCTTTATAATAAACTAGAGGCTGGGTGCAATAAATTTGTCCACTGTAGGGGGGCTTTCCCTCAGCCCAGCCTGCACCCTTCCAATCTGGGACCCCTCGGGGGATGTCTGACTGCCGGTTTAGGTCTGATCCTGGCAGTCGGACATCCCTCTCACAATCCGGGACTGCTGGCTCCCAACCGCTCACCTGCCTGCCTGCCTGATTGCCCCTAACTGCTTCTGCCTGCCAGCCTGATCACCCCCTAACCACTCCCCTGCCAGCCCGATCGACGTTTAACTGCTCCCCTACCAGCCCGATTGCCCCCAACTCCCTCCCCCACTGGCCTGATCGCCCCCAACTGCCCTCCCCTGCCAGCCTGGTCACTTCCAACTACCTCCCCCCTGCAGGCCTGGTCCCCCCAAGTGCCCTCCCCTGCTGGTCTGGTCGCCCCCAACTTCCCCCACTGCTGGCCCAGTCGCCCCAACTGCGCCCCCTGCCGGCCCAGTCACCCTGAACTTACCTCCCCTGCTGGCCTGGTTGCCCCCCAACTGCCCTCCCCTGCCAGCCCCCCAACCCCCCGCCAGCCCAGTCGGCCCCAACTGCCCTCCCCTGTCGGCCCGGTCACCGCTAACTGCCCTCCCCTGACGGCCTGGTCTCCCCCAACTGCCCTCCCTCCCCTGCAGGCCCGGTCGCCCCCAACTGCCCTCCCCTGATGGCCTGATCGCCCACAACTGCCCTCCCCTGCTGGCCATCTTGTGGCAGCCATCTTGTGACCACATGGGGGTGGCCATCTTGTGCGAGGGTGTGACAGTAAATTTGCATATTACCTCTTTATTATATAGGATGTTAACATCTGGTGGGGCTGTCACCCTCATATTACCCTCCTTTTAAAGATTATTTTCTTGGTAAGTTTTGCATGTTTGGTTTTCCACATGAAATTTGGTTCAGCATGTCTAAGTTATATCCTCCTAAAAATTATTATTGGTAATTTTACTTGAATCATGTTAAATTTTATTTGGATCATGTTAACATTTTAGGATGTTCATTCTTCCTAATGAAAGACCATGGTATTCTCTTCCAGTTGTTTATGTTTTTGTTTCTGAGGATAATTTTTAGTTTTTCTCTTTCTAGTTCTAATTTATTCCTAGGCATTTTACTTTTTGGGGAGGTGCTTCTAATCATGTTTATTGTTGTATATATAAAGACTGTTAATATATATTTAGCTTACTGAATTCAAATTTCTAGAAGCTGAGCAATATCATCAAACACTGATAATATTATCTCATACCCAAAGTTTATACCTTGTATTCCTTACTTTTCTTATTGTATCACTTAAGTTCTTCCTGAATAAAATTAAATAGTAATATTATTGGCCATATTTTACTTGTTCCTGATTTTAATTGAATCTGTCTACTTTCTAGGAAATGCTTTTGAGATGAGAGCCTTATTTTAATATATGAAGAAATGTATTTTAATATGTTAATATATACTATATAGCTTAATGTAGTTACCTACTCATTTTACTTTTATTTCTTATAAAAATTGAATATCAAGTTGTCTTAAATCCATTTTAGCATCCATATAAACATGAGTCTTTCATCATAAATCTATTAACATGATTACTAATAATTATCTTAGTATTGAATTATCCATGCATTTCTGGAATAAACTCCACTTGCTGTAATATGTTATCTTTTATTGTGCTGCTGAATTCTATTTGCTAATATTTTATCTAGTATTTCTACACTAACATGAGATTTATTGGTTTCAATTTTGTGTAATCTGCAAAAAATTTGGAAGGCTCTTTCTCTTTCCATGCTCTGTAGTAGTTTTAATGAGACTGAATTTATCTGCTCTTTATTGATGGGGTAGCAATTATCTGAATTTGGCTCAGTATCTATCACACATTTAAGTATTTAGTTTTACAAGCTTTGACAGTTGTCTACATCTATGTAGCCACCACCCTAGGCAAGATACAGAACATCTTCACACTCCAGAAATTTCCCTGGTACCCTTTCCCAGGCAGTTCCTCCCACACACAGACATCAACTGTTCTGATTTACATCATCTTATATTAATTGTGCTTGTTCTAGATGACATATAAATGGAATGATATTCTACATACTCTTTTATGTCTGACTGCTTTTTTTCCTGATGTTTTAGAGATTCATTCATATTGTTTTGTGGATCTGTAATTTGTTTTTCTTTTAATTAAATACAGTAATTTCAACATATTTATATACATACTAGAGGCCCGGCGCACAAAATTCATGCACGGGGAGGGTCCCTAGGCCTGGCCTGCAATCAGGCCAGTCTTCCCCAGCTGCCGGCAGCCAGCCCGGCCCCTTGCTGCGCCACCGCCTGTCCACCCGGGCGATCAGGGCCCTGGCACCGCCTGCGTCTGCTGTCACCCACCCCCAGTTCCCGGTTCCCCATTGGGCGATTGGAGCCTGCCAGCCAGCGAGAGGAACCAAGAGGTTGGCCGTTCCTGCCCACTCACCGGCCTCACCCCCTGCCACCACAGGTCACACTCTGTGTGTGGGGTGACTGGCGGAGAGATCAGGGCCCTGGCACCGCCCACGTCTGCCGCCACCCACCTCCTGCTCCCCATTCCCCATTGGGTGATTGGGGTCTGCAGGCTGGGGGCAGCTCCTGCGTTGAGCATCTGCACCCCAGGTGGTCAGTGCAAGTCATAGCCAACCGGTTGTTCTGCTGTTCGGTCAATTTGCATATTAGCCTTTTATTATATAGGATTATGTGTTATTATGGGCAAGGCCTCTAATTCAATTTTTTTTTAGGTAGTTAAAGGGAGGGGCAGAATTTTCACTTGAGCCTGAAGCTAAAATTGCCCTTAGCTCAAAATTCTGCATACCACTGAGACACATCTTGGTGAGGCTCATTCTGAAACCCCACACTGTTTTATTATGTGTTTAAGTATTGAGAACCATCTTATCTCTTTAGTGAAAGGAACCTTTTGTTATGTTACAATGACTAACTTTATCTCATGAGTTGTGTTTTGGCTTCAAGCCTGTATCCAGTATTCATGCAGCAACTTAAGCTCTTCTGTTCAATATTTACCTGGCATATCTTTTATTTTCTCTAAATCTTTCTAGATTTTTATGTATTAGATAGGAATAGTCCATGGACACAGACAATAGTCTGGCGAAGGCCTGGAAGGGGAGGGTGCAGGATGGAGGAGATCAATGGGGTGGGAGGGGACTGAAACAAAGGAACATCTGTAATACTTTCAACAATAAAGATACATTTTAAATAAAGGAAAATATCTTAGTTGAAAAGAGTTTTATGTGAAATAATATAAGTAATTGCTCTACACTGTACTTTATATTCTCAACTCCTCTCAAAGAGATATTAATTGACCCTATGTTCACTTAATGTTAATTGACCCTATGTTCATTGACTGCAGGACTGACTTCCGCCATACTGACCCAGCACTGACTGCTACAGGGGCTGCGATCAGACCCTGCTTTTCTCTCCTGGCCTCTGTCTGGGCCTGATCACAGCCCCCTCAGCAGTCTGCTGGGTCGCCTCAGCTGAGGTGCCTGCAACCCAGCAGTCAGTGCTGGGTCACCACGGCAACCCAGGGCTGACTGCAGGACTGACTTCCGATTGGTCAAGCCTCCGGTCGTTGTGGATGTGACAGACCCAGGGTTTTTATATATTAGGATATATATATAGAAGATATATGAAACCAGCAATATATATTTTTTTCTGAGATAATTTTATTTTCTCTTACTTCTTTCTTTGTCTGCTAACTTGCTTTCATATGCTCCTATGTCTCACCTAAATTCTACATTTGTTTCCACCTTAAACATGTACTTTTAAGAGGAAATTATTTCATTTATATTTGTAATTCATACTAAGTATGAATATGCTTTATGGCAACTTATCAGTGGTGAAACTTCTTTTCCTGCCATTCACTTTCCTGTTTATTTCCTCTATTCATACTCTAATATCTTTTTATAGAAACTGTGTAGCTCCATTTTCCAGGACTCAGTTTTGAAGAAGAAAAGTTTTTCCTAGATCATCTATCTGAGGAAAGTTATGTGGCATAGGGGTCTGTGCTATGTTCCAGGCTGATGAAATTTTACACCTGAATTTAATTGTTTTCTGATAAATTCTATTAGGTCATTTTTGTTATCGTTTGTTTGTTGTTGTTTTTTATAATGTAAGGACTCTCTTTTCTTGGCTGCTATGAAAAAAATGTCCTCCTACATATTTGCCTTGTCTGTGTAATTCTTCCTTAAGCCCTTCCTTTTCTTCTCCTTGAAAACAAACCGCTTCTAGAAAGCTCCTAGTATGAACCATAGCAGATCATTCTACTGTTGCAAGCACAGGATTTAAAGTCTGTACCTCATGTGAGCATCTTTGAAGACTATATTTTTGCTTGGTCTTTCAAAGGTCTGCAGCACCTAAGTATTCCCCCCCTGGTGCCTTATTTCTACTTCTTTTTGCATATCTCCAATCTTACTTGGTTTTGGCTACTCTTCCATGTATTTCAAAATACAGAGTTTTAGTTGACCTAGGTTTGCTATAAAAAGGAGTTGAATTTTTGTTTCTAATTCTCCTTATCTGTTGTATGATTACAAGGGAGAGAAGGGGAGAGATGATTTTACCCCTCTATAATCAAGTCAAAATTCTCTAAAGTGCATTTTCCTTGAATTATTGTGAAATTTTTCAAATGTGCAGAAAAGTTTAAAGAAATGCATAGTTCCCCCCAAACACATTATTAATTAAAGATCAATCTTTATATATAATTCTCTTTACTACTTTTTGAGACAATAATTATATGCAGTGAGATGCATAAGTCTTATTGTATAGTTTTATGAGTTTCTGACAAATGAACACACTGTGTTCTCATACCCAGATCAAAGTACATTTCCATCACTACATGTCCCTTCTTAGTCAACCTCCAAACCTAGCCCCAAGAGGCAACCACTCTGGGGTATTTTTTTCTCCATATAGTTTAGTTAGGCCTGTTCTATAAATTCATATACGCATAATCACACAGTATATATTATTTTGTGTTTAATTCTTTCATTTACAATATTTTTGAGATTCGTCCACATTATTATATGTATAAGTAGTTCATTTCTTTTTATTGCCAAGTTATATTTAATTATGTAATTACTAGTGGCCCGGTGCATGAAATTCATGCACTGGGCGGGTGTCCCTCAGCCCAGCCTGCACCCTCTCCAATCTCGGACCCCTCAGGGGATGTCCAACTGCCAGTTTAGGCTGCAGGGATCGGGCCTAAACCGGCAGTTGGACATCTCTCTTACAATCCAGGACCGCTGGCTCCTAACCGCTCGCCTGCCTGCCTGCCTGATGGCCCCTAACTGCTTCTGCCTGCCAGCCTGATCACCCCCTAACCGCTCCCCTGCCAGCCTGCTTGACGCCTAACTGCTCCCCTGCCAGCCCTATTGCCCCCAACTGCCCTCCCCTGCTGGCCTGATTATCCCCAAGGCTTTTATTAGTATAGATAACACTGCTAGTCCATTTGCTTATAGATGGACACCTGGGCTATTTCCAGTTCTTTATGCTTATGAATAAATCGGCAGGAAGTATTCCTAAATACACAATTTGTGTGTCTTTGTGTACATACATTTTCATATCTTTTTGGGTACGGTCCTAGAAGTAAAATTGCTAAGTCATATGGTAAGTGAATGTTTCATTTTTCAGAAACTTCTACAGTTTTCCCCAAAATCTTGCATCACCAACAATGGATGAAAATCTTCATTCTCCAAATTCTTTCCAATATTTGTGTTTTGCATATGTTTTCCTGGATTTAGTTCTAAGAATTTTTTTATGCTATTGTAAATTGAAGATTATTTTCATTTCCCAATAGTTTACTGCTATGATATAAAAATACATTTGATTTTTGAACTTTGACCTTGTATCCCATGAAAGGGCTAAACTCTCTTGTTAATACTAGTTCTTTCATAAATATTTAGGATTTCCCATGTATAAAAGTATGTCTTATCAGAGAAATGTAACTCAAAACAATGCAATATCATCTCACACACATTTGGATGGCTACTATTTAAAAAACAGAAAACAACAAGTGTTGGCAAGAACATGGAGATACTGGAACACTTTTGCACTGTTGGTGGGATTGTAAAATGTTGGAACTGTCTC
Source organism: Cnephaeus nilssonii (assembly GCF_951640355.1). Taxonomy (NCBI): domain Eukaryota; kingdom Metazoa; phylum Chordata; class Mammalia; order Chiroptera; family Vespertilionidae; genus Cnephaeus; species Cnephaeus nilssonii. The sequence goes on along the minus strand of NC_137085.1, from coordinate 58,757,471 downwards.
AAAAATGTATGCACCTTTGTCTACACTAATCACACCATTGTATTTACTACTGCTTTATAGCATTAATTGATGTTTGTTAAGGAAAATCATTCTCTCTCTGCTATACAGCTTGTTCTTTGGTCATTTTAATTCTTTTACTTATTTTTTTTTGAATCAGTTTGTTAATATTTGGATAACAATGACATTTAGATTAATTGTGGAATGAATTCTAGCATTTGCAATATTGATTATTCCCATTCAAAAAAACAGTACTTCCCCCAATTATTTAGTTCTGTTTTATGTCTTTCGGTATTTTACCATCTGCTTTATAGGTTTCTTCATTTCTTAAAAGTTTACTACTCGGTATTTAATAGTTATTTCAAATTATTGTAAATATAAATTTAAAAATAGCATTTTAAAATATTATTATTTGTAAAAACTAATTTATTTTGTATGTTGATCTTTTTTGAACTTGTTGCTGAATTCTCTGGTTAGTTTTAATAGTTTATGATTTTATTCTCTTAGATTTTCTAAGTACACAAATATGTCATTGACATCAGTTTTGTTGTATACATTCTTATAATTACATATTTTTCTTGTTTATTTGCATTTCCTGAACCTGTAGAACAAGTATTTATTCCTGAGGTATAAGGATGAATCAACAAATGCAAATCAATAATGTGATATACTACATTAACAGAATAAAGGATAACAATCCTATGATCATCTCAATAGATACAGAAAAAGTAATGGACAAAATCTAACATCATTTCATGATAAAAAATTCTCAACAAAATGGGTATAGAAGGAACACACTCAACATAATAAGTGCACATCTGACACACCTAATGCTGACATTATACCCAATGGTGAAAAGTTAAAAGCTTTCCCTCCGTGATCAGGAATAAGATAAGGGTGCCCCTCTCACCACTCTTATTCAACATAGAATTGGAAATCTTAGAGCCATTAGGCAAGAAAATAATGAAAGGCATGTAAATCAGGAAGGAAAAAGTAAACTTATCTTTCTTTGCTCATGATATGATACGATATATAGAAAAATCCTAAAGACTTCATAAAAATCCTGTTTAGAACTAGTTAACAAATTCAGTAAAGTTGCAGAATACAAAATCAACATACAAAATTGAGTTGTGTTTCTAACCACTAACAACAAAACAGCTAAAAGAGAAAAAAATTCCATTTATAATAGTACCCAAAACAATAAAATATTAGGACTAAATTTAACGAAGGAAGTAAAAGTTCTATAAGAAATTGATGAAAGAAACTGAAGAAAACACAAATGCATGGAAATATATCCCATGCTTGTGGAGCAGAAGAATTAGTATTGTTAAAATATCCACACTACTCAAAGCCACCTATAGATTCAATATAATCCCCATCAAAAATCCAATATCATTTTTCACAGAAATAGAACAAACAATTCTAAAATTTATATGGAACCACAAAAGAACATGAATAGCCAATACAATCTTGAAAAAGAACAAAGCTAGGGACATTGCACATTCTGATTTCAAACTATATACAACTCACACAACTCAATAACAAAATCCCAAGTAACCTGATTTAAAAGTGGGCAAAGGACCTAAATAGATATTTCTTTCAAAGAACACATACAACTGCTGGTGGGACTGTAGACTGGTGCAGTCATTATGGAAAACAGTATGGAGTTTACTCAAAAAATTAAATATGGAACTGCCATTTGACCCAGTGATCCCATGTCTAGGAATATATCCTAAGAAACCCAAAACACCAATCAGAAAGAATGTATGCACCCCTATGTTCATAGCAGCACAATTTACAATAGCTAAGATTTGGAAACAGCCAAGTGCCCATCAGTAGATGAGTGGATAAAAAAGCTGTGGTACATTTATACTATGGAATGCTATGCAGCAGTAAAAAAGAAGAATCTCTTACTCTTTGAGACAGCATGGAGGGACCTGGAGAGTATCATTCTAAGTGAAATAAGTCGGTCAGAGAAAAACAAGTATCACATGATCTCACTCATCTGTGGAATCTAAGTAACAAAATAGACTGATGAGCCCGGCCTGCACCCTTTTGCAGTCCCAGAGCCCTTGGGAGATGTCCAACTGGTGGCTTAGGCCCGCTCCCCACCAAGCCGCAGTCAGACATCCTTAGCACTGCCATGGAGTTGGGCCACTGCACTCGCCAGCCGTCAGCCCGGCTTGTGGTGGAGCGGTGCTCCCCCTGTGTGAGCGCACTAACCACCAAGGGGAAGCTCCTGCATTGAGCATCTGCCCCCTGGTGATCAGTGCATGTCAGAGCAACTGGTCGTTCCACAATTCGGTTGATTTGCTTATTACCCTTTTATTATATAGGATAGCCAAGACATGGAAACAACCTAAGTGTCCATCAATAGATGAATGGATAACAAAAATGTGGTACATATATAAGTACAGTGAAATATTAATCAGCCATAAAAAATAAAGAAATCCTGCCATTTGCAACAACATAGATGGACTTTGAAAGCGTTATGCTAATTGAAATAACTCAGACAGAAAGACAAATACCGTATGGTCTCCCTTATGTGTGAAATCTTAAAAAGCTGAACTCATAGAAGTAGAGAGTAGAATGGTTATTTGCCAGGGGCTGGGGTGGGGTGGAGGAAATGAGATGGTGGTCAAAGGGTAAAAACTTCCAGTCATGAGGAGAATATGTTCCAGGGGTCTAATATACAGCATAGTGACTATAGCTAAAAATACTGTTTTGTATATTGCAAACTGCTATGAGGGTATATTTAAATATCCTCACCATAATTACAACAATAAAGTGGTAATTACATGAGGTAAAGGATGTGTTAACTAACCTTATGGTGGTAAACATTTCATAATACATACTTGTATCAAATCATCACATTGTATATACCTTACACTTAAACAATGTTACATGTCAATTACCCTAATAAAAGAGTAATATGCAAATTGACTGTACATCTGCTACACCCACAAGCCTCGCCCACCAGCCAATCAGGAGCAAGTATGTAAATTAACCCATCCAAGATGGCTGTGGCCACAGAGCGAGCAGGAGGCTTGGGTTTCCTCGGCAATGGAGGAAGCCAAGCTTCCCCGCACACTCTGGCAGGCCCTGGACTCCACTCAAGGTTACAAAGTTTCAATTATAGAAGATAAATAAATCCCAACAAAAATGGCTGTGGCCGCAGAGCAAACAGGAGGCTTGGGTTTACCCAGCGATGGAGGAAGCCAGGTTCCTGGCCTGCCCTAGCCTCTGCTGAAGGCTACAAAGTTTCAATTATAGAAGATAAATAAATCCCAGATACCAGGGCCTCCGCTTGGGTCGCTGGGGGGTGTGGCCGGCCTGAAAACCACCACAGGCCCCTCGCCCAGGCTGCCTCATGCCCAAAGGGAACCCCCACCCTGATCCAGGACACGCTTCAGGGCAAACCAGCTGGCCCCCACCCATGCACCAGGCCTCTATCCTATCTAATAAAAGAGTAATATGCAAATTAACCATTACTCCAACACACAAGATGGCTGCCCCCATGTGGTCAAAGATGACTGCCCCCATGTGGACACAAGATGGCCGCCACAAGATGGCCAGCAGGGGAGGGCAGTTAGGGGTGACCAGGCCGGCAGAGGATGGAAGTTGGAGGCAACTGGGCCTGCAGGGAAGGGCAGTTGGGGGGCCCCAGGCCTGCAGGGGAGAGCAGTTGTGGGGGGACCAGGCCTGCATGGGAGGGCAGTTAGGGGTGAGCAGGAATGCAGGGGAGAGCAGTTAGGGGCAATCAGGCTGGCAGGGGAGCAGTTAGGCATCAAGCAGGCTGGCAGGGGAGTGGTTAGGGGTGATCAGGCTGGCAGGCAGAAGCGGTTAGGGGCAATCAGGAAGGCAGGCAGGTGAGCAGTTGGGAGCCAGCAGTCCTGGATTGTGAGAGGGATGTCCGACTGCCCATTTAGGCCCTATCCCGGTAGGAGTCCCAGATTGGAGAGGGTGCAGGCTGGGCTGAGGGACACCCCCCCCCATGCACGAATTTCGTGCACTGGGCCTCTAGTATCTCAATAAAGCTGAAAAAAAGAACAGAAAAAATTGTAAGAGACTAGATCAGTGCACCAAACTATTAACAATTGTACATGTAAAAATAAAATTATAAAGTTCCACAAATGTTCTCACTAAAGAAGCAGGAAATTTATATGCCCAAAACATCTTACTAAATCTCACTAAAGCAAGTACATATTGATAATTAAATGATTTAAGCTTCAGGCTAAGTGTTGTTCTTTGGCTGATATTTCACAGCTAACACAAACTATTGAGAAGATGGAATTTGGCATATGAGTCTCACATACAAGCCTATTAACAAGCCTATATCAGGGCTCAATCAAACTGAGCAAATACTTCTAGAAATTTCCCTTGTGTGTTTTATTCAGTTATTAGGAGAATTCAAAGCCTCAACTCTGCCACATATATCCAGCCCAGATGCTCAAAGCACTTGATTTTACCCCAGGGCAAAATTCCATATTCAAGACTAGATCTAGAACAGATGGCCACTCCACCTCTATAATCTTGCTGTGCCCTATGAATAAATGAAGGGACTAAGGGGAACACATATTCCACAACAGGGCCAGAATAAACATTATTACCATTAATACTAATAATAATATTTATTAAGTACTTTTGTGTACATGTTACCCAAATAGCTCTGCACAGAATGAGTCCTGGTGATGAGAGTGTTCCATGTAGAAGCTATGTGCATTCTTTACGCTCATTAAAGAATGCAGCTCTGGCCTTCACAGAGTTTTCCATCTGAGCAGGGATTAAGTGTCTAGTATCATTCTTGAAGCAGATGTAAAATCAATTCCTCAAGAAATTAGTGAGCCCTATTATGGGTCAGTTCTTTGGGGATAATGAATGATAACACCCTCTTCTCACATTGGCTATAATCTACTTGACACAAAAAGAAAAATACAAGAGTTCACAGTTACATGTTAATTTATGTGGTACATACAATAAATATTCAGGAGATAAATGAGAGTACTACTACTACTACTACTAGCAGACACTTAGATAGCACTTCTGGTATATTGGGCAATGCTTTATCTGTGTTAACTTATTTAAATGCTCATCTCAGGTATATTCCATTATTACACTCATTCCATAAGTGGGGACACTGAGGTGCAGAGGATTAAGTCACTTGCCTGCAATAACTGGCAGAGTAGGGCTCTTACTTCTTAACCAAAAAGTTAAAGAAAGGACTCATGAAAGAGGGAGGCACTGAACTAAATATGTAGAATTTAGCAAAGAGCAAAGAGGAAAAGGTATGTCAAGAGAGAAGCAGAACTTGAGCAAAGGCAGCAATGAGCACAATATGAATGGAAGATGGAGAGTAGTGGGAAGGAAGATTCAATTCTGAGCAGGATAGGGTCAAATTATGAAAAGTCTTAAATTTAAAAAAAGGTTTAAGTTTAGATGTAATGCAGTAGGATTTAGAAAGCCACTGATGGTATGTTGCTTCAGATGGCAACTCCTGAGCATGTCTATGGTCCTAGGGGCATATGTGCAAGGAAGAGAAGAATGATGTCATCTCATTCCTCCAAACCAATGATCCAGCCTTTGCCAATGTTTCTGGTTTTGGCATTAATTTTCTGGTGGCTCTTTACAATAAAAACTATAGGCCCAGGAGGAGAAACCAAGATGGTGGCATAGGTAAACACCTAAACTGCTGCCTTGCACAACAATTTCAAAACTACAACTAAAAGACAAAACGACATCATCCAGAACCACAGGAAGGCTGGCTGAGTGGAAATTCTACAACTAGAAGGAAAGAGAAAAGTACACTGAGACACAGAGGAGCTGTAGGAGGCAGAGGTACGGAGACACATGCACGGAAAGGGATGGCAACTGAGTACGCGGCTGGCTTTCTCAACCGGGAGGGAGATAACTCTAGTTCCGGGTGAGACTCTGGGAACCCAGACTCATTCAGGGAGAAACTGGACTGTCAGGAAAGAGAAAAGCACCCTGAGACTCAGAGGAACTGCGGAAGGCAGAGGTACGAGGGCGCATGCAGAGAGTCCTGGCAACTGAATTTACGGCTGGCTTTCTCAACCGGGAGGAAGACAGAAGCTCCCTGCTGCTCTGAACTCCAGTTCCGGGCGAGATTCTGGGGACCCGGACTCATGTGGGGAGAAACTGGACTGTCTGGCAGCGGGAGAAACTCAAGGGCAGCTTTCTCTCAGAGGTGCTTACAGCAATTACCGCAGGACTCTGAGACCTGGGGGGGCTCTTAGGGCAGGGCTGACGGGAAACCATTGCTGTCTGCTCAGCCCTGAGACTCCGCCCCATCCAAGCTGAGCACAGAGGCTTTTGCAAGTCTTGTCTCATAAAGGTGTCCCCAGCACAGAAGTTCTCCCAGCGTAGACACAGCTGATCCTCACAGCCAAGTGGCCTGGAGGTCAATTCCTCCCAGAGATACCAACAACAATCAAGGCTTAACTACAACAAGACTGTGCACACAGCCCACAAAGGGGTGCACCAAAAGTGTCCACCTCAGGTAACTGGGGAGGCTGAGCCACTGGGCCCCATAGGACACCTAGCACACAAAGCCACTCTATCAACTCAGGGAAACAGCGAAAATGCGGAGACAAAGAAACAGGTCACAAAAGAAAGAAATGGAGGAAAGCAAACGACTGGATATAGAGTTCAAAACCACGGTTATAAGGTTTTTCAAGAATTTTATAGAAAAGCCCGATAAAATTAGCGAGACCCTCGAGGATATGAAAAAGGGCCAACTAGAAATTAAGCATACACTAACTGAAATAAAAAATAATATACAGAGATCCAACAGCAGACTAGAGGATCGCAAGAATCAAGTCAAAGATTTGAAATACAAAGAAGCAAAAAACACCCAACTGGAAAAGCAAAAAGCAAAAAGAATCCAAAAATATGAAGATAGTGTAAGGAGCCTCTGGGACAACTTCAAGCAAACCAACATCCGAATTATGGGGGTGCCAGAAGAAGAGAGAGAGCAAGATACTGAAAACCTATTTGAAGAAATAATGACTGAAAACTTCCCCCACCTGGTGAAAGAAATAGACTTAAAAGTCTAGGAAGTGCAGAGAACCCCAAACAAAAGGAACCCAAAGAGGACCACACCAAGACACATCATAATTAAAATGCCAAGAGCAAAAGACAGAGAATATTAAAAGCAGCAAGAGAAAAACAGTTAGTTACCTACAAGGGAGCACCCATATGATTGTCAGCTGATTTCTCAACAGAAACTATGCAGGCCAGATGGGAGTGGCAAGAAATATTCAAAGTGATGAATAGCAAGAACCTACAACCAAGATTACTCTACCCAGCAAAGCTATCATTCAGAATTGAAGGGCAGATAAAGAGCTTCACAGATAAGAAAAAGCTAAAGGAGTTCATCACCACCAAACCAGTATTATATGAAATGCTGAAAGGTATTCTTTAAGAAAAGGAAGAAGAAAAGGTAAAGATAAAAATTATGAACAACAAATACATATCTATCAACAAGTGAATCTAAAAATCAAGTGAATAAAAAATCTGATGAACAGAATAAACTGGTGAATATAATAGAATCAGGGGCATAGAAAGGGAGTGGACTGACAATTCTCTGGGGCAGTGGTTGGCAAACTGTGGCTCGCAAGCCACATGCGGCTCTTTGGCCCCTTGAGTGTGGCTCTTCCACAAAATACCATGTGCGCGCGCACACATACAGTGCGATTGAAACTTCATGGTCCATGCGCAGAAGTTGGTTTTCGGCTCTCAAAAGAAATTTCAATCGTTGTACTGTTGATATTTGGCTCTGTTGACTAATGAGTTTGCCGACCACTGGTATGGGGGAAAGGGGTGTGTGGGGTGCGGGAAGAGACTGGACAAAAATCATACACCTATGTATAAGGACAGTCATGGGGCGGGTAAGGGCAGAGGGTGGGGTGGGAACCAGGTGGAGCGGAGCTATGGAAGGAAAAAAGAGGAATAATTGTAATAATCTGAACAATAAAGTTGTATTTAAAAGATAAATAAAATCAATAAACACACACACACACACACACACACACACACACACACACAAACAAAAAACTATAGGACCAGTGAACAAAATTTGTATACTCGGGGGGTGGGGGGGGCCTCAGCCCAGCCTGCACCCTCTCACAGTCCAGGAGTCCTCAGGGGATGTCCCACTGACGGCTTTGGTGGAGAGTGGGCTTAAGCTGTCAGTCGCACATCCTTAGTGCTGCTGTGGAGACTGGAGAGGCTCCTGCCACTGCGACTGTGGCGCTCCCCCTGTGGGAGTGCACTGACCACCAGGGGGCAACTCTTGCATTGAGTGTTTGCCCCCGGGTGGACGTTCCACTGTGCGTGGGGCCGAAACCAGCTCTCCAAAATCCCCCGAGGGGTCACAGATTGCGAGAGAGTGCAGGCCAGGCCAAGGGACCCCACCAGTGCATGATCAGAGCCGGGGAGGGATGTGGGAGGTTGGCCAGCAGGGAAGGGACCATGGGAGGGCTCCAGTGCGTGTCCGGCCCATCTTGCTCAGTTCAGATTGGCTGGACCCCAGCAGCAAGCTAATCTACCAGTCGGAGTGTATGCACCCTGGTGGTCAGTGCACATCATAGCGAGCAGTTGAGCAGCCTTAGCATATCATTAGCATATCATGCTTTGATTGGTTGAACGGCCGACTGGATGACTGGACACTTAGCATATTAGGCTTTTATTATATAGGATACATTACTCAAATTAAAAAGCCATGAAACTACAGCAATCTTGAGTTTACCTATTAAAACATCTATACACTCTATATTATTTGTTGCTAAAAAATATAAAGGACCAATAATGTTACTCTTGAGCAACTAGAGATTAGATATGCATTTTATCATTAAATCTCATTCATATCCTTGGACATAAATACAAAATTTGATTTTAAAAAATAATTTTTGCTAAACTACTTTATGTGAAGAGGTACACCCATTACATTATCATGAAGGTCAAAAAACTTCTAGTCATAAAATTCATTTTTCTATTTAAAAAATTTCTGGTTATCAATTCTTCTTTTTAGAAAGGACCAATTAAAAAGAATATTTCAGGAAAAAAATGATTAACATTTTGAATACATCTTATAATTATGTACTTTATGTTTTGTATCTTGGCTAAAAATACAACAAACAAGACTCTCAGATGAATATAAATAAGAAAACAAAGGTTTCTAAAGCTAAAAGTCATAATGAATATAGTTTTACATCATAAATTACTGACAATATTCAATGAGAATACTTGTCATAAGTTAAACAGTGAGAGTATTCAACAGCATTTGGAAGAAATGATACTTTAAATCTGGAAAAGGGAAATTACGTTTACTAAATTAATACTCTGCAATCATTTAGGTTCCTCTGAGTCAAGCATTATTGATTTGACTTTACACAAGTTGAAACTTTCATTATAGAAATAAAAGAGGTAATTCATTCATTTTGTAGATATTTTTAAAATGAGAAAACTCCCACAGTATCTATTCCAAAGAAACAAAGGATTTTTTTCTAAATGGAGCACTATTAATACTCACATAAAATGTTGTAAACTCCTATTTTTAGAGGAATGAAGAATATAGCATTATATATAATATCCAGTTATTTGCAAACTTATATTCAATCTATGAGTCCAGGAATATTATTTCTTATAAATAACATCAATACCTAAGCAGATAAGGGAACTATTATAAATATTGTACTACTAGCGTTCCCGTTGCAGGAAAAATCCTGCAATAGGGTTTCCTGCAGCACTCTACCCCACCCTGCCTGCTCTCCTCCCTTGTCCCCCGCCCCGCGATATCCGCCAGCCCCCCTGCTTTTCTAACTTCTCTGCCAGCCCACTCTCCTTCCTTCTTCCCTGGCCCCGCCTCCGCTCCTCCCTTCTCCCCCGGCCCGCCTTCTCCGCCAGCCAGCTCTCCTTCCTTCTCCCCTGGCCCTGCCTCCGCTCCTCCCTTCTCCCCTGGCCCCGCCTCCGCTCCTCCCTTCTCCCCCGGCCCCGCCTGCTCAACTTCCTTCTCCCCCGGCCCCGCCTCCGCTCCTCCCTTCTCCTCCCCCCGGCTTGCTTGCTTCTCTGCAGCTTTGCTCCCTTCTGCAGCTCTTGGCTTCTTTCTATGCTGTCGCGATATGCAAATTAGCTGCCATCTTTGTTGGGATAATTTGCATATTTGTCCTGATTGGTTGGTGGGCGTGGCTTGGCTGGTGGGCGTGGCTTGGGCATAGCGAAGGTGTGGTCAATTTGCATATTTGTCTATTATTAGATTAGATATTGGTATGTTACTTTTTTCCTTTTTTGGTTTATCTCTCTAGATAAGTCGGTAATTTGACATCTCATATGCTCCTAGTTGAGAAGGTCCTCTGCTCAACATATCTAATCTCCCGCTGGGGGAGAACGCGGGGCGGGGGACAAGGGAGGAGAGCAGGCAGGGTGGGGTAGAGTGCAGCAGGAAACCCTATTGCAGGATTTTTCCTGCAATGGGAACACTAGTATATAAAATAATATACTTAGTATATGTTACATATATGCAGCAAGTATAATTATGCACATCCAGTAATGGCGGGGTTATCTGGGAAAGAGAGAGTGTTGATGTTATTTTATTCCATTGGAGGACACGGTTTAACTTCATTTTATAAATATTACATAAATTAAATATTTTATATATTTATGGATTTCAGAGAGGAAGGGAGAGAGAGTTAGGAACATCAACAATGAGAGGATCATGGATTGATCGGCTGACTCCTGCACACCCCCTACTGGGGATCGAGCCCACAACCCGGGCATGTGCCCTTGACCGGGAGTCGAACCCTGACCTCCTGGTTCCTAGTTCGGCGCTCAACCCCTGAGCCACGTCGGCCGGGCTGCTTGTATTTATTTTAAATATTTTATATATTTAAGTAAATTTCTACTGATATGATATGCAAGTTTTTAATACTGCAAGCCATCGGGAGAAAAAAGTAGTATGAGAAACTTAATCTTATCAAAGATTGCTTAAAAAAAGAAAAGAACATTTAATTTCAGAAAAAAAGAGTCATTCTCCCACTATAGTCAAACTTGTTTTTAAATGCCAAAAGGATAATTATCACATTTTCACATTCCTAATGGAAATTTAATTTCATTAGCTAGTGATTATTATTGCATGCGATTCTGGAAGGTGCTATGTTAAACTTCGTGGAAGCAGAGATTAGTAAAATATGTCCTTCATTTTAAGAAACTGAATCTATCTAGTGGCAATAGACCCGTTTGCTAAATATAATATAAGTCAGAATAAATGCTACTAAACAGGGGTGTAAACAACTCACAGTGAGATTAAAAGGGGCAGAGCAATCACAAATGCCTGGCTCTCAGTACCTTGTTTCTCTGAACACAGAACTGCTCCTGCTTGGTTTTCCAGAGGGGATAAGGGAGGAAGACTGCCTGACTATCCTACCTAATAAAAGGGTAATATGCAAATTGACCGCACCGTCACTACGCCCAAGCCACGCCCACCAGCCCAAGCCACACCCGCCAGCCAATCAGGGCAAGTATGCAAATTAACCCAATCAAGATGGCGGTTAATTTGCATACATAGGCGCCCTGAGCGGACCCCCCGAGATGGTCCGCTCTGGCACCAGGCCGAAAGCCTCTCGCGGAGGCTGAGCGGACCCCCTGGGATTGATCACAGGGAGCTGGGTGTCCACTCCAGCACCAGGCCGAAAGCTTCCGCTGGAGGCTTTCAGCCTGGTGAAGGAGTGGACCCCCTGCAATCGATCACAGGGAGCTGGGTGTCTGCTCTGGCACCAGGCCGAAAGCCTATGGCAGAGGCTTTTGGCCTGGTGCCGGAGCAGACCCCTGCAATCGATCGCAGGGAGCTGGGTGTCTGCTTTTGGCCTGGTGCCAGAGCAGACCCCTGCAATCGATCGCTGGGAGCTGGGTGTCCGCTCCAGCACCAGGCCGAAAGCCTCCGGCGGAAGCTTTTGGCCTGGTCCCGATGCAGGCCCCTGCAATCGATGGCAGGGAGCTGGGGGTTGCTTTGGCCTGGTGCAAGAGCGGACCGGACCCCCTGTGATCAATCACCTAGGCAGGGAGCTGGCGGTCTGCTTTCGGCCTGGGCAGGAGCAGAACCCCTGCGATTGATCGCAGGGAGCTTGGTCCGCTCCTGCCCAAGAGGCTTTTGGTCTGGGCAGGCCTGGGCAAGGGCTGAGCTGGTGATCAGAGGGAGCTGGAGGGGCCTGCCCAGGCCTAAAGCTTCAGCCAGAGGCTTTAGGCCTGGGCAGGGCCCAGCCCTTGATTGGTGTTAAGTATAGAGGAAACACCTTTTCTGACTGCACATTGGCTAAGCTTCCTGTATTCCACTGGTAATATTCTTAGTAACTTGGGTAACAAGAATCCAAAAAGCTGATCTAGGGTTTTTCCACCACACTTCTGGAGAAAAAAAATGAAGGTCCGCTGCTGGAGGGCTAAGAAATGTCATATCCTGCCCTAGCCGGTTTGACTCAGTGAATAATGCCTCAGCCTGCAGACAGCAGGGTCTGGGTTCATTCTGATCAAGGACATGTACCTAGGTTGCAGGCTCCTCCCTGGCCAGGGCCCAGATCAGGGCTCATGCAAGAGGCAACCAATCAAAGTGTTCCTCTCACTTTGATGTTTCTGTCTGTCTTTCCCTTTCTCTTCCACATTCTCTAAAAGTCAATGGAAACATATCCTCAGGTGAGGATAAAAAATAAAGAAAGAAATGCATATCCTATGAAAGACACATCTTGAAAATGCCTAAAGAAAGTTGTCATTTTTTCTTGGTGAATGGACTGGAGTCCGTGTTGATGAAAACACCTTGGTGGCTGTGGTGACTGGCAGTGGCTGCAGCAGCGGGGTGATGGGGCTGGTGCCTTCCCCTGATCAGCCCGGTTGCCTCCCAGAAAGGGAGGCCAGACTGCGGCTTAGGCCCACGCCTGGTGGGGCGCGGGCCTAAACCATCAGTAGGACATCCCCTGAGGGCTCCCAGTATGTAAGAGGGGGCAGGTTGGGCTGAGGGACCCCTGACCCCCAGTACACGAATTTTGTGCACCGGGCCCCTAGTATGGGCTATAAGCACAGACCAGAGGTCTGAAAGCTCCTTATAAACACTTTCAAAAAAACCACCTGTTTAGCTCTGTATCTGCCCTTCCCCCATCGCCCCGTGCTCTGGTGGTTCCTTGTAGTGTCAACTCCTGAGCGTTTCTTCAGCTGTTAGATAACTTCTGGACTGGCACCCTTTGCAGGCACTTGGGCTTGTCCTCCTTTGGTTCTGCTTAAGTCATTTGCCAATCCTCTATGGATTACATGTGGATTGGGGTTCAGGTGTCTTTTTGCTTGGATGATTTTTCAAAAAGGCAGTACAATGGAAATTACTTATTTCATCTTACTACCTGCCTTGATTATGAGATTCCTGGAATTTCACAGCTAAGTTGGCATTAAGAAAAGAGTATTAATAATAGAAGGGAAAATTTTAAACTCAAGTTATAAAAATAAATATTTTATAGAGAAAATTTTCAACAATGTGACAAGTAAGGTAGGAGAAGATGCTCTGTGGGTTAGGAAAGCAGAAAGAAATTTCAAGTATTGCCCACATTATCTGAGGCAGGCCACTGCCCACTCCGTCAGAAGAAAAGTACAAGTTAGTAATGCACAAATAATCCAAACCTTCACAAATAAGGTGAACTCTTCCACTTTCTCACTGGCTATCTGCAGTTTCTTCTGTGCACCTTCTAGGGCCTGCTCACTTTGCAATGCTAATCCTTGAAGCTGCTTAGAAGCTGCTGTTTCAATTTCTGCCATTGCAGATTCAGTCTCATTTATTTTTGATACTAGGAGAGAAAGCTTGAGATCCTGCAAAATACAGTAGTCATAGAATAAAGATATTTCATAAGTAGATTTGAAAGAGGTAGTTACCCATGTCAGATAAAGGATTTCATGCCTCTCTATATGTGTATTTGTTTTATTTGGGTAAAACTGATGGTTGTATTTATTTATTTTCAACAAAATAGCCTGAGCACACATTCTTCTTCGTTGTTAATCCTCACCCGAGGTTATTTCTCCATTGATTTTTAGGGAGAGTGGAAATGAAAGGGAAAGACAGAGAGAAACATTGATGTGAGAAAAATACATCGATTGGTTGCCTCATGTATGCGTCCCAACTAGGGCCCGGGCCAGGGAGGAGTCTGCAACCAATGTGCCCTTGACCATAATTGAACCCAGAACCCTTTGGTCCACAGGCCAACGATCTATCCACTGAGCTAAACTGGCTAGGATGTGAGTACATATCCTTAAATATTCATCATCAAAATTAATTTGCTTTCTAAAAATCATAAATCTCATATAGCAAATGAAAATATTAAATTAGTTTGTAAGTTTAGGTGGACTTAATTTATATCTACTTGTGCCAGTTATTAACAATAGTTTTCATTTATGAGAAATTATAAAGACACAAAATCTGTTTCTCTAATATAGCAGTACCTTTAATGTTAATCAGATTCTTAGTGTTTCATGTAGAGATAAAAGTGTTCTTTACATTTATCTGAAACATTTAAGTAGCTCATAATAGTTTGGGGAGAAAAAAAATGACAATTTAAACAATAAAGAAGACATTGTTATATTCCATTTCTAAGCTAAAGTGTCCTAAAAGCATACCTTTTTTTCTAATTCCTCTTTAGTTTTCTGATACATCTCTTCATACTGAGACTTCTCTTTGACGGCGACACTAAGTCTTTGCTTTAGTGAATCAATTGATACCTTCTTGTTGGAACACTCTTCAGTCAATGTCTTTACCTAAAAATGAAAGCATAAAGGCAATTATTATTGGTAAAGGCATCCTAATAGTATACTTTTTGTTTCAACAGAAACCAAATGAACACATGAATAAGTCTAATTTAATTTGGTTTCTCATAAGTAATATCAATTTCAAGTATAAGATTTGTAGAACTAATATTATAGATGAGACTAATAGTCCTTAAATCAATAGCAAAACTAAATATTACACCAAAGAAGTATAAATGCTGGCATGTATAGTCTTCCACCTAATAATACAATATTAATTTAAACTATATTTCCTTTAATTACTAACCTAAACCTCCTTAAGCAGGAATAGTTGTTTTTGCTTCTTAAATAAGCTAAGTTATGGATAATTAATTATTGTATTCTCCAATATGACATATACTTTTAAGAATAAAAGTAAATAAGTGATGCAGCATATTTATTATACATATGAAAGAATAGAGGAAATAATTTTTCCTTTTCCACTGAATGCCACTAAAGATATATCATTACTATATTTAAAATAATTATTAAAGCTAAAAAATAAGGAGATTTAAAGGATAACATTGAAAAACTATAAGGAAGTACTTATAACTTATGTGGTGTGTGGAGGAAAAAGAAAGAAATCCATATATACTTGTCTTGCTGGTATAAAATTTTCTCCCTTAAATCCATTTGAGCTAATAGATGCATATATTTTTATCTCCAACAAGTAAAGTAAGGGAGACGCTTTCTGTGGAGTTGATAACACTGAGTGATTGCCAAAGCACAAGCTAATTTATGAGTTATGCAAATAGCACATTTAATATATATATTATATACATTATAATACATATATAATTATATACATTATAATGTATATGTTATATACATTATAATTATATATATATTATTATATACATAATTACACACACACACACACACACACACACACACACATATATATATACCTCTTAGAAAATTGCTGATTTCTACTTTGGGGTTAGATATTATATAACTATTTTAAATACAACTCTCTTCCTAAGTACACTTAAAGTGTATACAAGGAAAAGTATACTTTAAAAAATAATCCTTATCCGAGGACATGCTTAGAGAGAGGAGGTAAGTATATATGTGTGTGTGTGTGTGTGTGTGTGTGTGTGTGTGTGTGTATTTAAAATATATATTTTTATTGATTTCAGAGAGGAAGGGAGAGGGAAAGAGAGATAGAAACATCAATGAGAGAGAATCACTGATTGGCTGCCTCTTGCACACCCCACACTGGGGATCAAGCCTGCAACCTGGGCATGTGCCCTGACTGGGAATCGAACCATGATCTGGTTCATAGGTCAATGCTCAACCACTGAACCAGGCCAGCCAGGCAGAAAAGTATATTTTTAAAAATTGTGGTAATATACTTTAAAAAAACTTTGATATTCTTTGGTTACCACTTTTTTCATTTAAAAATATATGCTTGGTTTTATCCTTAAAAATTATAGTTTAAATAAAACAAAATGCTGAAAAAATGTAATTATGTGTCCCAGAAATATTCAAACCTTTATAAATTAAACTTGATTATGTTCCCATATAAAAATATTTTGCTATATTATATATGAGATTTTAGAGTCATGAATTTTAAAACAAATAGTGTGCTTACAGAGCAAATAATGTAATTATGTAATAGCACCCATATATTCTATGGATATTTCCTATAAATTTTATTAAGAGTGAATATTTGAGTTAAGCAGGTAAATACAAAGGGGAATGATTTTTTTTGTGTGTCAGGGAACATATAAAGGTTCATACCTTTTTTTCAAGATTTTCTAACATTTCATTAATGCTCTCATTACTTTCCAAATTTACTTTCTGTCGAAATTTCAAGTCCTCTATCAAATGTCTTTTCATGGTTACATCCCTTTCCATTCGAGACAACCTTAAAAGGAAAAAAAGGGCATTTTATCAAAAGTGATAGAAAATACTTTAACAGTGATAATACCTTATCCAATGTTAAACCTACTGTTAATTGTTAAATACTGTTTGATATTGATGAAATTGCAAATTAATAAAATAATTGCAAGTAATAAATATTGCTCTATTAATAAGCAAAATCTATAATCCAATTGTCACTTGTTAATGATAATATTGCACATACATTAAAACAAAAAAATGACTGAGAAAGATAAATTTATGAAAAGTAAAAATTATTATATTTAAATTACACTGTTGCATTGGTAAAAAAGTCAAAGTGATATTCAGAAATCATCAAAAAGCATAACACTGATAAGAAATAATTCTATACTATAATAAACAAATATTAAATTTTATAACTGTTAAATAAGCAAAACTGTTTTATAGATAAATTTCAAGATAGTCTGTTTAAAAATTAATCAACCTTTTGTGTCTAATAGTTTTATCTACTGATATCACTTTTAAGTGATCTTCGCATATAATGTAGATTATACATGTATGTATGTAAAATATATGTATTAAATTATTAATGACAGATTGGAATTCTATCTGAACAGGTTTTCACGTCTAAGCTCTAGTATATCTATAAAAGATATAGAAATAAAAACATTGTGAGACAGAACATTTTAAACCTTTGTTAATAAACACGTAAAGTATAAACTTTCATAATCCTCCAGTAATTTTAAATACAAACAAAGCTTTACCTTTTTTTTTGAACTTAGTTTTGTAAGTTTAGGCATTATATCCAATGTGAGGATCAATCTACACCTATATCTTTGGTTGAATAATTAGCACATTCTAAAGTTTTTTGTTCATAATCTTTAGGCTTTTAATTGATATTTATTCAAAACTAAATGTTTACTCTAAGAAGGAAAATCTAACTTTAGATATTCTTACTCTAAATTAAAAAATAGTAACTATATTGCCATCAACCACGCTATATGTAATATTCCTTACCTTTTCATTTTAAGTAGGCTTAAACATGAACTAAGAAAGGAAAACAATTTTTGACATGTTGCTATTGTTTCTTGGAGTGCATTTCATAGAGTTAACTGCCACTAGGTGGCACCAAATACAATAGATACAAATATGAAAAACATACTTTTCATGCATTTCCTTTATGTGTTCTTCTTTTGCTAGGAGTTCAAATTTCAGAGACTTTATGCTTGATGACTGCTTAGTGAGTTCATTAGTTGCATTCTAGATTTAAAATACACATAAATTTAAATACTCCTTTCAATCTTGTTCTAAAGCAGCATAAAAATAAATGTCATTCTCATGAAGAGCAATTTTCAATTATAGTTATATATTAAAATGAACATTTAAATATTTTAAATGTTTAATTTATATTTTATAATAAAAATACTACAGTATACTAAAGTTTTTAGATGACATGCCCAAACCATAGAGATACAATCATAAAACAATTGCAAAGAGTACACTCCCAAAATACATTTATGAGAGATATGGATTATCTTTGTAAAAGACAATGTGTGATTAAGTATTTTAATGGTTTAATGAGATAACTTAAAACTAATGTTGGATTTTACTAGTAACTTGTAATAGACTCAATATGGTCACAAATGCTTTGCTGCTCTTCCCATTGAGAGGTGGAATCTATCTCTCAACCCTTTGAATCTGGACTGGCCAGTCATTTGCTTTGACCAAAAGAATGCGGCAGAAATAAAACTGTAGAAGTATCAGTCCTGGGCCTAAATTCTTGTAGCATGCACCTGTGCCCTCTTGGAATGCTGCCCTGGCATCACCTTCCAAAGAATACAGAGGAAAGACCATCTTAAAAAATTGATTAGATTTTATTTTTATTATTATTTTTTATTAAATTTATTGAGGTGACATTGGTCAAGATGGACATATAGGTTTTGGGTGTGGGTTTCTATGTTACAAGATCTGTATATTGTACCAGGTGCCCACCACCCAAAGTTAAATCTTCTGTCACCTCATATTAGAACCCACTTCTTCCCTCTGGCAGCCACTACACTGCTGTTTTGTGTTCACACGTTTCAGTTTTATATCCCACATGAGTGAAATCAAATAGATTTGATTTCACCATTTGGAGGAGTACTGAGTTACCCAGCTTATAACCAACCAACCAACTGCCAGGCCCATAAGTGAGGAACTTCCAAGCCTGGTAAATCCTTATTTAGAAAGAATGCAGGCATATTAGGGAACCCAGAAGATTATAAGAAATAATAAATTGCTGTTGTTTTAAGCTTTGACATGTTAGGATTTATTTGTTAGATAGTAACAGATAATTGATAAAAATCTTATGAATACTAAATACTTCTTTACTTGAACATATTAATAATACAACTTATTATTAATGCATTTATACATAATTACTAGTTTTTCAATGTAGAACAGCTTTGGGGTCATTATTGTCTGCATAGCCTAGGAACCAGAGGTAGCAACTAGAGTGTTAAGATCCCTAACTTTAAATTCTGACTCAAATTCCAAGTAAGCATGTAATCTGAGACATCATTTGATATTTTGTTTTTTCCACTTACAAAACAGTGTTGACATACATTAAGTAATTTCCTAAATTTAAAAGTATTAAAACTAATATAAATATGAGAGCTTTAAAAATATTTGTAGTAATTTTGCTAATCTTTTTAGTAACTACAATCAATTTTTTCTATTAGAACTATTACCAGATTTGACTGACTCATGCTAAAAAACATGTAAATCTGACAAGATGAAACCATTAATCACATAATGTAAATATGAGTCAAATTCATTAGACAGACTTTAACTATCTTACTGGTATACTATATGTCAATAAAAAACTTGAAATAATTTTCCAGCCAACCCCTGGATCACAAGAAATAATAAATTGCTGTTGTATTAATTTTTATATTAAATATATTAATTTTCTTAAAAACCCAAAGCTACCTCAACAAGGCAACTGTACTGAATATTAGAAGTTTTAATTAAATATTTGTGTAATGCAATATAAATGTCCATATTTCACATGTTTACAGTGATGAATACTGTCTTATTTCTAGCACTGATAGATGTTCCACACTAGTGATTTACCAGATAATTGAAGCTTTTGCTTTACTTATTAATCTTAAATTCTCTTTGGAATGACTGCTTATTCATTTAGAAATATGTACATCTATGATTACATTAAACTAATAGTAATACTTTATTACAGTAATTATCATAAATCATATATGAATTATGTCATATTACTATATCTATTATATTATCACTAAATAATTATGTAGTGTGCCTTTAAAAGTTATTATGGCCAAAATCGGTTTGGCTCAGTGGATAGAGCATCAGACTGTGGACTGAAAGGTCCCAGGTTCAATTCTGGTCAAGGGCATGTACCTTGGTTGCGGGCACATCCCCAGTAGGGGGTGTGCAGGAGGCAGCTGATCGATGTTTCTTTCTCATTGATGTTTCTAACTCTCTATCCCTCTCCCTTCCTCTCTGTAAAAAATCAATAAAATATATATATTTTAAAAAAAGCTATTATGATGACATAAAGGGCTACTTATCCCTACTCTAAATGGTCCCAGACTGCTGCTTTTTAAATTTTATATTTTTACCTTAATTTATTTATATTTCCTTTTTCTCTGTGTCATAATCTCTTGCTTCTGTCAATATTCCTGACTAAAAACAATCATTCAGCCCTTTAATATGCATACCTCTAGATTGCTTCTTCTGAGGTGCTTTTTTTTGCTGAGAAGTTGGACAAATAAATGTGTTAGAGCTGCATTTAAAATAAGAGGCAACAGGCAGTAAATGAAGCCTGACAATATCTTCAGTGGAATAAATTAAGTGGATTTTAAGATAGCTTTTTTATTCTTTTCTGTTTTTAGACTTAAGGCTGCTATTTTAGGTGGCTCACATGGTGTACCTCTGACTTCTGGAAAATTGAGGGATTACTGAATTATAACAAATGAAAGAATGCCAGCATGATATGTACTTTTACCAAGATCTTTAAATCTCACAGGTACTCTATTTGATCCTCAAAAGTCCTTATTAAGCAGATAGAAAGGTATCCGGCTTTAAACCTCTGGAGAAGTTAAATAATTTCCTCAGTCAGGTCCTACAAGAAGTTAATGGACAAAGAGTGATCAACCCAGGTCCCCTGACCCTTTTCCAGTTCCTACTATATTATACTTATCTGCAGCATGACTTAAAATCTGGAGTGAAATAAATACTTCAAAAATGTCACAGAGGTGACAACCCATCCTGGTTAGAGCTTTCCTATTTAAGTTTATTAAATATGTATTTTAATATTTTCATAGTGAAAAAGTAAGAAAGAACATAGACTCTGGAGCCAGATAGCTTGAGTTTGAATCTCAGCCCTATCACTTAGAAGCTGTATGCCTTGGACAAGTGAGTTATTCTCTCTGTGTCTCAGTTTTTTTGAATTGTAAAATAGAAATAATAAAACTATTCATATAGGGTTGAAATGAGAATTAAATTAGTTGATATTTATAAAGGACTTAGAACTAGCCTGGAAATAAATGATATATAATGGAGTAATAGTTGAAAAAAACTATTCTTCATTATTAACTTACTGGGAAAGTGGAAGATAGCATAGCATGTACAAAAAGGAATGTTTTCAACAATTAGAAAGTCAAAGAATCACAAATGTAAATTGGAGTACTATTTAATCCAGACTGCATAAAGAACTTCAAAATAAACTAAATATAACTACTATAACCAGAAGGAATTTATAGGTCTCTAAATATTTTATTACCTCGATATGAAGTTGGGTATCTTGGAGAAACATGTCTAATATGGGTAAACCAAAATGCACATGAGCACTCCAATTACTGAATGAACCACATATATCTAAGAAGTACACCTAAGAATTTGCATAGAAAAGCCTAAAATTAATTGGATAAAATAAAAAAAGATGTATATACTAGACCTTTAAGAGATTCAAATCTAACCAGTTTTTCTTAATTAAGCATAAAAACATCAGCTACAAAGTAAGTTATTTCTTGGAAAATTTTGTTAGCAATTTGATACCTAGTATGGGCTGAACAAAGTTCATATGTTGAAGTCCTAACCCCTAGTGCCTGAGAATGTGACTGTACTTGGACAGGATCTTTAAAGAGGTAATTAAGGTAAAATGAGGTCATATGGGTGGGCCTTAATCCAATATGACTGGTGACCTTATAAGGAGATTAGGACACAGACCACACACACTGAGATACAATCACGTGAGGACACAACAAAAAAAATCGCCATACAAGCAAAGAATAAAGGCCTCAGAAGAAACCAAACCTGTTTATACCTTGATCTTGAACTTCTAGACTATGAGAAAATAAATTTCTATTATGTAAGACACCTCGTCTGTGGTGTTTTGTTATGGCAGCCATAGCAAACTAATTCCATATTGAAACAAAAATTTGTAGTAGCAGGAAGTATTATGTACTTAGAGGAAACTGATCTTGTAGAATATTTCCAGATTGAAACATGAAACAAGACCAAAGTAAAGATTTATCCTTTTTGTCTCTATGCAGCCTGATTAGTGTTCTGGGACTCCAGGGTAGATATGGACAATGTCACTTCAAACTTACATCAAGCATGATCTATTGCTTTAGGCATTCTCATTAGTGTCACCTTTGTGACTCACATATTCCTCCAAAGTGAGAGATAAATTTGTAGGTGAGTAAAAACTTACACCATGAGAGACTATAATGCAAATAACACAGATTTTCATATGGTCCTATTATTACCAAAATTAGGTTAGACCATTAGTAGGAAGTAAAATTAAATAAATAAAATATAAATAAATGTAAACTTATTAACAATTTAAAATTTTTTAGAAATCAGATTAGACATTACTAGATTTAACATTCTATTTTATTTTGGTGAAAACTAAAGTTATATAAGGAACATGCAGACTTAAATATAAAAAGAATTACAAAACTATGAATTAAAGATCTGTAATAGATAAGATAAAATTTTTTTTTCACCCTAGCCAGTTTGGCTCAGTGGATAGAGCATCGGCCTGCGGACCAAATGGCCCCGGGTTTGATTCCGGTCAAGGGCATGTACCTGGGTTGCAGGCTCCTCCCCACCCAGAGCCCCTGGTTGGGGCTTGTGCAGGAGGCAACCAATCGATGTGCTTCTCTCACATCTATGTTTCTGTCTGTCTTTCACTCTCTCTTCTACTCTCCCTAAAAATCAATGGAAAAATATTCTCAGATAAGGATTGACAAAAAAAAAAAAAAAAAAATCTCAATGATTTTATCTTCTATATAGAAACCTGAACACTGGAATGCTCTATTTATATTATTCCACTTTTTCAGACACAGAAACACATTTTAAGAAAAGATACATGCACCAAAGCCTAAAACTATTTTTCTCACATTTCTATTATGTAAGATATTTAAACTTAAAAAATGTAGTGGTTGAGGCAAGTTCTGTACATAAACACTGTCTAAAGAATATGGTATTTAACAAGCATCTAAATTAACACCAGTGTGTATATCTGATTATTTAAAAAGCAAAATATTTTCAAGCAATGATACATTCATTTACTTTAAACTCAATCATATTTTATCTTATTAGTAATTGCTCATTTGAAGATATTATTGAAGAGTGCATACATATTTTAATTGAAAACAACTGAGATATTTGACAATTCAGGATTCTAATACCCTCTTAACAGTCACAGTCATTCTACTCCTAACAGATTTTTTTTTTGTCAATCCTTATCCAAGAATAAGCAGAAGAAGCTTATTAGAGATTTAGATCAAATAAATAGCATATAAACAAATTTGCTCACTCTTATGAACTTGATAGTTGACAAGTCCTCTTTGTAATGTTGAGGTAGACTGCACTAAACTCCATACATCTGAATTTTTAATAACATAAAAACTCTGCATTTCCAATCAGAATTTTCTTTTCATCGCTTCTCATTATAGTAATGGTACCATATACATTGCCCCTTTAGCTTCCAGATAGCAATCCCCACTGAAGAAAGTATGTGAGGAATAAATGAGTTTTTTTAAACAGCAAGATAATTCTATTTAAATCAAGGTCAGCCTTACTTTTAAGTTGTTGACAGTTTCACCTGGACTTAACTACTATTTTTAAAAATATATATTTTATTGATTTTTTTACAGAAAGGAAGGGAGAGGGATAGAGAGTTAGAAACTTCGATGAGAGAGAAACATCAATCAGCTGCCTCCTGCACACTCCCTACTGGGGATGTGCCCGCAACCAACGTACATGCCCTTGACTGGAATTGAACCTGGGATCTTTCAGTCCGCAGGCCGATGCTCTATCCACTGAACCAAACCAGTTAGGGCAACTACTATTTTTTATAAACAAAAGAAACACTGCTTTTTATTTTTACTCTTAGGTTTAACTTACTGAAATCTATTAAACCCACCTACTTTTGCTCTGTAATTCTCCCTCCCCTCACTTGCCTCCAGCTCCCTCATCTGCAACCAACAACAACCAAATTAAAATAATAGCAAGTGTGTAAAGGGAAGCATTCTACTTAGGTTGATAATTACATATTTGAAAGGAATTCTGTTCAGTGAAGGGAGGAATGGGGCGCAGAGAGAAGTTGAGCAATGGAATAGAATAATGTTCAGTTTTTATCATCTCTCAAGTTAGGATGATATCATGGTGTGCTGTCATTTTTTTCAGAGAATAGTATTATGAATTACTAGATAAGAATGTACCTGGCTAAAATAGGAAGATGAGGTCAAATAGTTTTAATAATTTTTTTGATTATTTATACCATAATTTATCTTTGTTACTAGATTTAAATTAGAATAAAAGTGTCTTTAAGATTCAGTAAATGAATATGTTTGCATCTTTAATAAAAATTATAGTCACCTTTAGTTTGCACTGTAATTGCTTCATTTCCAAATCCATGCTCCTTGAAGGACCAAGTGATGTAACTTGTATCCGTGGAATTGTTACCTGGGAAACTTCTGCCAAACTTGTGATTTCAGATGAGGACTCCAATTTCTTTAATAAGTCTTCTTTTTCTTTCCGAAGATCAGCCAAATCCAAATTTAGCTTCTTTTTTTTTTAAGAAAATAAAAGTAAATGTATTATAAAAGTAATTACATTTGGTCTAACACTTATCACATAAATTCTACAAGCAGAAAAATGCTAAGGAAAAGAAATAAAATGGATTATAAAATAGCTATTATAAAAATTATAACCTCTATGAGTTTTTCTCTTAAGGTTGTAGGGCTTGTAAAGGTTAAAACAAAAATGGACCAGCTGTACTCAATAGCTTTTGGCTGGCTGGTCTTCACTCATGATGTGCTATTTCTATGGCTTCACATATATATGGGTGAACCAGAGATTCACATATGTGATAACCTTGACTTCAGGGCTGATGTACTTAACTGGTAAAAGCCAAGCTGGAGCAGGACGAAATAACAGATGTTAGTTGTTTATTCCACTGGGTAGGTCTTACCATTCTATATAGCAGCCAAAATGCTTCTCATTTAGCAACATAAATGTTAAGTCCAATTAGCAGAAGAGGCTTATTAGAGATTTAGATAAAATAAATAGCATATAAACAAATTTGCTCACTCTTATGAACTTGATTGATAGTTGACAAGTCCTCTGTAATGTTGAGGTAGACTGCACTAAACTCCTCACATCTGAATTTTTAATAACATAAACATTTTACTAAATGACATACTGGCAATGTTTTTATGAAACCGTGTAGAAGAGGCTGTTTTAATGTTATCCCTGCTCACACCAATCTGTAGTCAGCAGAATGCCACCAAGCTGTAATGGCATAGCAACCCTGAGCTCCTGAAGAGGATAACTGCCTACCATTTTATTATTCCAAAGAAACTTATAATATGGTAGTTTAGCATAAGGAACAATTAGACAAAATGGTACTGAAATCTCTCAGAGGGGGGAAATCTGTCTTTGTTAAGAATTCTAATTAGAAACAGCAAAAGATGTAGCTAATGTGCAGAGTAATATAAGACATAATAACTTAAGTATTAACACTATATTTAAAAACTCCTAGAAACTATACAAATAAATCTATAGTTGCATATTTATCTATGTATGCATGTGTATACTGTTAAATATGAGTATTTCAGATCACTGACTTAAAACTAGGGTTTGATATATTTTATATTATACTAGGTTTTCATGAAATAAAAAGTATGCTTGCTAAAAAAAACAATTTCTTTGGTTATATTTTAACTTATGATCTAAAAGTATGATTCTATGGAATCTCAAGAAAGATTCATTCATGAGTCTTCCCAAAACTACATAATAATTAATATCTAAAAGCAAACTCATAATTTCCCTAAAACTGAAAATCTTACTGGTTACCATCCAAGCTTGTATCTATCTCCCTCCCTATTTATTGATTTTCTATGTCCAATCAATTGTCAGGTTCTACAAGTTATATAATGTTTCTCATAGTCATTCCCCGCTGCCACTTTTTAATAGAGACTCTCTACTGAGAGTACTGTAATAACACCCCTCCCTGCAACTTATTTCAGGAATCAGGAATCTGGCCTACCGGGATCGGGCCTAAACAGGCAGTTGGACATCCCTCACAATACAGGACTGCTGGCTCCCAACTGCTCACCTGCCTGCCTTCCTGATTGCCCCTAACCACTTCTGCCTGCCAGCCTGATCACCCCCTAACTACTCCCTTGCTAGCCTGATTGATGCCTAACTGCTCCCCTGCCAGTCTGTTTGCCCCTAACTGTCCTCCCCTTCAGGCCTGGTCACCCATAACTGCCCTCCCCTGCAGGCCTGGTCACCCCTAATTGCCCTCCCCTGCAGGCCTGGTCCCCCCCACTGCTCTCCCCTGCAGGCCTGGGTCCCCCCCAATTGCCCTTCCCTGCAGGCCCGGTCACCCCCAACTTCCCTCCTCTGCTGGCCTGGTCACCCCTAATTGCCCTCCCCTGCTGGCCTGATCGCCCACAACTGCCCTCCCTTGCAGGCCTGGTCCCTCCTAATTGCCCTCCCCTGCTGGCCTGATCACCCACAACTGCCCTCCCTTGCAGACCTGGTCCCTCCCAACAGCCCTCCCCTGCTGGCCATCTTGTGTCCACATGGGGGCAGCCATCTCTGTGTTGGAGTGATGGTCAATTTGCATATTACTCTTTTATTAGATAGGATAGAGGCCTGGTGCATGGGTGAGGGCCGGTTGGTTTGCTGTGAAGGGTGTCCTGGATCAGGGTGGGGGTTCCCTTGGGGCGTGAGGCAGCCTGGGCAAGAGTTTCTGGTGGTTTGCAGGCCGGCCACGCCCCGTGTCAACCCAAGTGGAGGCCCTGGTACCTGGGATTTATTTATCTTCTATAATTGAAACTTTGTAGCCTTGAGCGGAGCCAAGCCTCCTGCGTGCTCTGTGGCCTCAGCCATTTTTGTTGGGATTTATTTATTTTCTATAATTGAAACTTTGTAGCCTTGAGCAGAGGTCTGGGCTGGCTAGGAAGTTTGGCTTCTTCCATTGCCAGGGAAACCCAAGCCTCCTGTTCGCTCTGTGGCCGCAGCCATTTTTATTGGGATTTATTTATCTTCTATAATTGAAACTTTGTAGCCTTGAGTGGAGGCCTGGGCTGGCCAGGGTGTGCAAGAAGTTTGGCTTCCTCCATTGCCTGGGAAACCCAAGCCTCCTGCTAGCTCCGTGGCTGCAGCTATCTTGGTTGGGTTAATTTGCATACTCGCTCCTGACTGGCTGGTAGGCATGGCTTGTGGGTGTATCAAAGGTACAGTCAATTTGCATATTACTCTTTTATTAGATAGGAGGATATAGATTGTTGACAGTATTACAGATGTCTCCTATTTCTCCCCCCTATACTCCTCTTCAACCAGCCTTATCCATTCATTCTTTTTATACATACTATGTAGTAGGAAAGGTACTAACTCTATGTTTTCAATGATAAACACTAAAGCTATTCTTGCCTTTAGATAGCTACCAGTCTATAACCTAGAAATATATAAAGAAATAAAGAAATAAAACAGAGACTAAGGGAACTGCTGCTGCCTTTAACATTTGTCTGGTAAGTGCTTGTTATAGCCAGTTTCCTTCCATTTATCCCTCTTGATTTCTTTTGTCAAATGTCTCCTCGATGCTAGATACAACATTAAAGACCACAGCTACAAAAACCACTACTATGCTTTCCAAAGGGAAAGGATCCCCAGTAAACTGAGGGCAGTCCTGAGAAGATCAAGGGTCTCTCCTCCAGGCTTGGTAAACATTTTAATGTTCAAGAATGGATTATCAGAAAAAAATCAAACAAGACCCACGAAAAACACTTTATTCTACAGTGCAAGTGAAAAGAAGTAAAGGAAATAAAAGGCTTTTGTGAAAAGTAAAGGGCTTAAAAAATTAAAAATTGTTCCATTTTCCTAATCATACTGCACACAGTGTGATTTTAGATACTCTCAGATCTTGATGCCTCCAAAGAAGAAAGTACTCAATATCTGCCTATTCAAGAACATGCTACTAGTTGTGACACATGTAATGAAAATGCTTTTGAGTATCCAACTAATTTAGGAGCAGTGTTCCAGGAAAAGGAATAGGATGTGGTATAGCTCTTTACTTCTAAAAAGAGGCAGATTCTGTGCTCGCTTCGAGCACATATACTAAAATTGGAACGATACAGAGAAGATTAGCATGGCCCCTGCGCAAGGATGACATGCAAATTCGTGAAGCATTCCATATTTAAAAAAAAATAATAAAAATAAAAAATAAAAAATAAATAAAAAGAGGCAGATTCTGACCTAACACTTTTTTGAACAGAGGCCACACTATAGCATTGAAAGACACTGTTCAGTTCTCCCCGTACGTTTTTTACCACTGGATTAGAAACAATGTAATGAGCCATTTAAAAAATTTGGAAAGCATTTTTAGTTTGGATAGTGGGGCCTTAAAAGTAGACACGGAAATTCTAAAAAATCCATCTAAGTGTGAGGTTGAATGTCAGGGTCACAGGAGCTGGGTTTCTGGGAAGTCTACAGAGGAAATCGTTAGTGGCAGAAGGATTCTTTCTAGTCCATGCTGGGGCAAAAGTTAGATGTCAAATGTTGGAAAAGGTCAATAAGTAACCAGAATTAAAAATGAGGGTCAGTTCCCATCTATAAGAATGTTGGTGTCTGTTATTTTTCTTTCCCCTTTTGAAACCCAAATGCCTTGACAGTCAAAGTAGGGAAAGCAATCATTAAGTGGAAATAATCTGTTCCCAATTTTTTACCAAAATCTTTAATCTTGAATTCTGCATACGACTGAGAACATTAAATGAAGGTATTTCATGTTAAATAAATACATAAATTCATTTATATCTCACAATAAGATTATTCTGGTACATACTTGAGTAGAAGCAGCAATTTTAATTAATTAATTTTTTTATTTCATAGAGGAAGGGAGAGGAAGAGAGAGATAGAAACATCAATGATGACAGAGAATCATTGATCGGCTGCCTCCTGCACATCCCCTACTGGGGATCAACCCCGGACCCTTCAGTCCACAGGCCGATGCTCTATCCATTGAGTCAAACCAGCTACAGATAGAAGCAGCAATTTTAAAATCTTATTATTGTGATTTTTAAAATTTATAACATCATAATTTTGTTATCAGAATCAAAATAAAAGAGACTGAGAGAAAATTGTGGTTGAACAATATCTATGTAAATCCTATGGGCAAGAATCTCCTAGAAAGTCGCCATAATCTTAATGATCTTTCTCCCTCTGTGAATAGAATCAAAATTCTTTCATTGGGATTATTATTCTTTTTAAAGGAACAAAACTAAAAGAAATAAAATTTTGTGCATTGTACATATATAAGACTAAAAGTATAGTCACTTAATTAAAACATTATATGAGATACAAAGAAAATTACATGGGTTTCGAGGTTGCTAGGAGAATATTTTCCATACAAGTACTTACCTACAAAAATAAATGGCTCAGATTAATAACTATTTCAAATTAGTAACAAGTGTTTTATACTTAAAACATGAGTTTTCCTTTGTTATGATACTTGAGATCTTCCAGAAAAGGAATTAAAATTTTAAACCACCAACCGAAAAGAGGAAAAAGAACAAAGATCTTAGGCAGAGATGAGATTATTTATATAAAAAATTTCTTATGAAAAATATACTGAGTTACTACATCACCCATTTATAAACCATTTTCTGACAAATGCAGTTATTAAAAGCCTACAAGACGTTTCACAAAATGTCAAGCAAATGAAGGTAAGCTAGAGGACTTTTTACCAATGCTTTTGCTAGTAGTTAGACTTCAGTAGCCTTTAGAGACCATTAAGTACCCTTTGGCTAATTGGCCAATGGTAGATTAATCCTCTTTTTATTCTAGCAGCACTATTTTAACACCCTTTACACTCTGTCAGTATAGTGTTTGAATGACAAAATAATATTGTGCATGAATAATAAGCAGAAAAGTTAAATTAACATTTCATGTTTCATATGCCATACCTATGTGTCAGAAGAACTTTCTTTATAAGTCACTGACATTCAACTTTTAAAAACAATCTCATGTTGACATCTTATTGAGGTGAATCTTCCTAATTACTGCTAATTGCCTATCAAGAAAAAAACTCTATTCATGAAGTGCAGTTGTCTAGTACAGATGAACCCAGCTCCAGTGTGCACATTAAAGACAAAGCTTGACACTTATGGTGCTACTTTGTTATAAGGTCATACTAAATATGGTTAGCAATTAACAAAGCAGTTTTTTATGGTACTGAAAATGCCAATCTGTCTTGATGTGTTCAAATTAGATTCTGTCAGAGAAATATGGATATCTGCATATGGATAAGAGAGAGAAGTGTACTCTCAGTAACATTTACAAGAAGTAAAATTAATTCAATGCCCCTATACTTTGTCATGTAAGTTCTAGGTAATGCCCAATTAAATTATTATTTTGTCAATATGTTTGAGTATGATTTCTCAAAGTGAAAATCACTGTTATCTCAAGGGTCAAATTATTTTTAAAAGTTTACTAATACTTTAAATTCTCAAAACAACCCCCAATACTGAAAACATTTAAGATGTATTTTTATAGTCTTGACATTATAGGCCTTTATAATAAATATTAATCTGTGATACTAGCAATATAGTGTGCTTCAAAATAATCTGAATAACTAAATTAATGAATATTAACTGAACTGAAGTTAAACCACATCATTTAAACTTCTATCCACAAAACTATGGAAAAAGGATCAGTAAAAATATATGCAAAGTTTGGAAAATTATCTAATACAACTGTCTTTCAAGTATTCATGAAAAAACATGATATATTCATAACAACAAGAGCTGAGTTGCAGGTTTGTTATTTCAAATTTTCTATTTTAGTTAATGAAAATAAAAGTCTCTGTGAAATTTAGATACCAAATATAAATACAGATACAGACATTCGGAACCAAAAGTATATTCAGAATAATTCATCATCATTACTAGCATAAGAATTTCTCAATGTTACATAGTAATAATACCAGTTTAGTTTTAGCCCTCTTAGACATTTGATCTACACATGGCATTCTTCCTATTGACTATCAAGTTGCAATGTCTTCCCATTCTGAGTCCCTTCATCAATAGGATGAGAGAGGATAGCAGTGACATCCGATGTCTCAAAGGATAAACTGAGCAATGTCTTTCTAAAGCCCTCTTTTTCACTCTCCTTCCCCTTAAGTTATATAAACTCAGCAAATCATGTAGAAATATCTACTACTCATATGTATTGTATACATATATCCTCTTTAATTCTATTCTCCCTGATCCCTTTGTCAATATTTTTCTCAGTAACTTTAGTTTTGTGGGAGCAAGAAGAAAAATTCCACCCCAATTAAAATACTCAAACAATGAAAATATAGATAACTAGCTAACTAACTAACTAAATAAAAAATAAATAAATAAAATGAATAAGTAAGTAAGTAAACTTGCCAAATCATCAAAAAATATTACTTGGTGTTTCAGTGTGATGTTAATTCTGTATCTAAGTAAAAAACAGCCATAATATTTCAAGTGAAGTTATAGAGAATGATTGAGTTATCAGGAACAAAGACTATCAAACTACAGAATATCTGCAGAAGTCTCAGGAAGTCTGTCTCATCCTCCTCTAATTAAACTTGGTTTTCCTAAGCAACAGATTTTAATACTTTTATTTGACTGCTTTACCATACTCCTATGATGATACTGCTTCTTATTGTACAGTATTTTATTGTACAAAAAGGTCTTTATGGACTGGCCTGAGGAAACTAATGCTCACATACAGTATTGTTACTAAATGGAAGTGAGAGTCTACACAAAAATTGGTCATAATACTTAATGCATATATAGATTTCAAAAGATATTGATATTCTTTAAAAGAATTTTTGAAGACACAGGTTAGCTGAGTGGATAAGAAAACATGACCCATATATCTGCTGTCTACAGGAAACCCAAGTCAGAAAAAAGGACTCACACAGACTGATAGTGAAGGGATGGAAAAAGGTATTTCAGGCGAATGGAAATGAAAAAAAAAAAGCCAGGGAAGCAATACTTATATCTGACAAATTAGATCTCAAAGTGAAGGACATAACAAGAGATAAGGAAGGCTACTTCATAATACTAAAGGGAGCAATCCAACAAGGAGATATAACCCTGGTAAACATATATGCACCCAATATAGGAGCACCCAAATACATAAAAAAAACTTCTGGAGGATATTAAGGGAGACATTGACAGCAATACAGTCATAATAGGGAACTTTAATAACCAACTAACACCACTGGATAAATCCTCTAAACAAAAAATCAGCAAAGAAACAGCAATCCTAAATGACTTAACTAGATCAGATGGAATTAATTGACATCTACAGAACATTTCACCCCAAAGCCACAGAATATACATTTTTCTCAAGTGCACATAGGTCATTTTCAAAGATAGACCATATTTTGGGTCACAGGCAAAGTCTCTTCAAATTCAAGAATATAGAAATCATATCAAGCAACTTCTTAGATCACAATGGCATAAAACTAGAAATGAACTACAATAAAAACAATAAAAAAATCAAACACATGGAAACTAAACAGCATGCTATTAAACAATGACTGGGTTACCAGAGAGATCAAAGAAGAAATAAAAAGCATCATGGCAACAAACAACAATGAAAACACAATAATCCAAATCTGTGGGACACAGTGAAAGCAGTCTTGAGAGGGAAGTTCGTAGCTCTACAATCCTACCACAAAAAATAAGAAACAATGGTAATAAATTATCTAACCCTACAACTCAGAGTTAGAAAGAGAGCAACAAGAAAAGCTCAGTGTAAGCAGAAGGAAGGAAATAATAAAGATCAGAGCAGAGATAAACAAAATAGAGACAAAAACAAAAACAAAAACACAAAACCACAACAATACAAAAGATCAACAAAACCAAGAGCTGGTTCTTTGAAAGGATAAACAAGATTGATAAACCTCTAGCCAGGCTCACCAAGAAACAAAGAGAAAGGACCCAAATAAACAAAATCAGAAATGAAAGAAGTGAAATAACAACTGATCACACAGAAATACAAACGATTACGAAAAAATTCTATGAACAACCCTATTCCAACAAAAAAGACAACCGAGAAGAAATGGATATATTCTTAGAAAAATACAAGCTCCCAAAATTCAACGAAGAAGAATAAAAAAAACCTGAATAGGCCAATAACTACCAAAGAAATTGAAACAGTGATAAAAAATCTTCCAGCAAACAAAAGCCTTAGTCTGGACGACTTTACAGGGGAGTTCTACCAAGCATTCAAAGAAGAACTAAAACCTATCCTCCTCAGACTATTCCAAAAAAATTCAAGAGGAAGGCACATTTCCAAGCAATTTCTATGAAGCCAGCATTACCCTAATCCCAAAACCAGATAAAGACACCACAAAAAAAGAACTACAGGCCAATATCCTTGATGAATATAGATGCTAAAATCCTTAACAAAACTCTAGCAAATTGGATTCAGCAATACATTAGAAAGATCATACACCATGACCAAGTGGGATTTATTCGGGGGATGCAAGGATGGTACAATATCTGCAAATCAATAAATGTGATACATCACATAAACAAACTGAGGGACAAAAATCACATAATCATATCAATTGATAAAGAAAAAGCATTTGACAAAACCCAAAACCCTTTCTTTTCTTTAAAATATATTTTATTGATTTTTTTACAGAGAGAAAGGGAGAGGGATAGAGAGTCAGAAACATCGATAAGAGAGAAACATCAATCAGCTGCCTCCTGCACACCTCCTATTGGGGATGTGCCTGCAACCAAGGTACATGCCCTTGACTGGAATCGAACCTGGGACCTTTCAGTCTGAAGGCCGACGCTCTATCCAATGAGCCAAACTGGTTAGGGCCAACACCCTTTCTTGATAAAAACTCTCAGCAAAGTGGGAATAGAGGGATCATACCTCAACATAATAAAAGCCCTATATGACAAGCCTACAGCCAACATCATACTCAAGGGACAAAAACTAAAACCATTTCCCTAAGAATAGGAACAAGACAAAGATGCCCACCCTCACTACTCCTGTTTGACATAGTACTAGAAGTAATAGCCATAGCGATCTAACAAGAAATAAAGGCATCCAAATTGGAAAAGAAGAAATAACACTGTCCTTATTTGAAGATGACATGATACTATACATAGAAAACCCCAAAGACTCCATCAAAAAACTGCTAGACCTAATAAATGAATTTGGCAATGTAGCAGGATACAAAACTAACACCCAGAATTCTATGGCCTTTTAAAACACCAATAATGATCTCACAGAAAGAGAAATGAAAAAAAACAATCCCATTTACCATTGCACGAAAAAAAATTAAGATACCTAGGAAAAAACTTTACTAAGGACATAAAAGACCTGTATTTGGAAAACTACAGGACATTGAAAAAGGAGATAGAGGAAGACATAAAGAAATGGAAGAAGATACCATGTTCATGAATTGGTCGAATCAACATCATTAAAATGTCCATACTACCTAAAGCAATCTATAGATTCAATGCAATTCCTATTAAAATACCAATGACATATTTCAAAGATCTAGAACAATCTCTCCAAAAATTCATCTGGAATAAAAAAAGACCTCGAATAGCCACAGCTATCCTGAGAAAGAAAAACAAAGTTGGAGGGATCACAATACCAGACATCAAGCTATTTAACCAAGGCACAATTCTCAAAACTGCCTGGTACTGGCAGAAGAACAGACATATAGACCAATGGAACAGAATATATAACCCAGAAATTGACCCAAGCCATTATACTCAATATTTGAGAAAGGAGGCAAGAGCATACAATGGAGTCCAAACAGTTTCTTTAATAAATGGTGCTGGGAAACTTGGTCAGATACATGCAAAAAATGAAACTAAATCACCAACTTACACCATACACAAAAACAAACTCAAAATGGCTAAAGGACTTGAATTTTTGACGGGAAACCATAAAAATCCTACAAGACTCTATAGGCAGCAAAATTACAGACATATGTTCTAGCAATATCTTTACAGACACAGATCCTAGGGCAAGAGAGACTAAGGAAAAAATAAACAAATGGGACTACATCAAAATAGAAAGCTTCTGCACAGCAAAAGAAACCATCAACAAAACAACAAGAAAGCCCACTTCATGGAGAACATATTTGCCTATGTTATCTCTGATAAGGGTTTAATCTCCAACATTTACAGGGAACTCATACATCTTAACAAAAGGAAGATAAACAGTCCAATCAAAAAATGTGCAAAGGATCTAAATAGACACTTTTCAAAAGAGGACATTCAGAAAGCCAAGAGACATATGAAAACATGCTCAAAGTCACTAATCATCCGAGATATGCAAATCAAAACAACAATGAGGTACCACCTCTCACCTTTCAGAATGGCTATCATCAACAAATCAACAAACAACAGGTGCTGGAGAAGATTCAGAGAAAAAGGAACCCTCCTTAACTGTAGGTGGGAATGCAGACTGGTGCAGCCATTGTGGAAAACACTATGGCATTTCCTCAAAAGTTTAAAAATGGAACTGCCATTTGAACCAGTAATACCACTTCTAGGAATATATCCCAAGAAAACAGAAACACCAATCAGAAAAAAATATATGCACCCCTATGTTCATAGCAGCACAATTTACAATAGCTAAGATTTGGAAACAGCCTAAATGCCCATCAGCAGATGAATGGATTATAAAACTATGGTACATCTATACAATGGAATACTATGCTGTTATAAAAAAGAAGGAATTCTTACCATTTGCAGTAGCATGGATGGAACTGGAGAGCATCATGCTAAGTGAAATAAGCCAGTCAATGAAAGAAAAATACCACATGACCTCACTCATTTATGGATAATAAATAACATTATAACCTGATGAACAAAAAGATAGATAGAGAAGCATCGAACAGACTGTCAAATTACAGCGGGAAGGCTGGGGAGGTGTGAGGGGGTGGAGAGGTAAGAGATCAACCTAAGGACTTGTATGCATGCATATAAGCATAACCAATGGAAACAAGACACTGGTGGGGGGGGACGGCATGTGCCAGGGGGTAGGGGAGGCCAGGGTAAGGTCAATGAGGGGGTGGGGGGGGGAGAAGGAGGCATATGTACTACTATTTGTAATACTTTAAACAATAAAATAAAAAAAATTGACTTGTAAAAATTTATGTGAGACCATGATATATTTCTGTAATTCATATTTTATAAGATAAAGCATTTTCAATAAATATGCCTCTAAAGAGCATGTATATATGAACATTAAGTTTATTTAAATTATTCTGGAATCAATTCATAAGGATAATGTTATATCATGCTAATATAAAATATTCAACTTTTGGGATAATAAACCCAAAGGCTTAGGATTGTAATTTCTAGCTCCAACTTTATATATTAAAACTAGTAAAATGATATACATTGATAAGTATGCTCTAAATATAAATAGCATGTTAATATTTAGAAATTGAAATATTTTACTGATAGGGTCAATAGTTAACTATCTTTCCTCAGATGTAATACATCTAAGCTCTGCAAACAAATTACTTGGATGAAACCCAGTTGGGGAATTTTAAAAATCCTACAACTCATTACAAATTTAACAGCAGCATTACTAAGTCTTCATATGATTTTGATTAAATTTATAAATATACCCTACTAAAATTCTCAAGGGAAGCAACTCAATAATGTTTGTCTCTATTTCCTGTGTTCGTTTCAAGAAAGTAAAAAATGAAAATTTCTTTAAAAGTATAGTTTTTGCAGTGTTTGAATCTGATAAAATAAGTTTTTGATGTCACTTTAAAAATGGGATTCTTGTCATTAAAAACTAATGTGTGTGAAAATTACTAAAAAATTACCTTTCGTGGCATAGAGTAAAAAATTCTTTTAAAAAAGTAAATAAGAGATTTATAAGGTATTTATCATGTTTCATTTTTAGAAGTTCCTTTTATAACACAAAAATTTCACATAGGAACTTCTTCCATTATCCCTCACTTCATTTTCTATTTCGAATTACTATCTTCTGTT
Source organism: Cnephaeus nilssonii (assembly GCF_951640355.1). NCBI lineage: Eukaryota > Metazoa > Chordata > Mammalia > Chiroptera > Vespertilionidae > Cnephaeus > Cnephaeus nilssonii. The sequence continues at coordinate 58,720,242 of NC_137085.1, read as the reverse complement.
TATCACTTTCTTTCAAGTAGTAAGGTTTGACATAACAGAGTAGCCACTCAGTAAACTATCTGAATCTCAGTCAGTTGTACTATGTGATTCATATAGATCTTTAGGAAGAAAGTAGTCTGGAGTTCTTTTTATTTTTATTAATGGAGCTTATTTCTCTGTTTTTCTCCTGTATCAGAGATTCTCAAAGAATACATACTGCCTAGATAGGTATTTTGGAAATAAGTGGGGGCACTTCTGAGTACCACAATGATTGACACAGAAATGGATGAGAGCCAGGAACATCAGATGTACTGCCTGTGTAGTACAGAAACTGCCCTTATCCTGCATGACTTCTAAATTTCCTGCCAATTACTCATTTAGATGAAAATATGTACATATAAATTAAGGGAAGACTAAAAATGAGAAAGAGAAATCCCTTTCTTCTCTGGGGTCTGGGCTATAAGGATATTAGCACATGGCCAGTATCCATAACCATGGAGAAAACTAGTCTGAGAGGAAGATATGTGAGATAAAGAGAAACATCAAAGATATTAGAATGTCTGGTTCCGGTTATCACTATTCTTCCCAAGTCTATTCTCTTCAGTTCATCATTTGACTTTTGTAAGCTTTCTTTTTCTTATATTAGTTTGAGTTCAGTTTCTATTACTTGCTATCAAGAGAGGTCTGCTAATAAAGCATTCTGAGAGAAGTCCAACAATCTTTTCTCAGTCACTTTATTTTCGATTCCTCTGTGGCATCTAACACTGTTGACCAACTATTCTCTTTTTCTTGTTAAAAATGTTCCTTCCTGCCCAAACCGGTTTGGCTCTGTGGATAGAGCGTCGGTCTGCGGACTGAAGGGTCCCAGGTTCGATTCCGGTCAAGAGCATGTACATTGGTTGCGGGCCCATCCCTGGTAGGGGGCGTGCAGGAGGCAGCTGGTCGATGTTTCTCTCTCATCGATGTTTCTAGCTTTCTATCCCTCTCCCTTCCTCTCTGTAAAAAATCAATAAAATATATATATATTTTTTTAAAAAATGTTCCTTCCTGTTCCTGTATTATAGCACTCTCCTACCTTCTCCTTCTCTGACTCCTCTTCTGCCCATATATCAGATACTCCCCACCCCAAATTTTACTTGCTGCAAAGATTTGCTCCACCTCCAGCATTCTTTCTCTGGGATAATGACATCAATAGGTTTCTTTCTTCATTTTTTTGAAATATTTCAAATATGTAATAGATATATAAAGGAAAATATAATGAATGCCCTAAATCAGTGGTCGGCAAACTGCGGCTCACAAGCCACATGCGGCTCGTGAGCCGCGGTTTGCCAATCTGTTGACTAATGAGTTTGCCGACCACTGCCCTAAATCAACCACTCAGCAAAGACAATGAATTACCAATACATTTGAAGGCCATGAATCTTTCTCATGACTCACCAGAAATAAGCACTATCCTGAATATCTTTGATGTTTATAATTCCTTTACATTTCTATACACAATACATATATGTATGTATGTATGTATGTATGTATATATATTTGCAAAAAGCATATAGCAATTTTAAGACATTCCTTTTTCCCACATTGTCACATCTCTAAATTTTACACTCAAATATCCTACTGTTCACTTGATAGCTTCACTTCAGTGACAAATTGCCACTTGCAATGATAAGTTTTCATTTATTTCAGCCCCTAGGTATTTACATTTTTTTGGCAAGTTCTAATGTTAATTTATAAGGATATTTGCTATATTTTATCCAATTTCTTGGTATGCTTTCATATGAGTTTCCCCACACAATATTTAGCATATTATATTTTCACAAATATACTGTATCATCAACTTTCCAGTTGCTTTAATTAGAATCCTGGCAGGTATCTTAAATATTTCACATTTTTTTAAACTTCCCATGTATAATTGGTCAACAAACTCTGTTATACCACTGTGAAATATCTTTTTTTCTAAATCTTTCTATTTCTATTACTATTGTTTAGATACTTATCTTTTGCCTTGACAGTTAAACAGTTCCTTACCTGTTTACATTTAATCTCTATTCTCTCAAACTTGAGTCTCCATCCTAACTGGACATCAGAACCACCTCAGAGCTTTTAAAAACTAGCAAAGTTCAGAGGCCACCCCCAGATGTTGATTTACTTGGTCTAGGGTAGGGCCTTGGCATAAATTTTTTTCTAAAGCTACCCAAGTGAGGTAGCATACAGTTAGGGTTGAGAACCACAACTCTACCAGATTAATGGCTATTCTCAACAAACTGCATCTCAACTTGCTGCCTTTTAAAGCTTTCCATCTTCTCTAATGGCTTTGTTCCACACACGCAACTTTCAAAATCAACCAATTTTAAGTGTACTAGTAAAGCCAAATGATATTTTTACTAAATAATGACAGCAATAAATGACTGTATATTCCATCTACTACATGTACACATATTTTATACACGTAGATGCACACACACACACACACTCACACACTCCAACCATGCTAAATATATCACAATTTATTTATATTATGATACTCATGTCCAACTCCCCTTAGTACCTTTTATAGGACAAGGACCATGTTTAATTTGTGGTTACACATCCCATTATTACAGTGCTTTACATATGTCAGATGCATTAAACTGAACTATAGCAAACATAAACACATATATCTATCCACGTGCAAACCAAACTCTACAATATATGCATATCCTACCTAATAAAAGGGAAGTATGCAAATAACCATCACTCCGCTACGCCCACGATTGGGCCGGCGGCAGGCTGGGGGCGGGACTCGGGGTGGCCAATTGGGCTGGCAGGAGGAGTGGGAGGCGGGGACTCACGAGTTCCTCCCGCCGGCCCCAACGGCCAGCACTGTGGGAGGACCGATGGAGCCTGCGGAAGGCAAAGGCGCTGGTGGCGGAACTCGGGGTGGCCGATTGCGTGGCTCCCGATCGGAGTTCCTCTCGGGGTGGCCGATCGTGCTGGCGGGAGGTGCTCCGATCGGCAAGTGGCCAGAGGAAAACTGCTGCTGGCGGAAAACTGGTGCCAGCAGCCAGGTGAAGGAGGTCTATTGCACGAAACTTCGTGCAACAGGCTCCTAGTTTAAATATAATAATCCCACAGTGAGAAAAATTTGTCATTTGTAGGCATGTTGCTTTTTAATGAGACATACTTACCTGAAAGTATATTGATGCAAAGAATGAAAACACTCCTAAGAATATATTACATAGGAATATAGGAAAATGCTACTGTGCATTATATTATAACACTGTTCATTATGAACAGTTTTGCAGGTTACATTTTCTTAATATTCTCTGTGATAAGATTGCAAATGCATCTGAGAATAGAGTATAAGTGTGATTTTATAGCACAGAGTATTATAAATGATAATAGTTCCTTACAAAGACTAATATAGGACACATATATTCTGTAAATAAATATCACTTGGTTCATCTAGAAGATAAGATGTAGGAATAAGACAGTCACGTCCAATTCCACCTGGATTCTCAGCTCAGATCCTGGTTTTTGCACAGTTTACCTTGCGAACATGATCCGAGTGACATTTCACAAATTCCTGGATAAATATTGCTACACTCTGCTAGGAGAGCGACAGGCTATGCCATGCACAGATCAATAATAGCACTGTGTTTCATCAGCCTCAAAATCAAAAGTGCTTCATCTGGCAAAAGCCATGGCCCTGGAGAATCTGATATATATAAACTAAATACCCTACAAGAAATGTTTACTATACAAGCTATTTGGGTAAAATAAAAGAAAACTCTCAAAAGAGTTCTCTAGGCCATATTTTGTAAAGCATCCCTTCTCTAACTTTTGGAAATATTGCCATGCCTCTTTTTGCTACACAAAACAATGAGAGTTATATAGAGAGGGAGAAATAGCCTTGGGGGGGGATAAAAATGAGTATCCTCTTCTTTTAGAAAACATATAGGGCCATTGTGCAAATCAGGATTCAGAAAATTAAATACCTATAGTAACTAGAAAGGTTATGTAACATAAGTTAGATAGGCCTAGTAGGATTTGCCACAAACAGGAGATGGTACACCCCATTCTCACTGAAAGCACCATACCACTACATTACTAACTTTCATATCAAAATCATACCTTCCAGCACTTTCATGACACTATTAATCTATTAGCTGGTTTGTCCACCTTTTAGTCAGCTCCTTTAATATCGTCAATGCCTTCACTTCCTTAATGGATATTCATTCTTGATCTATGTATATCTGGCTCTTCCACTCCTAACTTTCAGATTCATTCTCCAGTTCCTAATCACAAAAGCCTATAGTATATTTCATTTACATGTCAAATTATTATATCAGACTTATTAGATTACAACAGATTCTTTATTTTATGCTAAACTTAAAAAAAGAAAAGGCTCTGGGAAATGTTACATATAGGAAATGATACATGAGCCAGGCTTTGAATGATGAGCTGGATTTAGAATGATGTAAAGAAAAGAGGAAGGTTCTTGAAGTAGAAAATAAATTTTTTAATTCTTGATAAAAATATATGCATTATAATATAAGTGACTTGGTAAAAACTCCATCCTTTTATTGAGAATGTACTATGCTCTGCAAAAGACAATATTGAGAGAAAGAGAAGACTCATTCTGCCACAGATTGGGAGAAAATATTTGCAAAAGACACATCTGATAAAGGACTATTATCCAAAATATACAAAGAACACTTAAAACTCAGCAGTAAGAAAACAAGGAATCCAATTAAAAAATGGGTGAGAGGCCCAAGCAAATACCTTACCAAAGAAGATAAACAGATGACAAATAAGCATAAAAATGAGGTGCTGTATCATATGTCATCAGAGACATGTAAAGTAAAACAATAGGATATCACTACACACCTATTAGAATGGCAAAAATCCAGAATACTGACCACACCAAGTGCTGGTGAGAATGTAGAGCAATAGGATTCTCACTCATTGCAGGTGAGAATTCAAAATGGTACAGACTTTGGAAGACAGTTGGTAGTTTCTTACAAAACTAAACAGATCTTACAATATGATCCAGCAATTACATTCCTTAGTATTTACCCCAAAGCAGTGAAAACCTATGTGCACACAAAAACCTGCAGATAGATGTTTATAGCAGCTTTATTCTTAATTTCCAAAGCATGGAAGCAATCAAGATCTCCTTCACTAGGAGAATAAATAAACTATGAATATCCAAACAATGGACTGTTATTCAGCATTAAAAGAAATGAACTACTGTCCAGCTGGTGTGGCTCAGTAGTCAAGCGTTGACCCATGAACCGGGAGGTCACAGTTTGATTCCTGGTCACGGCACATGCCCAGGCTGGAGTCTTGATCCCCAGTAAAGGGTATGCAGGAGGCAGCTGATCAATTATTCTCTCTCATCATTGATGTTTCTATCTCTCCCTTCCTCTCTCTGAGATCAATAAAAAAAATTTTTTTAAAGAAATGAACTCTTGAGCTATGAAAAGACATGGAGGAACCTTAAGTGCTTATTACTAAGAGAAGGAAGCCAATCTGAAAAGCATCCATACTGTATGATTCCAACTATACCAGTATCTCATTTTATTGCACTTTGCTTTATTGTGCTTCACAGATGTTGAATTTTTTACAAATTGAAGGAAGACCCTTCACCAGCAAGAAAATTATGGTTTGCTTTATTGTATTATTTGTTTTATTATGGTGGTCTGGAACCCAACCCCAATATTTGTAAGGTATGCCTGTATATAACATTCTTGAAAAGGCAAAACTATGGATACAGTTGCCAGGGATTGGAGAGGGGGATAAATAAGCATAGAACAGAGGATTTTTAGGGCAGTGAAATGAATACATGTCATTATACATTTGTCCAAACCCAAAGAATATAGAGCACCAAGAGTGAGCCTTAAGGTAAACTATGGACTTTGTGTGATGATGATGTATTAATGTAGATTTGTCAATTATAATAAACTAGTGGCCCGGTGCATGAAATTTGTGCGCAGGGGTGGGGGGGGTCCCTCAGACTAGCCTGCACCCTCTTCAATTGGGGACATCCCTCTCGCAATCTGGGACCGCTGGCTCCTAACCACTCACCTGCCTGCCTGCCTGATCACCCCTAACTTCCTCTGCCTTCCTGCCTGATTGCCCCTAACCCCTCTGCCTGCCTACCTGATTGCCCCTAACTGCCTCTGCCTGTCTGCCTGATCGTGCCTAACTGCCCACCCCTGCCAGCCTAATCTCGCCCCCAACTGCTCTCCCCTACCGGCCTGATCTCGCCCCCAACTGCCTCTGCCTGACTGATCACCCCTAACTGCCCTCCCCTGCCCCTGATCTTGCCCCCAACTGCCTCCCCTGCTGGCCTGGTTGCCCCCAACTGCCCTTCCCTGCTGACCTGATCTTGCCCAGTCTCTGTCTCTCTTTGTTTTTTTCTCAGCAGTCCTCTAGGCCTCCCTGCATCCCTCTTCCTCTTTCCCGGCTGGGAGGGGGCAGGGCCAGTGGGGGCCACTCCACCCACTGCCCACTCTCCCATCCATCCAGGCCTTTTCAGTCACAGTCTGTTTTGTTTCCTTATTCTGAGAGAGGCTCCGAGAGCAAGCTGGGCAGGAGGGAAAGAAAGGGAGAAAAGGCTGTGAGCTGGTGGGCGCCGTGTGTGTCTGTGTGGTTGTGAGTGAGTGTGAGTGCCAGCCCCGCCTTCCCCATCCCCATCTCTGCTGCCACAAGTCCCCACCCACCAGAGCATGCTGTGCGCGCAGTCTGGGCATTAGGTCGAGTCTCAGGTCGCTGCGGATGTGACGGACTCAGAGTTTTTATATATTAGGATGTACCTTTCTGGGAGGGATATTCATAATGGAGGAATTTATGCATGAATAGGGGCTGGAGATATATGGGAAACCCTGGTAGCTTCCCCTCAATTTTGCTGTAAATCTAGAGCAGATCCAAAAAATTATGGTCTTAATAAAAATATACAAATTCATTGCTTACAAGTTCTACCTTCTGAAAAACACTAGAACACAGTCCAGGCAAGAAAAGAATTCCCTTCTTCTGTTCTTTTAATAACATGTTCCTCATTTCCATCTGATACCTCTCCAGAATGCCCTTAATGTCCAAATCTCCAATATGCAATTCAAAACTCTTCCAGAATCTACCCATTATCCAAAGTTGCTTCCAAATTTTAGATATGTTAAAATGCCACCCAACTCCCAGTACTAAAATCAGTCTTAATCTATCCAGGTTGCTATAATCTATACTTATAAAAGAGTAATATGCTAATTAGACCAGATGTCTTCCAGACAAAGCCATGGTGGCGGGGGCCAAGGCAGAGGCAGTTAGGGGCGATCAGGCCAGCAGGGGAGGGCAGTTAGGGGCAATCAGGCTGGCAGGGGCGAGCAGTTAGGGGTAATCAGGCAAACATCTGTAACTTCGAGTCATCAATTAATTGCCTTAACTATTACATTAACACTTAGATTAGATTCTGTACCGAATGTTATGAAAATATTGATTCTGACTATTTTTGCCTGTTTTTATTGCTTTTATGGAGGAGTAAATTTTCAAAATACTACATTCTACAACATAGAAAACTTAGAAAATATAATGCTAAATGAATGAAGCCAGACAAAAAACTCATGTACTTCATGACTCCATGTATATGAAATGCCTAGAATAGGTAAAAACTCATAGAATATAGACTAGTGGTTGCTCAGAGCTTATGAGAGATGGTGGAGTTGAACGTCATTATTAACTAACTGAACCATATATATGGAACATAGATCAAGTTAGGGTATAAGGCTACTTTGAAATAAAGCCAAAACACCTATTATTGGTATAACAAGTATAATATTAAGTCCTTTATAATAAAAAACATTTCTGAGTATTGCTTGAATTAAAGCATTAGATGTTAGAAGTAGAGAATCTAAGTATAATTTAAACATCTTGTGATTGTGATTTAAAAATTATTTTCTAAAATATATGAAAGAATTATTCTGTCTAAAACAACAAATTTCCAAAATTCATTCCTTATACAAACAAATACCTTTAGGAATGGAGACTTAAGAAACTTTTCTTTTTCATTGCTCTAAGATTAAATTATGATAACCAGCAATAATGTATAATATATCTAAAAATTGTTACAGAAAACTCAATTCACCTGAATAAAAGAATCACAAATAAGTTATAAGAACATATTAATATAGATATTTATATTAAAACCTTCACATTTTAAACTAGTATTTGAAAATAGGAACTGAGGCAATTGCCAGTTAACAATGTAATTTATAATGATAAATTCAAACTTTTAGACATGGGCAAATGGGCAACCTATATGCATTTATGTAGCCTGCATTTAAAATCTAAGGTATAATGCAAAAAAATATATATATATATAAATGATAGATGTGAAAAAGGAATGCTAGTAAAATATTTTTTTTTATTTGGAGTTGTCTTCCTGATAAAGGTTGTTCCTTAATATGAACTTATTAAAGAAATCTAGGTATTAAACTAATTATATTAGTTAGTAGTGCCTGGAAAAAATTTTTTAACTCATAGATATGTCTAACACAAATATGAACCAAACAAAACATGTAAAAGAAAATATATACTTTTATAATATAGTCTATTATAATTTATTTCCTTTTACCTTTATTGTCTGTCTGCTTGTCTGAAATCGTTGATCAGATACTTGCTGCTGATGAAGGAGCTTTTCATTGACTTCTTTATATTCTTTAATAGACAATTCTGCTGTTTTTTTGGCATTCTGAAGTACACTGTTTTGTTGCTGCAAGGATATAATTCTTTCTCGTAATAAAATAACATTGCTACTTGATTTCTGGGCAGATATATTTTTTAATTTTTCTCTGTTAACTGAGAAAATATAACTGTTATATAAATAATGCTGTTCATAATATTTTTTAAATCACATTAAATCACAAAGACACTATTAATTACATATGCATTCTTACCTTTGTTAGGACCCGTTGTATGTGAACTCTTTTGAATATTACCATTCTTCTTTTGAAAAGTTGGCTTTTTGGCATTCTTGTAATAAAAATAATCCTAAATTCGAAGGTTTCATAAAAATTAGATTGTTACTCAAAAACGTCAAGTGAGATAACATGATAAATAATATTTATTTACTTGAAAATATATTTGTTTATGCAGTTAAAAGCCTAGACAATAAAATTCTATAATTGATACCAGAACTCATAAATGAACATAAAGTGTACACTAAAATTGACCTAGAGCGCAGAAGATACAAATACAAAAGTTAACCACAAAGTAGTACTAATAATTTAACCTAGGGACCATTTATAAACCTAGGCGGAAATACAGTAAAAGCAACAAAAATAAAATATTTAATAACTTATTCTCTGGGAATCTAGGTTCCTTTTCTCATATACTGTTTTCTGACTGATGAATCCCTTCTGGCAAAGGATGCTAAAATAATGTTGATGATCATAAAGCAAGTTTTCTTGAAGCTGCATGTTTTCCTCATGACATTTCAATATACTAAAGTTACATATAAAATAAAGCTATGTTGACTTTTGTTCCAAAATATTTCATCAGTTTAAAAAAGCTTCCCCAAAGCAAAAATTTAAATAGACTATTTCAAATATTATAAATCCTAATAATAAAATATGTGGTCTTATTTATGACTTTATTGACTGGGGAAAAGGAACAATGTTAATCTAGACTAATCTAAACTACTTAAAACATTTTTTTTTCAAAGATCCCAACTCAGGAACAAATAAATATAGTAAAAATTAAAAGAAAAAGTAAATTTGGCCCAATGTTACTTTGACAATGAGCCCTATATTTTATGTTGATGGATACATAAATTATATTATATACAAGGCATGGTTCTAAAGTAATAAAACTGATTTGTTAACACAAATACCAGAAACCCTTATCTAAGGGTTACTTTCTTTTGAAGTAATTATTTTCCTTTAAACTATATGTCATCTCTCAAAATATTTTTGAAATGTCTTATTTGAACTTGTCCTCATGAACAGTATATAAGATGTATTTTTTTAAAGTTTCATTGCTTTACTAAGATTCAATTAATATTTAAGTGCTATTACTGAGCACTGTAAAAAGATCCAAAACATTATTACCAAATTTAACTATTAGTCACTAGACTTAGCATCAAATTAACTAGAACTAAAATAAAATTCAGAACAGAAAAAAAATTCATACTTTGAAACAAACACAGTTAAAGTATCTTTGTAATATGGTAAATAATAAGGGAAATTCTAAGGCCAAAAATGAAGTAAAGCAGGAATCAAGAAACAACAAAATACAGAACAACTGATAATCCCTTGTGACCTTGAAATTCTATTTAAATATCAACACAGACAGGGAAAAAAAGCCTAGGTCCAAACTCAAACTGATAAATTTGAGGCAAGAAAGCTAAGACATTGTGTCAACAATTTGTACTTTTTAGTGCTGAGCAGTATTCCACGGTATGGATGTATTACAGTTTAACAATTCAGCTAATGAAAAAAGTTTTAGTTGTTGCCAGTTTTGGGCTTTTAGAAATAAAACTGTTATGATCATTCATGTATAGTTTTTTTTTGTAAACATAAACTTTCATTTTTGTGGAATAAGTGTCCAAGTGTGAGATGGCTGGTTTGTATGATAAGTGTATGATTACTTTTTTGAAGAAACTGCCCACTATTTCTCAGAATGCTGTACCACTTTATATTCACACAGAAATATATGAGATCCAGTTTCACTACATCCTTGCCAGTATTTGGTATATTCACTATTTTTTATTTTAGCTATTCTAGTAGATGTGTATCCTCACCTGAGAACATGCTTTATTGATTATATTTTAAAAAATTTTTATTGTTGAAAGTATTACAGATGTCGCCCCTTTTTTTCCCCATTGATCCCTTCTAGTCCACACCCACTCAGCATAATATTCTCCAGGTCCCTCCATGCTGTCTCAAAGGGTCAGAGAGCCTTCTTTTTTACTGCTGCATAGTATTCTATGGTGTAAATGCACCACAGCTTTTTTATCACTCATGTACTGATGGGTACTTGTTTTATTGGTTTTAGAGAGAGGGAGAGGGAGAGGGAGAGGGAGAGGGAGAGGGAGAGGGGGAAAGGGGGAGAGGGGGAGAGGGGGAGAGGGGGAGAGGGGGAGAGGGGGAGAGGGGGAGGGAGAGAGGGAGAGGGAGAAGGAGGGGGAGAGGGAGAGGGACAGGGAGAGGGAGAGGGAGAGGGAGAGGGAGAGGGAGAGGGAAATATTGAGACTGGTTTCCTCCAGTACCAGCCATGTCCTGAGAGCCAACCTGTAACCTAGGTATATGACCTGACCAGGAATCAAACCCACAACTTTTTGGTGTATGGGACAATGCTCCAACCAACTGAGCCACACAGCGAGAATTCATCAGGGTCTTAATCTGCATTTCCCTAATTGTTAATAATGTTGAACATCTTTATATATATGTACATACATATATATGCATACACACATATATATATACTAGCAGCCCGTTTGCACGAAGATTCGTGCAATAGACCTTCATTCACCTGGCTGCCTGCACCAGTTTTCTGCCGGCACCGGGGACCCAGGCCTTGGCTGTGGCCACCGCCTTCTGCCTTCTTTCAGGGTCGGGGCTTGGCCCCGGGCAGCGGCCTTGGGCTCTGCTGAACCCCAGCGTCCCTGCTAAGAATCATAGGAGCCGACCCCCAGTGGTTGCCTGCGATCCGTGCAGGCTCCCCGCTGGTGCCCAAGGCCTGGAAAGCCTCCGCCTTGGGCTCGGCTGCACCCCAACGTCCCTGCGACGGTTTCCTGGTGGGCGTGGCTTGTGGGTGTAGCGAAGGTACGGTCAATTTGCATATTACTCTATTATTAGGTAGGATACACACACACACACACACACACACACACACACATATATATATATATACATACATCCTATCTAATAAAAGGGTAATATGCAAATTAACCACCACTCCATCACAAAGATGGCGGCGCCCAGTCCCCTCAGCCTCGCTGGAGTCCTCCAGTCCTGGGAGGGCTGCCGCTGAGAGCAGGCAGCATGCGTGGCCTGGCGGAATGCTTGCTTTGTCGCCACGGCAATGGAGGGCCTCTGGGCAGTGGGCGTGGAGCGGCTGGGGTGGGATGATTGCTTCGTCACCGCGGCAATGCCCCGGCCGCAGAGGGCCTCTGGGGGATGGGGGGTGGGGGGCCAGCCCACAGCCTCCTACGCCGAGCGCAGGCCCAGAGAGGAGATGGCAGGCCCACCTCCCACGGAAGCGGCGTGGCTCCCAGCGTGCGCTGCGGTTCCCGCCAGCTCCCATGGAAGTGGTGAGCGGCCTACTGCGTGCGATATCGCGCGATGGGCTACTAGTATATGTATAAAATTCAAAAACAGATTAAATTAACCATAATTTTAACAGTAAAATAAAAGAGTTGGGAATTAAATTAAAGTTAAAATAATGGTTATCTTTGGGGTTATAGAGAAGGTCTAATATTTTCAAAACACAATTGCTACAATTTGGTCAACATTTGTTTTCTGACTACAAACAATGTATATAAATTTATTCCAAGTAGTTCATACTATATTATTATTATATGAATGGATTATGAGTTACTTTTATTTACAAACGCATTGTGCTATACATACATGACTGCAACTAAACAAAATTCCCACCCAAATAATATGTGGCAAAATAGATTTTATAGAGATTTCTATAAAATTTATCTATTTACCAATCAATCAATGAATCAGCAGACACTTAGTATATAATGCTTCATCTGAACTTTATTCTGGTGATAACTAAAAGAAACTTTTGTCATCCTTAAACTTTTTCTTCCAAAGTTCTTATGAGACCTCAAAAAATAAACACTTTTGGATCTGATTTTAAAAGAACCCTATAGGTTAAAAGATGATTTTTTTACAGCAAAATTATTTTTCCTGTTTTTCACTGATTTATACTGAACACATAAACCTTTTGGTGATATGATGTATCCATAGTAAGAATTAATAAGTTGTTTGAAATATGAATTTTTTGGAAGATTAATATCTTAAGATTTAAAACACTTTGGGAAATTAGGTAAATCCTAGAAATTAATATATTTAGTTAAACTAAATAACTTTATCATCACAAAGGCTAATAAAATACATAATTTTCCACATGTGGTATATTTCATATACTTGAAAATAATAATGAGCTTATTATCACTTTTAATTTTGGGTTGAGATATAAATACCTTAAGATTTATATTTAGAAGGATACTACCTATTTCCATTTTATCTACACAAAAAATAGAAATAAATTGGAGTTGAAAATGTTAAGAAGTGTGTATCTACACTGCATATTTCCAAGATAAGTTAATTTTTAAGGATTCACGTTAAATCACTGGCAACAAAACTTGATTTAAATAATGAAGCATAAAATAAAATTAAAAACATAGCTTATAATTAAGAAAAATGTATATATACCTTTGGGGTCTTGCCATCTGTTTTTGAATATGTTTGTACTATTCTTTTTCCTTGCATGTGGCTGTCTTCTATTTGATCACTTTCTTTCTGGTCTCTTCCATCTTCTATAGGACTTATTTTCTGGGATGTTTCTACAATAATTGTTCCCAAATTTTGAGAGGTCTGTGTTTCAGAATCACTGCTTTTGGGGAATAAAAGGGGAACATAAAATCCAAGAAGAGTTGTTAAATGTACCTCTTTTAAGTTCAAGACCAAATAATATTATAGCACAAACTGCACTTAAACTGGAAGTTTAATTTGAGCACTTACTGGTTTTCAGTGGTAAGAAAGAAAATTAGTCTAAATATATTTTAGAAAATTATAAAATCTCATCAAGAAATTAGATTATCCAGGATCAAATACAAACTAGCATCACTTCTATAGTATTTCTACTAAGCGTTTCTCAGGCAGCAGCAGTTTGATCACTTCCAGGATTGGAGTACTCACTACTTTCTGAGCCAGAGCAGAAAGCTTTAACATTTCTAACAATGTTTCCCCTTACTCTAGAACAAAATGTGAATCCCTGAGGCTTTCTCCCATTTGTCCCAGTTTCATCTCTTAGGGCCATTCATCATTCAATAAAATACTTGTTAAGCATCAACTATGTGCCAGGTACTTTTCTGGGCATTAGTAAGTGAATAAAGTAGACAAATATCCTACTCTCATCCTAGTGGGATGAGGGGGCTCGGTGGGGGGCAGGTAACAAATAAAAATAAGTAAAATATATAGTATGTTAATAGAGTGTGTTAAAGAGAAAACATAAAGCAAGGAAGGAAGATTTGGAAGTGCTGAGGTTGAGCAGAACATAGAAGTAAGTCCAATCCCTTTACCACATGGATGATCTTGTAACTATTTAAACAGTTATATGATGCTTGAGACATCTCTAGCTTTTTCATATTTTTCCAATATGAATGCTTCTGAGATTCTTTCTCACCCTGGTCACTCTTGAATGTACTCCAACTTATTTTGATGCAGCTTTATGTGCAGAATTAATTTCATAATCGAAGTGTACTATGAGAAGTACTTAGTAAACTCATGGTAGGTGCAGACTAAAATTGTGTAAGCTTCTCTGGCATGTATATTGTACTGTAGATTCACATAGGATTTAACAAAGCCTCATAAAACATTTTTATGTACACTGTTGCCAACACCCATATTTTTCCCATTGTATAGTTGAGCAAATAGCATTTTATAGTTCAATGCCTATAGTCTTGTGTATAATTGTATCTTCCTAATTTGTTGAGATATTGGAGATTTTGATTCTGTTTTATAAAACAGTCTCCAATCCTTTCAATATCATATTATCCACAAATTAGATTAATATACTTGCTGAACTTGTTTTTCTTATTTAAGGTATTAACAACTCCTGATTATCACCCATTACTGAATGGACATTGATAAAGGTAATTTGTATATTGGGACCCACAAAATGCAGGATGCCCAGTGGCAGGGTCCATGTCAGAAATCTAAACCTAAGTCAGCCACACTTATGGGCAATGCCTCTAAGGGAAAACAGAGTTTTTCATCCCAAAATATGCCTTTTGGAATACTGATTATTTTAAGCTGGTCATTTTCAAGGGGAAAAAAAAAATCAGGAAAAACCTTAGAACTTTCCCTCTTACTGCCTAAAAGAATTTACATAGAGAACCTCCTCCAGTAAGAAAGATATGATCATAGGTAACTGTAGTTTAATATGAATTAGTGTGTGATACACAGGGAAGAACCTAGGAAGGCCTGTTTGATCAAAGCCCTCACTGTGTCCCATTGTTAAAGATGGCCCAGCAAACATTTATTTACCAAACATTTGCTTTTCAATCTCCATGTGAACTACCTTTCTCCCCTTTGAAGTCCCAAACTTCAACACCCATATTCATATGGAACCCCAGTATGTATATATGTAACTTATTTAGACATTTTCTCTTGGTAATTTGTCTCATGTCAATCTGATTACTAGTCCAGCTGGAAGAATTGAGAATGGTAGAAGGAAAATTAATTTTTCCACCCCACACTTCACTGTCAAGGAAACTAACCTACCCCAATCACAATCCTCCAACTCAGCTTTAATTAACTTAACTTACCTTAGAAAATAAGGTGTGCTAGCCTTATTAGGAAATACTCAGCCTCCTAGCCAATCAGTCCCTGTTCCTTCCTTGCCTCTTCTAATGCTCTATAAAACTCTCTCTTATCAAAATTCCCTCAGGAATAGTGTTCCACTGCTTGTTAGGCTCTGTAATCCACTAATCCATGGGTGTTGTCGCCTAAATAAAGGACTTTAAACTCATTAGTAAATTGTATTATTTTTGTCATTTGACAGCATACTCTTGTAATACTAAGCAACTACGGGAAATAAATACTAATAAGGTACTAATTATATATTTATATATAAAGGATAAAGTTCTATTTTTCTAAATATTCAAGTAAATTTCTTATATTCCAGATTATAAAAAGCTAAAATAAACAGAATGTTCTGAAGTCCTTAGGCTCCACTGTGGGATTTCTAATTGTTGAAGAATTCTTTGCAGCTGAATTATTCCTAAGGATTTTCTGTCAGGCAAGAAATGGAACACTAATCCTCACCGTATAAAATTGAGTTTCACTGTTCAATAACTTAAATGACAACCCTATGTTTTAAGAGACAGTGTATGATATATCTCCCCAAATGTGACTTCTGCACATGCATTAATATGATAAAATTAGAACTGAGTGTATGATATATCTCCCCAAATGTGACTTCTGCACATGCATTAATATGATAAAATTAGAACTGAGTGTATTATGTAACTTTCATATACTTACTCATACATACATACTCACACATGAGTAAAGTGGACCACAATATTATGAAGAGTGTGGTAGTACCAACTGGATGAGATATAATTAGTAGCTGAAACTAGAATTTACTTGAAGACATACATAAGTGCTTAGTGGGTTTTAAGCTAAATAGTATTTTATCTCTGCTTTTGAGAACAGGGGGGGAAACCTTAGAAGAGGTCACAAAGAATAGAAATGCAGATTTGGTCCTTCTTCCCTACCTTCATAACCTGCCTGTTGACAAGGGGCTTGACCCAATGATCATTTAAAAGAGTGGTTTCAAACAGACTGTCAAATTACAGCGGGAAGGTTAGGGAGAGGTGGGGGAGATAAGAGGTCAACAGAAGGACTTGTATGCATGCATATTAAGCATAACCAATGGACGCAAAACTCTAGGGGGTGAGGGCATGTATGGGAGTGGGGTGAGGGAGGCAATGGTAAGATATGTACACATATAATACCTTAATAAAAAAATAAATAAAAATAAAAAAATAAAAGAGTGGTTTCAAAACTTCTCTGCATATTGGAATTGGCTGGAGAGTTTAAAAAATACTGAAGCTTGTATCCCACTCCAAAAGTTAAGAATGAATTGTACTGGGGTGTGACATGAGCTTTTGGAATTTTTATAAGATCCCCATGTGATTCCAATATGCACACAAGTTTGAGAACTACATTTTAAGATAAGTTTCAATTCTATGTCTATGCTTAAGAAAACTACCTAGAGATATCCTAAGGGGACCAAAGTTTTGTCTTCCCCAAAATATGACTTTTGTGACATTGATTTTAAGCTGGTTGTTAAGAAACAAGACTCAGAAAGAACCTGTGATCCTCCACCGTTATGCCTAAAGGAATTCAGATAGAAAAACCTGCTTCAGAAAGAGAACCTTAGCATAGTCACCTTAGCACATATGTGACAGACAGGAAGAAATCTAGCAAAGTCTGTTTCCTTCTGTGTCCCACTATTTCTGGATGGCCCAGCAAAAATTTGCTGACCATATGTTTGTTCTTTCTCCTACCTGTTAATCACCTACTTCCTTTGGAATCACAGACCCCTGCCCCACTTCTTTGTCCAAAATGGCACATAAGCTTCACTTGTTCAATGCCTTTTAGGTCTCATATCTTATGATATGCCCAGCATGTACAACCATAGGAATAAATCTTGACTATGTTCTCCTGTTAATCTGTCTATATTAATTTGATTGTTAGCCCAGATAGAAGAATTTAGAAGGTAGAAATAAAGTTATATTTTTTTGTATCCTCTTTCTCCCCCAATCCTAAATCTAAAACATACCACTATTAAGGATTTAAAAAAATACTTAGGAAAATAAAAGGAAATATATGCCATTATACAACAAGACAGAATTGATGCCATTGTAATTAGCTAGTTATTAATAACAAGAAAGGAGCAAAGAGAAGGCCAGATATTATAAGCATGTCATTCAGTTTCATCAGGAAGCTACAACTTTACATTCCACAGGGGTCCAACAAAGGGATGATTGACGCATGCCCAGTAAAGCTGGGATGACTAGAAAAGGTGCCTGCTGTAAGGCACACTTGGGACTTGTATGACTTTGGGTTTATGGGGCTCTTTTGTTCCTGCTTCCCTCCATTCACCTATGGCCATATGGACCCCACATATAATGGACCAATGGACTGCAACTAGTCTGATGCTAAACTGGAAAGGAAACCCTGGGTGCTGGCTTTGATTTTAGCTTTACTGAAACCCCAGGTATACTTCTATGACTGGACAAAGAAAGGAAAATGGGACTTTAGAAGCCCATAGAATTAATTAATTAAAAATAACTCGATCTCCCATGTGAGTTTCAGAAAATTCTTTTTCTCTGGATATCATAAAAACTTCACCCACAACAACACCCAGTGGGGAAGAGGACCCCACTTCATCTGGAATCAGAATCATGGAAAATTGTTTAATTTTTCTATTAACAATTCTGACAACATTAAGTTCTACGGTAAGTCTCAAAGAGGTGTCTATTATCTATTTGTCTTTGTGGTCACTGATGTGCTTCAAGTGCACATATGAATATATAGCCAAAGATAAGGGAAAATATAGATTTTTAGTATTCTCCTGTTGCTACTCAGTAGGAGTTGTATAATTTAAGACTAGGAATCTGCAGAGCTATAACTTTAAAGAACTAAATTTTAACCATCATTCAATTAAAGTTAGTACAATGACTTTGCATAATACATACATGAAATAATTAGTGAAGATGGTTCTTAATTTAAAGGATGTTAAACAGCTTGTAGACATCTGGTAACAAGCTGAAATGGGTCATTCAAAATTTATCTAACTAAATTAAGGGGGAAAATGTTTCTCCTCCCAGGTTGGCATGTCACAAGATAACTAAACCGACTTAGTAGGCTTGCCTGGGAATCCTTAGCTGTCGGTGTGAATATGCAAAGGGCCAGCAAATTAAATCAACCTGCCAAACTGTCAATTTCAAGCCTCATGACTGCATGAAAATAGCATCACTGGAAGAAATCAAGCATTGCCTTCTTTTGGGTTTCCTGGCACCTATTCAAATACTCATGCAGTTGTGGCTAATTTTGCATGCAAATTTCAGTCAATAAGCTCAGAACAAGACCTCCCAAGATATTTCAAAGGATCCGACAGTATTTTTTCTGAATACCAAATCGACAGTAGTTTAAATTCAATCTCCATTTGCTGGTGCTTTACATATGCACAGTGTCCCCACCACAGAGCTAAGTTAATGAGAGTCTTACCTGCTTTCACTCACATCCTCCCAGTCCTTGTCCTTGCTGAGGTTCTCAAACACATTGCTCATAACCTTGATGGAGTGATTGAGAACAGTGTGGTAACGACCCACAGAGCACTTTTTCTTGGCGGCTTTAAATTTAACCTTGGTAGTGGTTGTTTTACAATCGTATTGCCCAGATCTTACTTCTGTGGTGGCCATCTCAGATTTAGCTTTGTCTACTGAGTGCTGCAATTTCTCCATTGAATTCATCAGCTCTTCATTTTTCAACCCATTAGTTTCTGCCACTTGTCTCCTTAGGAAAGTGACTTCTCTCTCGAGCTCATTGATTTTTACTTGAAGTTCAGCTTTGTTTTTTACTACATCTTTACTCTCTTTTTGTAGTTGTTCTAACTCTTTTTCTCTGGTCTCTGCCTCTTCTTGCTGCTGTTTTAAGAGGGATTTCAGGAAATCATTTTCTTTTATTAATTTTTTATTCCCTTCTTTTAATTTTCTCGACCTTTTCTCAAAAGATTTTAGCCGATTTTCCAATTCAATGACCTAAACAGAAGAGTTTCATTTATTCTTTTAAAAGTCCAAAACCATAATCCATTGTATTTTATTACCATATCTTAGGTAAGTAAATAAAATTACATTAAGCACAAGGACAATATAAATCTAAACTACTTAATTTCTCAGGTACATTCTAAAATGTAACATAGTCTAAAATGTAATAATACATCTGTGGAATAAAGGACAGATGGTAAAAGAACTTACAATTCTATACAAAGTGACACAAAAATAAGTGTGCTAATAAACTTAGCAGAGTTTTCTGAGATCCTAACTACTTTGGCAATATAATCTACTCATTGTGAATATAATTTTTTTCAGAGCAAAACAATTTATACAAAACAGGTATATAGAGAAACTTTATTAATAAAATAACATATCCTTCAGTATTTAACAATCACATGAAAAACTGATAGCCTATTTATGAAATTATTATGAAGGATGCTTATTGCTAAATTATAAATAATTTTCATAGTCATAAAGTCCTTAGTTTACACAATAAAAGAACATTTTACAAAAAAAAGCCTGACAACTTTAAAGTATAATTATTTAAAGGTTGCATATGAATCAAATTTTTTCATTTATTTCAATAGACAATGTTCATTGAAGGACACAAAAATGACACATCCTGACATTAAAAAATTTCAAAAATTATTTGCAAAGACACTTGCATAAATAAACCTAATAAAGGATAGAATCTAAGTGCCATAAGTTTGAGTAAAAAGAAAGCAATTAATTCTAAGCAATGAGTTCCAATGAGGAGTTTATTTTAATTTAAATCTTGAAAAATAATCACTATTGTTTGGAAAGTAAATTTTACCATTTATAAAAGACCTCTTCTGATTATCTCACCATGTGAGATAGAGAGAGCCAACTGTTATCTTCCCAGAAGAGGAAATGGAGGCTCTGAAAAGTGAAGTACCACATAAAGGTAAATATTTCCTAGTTTAAACTGGGATTCAAATTCAGGATTTTTGCCCCTCCCACTGTTATACAAACCATATAGAGAAAGAAGAGTTACAGATATATGGGGTAGGTCAACTATACAGTTTATAGTTGTATGTGAAACACAGAGTTTATTATTATATTATTACTAATTACTAGAGGTCCGGTGCATGAAAATTCATGCACTGGAAGGGGAGTCCCTCAGCCCGGCCTGCCCCTTCTCACAGTCCAGGATCCCTCCGGGGCAGGAGGCGACCCGGCAATCAGGGGAAGGCAACACCCCCATCACACCTCTGCTGCTGCCACTGCCGGCAGCACAAACCTTGGCCGGCCCTGGTTACCTGATCCTCAGGCGGCCCTGGTCGGCTGGGCAGCTGACATCCAAGGCTTGCCTGCGCCTTGGGCCAGCCCTGGGTGGCTGGGAAGCCGACATCCAAGGTTTGCCTGCACCTCGGGCCGGCCCTGGGCAGCTGACATCCGAGGCTTGCCTGCACCTCAGGCCGGCCCTGGGTAGCTGGGGGGCTGAGGGGACTGGGGGACTCGGGAGGAAGGCACATGGAGTGGCCAGGCCTGCCTGGGGGCGGGCCCGGCTGTGCCGTGTGCCTGCCACCCCAGTGGGGCTGAGGGGACTGGGTGCCGCCATCTTGTGGCTGTGGGCACCGCCATCTTTGAGGGCGTGACAGTCAATTAGCATATTCCCTCCTAATTGGCTGTGGGTGCTGCCATCTTTAAGAGGGCGTTATGGTCAATTAGCATATTCCCTCTTTATTAGATATGACTGTATTATTTTCCATGCTTTTGTCCCACCCTATAGATGAAAAATGAACAAAGAACTGGAGTCAAGAAAAAATTGAGTTAAGCAAGAAACCTAAATGATTGAAAAATTATATGGACTGATATTTACTGTTAAAACAACATTCTTCAAAGGAGAAAATATTTTTGATGTATTGATAACTAATGATTTACAATAATATTCCAGAAATATACAAGTTAAAGCTTATGCATATTCTTAAAAACTTTCCAGTTTACTGGACTTTACTTAGGACAACGAAGTTGTTTCCTAAACATGAGTATAAATCATCTCTGACTTATCTATCTTTCTGTTCCCTCTATTCTTGTGAGTTAAACAAATTTCATTCAATTCAACAGTCAATCACTGTTCGGATACCCTGTCCTGGAACACGAATATTTCCTAATACAATATGAAGAATCTCAGTGAAGTTTAATTACTTTTTTCCACAGTATGTTGTACTCATCTACTACTGGACCTATGTCTTTATAGGGCTTACTCTTGACCTGGAGTAGAAGTATATCAAAAAGTTTGAACCACACTATTTTAAACCTCTATGTATTTCAGTAAAAATAATCCTATTGTTCCTTCTCAATGCAAATTCATATTTGAAGAGCTGGACAATGTGACAAAAATGCAGTGTTAAAAAATACATGAACTCTGGTTGAAACATTTTTACTTCTTTCAATCACTCTATCTCCAAATTTTATTCTCCATTTAGTAAAAAATATTACAAACTATATTACATTAAGGAATGTCACAATTTACAAACTCTTCGGTTTCAGTGGTCTTTAGTCACTCACTGCCCAAAACAGTACACTTGTCTTAAATATATTTAAAATATTTTAGTATGTTAGATTCCAAAATAATATAAGATAGACTGTATTTTAAAAAATGTATTTTGTGCAAATAATCAATTATGCCTTTTTAAATAAAATCTGACTTTGACAGTGGTGGTATAAAAATATCAATAAAAAGCAGTGTGGTCTAGTGGAAATTTAATTTTGAGTCAAGTCTGGACTCACTTCTTCCTGTGGTTGCTTTACCTCACAAAATATTTAACCTGTTTTTACTTTAGTTCTTCACCTATGAGATGGGAATAATAACACTTATCTGGCAAGTTATAAGTATCCTATGTAATAAAAGCCTAATATGCTAAGTGTCTGGTTGTCCAGTCGTCCGTTCAACCAATCAAAGTGTAATATGCTAATGATATGCTAAGGACACTCAACCGCTCGCTATGACATTCACTGTCCACCAGGGGGCAAACAGTTGACCAGTCATTATGACGTGCACTGACCACCAGGGGGCAGATGCTCTGACAGGTAGGTTAGCTTGCTGCTGGGGTCCGGCGATCGGGACTGAGTGAGACGGGCTGGACACGCCCTGGGGCCCTCCCATGGTTCCTCCCCGGCTGGCCAACCCCCGCGTCCCTCCCTGGCCCCAATCGTGCACTGGTAGGGTCCCTCGGCCTGGCCTGAGCCCTCTCGCAATCTGGGACCCCTTGGGGGATGTCGGAGAGCCAGTTTCGGCCTGATCCCGCAGGCCAGGCCGAGGGACCCCACTGGTGTACGAATATGTGCACTGGGCCTCTAGTTAATGTATGACCATATAATACCACAATTTTTGGCAGACAGTAAATTTTATAGTTTATCACATCATCATCATCGTCATTATCTCAATTATTCATTCTTACAGTTATTTTAGAAAATTATTTGAGTTGAAATAAAATTACTTATACCAAATATTGCTGAATTAGCCATTAAATCAACTTTATACTTTTGATTAAAATATAATGTAACAAATAACCATCTTTAACTTGAGATTGCAATTCTGAAGATTAGCATAATTTTTTTTCTTTTAACTAAAATCCATTTAAGTGTGAGTACAACTCATAAAAATTTTATATACTGGTGGAAAAATGTCTGTCAAAGTCTATTATGTTTAAAGTGTGTTAACTCTCTAATACGAATCAATGTTTAATCACAAGAACTGGCCAAATTTATTTGCATTTACCTTTAAATTGAAGGCCAAATAACAAAATACAAGAAACTATTTCCAAAGACTTTGAAAGGGAAAGTCCATAGCATGCTTATGTTATTCAAGATATACGCTCAAAAATTGTTCTTCAAATTATTTTAAGACCTCTGAAAATGGAAAAGAAAAATTTCAATATATTTTTGAGAATGGAAGTCTGAGGAATTGTTAAAGGCATTTGGTTTGTGTGTTATAAATCAACTCAACTCCATATTTTTCCTCCAATACTGAAAATTTTTTAAAATTTACCAAAAGGATGGCCCCATTCAAAACAAATAAAACATATCACTTTGTAATGTGTATTTATTATATACTTGCTAGGAGTGCCATGACAAAAATACTACAGACTGGGTAGCTTAAACCCTAATAACCTCCTTTTGACTTAACTCATTGAAGACCCCCATCTCCAAATTCAGTCATATTCTGAGATACTAGGAATTATAACTTTTACATAAAGATGTGGGGGGTAGGGAGGGTGGAGACACAATTCATTCCATAACAGTGTGTGATGTTAATATATTATTTTAAAATAATCTAGTTATAATTTCATTTCTACTGTGCACAAATATTGTTTTCATGTTGTTACAATCTTGTAAATTGATTTTGAATAAGTTTCACATAGATTGTGGGGGCATTAAAAAATAATTTTCTTCCCACTTTCTAATTGCTTCTAACTGGGCTAATAATCAAATTAACAGACATATATTAACAGAAGAAAATAAAATTTTAATACGTGTGCATGCGGAATTCATATAAGTGTGAAAATTACAAAGATTGTGGCAAAATGAGGTATATGTGTCATTTTGAACAAAGGAGAAAGGGGAGGAGCTTGAGATTTCAAAGGAGAAATAGGCAAACTCATAGGTAGCTGAGACAGTGACAAAAAATTATTGATAGGCAACTCAGAAAAAAAATGGGACAGAGGGAAATTTAGTGAACAGATATTTGCATGGTTCCCTCCTGACTATCATAATTCATATGTGCTAAAGTGAATATGCTCAGGTGATTATGCTAGGGTTCCCTTCCTGAATAAGCTTTTTCTATCTGAATCTCTAAGAAGAAAAGAGGGAGGTAAAAGAAAAACAAAACAAACCAACAAAAACACTCTTCCTAAGTTTGTTGGGCTTTAATTGATTTCAGTTTGAAATAATTTGAGACCACCCACAAAGAACATCCTTTTAAAATAAGGTAATTCAACTAAAAGGGGTTAAATCATGACTTAGACAATTGCATTAAGTTAATATAGAAAAAAGTGACAAATTAGTATGTTAATTTGACATATGGTCCAATGAAAATAATTCCTGATGGCATTTTAGTACTTAAATGGATTTCTTAGTCCACAACATTAGTAGTCATTTATAACAGTTGAAATGAAATTATGGATTTCTTTAGGGTTTCTACCCCAAAGCAGTAAGTAGTAGCATAATATTATATATCCATAGAGATAAAAATTATACAAAGCCTGGTAAACAAAAATA
The DNA here is from genome assembly GCF_951640355.1 of Cnephaeus nilssonii. Classification (NCBI taxonomy): domain Eukaryota; kingdom Metazoa; phylum Chordata; class Mammalia; order Chiroptera; family Vespertilionidae; genus Cnephaeus; species Cnephaeus nilssonii. The sequence goes on along the minus strand of NC_137085.1, from coordinate 58,695,452 downwards.
TTGTTTTGAAAGAAAGAAGGTAAGCTAGGATAAAGTGTATAGCATTCTAACTGGTAGTGTATACATTATTTCAATTACTCATTTTACCTTAAGATAAATAAATGTGAGCACTTCCTGTTCTTTATTATTATGTTAACCTAGTAATGGTCATTCAGTAAAAATGAAATGACCGCCTTTGTTACCTGATCGTATGGCAAGTATTAGAAGTACAATATAATAAATCCATCATCTGCTGTAAATCACTAGGTTTCCTACAAGTCAATTCACAGATGTAAGAAATGTAAGTAGCCACATTAATATTTCTGTTGATAGGTCAGTTTTATCTAAGTATTATGTAGCCAAGTGATAATCAGTTATAAGAATAAACCTATTTAAAGAACATTTTCTTTGTAACAATAAAACTGCAACCAACCCCACTTGATTTAATTTGATAAAAAATGTATTTATACACAAATATATAAATTAAATGTAAAACTATAAAGATAAATGTTAAGATGTTTAAATAACATTTTATTATTAATGATAGGTACTATGTAAAGTAATTACAGGGTTTATTTACACAGATGGTTCTATTAAAATAGGAATAACTATACTAAATGATATGGGTATAAATTTTCATCCAAAATGAGCTGAGTCATTATATTTCCAAGTTTATAATTATAAATATATTATCATTTTACTGTACTGAAGCTAAGTGTCTCATATTTTTAGTACAAATATTGTAAATCTCTATGCTTGCTGACGTGAATAACATAGAGTCTCATAGTCCCATTTTAAAGTAAAATGCTTAGTTATAACTAATAAACATATAATGAAAATTTTTATAATTTCTATTGTTGTAATTCTCTTCATTTCACCTTCACAAATATTTTTAATCTATGTCAACAGAAGCACAAGTGTTTCCACATTTATTTCACTAACATTGATTTTTTTTTACCCCATTTTGGCAAGTCAATAATTTTGCATTATGAATTTAAATTAAGGATTCACACAAGGTTTAAGTTCATGCACCCTCGTTTTAAAATATAATCCTTTATGTTAAAATTCAGATTTAACGTGCTCAGTTCAATATCTTAAAGATTAGACTACCTTCTGTAATGTCTGCTCCGACATTTCTTTCCCATTCTTCTCTGGAGTACTCTTCTTGACCCCATCATCTTCACCATGTCTAAAGACTTGTTCTGGTAAAGAATAAATAATATATTATAGCACCTTATTCACTATTAAACCCCTGTCCTGTAATTTTAAGGAAAAGAGTTCTACAGTTTTTCAATTAGGAATAGTATAGTTTATTGTCAAGTATATCGCCAATAAATAAATGCTGACCTTAATATTTCAGTCACATAATTATGTATCTTTCTAGTGTCAATTTTTTTTTTTTTTGCAGTGTAAGATTTTCAAATGTACAACAGATCTGCAGGTTAACAATGCTGTACTTTTATTCCGATTTTCATTCTTTTGTAGGCTATTCCCCCTTTGCCTTAAAAGCGGAATTCATGGCCTTTTTATCTACACAAGTCACTACTGTTTTGTTCTCTGGATCTTGTTCCCTGCCAGGAGGATCAGAGTGATTGCTGAACAAAGCAAACAGTAACAGAATTAGGGTGGACTAAAACTGTAACATGCCCTACCACCCCTTTTTTTCCAAGTAAAAGATCATGTATTTGGCAGAGTAAATTATAAATACCACATTTACAGAAAAACTATGACTTTATAACAAATAAAAATCCATGTAATGGATTGAGTTATTTCTAGAAATCATTCCTATACTCGCCATGCATTTGACTGTGAAACCTTTTCAATCAACAAAAATATATAAGCAACATGGTAACTTTAATAAAAATCATAAAACTTCAGTTGATATTATTAAAATTGAAATGCATTAAAACCTATAAATAGATTTTTTGTTATCAGATAAATTACTATAACACATTTAACTAACATTTTCTTACTGAACTATTTTTGGGATAAAATATTTCTCAAAGAATAAAAACGGGGACAGAAAAAGAATACATAAACCTAAAACAATATACATATCTGTGTTACACAGAAATGATTTTGCTTTAAAGTCTGCATGGCTGCTACAGGTCAGTGTAAAACTTTGATTTATCAACAAAGGAAAAAGAAAACAATATCATTCTCTATAGAGTAGAAATCCTCTTGGTATAAACAGTGACTAACAAGTTTGTTAGAGTGAATTAGGCATTTCTTTTGTCTTTGAAACATGACATATCCAATTAAAACTTCTGTACTTATGAAATAAATAGAACACTATCCTAAGGAAAATAAAAGCTAGAATAGGTAGAATTTGCCATCTGGGGAATATGTACCTTTACCTTGATAATAATCTATTGGTTCCCAAGTTTCTTTTTCTAGTCCCATAACACCATGGTGCTGAATTCATTTACAACACTCTTTCAGGAATATAAAAATAATATGTAAATACTATTCATCTGTTCTAGTCATTTAAATATCTGCTAGAGTTCTAAGTGTGACATTTACTGTCAAGAATATCAAAAAAATAGTTCTATACTCAAAGAACATAGAGTGCTAATAATGATTAAATAACTCCATTAAAATAAAGGCTGGAGATTGACTTAAAAATAAATTTGGTTGTTCCTATGTGCTCCTGGGTATGAGTAAGCCCACTGGTGGTCTGGCTGACCATGTTCACTTATTGTTGTCTGCTAAAAAGTTTATTTCTTGCATTCATGGGTTTTATAGAGAATACTCAAGTAGCTTAGCCCAGGCATGGAGAAATGCAAGAAACCAACACTGTGCCCCTTGATTCTTTTTCCTGTCAAGGATCTCATGATTTGGAAAATGAACAAAGAGGAGTAGTTAGAAATATATACTTCAATTTTTTCTCCTAAAGTGGAAATCACCTTACTGGAGACTTATTTTTTAAATTTTATTCTATATGTTTTCCTTTTATTATTACTACTATAAAAATACATTCTGATTTATATTATTTTTTTAAGGATATCCATCTTGCTCCACTTTCTCTGTTTTTAACTTTTAGATTTACTTATTCATAGTTGTTTAAATTTATTTTATTCCAGCTAGTATGTTTTTTCTTTTCTCTTAATTCTTTTGGATTACATTAAAAATTAATCTAAATTGATCTGGTCAAGATGGTGGTAAATGTATTACTCACATCCTCCCACAACCACATCAAAATTACAACTCAACTACAGACCAACCATCATTCAGAACTGCCTCAGGTCTAGCTAAACAGAAGTCCTAAACTAAATATATAAAAAAGAAGCTACATCGAGACTCATAGGAGGGGTTCAGAAGACTCTGAATAGGCTGGTCCCACATCAGGTGTGGTGATTAAAAATGAGGAGGGATATTTCAGCTGCAGAGGTTCTCCTGAGCAGTAAGGGGTCAGAGCCCTGCACCAAACTCCCAACCCAGGGTTCCAGTGCCAGGAAGAGAAGTCCCCATAACCTCTGACTGTGAAAATCAGTGGAGATTGTGGCTGAGTGTGAGGAAGAGCTGCTCAAGTCCCAGGAATTGCTCTTAAAGGGCCCATGTACAGATGTACTGGGACTTACTTGCTCTGAGCTCCAGCGCTGGGGCAGCAGCTCAAAAGGTGCCAGGGATATACTGGGAGGAACTGAGTTGTTTGGCTTTGGGGCAACAGCTGAAGGGGTAGCTTTCTCCCACTGATTCTGTGGGGTTGACCCCTGTAAAGCAGCTCCTCCACTGTAGTCAAGCCTGTCTTCATAGCCCATCAGACTGTGGTAAATCCCTCCCATTGGTGTGTCAACAGCAATCAAAGCTCAACTACAACAGGAAGATGTACACAGCCTACACAAGGGGCACATCTGAAACACCCAGCTCAGGTTACCAAGGAGGCCCTTCAGAACACCTACTACACAAGGCCACTCGACCAAGGCTGAGAGACATAACAGTTCTACTCTCTACATAGCAATAAATACAGGGAGGCAGCCAAAGTGAGGAGACAAAGAAGCATGTCCCAAATAAAGAACAGAACAAAATTCCAGACAAAGAACTAAATAAAATAGAGACAGGCAATCTCCCAGATGCAGAGTTCAAATCACTGGTTACAAAGATGCTTAATAAACTTATGGGAAGTGTAGAGAAACTAAGTAAGAACTTCAACAAAAAGATATAAAACATAAAATGAACATAGAAAACATAAAAAAGAACCAGTCAGAAATCAAGAATACAATAAATAAAATGAAGAATACATTACAGGGAATCTATAGTAGATGAAGCAGAAAATCAAATCTGTGATATGGAAGTAAGGAAGCAAAAAACACCCAATCAGACCAGCAAAAGAAAAGAATCCAAAAAAATAAGGACAGTACCTGCTGGGACAACTTCAAGTGTACTAACATTCACATCATGGGGTACCAGATAAGATAAGAGAGACCAAGGGATTGAAAACCTATTTAAAAAAAATAATGATGGAAAACTTCCCTAGCCTGGTGAAGGAAATAGACATATAAGTTCAGGAAGGTCAAAGAGTCCTATAAAAGATGAAGTCACACAAAGACACATTATAATTAAAATGTCAAAGGTTAAAGACAAAGAGAATCTTAAAAACAGCAAGAGAAAAAATGTTAGTTACCTACAAGGGAACTCCCATAAGACTGTCAGATGATTTCTCAGTAGAAACTTTGAAGGCCAGAAGAAATTGGCACAAAATATTCAAAATGATAAAAAGCAAGCACCTAAAACCAAGACTACTCTATCCAGCAAGGCTATAATTTTCAATTGCAGGACAGATTAAAGAGCTTCCCAGACAAGAAATAGCTAAAGGAGTTTATCACTACCAAATTGGTATTACAAGAAATGTTAAAGGGTCTTCTTTAAGAAAAAGAAGAAAAACAAAAGATCAAAATTATGAATAATAAAATGGTAATAAATACATATTGATCAATAATTACTTTAAATGCAAATGGATTACATGTTCCAATCACAAACACACAGGGGCTGAATGGATAATATAACAAGATCTTACATATGCTGTCTGCAAGAGACTCATTTCAGATCAAAAGACACACACAGATTGAAAGGAATTGGAAAAATGAATTTCATGGGTCTCTGCTAACTCTGGGCAGTTTGTAACATAATTGAATTGAATTAAAATGTAGGATATTGAGTTGGTGTTCAGAAAATCAGAGAAATGGTTGTTAGGTAGAGGAAAACATTCACACATTCTCTATCAGAAAAGTTGTGAATAAAAACTCATAATACTGTTTTTGATAAATAAATTGGGATATATGTGTGTGTGTGTATATATACATATATACATATACATATACATATACATATACATATACATATACATATACATATATACTAGAGGCCCGGTGCACTAAATTCGTGCACGGGAAGGGGGGGGCATGTGTGTCCCTCAGCCCAGCCTGCACCCTCTCCAATCTGGGATTCCTCGAGGGATGTAGGCAGTCGGACATCCCTCTCACAATCCAGGACTGCTGGCTCCCAACCGTTCGCCTGCCTGCCTGCCTGATTGCCCCTAACCGCTTCTGCCTGCCAGCCTGATCACCCCCTAACCACTCCCCTGCCAGCCTGATCGACACCTAACTGCCCCCTGCTGGCCTGATTGCCCCTAACTGCCCTCCCCTGCCAGCCTGGTCACCCCTAACTGTCCTCCCCTGCAGGCCTGATCCCCCCCAACTGCCCTTCCCTGCTGGCCCAGTAACCCCTAACTGCCCTCCCTTGCCAGCCTGGTCGCCCCTAACTGCCCTACCCTACAGGCCTGGTCACCCCTAACTGTCCTCCCCTGCAGGCCTGGTCACCCCCAACTGCCCTCCCTGCAGGCCCGGTCACCCCTAACTACCCTCCCCTGCCAGCTCGATTGCCCCCAACTGCTCTCCCCTGCAGGCCTGGTCCCCCCCAACTGTCCTCCCCTGCAGACCTGGTCCCCCCAACTGTCCTCCCCTGCAGGCCTAGGTCCCCCCCAACTGTCCTCCCCTGCAGGCCTGGTCTCCCCCAACTGCCCTCCTCTGCCGGCCCGGTCACCCCTAACTGCCCTCCCCTGCAGGCCTGGTCCCACCCAACTGCCCTAACTTGCAGGCCTGATCGCCCCCAACTGCCCTCCCCTGCAGGCCAACTTGTGGAAGTCATCTTGTGACCATATGGGGGCAGACATCTTTGACTACATGTGGGCAGTCATCTTGTGTGTTGGAGTGATGGTCAATTTACATATTACTCTTTCATACTAGAGGCCCGGTGAACAAAATTCGTGCACGGGGGAGTGTGTCCCTCAGCCCAGCCTGCACCCTCTCCAATCTGGGACCCCTTGAGGGATGTCCGACTGCCCATTTAGGCCCAATCTGGTGGGATTGGGCCTAAACGGGAAGTCAGACATCCCTCTCACAATCCAGGACTACTGGCTCCCAACCCCTCGCCACCTGCCTGCCTGATTGCCCTTAACTGCTTCTGCCTACCAGACTGATCACCCCCTAACCACACCCCTGCCAGCCTGATCAATGTCTAACTGCTCCCCTGCTGGCCCATTTGCCCCTAACTGCCCTCCCCTGCCAGCCTGGTCAGCCCTAACTGCTCTCCCCTGCAGTCCTGGTCACCCCCAACTACCCTCTCCTGCAGGCCTGCCCCCCCCCAACTGCTCTCCACTGAAGGCCTGGTCCCCCCAAAATACCATCCCCTGCAGGGCTGGTCCCCCCAACTGCCCTCCCCTGCAGGCCTGTTCCCCCCAACTTCCCTCCCCTGCAGGCCTGGTCCCCCTCAACTGCTCTCCCCTGCCAGCCATCTTGTGGTGGCCATCTTTTGTCCACATGGGGGCAGCCATCTTTGACCACATGGGGGCAGCCATCTTGTGTGTTGGAGTGATGGTCAATTTGTATATTACTCTTTTATTAGATAGGATATCTCCTACCTAATAAAGGAGTAATATGCAAATTGACCATCACTCCAGCACACCCACAAGCCATGCCCACCAGACAATCAGGAGCAAGTATGCAAATTAACCCAACCAAGATGGCTGTAGCCACGGAGCGAGCAGGAGGCTTGGGTTTCCCCAGCAATGGAGGAAGCCAAGCTTTCCACACACCCTGGCCGGCCCAGGCCTCCACTCAAGGCTACAAAGTTTCAATTATAGAAGATAAATAAATCCTAGGTACCAGGGCCTCTGCTTGGGTCGCCGGAGGGCGTGGCTGGCCTGCATACAACCACAGGCCCCTCACCCAGGCCGTCCCACACCCCAAGGGAACCCCCACCCTGATCTGGGATACCCTTCAGGGCAAACCAGCTGGCCCCCACCTGTGCACCAGGCCTCTATCCTAGCTAATAAATGAGTAATATGCAAATTGACTGTCACTCCAACACACAAGATGGCTGCCCCCATGTGGACACAAGATGGCCACCACAAGATGGCCAGCAGGGGAGGGCAGTGTGGGCGATCAGGCCAGCAGGGGAGGGCAGTTGGGAGGGGCCAGGCCTACAAGGGAGGGCAGTTGGGGGCAATCAAGCCTGCAGGGGAGGGCAATTAGGGGTGAACAGGCCAGTAGAGGAGGGAAGTTGGGGGTGATCAGGCCTGCAGGGAAGGGCAGTTGCGGGGGGACCCAGGCCTGCAGGGGAGAGCAGTTGGGGGGGGGGGGGACCAGGCCTGCAGGGGAGGGCAGTTAGGGGTGACCAGGCCTGAAGGGGAGGGCAGTTAAGGGCAAACAGGCTGGCAGGGGAGCAGTTAGGCATCAATCAGGCTGGCAGGGGAGTGGTTAGGGGGTGACCAGGCTGGCAGGCAGAAGTGGTTAGGGGCAATCAGGAAGGCAGGCAGGCGAGCAGTTGGGAGCCAGCAGTCCTGGAATGTGAGAGGGATGTCTGACTGCCCGTTTAGGCCCGATTCTACTGGGATCAGACTTAAACGGTCAGTTGGACATCCCTCGAGGGATCCCAGATTGGAGAGGGTGCAGGCTGGGCTGAGGGACACACACCCCTGTGCACGAATTTTGTGCACCAGGCCTCTAGTATGTGTATGTGTATGTGTGTGTGTGTGTGTGTGTGTGTGTGTGTGTGTGTGTGTGTGTGTATGTATGTGTGTGTGGCTACAAGCCACAACTATTCTGCAAGGACAATGAAAGCATAGATGGTTCATGAATTACAATGATGGTTTTACTTGATTTTTCAACTTTTGATTTGCTGAAGCCACATGCATTCAGCAGAAATTGAACTTCAAATTTTTAATTTTGATCTTTTCCTGGGCTAGCAATATGCAGCATGATATTCTCTTCTGATGCTGGATAATGACAGTGAGCTGTTGCCCCCAGTAAGGCACACATCATAAGGGTAAACAACTGGTACTCTGTACTGTACTGTGTTGCCAATGTTTTTTGGATATTGTGTTCTAAGCACATTTTAGGCAGATTAGGCTAAGCCATGATTTCTGGTAGGTTAGGTGCATTTTCAACTTAATTTTCAACATGTCTTAATACTTTCAACTGTCTTTTTCTAAAAAGAGAGCTAAGAGAATAGGAGAATCGGTAGCAGTTTTGTGTGTAGGAGTTGTTGGTTTTTTGTTTTGCTTTTTCTTCACTGTAAACTACATCCAATAAAGAAGCTTCTTTGCCTTAAAAATAGAATGTATTTAACCAAGGCTCCTCAATGCTATTAATTTATGAGGGTGGGTTAGAAAGATTTGAATATGCTATCACTAATTCATCCAGCTAGCTAGGATGCCATGAGTAGCACCCTCTTATTACTTTTATGCTACTCCTTCAACTAATCATTTTTAAATATTTTAAATAACGGATTTTCCATATTCAAGTGTTTTATTACATCTTAATTATTATTTTTACATTTAAATTAATTAGCTTAATGAAGTTTAACATTTTTCAAATGTTTATCTAAAGTTCAACAACAGTTCCTTTACTTTAGCATGTTTGTTTTTATTTGATTGATCCAAAATAAAATATATGCAAATATCTCTTCCTAGAAAGAGCATATATTATGATTCATTTTATGTAATTTCTCTAACTAGACTTATTTCTATATTAGTATGAAGAGATTTTTTGATTTGATAATCTATATATATAAAACCCAGCGACCAGAACAATCCCGGGTCCGGGTGAGGCCGTGCACCCCTGGATCCGGGTGAGGCTGGGTCCCAGGTCCGGGTGAGACTGCGCGCCCCAGGTCCGGGCGAGACCACGCGCCCCTGGGTCCGGGTGAAGCTGGATCCCGGGTCTGGGTGAGGCTGTGCGCCCCTGGATCCGGGTGGGGCTAGGTCCCGGGTCTGGGTGAGGCCGCGCCCCTGGGTCCGGGAGAGGCCACGCGCCCCTGGGTCCGGGTGAGGCCACGCACCCCTGGGTCCGGGTGAAGCTGGATCCCGGGTCCGGGTGAGGCCGTGCGCCCCTGGATCCGGGTGAGGCTGGGTCCCAGGTCCGGGTGAGGCCACACCCCTGGGTCCGGGAGAGGCCACGTGCCCCTGGGTCCGGGTATAGCTGAATCCCGGGTCCGGGTGAGGCCGTGCGCCCCTGGATCCGGGTGAGGCTGGGTCCCGGGTCCGGGCGAGGCCGCGAGCCCCTGGGTCCGGGTGAAGCTGGATCCTGGGTCCGGGTGAGGCCATGCGCCCCTGGATCCGGGTGAAGCCGCGCCCCTGGGTCCGGGCGAGACCAAACCAGAGGGAGTCGGACCTGCATTACCAGCATTTGTCTACCATCCAGAGCTGAAAAGTCAGTGCCGACATGTACACATAAGGAACTTTTGGACATTGAAATTGGGTCTCAAAAGAACTGTTGGTCCAGAAAGAAACTTACTACAGACTGATTCATTTGCCTGTCAGCATAACTATTATTGCTTGTCTCACATTCGGTTCTTATAAGTATATTTCTAGTAACACATGATCTTACTCATCTAGGGGAAATGATGAACAACATAGACTGATGAACAAGAACAGACCCAGAAACAAGGAGGCATCAATCTGACTGTCGGGCCTCAGAGGGAGGGTAGAGGAGGGTGGGGGTAGTGGGGCGAGATCAACCAAAGGACTGTGTGCATGCATACAAGCCTAACCAATGGTTAAGGACAACAGGGGGGGTGGGTGGGGGATGGGAATGGGGGGATGAGGACAAATATGTTACACCTTAATCAATAAAGAAATAAAAAAAATAAAATAAAACCCAGCGACCAGAACAGCAGAATGACCAGAACGACTGGAATGACCTGTGGCTATGACGTGCACTGCAGCAGCCAACCAGACTGATCTGGGCCCCAATTGCGCCCCCCCCCCCCCCGGCCCGGCCCCCAATCAGCCCACAAAAGCCTGATCGGGGGAGAGGCTGGCTGCCAACCACCCGCGGCCCCTCTCCCCGCCGGTCCAGCCCGATGGGCCCCCATCGGGGTGGACGGCCGGACCCTACCCATGCACAAATTCGTGCACTGGGCCTCTAGTTATTTAATACTGAAATTCTGATTTTTAAGTGTTTGTAAATTAGTTTTTTTCTTTGTTTTTTTTTCCTTTTTATATTTTCTCATTGCTTGAATGCTTTTAAAAATGTATAATTTAAAAAATATGTGTAGTTTTTCCAAAAACTACAGAGGTATTATTTTTAGGAAGTAAACAAAGGTTAAAGTATTAGAGTATTCCAATAGTTAAGGGAAAAAATAGAAATAAGTTCTAGTAGAAGACTGAAAAGATACAGGAAAGAGAAGTAGAAGGTAAAACAGGGGGAAAACCAATGTTTCAGAAATCAATTAAGGAGTAAGCTTAAAATATGATATAAATCAATGGTGTAAAATAAAGGGGTTCAAATATTGAGCCTGACAAGTCACTGGTGAGAGCAATTGGAACAACAATAATTGGTACAATAGTCAGATAAATGGCACATGAAAATTTAATTATTAAGTATAAATTAGTAAGTATACATTGTCAATCCTAAAACATATACTGGTAACAATTAAGCTGTAGCAAGGTTAAATAAAAAGAAATCCTGTAAAATCAACCTTATTTACTTTTTTTCTAATAAGGTACTAAAGCATGGATTGAAGTCTTTAGTAAATATAGTTATCTTGATTTTAACAAAGGAATAAATTTGCATTGGAATGGATACATTCTTTCTTACAAAACACATTTAGGCTATTTGGCAGGCTGGTTGCAGAATTGCAGATACCCCAGTTTCATTTTAACTCTAAAATTTTGATTCTAGACAATAGATAAGAACTAAACAATTTCCCCAAAAAAGTATGTCAAACAAAAATAATGATATTGAGTAGACTAACTCTATATTATCTATAAAACTTTAAACAAAAGATAACTAATAAAACTTTATCAATGACTAATAAAAACAAATTGTGTTTTCTCCTTATAAAATGTCTTACTTGAACTTTTAATAAATTAAAAGCTTACTGACTTTTAGGTGTTCTATTTCATTTTCTCATGAGAAGTGATGTTAATGAAATACCAATCAGTAAAGCCATGGGAAAGGGGTGAAATGTAAGATTCTTAGACGAAATTTAAAATAGAACATCACGAACTAGAAATTTTAAAATGCCTACATTAAGTATTTATTCTCACAAAAAATTTACCTTCTTTTTTCTCTGCTATCCATGTATTCAATTCTTGTATTGTTGCTTTGTCAATAGATATATGCACTTTAAGTTTATCCAATTCTTCCTGAAGATTCATCCTATGAAAATTAACATAAGTAATTATTTAAATGAATAATGTAACAAACAAATAAAGGCAGCAGGTTATTTAAAAATATATGAACTAGACTATAGTAAAATAGAAGCAAAAATATATTAACATTAGCCGAAACCGGTTTGGCTCAGTGGATAGAGCATCGGCCTGTGGACTGAAAGGTCCCGAGTTCGATTCCGGTCAAGGGCATGTATCTTGGTTGCGGGCACATCCCCAGTGGGGGGTGTGCAGGAGGCAGCTGATCGATGTTTCTCTCTCATCGATGTTTCTAACTCTCTATCCTTCTCCTTTCCTCTCTGTAAAAAATCAATAAAATATATTTAAAAAAAATATATATTAACATTAACAAATCCTAACAATTATAATAGTATTTTAATGAGGACCTGAAAATTTAAAAATTGTAAGTGATTTTTAACTTAACCTAAGTGAATATGTTAAATACTTAAAAAATAGACTATATGATTTTTAAAAATCATATATTGAGTTATCTGATCACTTCCTAACACTCGATATGCTATGTATAACATAATAAAAATGTTAATTTATACCACTGAAAGCAAAGATAGTAAATCTCTAGATGCCAAGACAAAGAATCCTTACTAGTAAAATGGAATTGACATTCCATCATGAGAGAGCTGGATCAAGTACTGCCCATGGAGACCTCAGACCTTGAGTCCTGAGTGGGGATGGAAGCTTATGCACAAGGCCCTTCATGACTGATAGATAAACCTGGGCTAACTGCAGAAAGCTGGGAGACATAATATTTCTGAATAAAAACCTGAATACCAGAGCCTGTCTGGTTAGAGTTCTATACAAAAGAGACTTCCTGTTCCAGTCTGAGGGCAGGACAGAGTGAACCATGTGAGATCAGAATGCTAAGTCTCAAATTTGGGCCATATATATTTGCAGAGACCTGGCAAATAAATAGTGTAAAAATGAGTTTATGGCCAGTGTACACTGGAGAGTTCACAATCATCTAATAAGACAGGCTTCCACAATTGAAAGAAAGGATAGGAGAAACACCACCACAAAAAATAATTCTCAAAGAAGTCAAGTTTGCAGATAAGAATAAACATATAAATAATTTCAAAGCCATGAAAGACAGTCTACATATCACCACTGCTAAAATCGGTGAAGAAACAACAAGAAAATAGATATAATAGAACAATTAAAAATAATTTTTTATTTAAATTAGAGTTTTTAAAATGTTGAAAAAAAGAAAAAGAGGTGACAAACATATTAAAAAGATCAGGGATTTATGGAACAAAAAGAGACAAAAAATAAATCTATAAACCTTTATATATAGAAATGCTAAATAAACTAAATTTATAATAATAACATAATTGAAATTTAAAACTCAGTGGATGGATTAAATAGCACATAGACAAAGCTAATGAAAATTGGTAAAATCAAAGACCACACAAAGAAAAGAAAAACAGTAATGATATAAAGTATGTTGGAATTAGAGGTCCAGAAGACACCTAATAGAAATTATTCAAAGAGATATCTGAGAAGATTTGGGGGTAGGGAAACAATATTCCAAAATATGACAACTAAAAATTGAGAACTGAGGAAAAGTATGAATAAACAAATTAAGATTTAAAAAAATGCAAACAGGATAAATAAAACTAATCACACTTAGAAACAGTAAAACTGAAAAAGAGACAATTTTAAAACCCACCAAATTGCAAACAAAAATCAATTAACAACTAAAGAATTTTGGAATGACAACAGACTTCTCATAAACAAGAAAAGCTAGAAGGAAAATAAGTAATATTTTCCACATTCCAAGGTTTACTATTCAGGCATCATAGATGAAAGAGCTATTAACAATATAATTTAAGAAAAAAACTTGAAAGCATTGAATGAAACAAAATAGGCAATGATGATGAAATACATTTGTAAATGTATACATGTAACTAAACAACATTATTATTCAAAGTAATCATAACAATATTGAAGTGAAGGTAGAGATAAAATAAGGTAGAACTGAAGTTCTGAACAACAAAATGATATAAGAACATGGAAAGGATCAGAGTTAAAGCATTTAAAAATCTTTGCATTTATTGTTGTACCAGGATAGAGGTAGTTATGAACTTCAGACTTTGTCAAATAAATGATGTATGCTATAATTTCAAGAAAAAGCATTCAAAGAATGAAAAACAAATATAAAATTTTCAAATGAGAAGAGGTAAAAAAGAGAAATACAGAAAATGTAATCAAATTGAGTTTGGATTAGGTTCCTACTTTGTTTAGCTAAGGACATGGAACAAACTGAAGCAAGATGGCCACACAAAGAAAAAGCAGATGTAGTTCATCTCAATTTAGTTTTCCTTGGCTCTCAAATCACTAACCCAGCAGAACAAAGGGCTACAGTTGTTGGTAATGTTATTTCTTGCTTCTTTATTTTATACTTGCAGCTTATTCTTTTTCACAAAGAACTCACACAATCCCTACTTCTAATAAGAAGTATTTGTAAACATTAGGGGCCACTTATTCTTAAGTCAAACTAAGTTTCAAGAAACCACATCTTACTGGGTGTTTGGAGGAGGGGCTGACAGAGTCAATGCCCAGGCACTCCTGAGCCAGATGAATATTGCCTAACTACAAACAACCCATTTAATCTGAGGTTTCAATTTTATACTCTGTTGAGTCTGAGGACCACAATTCAGAATCTACTACTTACTGGACAAATTATATGAAATGACTATATTTAAATGCTGGACAATAAGCAGCAGAGAACTATAATCTCTGAGGGATACAAAATCAACAAAGAGTGAAACCAAGGGTCCTTATAACTGATTAAATTTTAAATCCTAGCTCTAGAAATTATCCCCCACCCAGACTTTTGCCCAGATAATCAGCAACTCCTGAGGCAGCAGGAGAGAGTAAACCCAGACATGAGTAAGGGTCACATGGTCCAGACCTCTAGCAGGCTAGAATGAACATCTTGACTTAAATTATGTTTCAGTTCCTGAGCCGTAAAGTGGAATGACCCCCTGGTTACTTTCCCATAAGACTGTTAGCATAGGTAGCAAGCTAGGTATTAACAAAAAAGAATGGAGCTAGTCATCTAATTAAATGGGATTAACTAGGAAGCTACAGCTTCATAGACACCCCAGGGGACAACCACATCCTCTGCCAAAGGGACTAAAGTCCCTGAGTATGCAGAAGCAGGCAGGAGTGAACAGCTTTCCAATCTCCCCAGCAAACAACCAATCTGGTCCTGCAAACCAGGAGGCGGGAGTGGAACCAGCCATGGGGGAAATTCCTTTGCTGGGCACATGCACAGTAGAAGCCATGATGGGCAGGGGAGGTCCTTCCACTAAGCTTATATGCAGTACAAGTCAGATGACAAAACAGAACTTTGAGGCATGCACATTAGAAGCCAAAATTGGGATCAAAAAGGGGAGAAGATTAGCCTGAAAAAAAAATCAGATAGGATAAGGGCATGGAACCCCAGAAGATCCAGGAAAGAGACTGGGTAGGGGGAGGGGCCAGCACAAGCCAGGGAAGAAAAAGGACAGAGATTAGATAGTTTGAAAGAAAACCAACTCTCTCCTTAGGCCAATGTAATATAATCAAAGCTTGAGGGACTCTCCATAGCAGCCACAGGGCCTGGGTGTGGCAGCCAAGTAGGATGCACAGCACCGAAAGCTGGACAGATGGGAACAGAGACTGTGCTGAACTACTAGAGCCTTGGATGTGAGGCTAATGGCAAGGGAGATCTGGCTTCTGGTCTCTTCCTGGTTTTGGTGCAGTCCCAGAGGCTGGACTTCTGCAGCAAGACTGAGCTGAGCCACCTGGCCATGGATGAGACATCAGGAACCTGGGGGCAGTCCTCTGTTTTTGCTGTAATAAATCTTGTCACTACACCTCATCCTCCTCTGCATGTATCTTTGAAATGCATTTCCTATTTGCCCCAGTAACAACGAGACACAGGGATGCTGGCAAAGACCTGAAGAAATGATTTATTATACACATCCAACCCAGTGTCTCGTGATTTTTGCCCTATATAACCTGTAATCTACATGCCATTGGGGAGTTGGTTTAGTTAGAGTACTAGCTCTCTATCTCCATATTGACCAATTCAATATTAAACTACTTTTTTTTTTTTTTCAATACTGCAAACTCCTGTTTGTGCATTTCTTTGGGCCAGTACGTCAAAGCAGGCAGAACCAAGGAAAAACATTGGGATTCCATTAACAAGAGAACCCTAAAATGTCAGCCCATACTTCTGCTAGGAGACACTCTTCATACCATGATGCAGGGAGAAAGGGGTCACACTAAGTTGAAAGGGAGGAGATTGGAGCCATGGCCGGTATGGCTCAGTTGTTTGAGCAATGTCCTGTGCAATAAAAGGTCACCGGTTCAATTCGCCTGGTCAGGGCACATTCCCAGGTTGTGGTTCCATCCTTAGATGGGGTGCATAAGGAAGACAACTGGTTGATGTTTCTCTCTCACACTGATCTCTCGATCTCTCTCTCTCTCTCTCTCTCCCTCTCTATCTAAAATCAATTAAAACATATTTTTAAAAAGAGAGATTAGAGTTTTGGAAAGCTGAAATGGCTAGAATTTGTGAAGCACCGTACCCAGAGAGGAGGAAGCTACAAAGAAAAAGAGCTAAAGAATTCTACATAAGAATTCTTCTGATGATTATTTGTGGTGTCAAACTAAAGTCCTGTGAAGCCTACCTGGAGCCATGTGTTTTGCTCAATATTTTAGTTCCAGGTCCCAGCATATTTAGAATTAGTGAATGAAAGCACAAACAATACAAAGGGTCATACAGATTTGGTTATATGTAACTAATATGATAAATCTCCATAGTTTAAAGGCCTATTTAACATATTGTTTACTTAGCTAAAATTATTTACTTGCTTCCAGGCTCCAATACTTTAACAGTATCTTGAGTGAATTCTAAAAGCCTATCAATAGGTCTTAATTTGCACCATATTCTGAAGCCTTCTACAGATAGATAAAAGGAATATAAAGGACTCTGGTCTTTGGGGCTCTAGATCAGCAATGAATTAGGTTTTGTGCTATCTTGTTCTGAAACTCCCTACACTCTTACCTAAAAATACTTTACAGATGAATTTAGTTCTGAAGACTTTCAATCTCACTGGATGAATTTCTTGTCCCTATTTCTGAATCATAAAGTAACTGAAAGTCAAAGTCTGTTGCCACATAGCCTTGAAATCTATTGCCTCTCAACGGACCCTGATAACTTTTACAACCCTTGATAACTCAGAACTTCTTTGCATTTGGCTTATGATAACCTGTGATGTTACATGGTAGACTGATTTCTCAAAGACAGATATATTTAAATTTTCAACTTATTAGTTCATTTCATTAACTCTTACATGTGATATTGTAGACTGTTTGCCAAAGCCATAAAAATAGTACCTGGGACAACTGGATATTCACATGCAGAAGAATAAACTTGGACCCCTACTTAACACCAAATTTTAAAAAATTAACTAAAAAATAAACTGAAGATCTAACTATGAGTTAAAACTACAAAACAGAAGAAAACATGGATATAAATTTTCATAATCTTTGACTTGCTGATGGCTATATAGATATGATGCCCAAAGCATAAGCAAAAAAAGAAAAAATAAACTGGACTTCATCCAAATTAAAAACTTTTGTGCATAAAAGGACAGTATTACGAAAGAAAAAAACCCTACAGAATGGAAAATAATATTCACAAATGTCTAAGAAAAAGAATATGCAAATAAGACTACAAAAAGATATCAATTCATACTCAATAAGATGGCTATAACTTAAGAGAAAGAAAAAAGAAAATAACAAGTATTAACAAAGATGTGGGGAAAGTGGAGCCTTCCCTTAGTAGACTGCTGGTGGGAATGTAACATAATACAGCCACTATGAAAACAGTTTGGCAGTTCCTCAATAAGTAATTATTTGCACATATTTTGGATTCTCACACGTATTTTCAGGTAAGAACCAAAAGTGAAGCAGAAAGAGAGAAAAATAATGTGGGGCTGAGAAAAACATTTAAAGAAACAATGACCAAAATTTCCCAAACTTGACAATAGGTACAAACCTAGAAATTTAAGAAGTTGTGAGAATCCCAAACGGGATAAACCCAAAGAAATCCATGCCAACACATGTCACAATTAAAACTGTGAAAAGTAAAGAAAAAGGTACAATGATTGAAAGCAGCTAGAGAGTATGTATTACATATAGAATTACAATGATTCAAATAACAATATATTTTCCATAAGAAACTATGGAGACCAGAAGGAACTGATATATTTTTAAAGTGCTGAAGACAAGAATTGGTAACCAGGAATTCTCTGTTCAGTGAAAATAACCTTCAGGAATGAAGGTAAAATGGAGACATTTTAGAAAAGGAAAACGGAGAATTTGTTGCTAGCTAACACACCCTAAATAAAAGTCTAAAGAAAATCTCTTCAAACAGAATTAAAAATATGATTTTTAAAAATGGAAGTTCAGAAGTGAAGAAATAACAGTGGAAAGAAGAAAATGATCTCTATTATATTTATCTGTAATATTATAGGCTATCCTTCTCTTGAAGTTTTAAAATTATGTTTGAAAATTGAAGCAAAAATTATAACATCTAAATAGTTTTTCAATGTATTTAGAGAAAATATTTAAGACAAGTATATAATAAAGGGTGGAGCACACAGGGACAAATATAAAATTAAGGTTTCTACATTTCACCTGAAATGGTAAAATGTTGATACCAGTAGACCGTAATGTTATGTATACATAACACTTAGAGCAAACATTGAAAAACTAACTCAAAGAGATATACTCAAAAACTCTATAGATAAATAAAAAGGTAATACTAAAAAAATGTTCAAGTAACACAATGGAAAGAAGGGAAAGGGAAACAGAGGAAACAAACAAAATAATAACATGGCAAAGTTACCTCTAATATATTAACAATTGTTTATAATAAAAGGATAATATGCAAATTGTCCCCTCAACCAGGAGTTTGACCGGGGTTGGGGCCGACCCACCAACAACCCATGGCCCCTCCCCCCCACCGGCCCCACCCCATCGGCCCCTACGGGGATGGGCCAGCTAGACCCGACCTGTGCACGAATTCGTGCACCAGGTCTCTAGTATAAGATATTATGTCAGCATGCAAAAATGTAAGCTACTCTATATACTAGCAAATAATACCATTTAGAATAGCTCCAAAATGAAAATACTGTTTTTTTCTACTTTTAAAAAAATTTAATAAATTTATTGGGGTGACATTAATTAATAAAATTATATAGGTTTCAAGTGTGCAATTCTATAATACATCATCTCTATATTGTATTGTGCTGTGTTCACCACCCAAAGTCAAGTCTCCTTCTGTCACCATTTATCCCTCTCTTCCTTTTTCTACCTACCCCAACCTCCTTTCCTTCATAATCACCATACTACTGTCTGTGTCTATGAATTGTTTTGTTTTTATTTTGCTTAATCCCTTCACCATTTTTAACATAAATCTAACAAAAGTATTAAACATATAGAATCTACATGATAAAACAATAAAGCATTGATAAAAGAAATCACAGTAAATTAAGAAACATGCCATATTTATGAAATAGAAGACTCAACATAGTTAATACGTCAATTCTCTACAAGCTGGTCAATAGATTTAGCACAATTTAAATCAAGATTCCGACATTGTTTTGATAGCTGCAGCTATTTTTCCTTACCTATTTTTGTAGCTAAAACTTATATGGAAAAGGAAAGAAAAGCCATAACAATTCTGAAAAAGAATAAAGCTATTTGACTCACACTAAGTTTAAGACTCCTCAGAAAGCTACAGTAATCAAGACAGTGTGGTGTTCACTAAAGTTTAGGGATTCAGATTAATGGAAATAAATAAAATTTGCAATAGGCTGACAGAAAATATATTCAGTTAATATTTGACAGTTACAAAGGCAATTCATTAGAGAAAAGGTAGTCTTTTCAAAAGTGATGTACATACTAATGGACAAAAATTTGCAAAAAATATAAAATAAACTTCAATCTGTAATTTACAACTTATACAAATATTAGCTCAAAATGTATCACAGAGGTAAATATAAAACTTTTCAAAGAAAACGTGGGAGAATATACTTATTACCTCAGGTCAGGAAAATAGTTATTAGAGATAACATCAAAGCTATGATCCATAAAAGAAAAAAATTATTAAGTTGAGCATGAAAATGAAAACTTTTGTCATGTAAAAGACACTGTTAAGAGAATGAAAAGGTAATCTATATTGTGGGAGAAAAAATTTACGAATCACATATTTGATTAAGGACTTATATTAAGACTATATAAAAAAAACCAAGATCATTTAATTGATTTAATAATTATCAGCTCTTAATGAGCAAAAAATTTGAACAGAAACTCATAAAAAAGATATAAAGACAGCACATAAGCATGTGAAAAATTATCAATACCATTAGCCATTCAGGAAATGCAAATTAATATCACAATGAGATACCAATGCACTAAAAAAAAATAATGACAACACTAAATGCTGATGAGGATTAGAGCAACTTGATCCATATGCATCCTGGTGGGAATGAAAAATGGTATAGCCACTCTGGAAAACAGTTTGGAAGTTTCTTATCCTATATAATAAAAGAGTAATATGCAAATTGACTGTCACTCTAAGACACAAGATGGCTGCCCCCATGTGGTCAAAGATGGCTGCCCCCATCTGGACACAAGATGGCAGCCACAAGATGGCCTGCAGGGGAGGGCAGTTGTGGGCAGTTAGGGTTGACCAGGCCAGCAGAGGAGGGCAGTTGGGGGTGACCAGGATGGCAGAGGAGGGCAGTTGGGGGAAACCAGGCCAGCAAGGGAGGGCAGTTGGGGGGGACCCTGGCCTGCAGAGGAGGGCAGTTGGGGGGGGACCCAGTCAGCAGGGTAGGGCAGTTGGGGGGCACCAGGCCTGCAGGGGAGGGCAGTTGGGGAAAAATCAGGCCTGCAGGGAAGGGCAGTTGGGGGGCCGGCCAGGTCTATAGGGGAGGGCAGTTGGGGGGGGGGACCAGGCCTGCAGGGGAGGACAGTTGGGGGGGGACCCAGGCCTGAAGGGGAGGGCAGTTGGGGGGGACCAGGCCTTCAGGGGAGGACAGCTGGGGGGGACCAGGCCTGCAGGGGAGGGCAATTGTGGGCGATCAGTCTAGTAGGGAGGGCAGTTAAGGGTGACCGGGCCAGCAGAGGAGGGCAGTTGGGGGAGACAAGGCCAGCAGGGGAGGGCAGTTGGGGGGGACAAGGCCTGCAGGGGAGGGCAGTTGGGGGGGACTAGGCCTGCAGTGGAGGGCAGTTATGGGGGACCCAGGCCTGCAGGGGAGGACAGTTGGGGGGGACCCAGGCCTGCAGGGGATGGCAGTTGGGGGGGACCAGGCCAGCAGGGAGGGCAGTTGGGAGAGACCAGGCCAGCAGGGGAGGGAAGTTGGGGGGAAGCAGGCCTGCAGGGGAGGGCAGTTGGGGGAGGGGGCCCAGGCCTGCAGGGTAGGGCAGTTAGGGGTGACCAGTCCGGCAGAGGATGGCAGTTGGGGGGGACCAGGCTTGCAGGGGAGGGCAGTTGGGGGGGCAGGCCTGCAGGGGAGGGCAGTTAGGGGTGACCAGGCTAGCAGGGGAGGGCAGCTATGGGTGAGCGGGCCAGCAGGGGAGGGCAGTTGGGGGTGACCAGGCCTGCAGGGGAGGGCAGTTGGGGGGGACCAGGCCTGCAGGGGAGGGCAGTTTTGGGCGATCAGGCCAGCAGGTAGGGCAGTTAAGGGTGACTGGGCCAGCAGAGGAGGGCAGTTGGGAGAGACCAGGCCAGCAGGGGAGGGCAGTTGGGGGGAAGCAGGCCTGCAGGGGAGGGCAGTTGGGGGTGGGGCCCAGGCCTGCAGGGGAGGGCAATTAGGGGTGACCAGTCCAGCAGAGGATGGCAGTTGGGGGTGACCAGGCTTGCAGGGGAGGGCAGTTAGGGGTGACCAGGCTAGCAGGGGAGGGCAGTTATGGGTGAGCAGGCCAGCAGGGGAGGGCAGTTGGGGGTGACCAGGCCTGCAGGGGAGGGCAGTTTGGGGCAATCGGGCTGGCCGGGGAGCAATTAGGCGATGATCAGGCTGGCAGGCAGAAGCGGTTAGGGGCAATCAGGCAGAGATAGGTGAGCGTTTGGGAGCCAGCAGTCCTGGATTGTGAGTGGGATGTCCAACTGCCTGTTTACGCCCGATCCTGGTGGGATCAGGCCTAAACGGGCGGTCAGACATCCCTCAAGGGGTCCCAGATTGGAGAGGGTGCAGGCTGGGCTGAAAGACCCCCCCCACGCACGAATTTCGTGCACCGGGCCTCTAGTAGTTATATATGCACTGACCATATATCAGTAATGCAACTAAGAATATTTCCCTTAAAAAATCAAAAAGTTATTCTCATGCAAAAACCTATATATAGCAGGTCTATTCATAATTTTAAAAAAACAAACAAACAAAAAAAGAAAAACAGGAAAAGACCCAAATGTTCTCCAGGATAGAAATAAATTCACTTTGGAACATCCATACAAGAGAATACCATTTAGCCATAAAAAGGAACAAACTGGATGAACCAATATGAATGAATCTCAAAAGCATTTTGCTGAGTGAAAGAAGCCAGTCTCAAAAAGGTAAAGCTTATATAATCCCATGCATAAGGCATTCTGAAAAAAGGCAAAGCTATTGTGAGGAAGAATAATTCAGTGGTTGCCAGGAGTTAGGGATTTGACTACAAAAAGGTAGAAAAAGGAAATATTTTTGAAGTAATGGAACTAGTTCGTATCCTGATAGTGGTGTTACTCAAATCTATTGTATAAATATAAATATAGATATAAATATAAATTTATACACTCTATGTGTTATAACTCATAACACTATATGCTAAAAAATTCACCTATTATATATAAATTTTTAAAAAGCAAATAAATTCTTTCCTCATTATAAACAAATTTTAATGAATAAAATATTTACATTTGTAAGTCTTGTTCCACTATAATACTTTTAGTTTTATTTTAACACTAGAGGCCCGGTGCATGAAATTCATGCACAAGGGGCGGAGGGTGGGTCCCTCAGCCCGACCTGCACCCTCTCCATTCTGGGAGCCCTCAGGGGATGTCCTACTGATGGCTTAGGCCCGCTCCCCATGGTTCTCTGCTCTCTGCGGACGCGCCTGCTTGATGCTGCCACAGGCCCTGGTATCTGCTCCCTGCGGGGCCTGCAGGTTCCTGCTGTCTGCTCGCTGTGGGGGCCCTGCTATCTGCTCTTGGCAAGAGGCCTGCTTGTCCCTTGCTGCGGGGAGGACTAAAATTACTGGGGGACTCCGGTGGGGCTGAGGGGACTGGGCGCCGCCATCTTGTGGCTATGGGCGCCTCCATCTTTGTGACTGAGTGACAGTCAATTTGCATATTCCCTCTTTGTTAGATAGGATCATATTTCATTTGAAATTTAATACTGAACATGTTTCCAAGGACATTCCTTGAGATTAGAAAG
This sequence comes from Cnephaeus nilssonii, assembly GCF_951640355.1. Lineage (NCBI taxonomy): Eukaryota > Metazoa > Chordata > Mammalia > Chiroptera > Vespertilionidae > Cnephaeus > Cnephaeus nilssonii. Next base: position 58,672,307 of record NC_137085.1, on the reverse strand, counting down.
TGTCTAATACTCTCATTTCATTCACCTAGCAGTGTACCTGTCACAGAGCAGTAGCTCAAATATACTCGTTAACTAAAATAAATGTTTCACAAAATAACTCCACCCTCCCCCAACAAAGCACTACTATATGATTTAAAGTTTATATCAGTTATTTATCATTCTTTAAAGTTTATTAACCCAAATTTCACTATGTTTAACTAAGTTAATACTGACATTTACAAATGGCTATCACAAATGAATTTAAACAGATTTCAGGAAGGAAAAATTCCACACTTTTAGTAATGACTCTTAGCATTTAATTCAAAGAGCTACCTGTAACATACACACATTGCTGAATGAACAGAATGTTCTAACAGTTCTCTAACTTTCTTAAACAGGCCTTATTATTTTTTCTTTAGTTCTATTTCATTAATGAATAAAATATACCCCAAATAATCCCCACTTATAGCTAAACTCTGTCTGAAGTCTTCTTGAATAGACTAGATTTTGCAACTAAGTAGATCAGGTCTTCTCCACCTAATTCAAAATTAACTTTCATTTATGTAGACAAAAAGAACACTAAAGATTACCAGAGAAAGAATTGATATGTACTACAATATGGATAAATATTAGGAAAACATTATGCAGAGTGAAAAGAGGCTAGTCACAAAGGAACAAAAGTTGTATAATTTCATTTATATGAAATGTCCAACATAGGAAAATCTATAGATACAGAAAGTAGATTAGTGGTTACATAGTGCTGGTAGTTGGAGGGAATGGTGAGTGGAAGAATTGGGGAGATCACAGCTAAGTGGTGTTGGGATTTTAGGGGGGCTTAATGAAAATCTTCTAAAATTTATTGTGATGCACAACTCTTCAAATATACTAAAAGCTATTGAACTATTCACTTTATATAGTGAATTATATGTCTTATGAATTATAACTCAATAGCGCTATTAAAATCATCAAGGAATGTTTCTGGGACAAATCTATAAAATGATTTTCAAGATAAGAGACTATTATTAGCATCGAGAAATTAGCACTAATAGAGTGTAGTACACTTTAAGCGGTAATTGGAAGTATACATTTAAATCTGATATGATCATTTGTTCAAATATTTACAATTACACAGAAAAGATAGTAATCTAAAGTTACATGTGTTATTATATAGTATATAAGATTTTGACTTATAGCTAAGAAAATTCAATATTTAATTATATTATGCCACACATAATGCTATATTTTAGTAATCTAAAAAATATCCAAACTTTCCCCAAAACTGCATGCTCTGAATATCAAAAATTAACTCTAAATGAGAAAATAGTTAAATAGCAAAAGAGCTAATTATGTTGTTCTATCTCCTTTTTGTTTTAAAAAAAAGTGCTCTTTTTTTTTTCCAAGCTGAATATAATAGCCTGTGAATTATAAGATCAAGGAAGCAAACTGTATGTTTTCTAAAATATGAGAATCCTTCATCAAGTTTTATACTTAAGGCAGCTAAAAGACCTATGTGAGGGATCAGCATTAAGCCCAAAGGACAGGCAGTGCACAACAAGAAAGAAAGCAATTCCCTAGTGTCTTTTGCAGGTCACTACCAAGGACCATGTTAGCAGATACATACCAGACCCTTAACAGGCAGTTCTGCTGCTACCAGTAATTAGCTTGGACAGCTCTGGCTCCAAGAGTAGCAGCAAGGCTACACCATAATGAGCTCAACTGGGATTAGCAGGACAGGGCAGGGAACCAAGAGAGCTCAGGCATTCTGCACTGCGTATGTATCTAGGAGATCAAACAAGGATGGCTGGCTAGGTTATCCCCTCTCCACCTCATTCCAAAAATGAAGCACGGCAGTGTCTAAAATACAGGCTAATGAAGAGCGACACCTCCAACAGATGAGAGCCACTTTAATTAACACAATCCCTAGATCATATTATATAGTTGCAGCTAGAGCTAACTAATGTGCAACTTGTTATTGCATTATACATATATATTTTACAAACTAGTTCTTTTTAACATTTTTATTGGCCTAAAAAAGATGATTTCATTTCCAAATTTTCTAAGGCATTTCTCTCAGGGCCTTTAATTCACAAAAACTTTCTCCCAAATATTTATTCTAAGCCCAGATTGTTAAAAAAAAGAAAAAAAAAGAAAAAAGAAACTCACTTTTGAATCATTAGCTCCTGGTTTTCCCTTTTGAAATAGGCCAGTTCATTCCATACAGCATCGGAATCTTCTTGTCGAAGTTGTTGGGGATCTGCTCTCTTTATTTTAAAAATAGGACTGAAATCAGAAAAATAAAGTTGTTTTCTTCCTTATCATATTCAAAGTGCAATAAAAATCCATATAAATATTCCCTAAATTTTAAAAATATCTATTGATCAAACATCTAATTCAAGCTCACTATTTATGGAATGAATTCCCTAAAACCTAAGTACATAGAAATTAAAATCCTGTATCATAATTTCCTAAAAAGTTAAACTGTTATTGTGGAAAGCAAACTTTCAAGCAGATACATGATATTCTATTTTTCTCATTCATTCCACTAGTAATAAAACATACATTGTAAGACTGTCACAGTTTCTAAAAAAGGCTATACTCAATCAAGCTATTATCAGTGAATATGGGAGAAAGTAGTTTTCACACTTCTAGTGACTACTAAAAAGTTAGGTGAGCATCTAAATTATTTTATCACTGCTTTACTGACAAGCAATATGAAACATTTCCCATTCTTCAAAGGAAGAAAATTAGATGTGACAATTAGATCTACAAAACATGCCAAATGCACTTTATGTTTTCATTTTCTGTACATAAACTCTTCGTTTTTATTTTGTAAAAGTGCTGTACTGGCCAATTTAGAAATAGTATTTCTCTATAGAATAGACCAATGTGTACCATCAACACAGCCCTAAAGGATCCATCTCAAAAGATGAGAGGGAAGTAGATTTTCTGTACTCATTCAGTCCTTTGCCCTTTGTTGATACTGTTAACAGGGGAGTCACTTATGACTAACCAACATCTGAACACCTGTTCAAGAGCAATTGAACTGAGACCTCCAATTCATTCAGATAAGCTGCAGAACAAACTGATGGATAGTAAAGATTTTCAAATTACATACTAAGTTTAATTAGTTTTAAGATAGTTAACTATATATGTGTGAACTTCATATTTCTCTGTCTTTCAATTAAAACTTAAATACTTTTTGAGTAATAAATATTGTAACACCAATATTTTATTTATTTAAAATAGTTTTCAATCAGATAAATATGAACAATGAACAATTTTTGCCTTAAGTTATAGCATTTATTAAGCTACACCAATGAAGTAAAAATGTATATAAGAATTCATAATTACTTATGCTAATGATTTCTGCAAATGATAGAAAAACCTGTAGTTATTGCTAGCATATTTCTGTTTCCATTTATTATATTCTCTATTTAAAAATTCACAATAAAGATTTAACTAACAAATAATTTATTTAAAATCAAACAAAAGCCATTAAAACACTTATATGATGCTACTCCATCCCATTTAATATTTAGGGAAATGCCTTTACGAGCTATGTAACTCACATGCCACTGCCTTCTTCCCACTGTTTTAATTGCTCTTTTACTGCCCTGTAGTTGGTCTGTAACATCTGTAGCCTTTCCTTGCGTTTTTCATGGGCATCTCTTAGCTCATCATTTTCTTGGCTCTATAGAACACAAAAAAAAGCAAGCACACAAGTCTGAAGTAAGTATTAGCATAATATTACACATAAAAGGTTTCCTATCAAAATATGAAATTTAGAATAAAATAATATATAAATAAGAATGAATTTATACTACTTATGTAATTTAAGAAAAAAAGCATTCCTAAAATCACAGGATTGCTTGATAAATTTGACTTTCATTGATTTTTTAAAGCTGATTAAGTAATTTCAAATATTTGCTATCAAATTAGTTTTCTTTCCCTGTTGTTAATACATACAAATATTTATTAAGCCAATCTTATAGATGTTTTATTTTTCAACAAAAGGATTTGTCTATATATTAACCTGATTAGTTTGTTAATTATAAGTGCACATATAATTTATGTAAGTGACTTAAATATTCTTCAGCCCATGTATTCATGATTAGTCTGTTATAAGGCACAATAATTACACAAGAGGAAGAAAATCAGTTTGGACCTATGCTAGGAGTAGTACAGGTTAGCCTTTTGGGTTGTACCATGAAGAACTAAAATGGGAAAGCTGGATTTAGTACTCTTGAAGAGGTCATGAAATAGACAAACAAACATTACTCAGTTAAACAATTGTCTTAAATAAAGCACACATGATAAATCTTTATTTTTAGATATAACCACAAAATGAACTTATAAAGGCCAAATTTTCAATTCAGAGGATATATTTATAATACTTATGAGAACTATGTTTCTCAAAGTAAAGTGAGTAAATTCTTGAGTTTTTTTACCCTTGAGAATTTCAAATTTGTTTTTTAAGCTCTCATATTTCTGTATGAAGGAACTTGTATACTTATTTAGCGAGGTCAAGAGGTACTCTCTAATAGTATAGTGAGGTTAGATAGTAGGCACATGGCAGTCAGAAAGATCTGAATTCCATTCCTGAAGCTTTCTCCTGTTAGCTGCATGCATAATCTTAAGAACACTATATAAATTAATTTCATTTCTTTTTCTGTAAAATATACAAGGACAGAGATTTAAATTATGATGACTAAATTAATTGAGCACTGTGATTGCCCTACAGAGGCACAAAGCATAACTCAGCTTCCTTAAGGCTCTTATCATTTAGAAGCCAAATTCACTGTTTCCTTGTCTATCTATTTCTCTTATCAATAGTAAGATAACAGAGAGTTTACATTATTTTATTGCAATTCTACCTGTCTCAATTAGTATAGCTCTTTTTTTCATTCTACTTCGAATAAATGTCTAGGAGGATAACTTCAGTAATTCTATTAAGTAGTTATTAGGAAGTATTTGAGTCCTTTGTGTACCAAGTGCTAAAAAGTAACATGGTTTATATCATAGTTAAAAATCCTGGCTCCTGAATTCATTTTTGTTCATTTCAACTTAAGAACCATATATTAAGAGGCTAAATACAGGGTGTTAAGTGCTGATAGGAGTTGAAGTCCTTTAGCCTCTCACCACTCTGCCTGTCCCCCCTGGGGCTTCACCACATTCTCTTTGTCCAGGGACTATGCATATATGCAAATACCATATATTCTTTGGTTGCTCTCTTCTAATCCTCCCCAAACTCCTCCCCTCTGAGATCTGTCAGTCTGTTCCATTTATCCATGCCTCTGGTCCTATTTTGTTTGTCAGTTTATTTTGTTCTTTAGATTCCACATATAAGTGAGATCATGTGATAGCTGTCTTTCTCTGACTGGCTTATTTTGCTTAGCATAATAATCTCCAGGTCTACTCAGGCTGTCGAAATGGATAAAGACTTCCTTTTTTTTTTTATAGCCGAGTAGTATTCCATTATGTAAATGTACCACAGCTCTTTTTTCCTAGAATGTTTATATAATTCTTATTAAATTATTAAAATCTAAACTATTTAAAATGAAATCAAGTTAGAGATTTGATAAATCAATTTCATGGATATAATATATAATAATTATTTTAACTAAAGGTTCATCCATTAATTTGTGCTTTGATAATGCTAATATTCAACTGTAATACATGGGTTAAATTAATCCTACAGACTATTGTTCCTTTAGCCTACTTCAAAACAGACAGTAAAGTCCTGGCCAGGGAGTTCAGTTGGTTGGAGCATCGTCCCTTACACCAAAAGGTTGCAGGTTCGATTCCCAGTCAGGGCACATACCTAGGTTGCAGGTTCAATCCCAGGTCAGGGAGCATATGGGAAGCAACCAATCAATGTTTCTCTCTCACACTGATGTTTTTCTTTCTTGCTTTCTCTCTCAAAAATCAATAAACACATCCTCAGGTAAGGATTAAAAATGTTATATAAATATAACCTAGTTAGCTAGATAGATTATATATAGTTCAAATAAAAGTTTTTCTTATTTTACTAAAAGAACAGATATATATCAGTCAAAAGTTTTATATATCTCAAAATAAATGTTTATAAAGAATAATCAAAATTCTTTTTTATAATATTCTAAAAAATACAAGTTAAGTGTAGTTTGGATTATGATTATTTAGGTTCCATTTTTACTTATAATAGCTTAAGTCAAAACAATTGCAATTCAGTTGGGAATTATTATCCCCGAAGTTCTTATAACAAAATCAAGTATAAGGAATAAAAAATATATGTAACATCACTAATTACTACATTTTCCTAAGAGGACACACAAAAACATGCAATGGACAGTCACTGAATTAGATCCACTTATTAGATCATTCAATAAAACATTTACTGAGTACCTTTTATGTATTTTGCAATTAAACTAGCTAAACTAGAGGCTCTAACTTCTATGTTTAACTTCTTTGTAAAACAAGTCTAAATAACTAAAACATTAGAAAATAGGAAAGTTGTATCAACTGACTTTCTTCAATGATATATGCAATTTTACTTTGAGTTCGTAAGAATAGAAGGATTCTTAATCTAATCTTCCAGTTGAACAAAGGCTCCTTGACAGGCATAAGACAAACTGAGAGTATAAACACTGTTAATGAAACAGTGGCTCAATCTTCAGGGAATGAGAGTAGGGTTAGTAAAAAGTTTTTTTTAAACTTTCATAAAATGCAAGTATTCCATGGATGTTTAATTTCAGCAGAATGTATAAAGTTCATAAATATGAGAGCATTAAAAAATAACACAAAACTATAATCAGAAGATATATTGATGTTATTAAATGTCATAGAAAAGTACTAATGGAATCAAGTTGCCAAATGCATGAAAGTTAGTAGAGCAGAGATTCATGGCATTTGTGATCTCAAGGATAGTATGAATTTCATAAAGCTCTGATGCATTGCTTTCCAAATTATACTTTGTAAGTTGTTAGTTCACTACATTCATGAAGTCAGGATTTGAAAATGGATGGGATTTTTGTAATAGGTTTCATTGCTTCTATTACTGTTGGCTCTTTTATTACAACACTGGTCACCCATCTTGAAAACTTGTACAACTAGCCACAAAAGAAAACTGAGCAAGAGAGTGTGTTAATATTTTTACAAAACTCAAAACTAGTATTAAAATAATATGCATGACTTACAGCTGATCTAATAAAGACCATCATTTCAATGTATCAAAGTGTATATATGTAAATTAAAAAGCACCCTGGGCCCAATCATTCTCCTTAGAATTGCTTTACAATACAGGTTTTGTTTACCCACTTCTTTTGTTATATGCACTTGATTACAGTACCCATTTTTGACAACTCTTTTACTCCCTTAAAATAAGAAATTCTTCCCTACTAAATGATGACATGCAAAAAAATATTGCTCCCATTTTTGCATTATCTTGCTAATCTGTGACAGAAAACATACATTTGAAATTCATGATTATCATAAATGAACTTGAAAAAGAAATATAGAAAAAGTATAGATGAAAAATAAATGGTCTGAAAATCAATGTTACTTTGAAAAATAAACTTGAAGCCTCATGCAAGAGACCTGTTATTAGATAAAAGAAATAAATTAGTAGAATGCTACTGAGACTTTCTGAAATAAGAAATTAAAGAGGTGGAGGAGAATAGCTCTAAAAATGTCTGAATTGCTCTTTTCCTTCCTGCCAAAGACAAGGGACACAGAATACTAGGGGCAAATGAGTGGAGATCCTCTACTACTAAATGGGATATTTTATGGTTCATTTTATGTGCCAACTTCATTGCCTAGATATTTGGTTAATCATTATTTTTGGGTGTATCTGTGAGGGTGTTTATGTATGAAATTAACATTTAAACTAGCAGAGTAAAAAAGCAGATTGCTCTGCCCAGCCGGTATTGCCTAATGGTTGAGCATCAACCTATGAACCAGGAGGTCACTGTTCCATTCAGGCTCAGGGCACATGCCTGGGTTGTGGGCTTGATCCCCAGTATGGGGCGTGCAGAGGCAGCCAATCAATGATTCTCTCTCTGTGTGTCCCTCTGAAATCAATAAAAATATATATATTTTAAAAAGCAGATTGCCCTTTGTAATGCGATGGGCTTCATCCAATCCATTGAAGGCCTGAATAGAATAAGACGCTGAGTAAGAAAGATTTCTTTCTCTCTGCCTGACTGTCTTTGAGCTGGAACATAGAGCTCCTGCCCTCACACTCAAACTTGGACGGGGACTGGAACTTACACCATCATCTCTCCTGGTTCTCAGGTCTTTGGACAAGACTGGACCTATTCCATTGGCTTTCCTGGATTTCCAGCTTAATGACTGTAGATCTTGGACTTCTCAGACTTCATAATAACATGAGCCAACTCTTTATAGTAAATCATTGTCTCTCTCTTTATATATACATCTCTATCTTTTAGAATAATGATGTCTCATTCAGGAAGATTAAAGGATTATAACCTATTGGTTTTGTTTCTCTGTAGAATCCAGATTAATACAGGATAGAAGCCGTGATATGTGAATTTCAAGAACTATGCAAGAGGAAAATGATAAACTGACTTCCTAAACATGCCAATATCCTGTAATCCCCAAATGTTGACACTAAAACACTAGATTTATCTAATCATTCAGCATGTTCTTATCTAGAGAAAGGATCTTAGTGATAGAAAGTCATCTTTTCTCCTATTGTATAAGTGACTAGCACTTTGCTTGGCTAACTGCATTGCTTAATAAGTTCTGGAGTAAACAGATAAATAGGCAAATAACTCCAGGCATACAAAATTAAGTAAGCTAACTGCTAACAAGCTGAGGTCATAATCCGATTATTTTATTTTGGGCAGAAAAAATAGATAATAATTTTCCTTTATTTGAGAACAGTTTAACTCTGAATAAATAGAAATTAACACAATGTTTAGTGAAAAGGCAAAAAAATTATTAATTGTAGCCATGCCTAACTATACCTCTAAACCATATTTTGTTCTAGACTATATATAATGTAAATCAAACCTTTTTCTCCCTGAGAGTAATCTATATTATATGACAAAGAATCTAAGCTTTAAATGTGCTAGACTAATCATGTGTAAGTTGGGCTTGTCATAGAATATCATAAAACTATTTGAGAATCAATTAAGTGGCAAAATCTCAAATAGTGCAGGCCTTTAGGTAGTAGTAAATGAAGAATGACAAGATTAGCCATATTAAAATCTCAGAAAAATAAAAGTCCTCAATTAACATTGGTTCAATATGCACAACCAACTTCTTCTGAGAAATAGAATTCAGAGTACAACTTGGAAAGTATAAACTCTCAAAGATAAGCTGAAAGGTATATACTTCTTAAACACTGGTAGAATGCCAATTCTAATGTCACATATTCTAAAACAAATTCAATTGAAATGGAAAAAATAATGTATATTTATTTACCATTTTGACTATGTAATGTTTCTGTAAAGGACACTAAGTGGCCTGAGCTAAGTTGTATAGTTGCTAACCCACTTGTCTTCTTGTTTATCTTATATAAAAAAGCACAAGAAATTGCTTTTTAGTTGCTATAGTTCTATTTTTTCCGCTGAGAAACTATAATAAATGTATTTCCAATATTAAGCCAAAATATTCCCAAATAATTTTAAAGTGATAGTTTTCAAATAGCATTTTTTTATTACTTTATGATCCTCAGAAATCTTAAAACAAGACTAACTGATCACACATTTTTATACATATATTTAAATTCAGGGAAGATAAATGATAAGCAGTAATTTGTGAAATGAATGTTTACTTTCTCTATCTTTACCTTTGTAAGGTTATTACTAAAGGAATGATTTAATGTTCACCTTTAGTTGTAGTGCCTTCTCTAAGTTTTCAATCTTTCTTTCAGCTTTTCTCAGCTTCTTTAGCTCCTCTGAGTCTGTGAAAGAGCTCTTTGGGGACAAAGACCTTGAACGTTTCACAGGTGGTTCCTCGAGAATAAAACAAGGACATGGTTGAACTAGTTGGAACACTGGATTATGAAAGACATGCAAAATTCAAGAACATGTAATTTTGAATACTAATAATGAATTATAAAAAAAAAATCCTGCATGGAATACCAGAGAAATAACAAGCGGAATTACCACAGTGCTACTGCTAAAGGTTTCTCTGTGACTCGTTAATGAGAATATTCATTTACATTTACATTGTTTCTTTCAGAATAATGATGTCCCATTAGGGAAGACTAAAGGGTTATAGACTCAGAAATGCAAGAAACCTCATTACAAAGGAGGGGATAGAGGCTGGTCTAATTGCTCTATAAGGGTCCAAGGTTACACTTGATAGGACAACCAGAAACAAGAGGGAAAGGATTTTTTCCCCTTTGAAATAGTTTAACACACTGTGAAGTTGAAGGAACAATATGCTTGAGGAATATAAATACAACAGACAGTAGATCTTATACCGTAATGACCATATGGTCATTAACTATAATGTGGCTAACTAGAGACATGAATGTGTGTTTATATTATGTACAGCTTCATATACCAATCTGGAGAAGGAATATGTAAAAGCAACTATTAAGCTGAGCAACATATTGTTCATACTTACTGAATATCCTTATGAAAGAAAAAAAATTTTGTTAAAAATATGCCTCTTGTTTTCTTGACTTTTGTTAAAAGCAATGAAACAGCAAGTCAATGCATTTTTAAACTTCAGCAATAAAGCAAGTAACCAAATTAGGTCCTGTAATGTTTTCTTTCAATTTTAGGAATGTCTTATTTCACTTAAATAATGCTCAATGCCATGAAAGTACTCCAAAATTGCAAGAAACATAAAATACAGTTATGCTTAAATAAAAAAAGTACATACATCATACATATATACATAAAGCTCATTTTTTCTGAAAATTACTAACATTAGAGGGAATAAATAAAAGTACCACAGAAACATGGATCTAATTTCAAATGCTTTCTTTATTCAGATAATTTGTTCTACTCAGGAAAAAGTGAAAAGAACCAAAAACAATTATCTTAAAATCATGGCTTACTACTTAATAAAAACATTATTTTCTGTTGCTGAACTAACAAGTATGAGAAAGACATGTCTAAAACTTATTTTTAGGGAAATTTTACTTCAATTTTGTCTAGAAATAACATATTTACAATGTGATATTATGAAGTTTTAATATTAGTCAATGTTCAAAGAATTTTTTGCAGCATAACAGGAATATATAATGAATACTACAAAAAGGGAAACCTGAGACATTAATTGACAACAAATATGCTACAAAATTGTTTATTTTTCACTATTGCTATGCCTTTAAATCTCAGTATTTATAACTGTACATATTAATTTAAATTCCATTTAATATTTTATATTCCACATGGGCAGTATTTAAATATAATTGAATGAAAAAAATTAAGATATCTATTTCTTATAATTAAAATTAGAATATTGAGTTAGTGACTATACCACTTTAAAATTATTATGTAGATTAATGTATCTAATAAATGCATTTATCTAATCTACAGATAAATTAATATATGAACATTAATTTATTGCAAAACAGGTATAATAACACTAATATATTTCATTAATTAAAGTAGGAATATATATTCAGTCTTTAAAAAGGGAAAACGTTCTTCTCCCAATTATTTTATTGAATGTTTGGCACATAATATTTTTTAAAAGCAGAGAAGTAAATGTGGCAGTTTGTTTTTTTAAGTTTATTGCTTGCACTGCCAACTTCATTCTGACAAATTCACAAAAATGATAAAAATGTCCCTACCTTTTGTTTCCCTTCAACACTTGTCCAGATGTTCTTTTCTGAGGAACCCTGGTTGATCAATCTGTTCTCTGACAGTTTTTCATTTGCTATTTTCAGTCTCTCCTGTAAATACTCAATTTCAGACTTCTGTGACACCATTAAGGTTTCTAAACTCGATAAAGATGGCCGTTGAAATACCTATTTTAAAAAGCATATTTGCAAATACAATTACAGTTTATATTATTCACATATATGCAAATATTTAAATATAACGTGTCATAATTACTCAGAGAATGAAAATTTCATTTCAATAATAAACTGTAAATCAGCACTAGCTTAACTTCTATCATTCTACAAAACAACCAAAAGTCTGTATAAACATTTTCATAAATAATATTGTCATACAGACTTGCAAGAGAAAAAATTTAAAGCATGGTTGCATGATACACACCACTGACTTATAAATTATTTCAAATTTATGATTATACACATATGTATTTCCTCATGAAATACTCAATCCACCATCTGATCATCAAGAGTTATGCAATACCATGGGATCTAAAACTGGAAAAAGGAAACGAATAGTACTATAGGCCTAATTAGCTTTTAATGCATTATAATTTAATAATAACAATTCAAAGAACTCTGAATTGTTAATATAGTTTATAGTATTCTCTTTTGAAATTTATTCTTATGTCTGTCAGATAAATTGCTAATGGTAAGCACCACATTTTAACAACAAAAATCACAGAAACATTAAGCTTGAAGAAACCTGTTCATGAAAACTAGCATTCTGCAAAATTCTATTGCGATCCTAACTGAATATGCTTGAAACATTAAAATCCATGCATATTTGCTATTTCAAATTAACAACTTCATTTACAAAAATAAAATATACTAACTCTTAGTTAAAACAGTTTTTGTTGATTTCAAGCAAAGTTAAATCTTATGATTCTAATATTAATAATATGGATCGAGTATCCCTGAAAATAATTAATATATATATATGTGTGTGTGTGTATATATATATGTATATATATATATACATATATATATATATATATATATATAGAGAGAGAGAGAGAGAGAGAGAGAGATACATGTTTCCTAAACGATATTCTTTTCTTTTTTTAAATATATTTCATTGATTTTTTACAGAGAGGAAGGGCGAGGGAGAGAGAGTTAGAAACATCGATGAGAGAGAAACATCAATCAGCTGCCTCCTTCACACTCCCTACTGGGGATGTGCCCGCAACCAAAGTACATGCCCTTGACTGGAATCGAACCTGGGACCTTTCAGTCCGCAGGCAAACGCTCTATCTACTGAGCCAAACCGGTCAGGGCCTAAACGATATTCTTAAAGACTATGAGAAAAATATATGTCTAACTTTTCTGAACCAAGAATGCGAAATATTACCCTTTTCTGATTTTTTACTACTTTTTTCTTTTTTTCAGGGATTGGCAACATTTTCCTAATTCTAAGCTGTAATTTTTATAATTAGTGGGAGCACCTATCTGTGATTTATACATTTATATTTCCTTTATATATACATGACCTGATTTGTTTCCCAACCTTTATTCTATCATATTACTAAGCTTTTTCCTCAGTCTTGTTCATATATTGTACCTTTACCACACTTAAAATATAATAAAAACTTATTCTATTACCTTGCTTTGAACATCCAATTAAAACACTTTAAGGCTTTCCTTCCAAATTATAAAGGACTTTGCCCAATTCTTTCATTACCCTTTTAATAACTGTATAACTTTGACTTCTTTTGTTATTCTTCCTATTATGTAACCCAATATATAATGTTTATAAACTATATCATTTTTAGATTATTTTAAATGTTTTCCTTTTTTTGAATTTATTGGGATGACACAGGTTAACAAAATTATAAAGGCTTCAGGTGCACAATTCTACAACACATCATCAGTACACTGTATTGTATGTTCACCACCCCAAGTCAAATCTCTGTCCATCACCATTTGTCCCCACTATAGCCTCCTCTATCTACCGACCCCGTTTCTCCCCCCAGTAATCATATCCTTTTATCGGGATGCCAATCTAAACAATATTCAAAGACTGCCTACTCTTGTCCAGGTTTCACTAAAAAAAAACTATGAAGAATATATCAAATTTCCTATCATTTCCAAAGAAATTTTAATGGTTCAAGATCAAACAAAAATTTAGAATAAAAGAGGAAAATATAACTTAATTTATTGGTATATCCAATAAGCAGTCCTGTGTTTTTTAATAAGTGAGTTTTCTAAGTCATCATTAAATTAAAATGCAATTGATAAAAATGCAAAAAACATAAATATTCAGTTAGGAAGCTGCAATGATAAATAATTCATGAAGACATTAGAAATGGTCCATCAGTAGATATTGTCACTATAACAGTAAAAGACTTCATACTTAGGCAGCATTCCTTCGAAAGACCTCAATAACCAATAACAGAACTTTAAAATTTTAAAAAAATACTATTAAAGAAGCAATTAATCATTTTGAGTTTATTTTTTTGTATGGTGTAAATTGGTGGTCTAGTTTCATTTTTTGCATGTATCTGTCCAATTTTCCCAACACCATTTGTTGAAGAGACTGTCTTGACTCCATTGTATGCTCTTGCCTAACTTTGTGAAATATTAATTGAGCATAATGGCTTGGGTAGATTTCTGGGGACTCTGTTCTGTTCCAGTGATCTATATATCTGTTCTTGTGTCAGTACTAGGCTGTTTTGATTACAGTAGTCTTATAGTATAACTTGATATCTGGTATTGTGATCCCTCCAATGCTGCGGCTATTTGGGGTCTTTTTTGGTTCCATATAAATTTTTGGACTGTCTGTTCTAGATCTGTGAAATATGTCGTTGGTAATATAATAGGAATTGCATTGAATCTATAGATTGCTTTGCATAGCATGGATATTTTAATGATGTTAATTCTATCAGTCCATGGGCACACTTTCTTTCACTTGTTTGTATCTTCTTTATTTTTTCAATGTCCTGTAGTTTTCTAAGTACAAGTCTTTTACCTCTTTGGTAAAGTTTACTCCTAGGTATCTTATTTTTTTTGTTGCTATGGTAAATGGAATTGTTTAGTTTCTCTTTCTGAGATTTCATTATTGGTGTATAAAAATGCCATCAATTTCTGTGTATTAATTTTGTATCCTACTACATTGCCAAATACCTTTATTAAATCTGGTAGTGTTTTGGTGGTCTTTAGATTTTCCTATGCACAATATCATGCCATCTACAAATAATGACAGTTTTACTTCTTCCATTCCAATTTGGATGCCTTTTATGTTTCCTTCTTGTCTGATCACTGTGGCAAGCACTTTCAGTTCTATGTTGAATAAGATAGGTAAAAGTGGCCATCCCTGTCTTGTTCCTGTTCTTAGGGGAAATGGTTTTAATTTTTGTCCTTTGAGTATGATGTTGGCTGTAGATTTTTCATATATGGCCTTTATTATGTTGATATACCATATGATATACCATACTGTATTCCCATTTTGCTGAGAGTTTTTATCAAAAATGCATACTAGATTTTGTAGAATTATTTTTTATGTCTATTGATATGATTATGTGATCTTTGTCTTTAAATTTTTTTATGTGTTGTATCACATTTATTGATTTGTGAATATTGTACTAGTCTTGCATCCCTGGAATAAATCCTACTTGGTCGTCTGTATAATGTATGTAATATATTGCTGGATCTGATTTGCTAATATTTTGTTGAGGATTTTAGCATCTATGTTCATCAGTGATATTGGCCTGTAATTCTAAACTCATAATGGATAAGAGACTTAAATGTAAGCCATGAAACCATAAAATCCTCGAAGAAACTATAGGCAGCAAAATCACAGACATCTCTCGCAGCAATATGTTTGCAGACACATCTCCTAGGGCAAAGCAAACTAAGAAGAAAATATACAAATGGGATTACATCAAAATAAAAAAAAGTTTTGCACAGCAAAAAAAAAAAAAACAAAACAAAACATCAACAAAATGGAAAGAGAACCTACTGTATGGGAGAACATATTTGGCAATGATATATCTGATAAAGGGTTAATATCCAAATTATTTAAGGAACTCATACAACTTAACAAAAGGAAGAAAATCCAATTTAAAAAATGGGCAAAGGCCCTAAATTGACACTTCTCCAAAGTAGAAATACAGATGGCTAAGAGACATATGAAGAAATGCTCAAAGTCACTGATCATCAGAGAGATGCAAATTAAAACGACAATGAGGTATCACCTCACACCTGTCAGAATGGCTACTATCAACAAATCAACAAATGACAAGTGCTGGCAAGGATGTAGAGAAAAGGGGACCCTAGTACACTGCCAGTAGGAATGCAGACTGGTGCAGCCATTATGGAAAACAGTATGGAGTTTCCTCAAAAAAATAAATACGGAAATGCCATTTGACCCAGTAATTCCACGTCTAGGAATATATCCTAAGAGACCTAAAACACCAATCAGAAAGAATATATGCACCCCTATATTGGAAACAGCCCAAATGCCTGAAGTAGAAGTAGATGAGTGGATAAAAAAGCTGTGGTACATTTACACCATAGAATGCTATGCAGCAGGAAAAAAGAAGTATCTCTTACCCTTTGAGACAGCATGGAGGGACCTGGAGAGTATTATGCTAAGCTAAATAAGCAAGTCAGAGAAACACAAGTATCACACGATCTCATTCATATGTGGAATCTAATGAACAACATAAACTGATGAACAAAATAGATCCAGAGGCATAGAAGCATAGAACAGACTCTGAAATTTCAGAGGGAAGGTAGGGGAGGGTGGGTGGGTGGGAAGGGATCAAACAAAGAACTTGTATGCATATATACATAACCCATGGACGCAGACAATAGGGTGGTGGAGGCCTGGGGTGTGTGTGTGTGGGGGGCTATAACGGTTCAATGGGAGAAAAATATATTACATATGTAATACTTTCTACAATAAAGATTTAAAAAATAAAGTAGTGATTAACACAAATTCACATAGAAGCCAGAAATTTAAATAAATAAATAAAATCAATTGTGTTGGTTTTGAAATTACAGCTTTAGAATTTGTGCAATAGACACTGTATAAATATTAAATATATAAATATATTCTTTACTCCTATAAGGACACACACACACACACACACACACACACACACACACATATCCCAGTGTATTTTTAATGTGGTCTTCTCTCCCCTAACCCCCTCTCTCTCTGGCAGCACACCTTTTATCACTTTCCTAGATATACATACACAAGAAGTATTTCAGATTTCTCTTAACACAACCATTTTTTAAAGCATAAGTGAAATGTCACATGACACTCTGCCTTACTTTGAGTGAGTAGAAGGCAATTTGTGTCAGTAGTTATTCTGCTCCAGCTAACTGTTTGCATAGAGGAATGTGACCTACTACTCCCAGGTCTACTAATTTTTCAAAAGAAGCGAGGAATTTGGATTTCTAAGGGAAATCTCCTAATTTTAAAATATTGGCCAGACTCAATTTATGATTACTGTATTTGAAGAACATGGTGGTGAGAGTATAAACTGCTACAAATTTCAAGGGAAATTTTAAAATATGCATCAACACAAATGAAAATGTATCAAGTATTTAGTTTAGCATTCTAATCATGCTGAGGGTTGATACAGACAAATATAAATGATAAACAGTTAAGTGAAATAAGCAAGTCACCAAAGATTATATATAGTGTATAAAAATAGATTTCAGCAAATATGCATTGGAAAAAATGTTATAGTGTTATTTCTGAGAGAAGGGATTATATGTGAATTATTAGTTTCATATTATTAGTTTTCTGTAAATAAAAGGAATTAAAGTTCCATATTAAAAAAATAAATATATGACCTGGTTGGTGTGGCTCAGTTGGTTGAGGGCTTTCCCATACACCAAAAGGTTGCCGGTTTGATTTCCAGTCAGGGTACACACTCAGGTTGTGGGTTCAATCCCCAGTTGGTATATATATATAGGAGGCAATTGATCAATGTTTCTCTCTCACATGGATGTTTCTCTCTCCCTTCCTATCTCTCTAAAATCAATAAAATATTTAAAAATAAATGGTAAGTATAGATAGGAAAAATATAAATAAAAGTTGCTCTATAAGCTCATCTCTCAAAGTACACTAATGATAAATTTGGGATTGTTACTTAGAATTAAAAAAGAAGAACCACCATTGTAATTATGCCTTTTAACCTGCTTTTTTAAAAATATATAATTTACTTTTAGAACAATTTTTATAATTACAGGAAAAGTTAGTTCTCCTAAACCTCCCACTCTCACACACCCAGTTTCCCTTATTATGCACCTCTAAAATTAATATAGTACATTAATAAACCAATATTCACACATTATTTTTAACTGAAGTTGATAGCTTATTATTTTTCTAATCTCCTTTTCTGTTCCAGGATCCGATCCATAATACCATAATACATTTAGTGTCAAGTCAGCACCTCTTGACTGTGATAATACTTATTTTTACATCAGTGACAGTTTTGAGTATTATTATTCAGGCATAATTTAAGATGCCCCAGCTATTACAATTTGTCTATATTTTTCTCATGATTAGAATGAGCTTATAAGTTTGAGGGAGGAAGATCACAGAAGTAAAGTGCCATTTTCATCATATCGTATAAAAGGTGCATACTATCAACATAATTTGACTGTTGATACTGACTTTGATCACCTGGCTAAAGTAGTGTCTGTCAAGTTACTCCATTGTTTAAGTGACTCTTTCGTCCCTCATCCATACAATACTCTATTAATCTGCTTTTTAAACTTAACAATTATATGTATAATTATAATAAATATAATAATATATTTGAGTATATATGTATACTGCCATATATCCTTATTTATCCTTATCTTTTTTAAGTGCTATTTTTACAGGCTTAGTAAAATCAAGACAACCAATCCCCTATGTCTGTGGAAGTTTATTCTATCTGTTGCCCTTAAAATCCTATCAAGACAACCAATCCCCCTTGTCTATGGAAGTTTATTGTATTTGTTGCCCTTAAAATCTTACTCTTTGAAAAGCTAACTCTTCTTGCTAAGAATTATTAGTATTTTATAAATAAACTATTTTTCTCTAATATCAAAAATCCTGTGCACTTTTCAGTTACAGTATTGGAAGATAATGGTGTGGTGCTAGACCATACTTAATCAGCTGAGAAATGATCAGTGAAGGAAGTGTTAAAATACCTCCAATTGGAACTAATCTCTTTAAACTGACCATTATTAAGGCATAATTACTTTTTCACATTGATCCACATAAGTAATTTTGATCAAAAAGTCCTGTAGAAGATACAGAGTAGAAGGAGAAGGAACAAAAGACTTGAAGTGGTGTGCCAATTACTATGTATAAAAATTAAATATCCAATCATGTTGCACTAAATTCAAACAACATTGTATGGCATTAATACACTAGAGGCTGAGGAAATACTGCTTAATAAATAGAAAAAATTCAAAGCTAAAACAGTTGCAAATAATTGTAAGTTCAATTGTTTTGTCTTACTAGTAATTTTAAATTAAATATATTAATTTGTTTC